>NC_059334.1:44527052-45204552 GCF_018350155.1 Leopardus geoffroyi
CACTGTGAGAACTAATTTATTAACTAAGAGAGGTAGGAGGGGCCTGTATATTGCACGTCTTTTTTTTTTTTTTAAATGCTTATTTTTGAGAGACAGAGCATGAGCAGGGGACCAGCCAAGAGAGAGAGAGAGAGAGAAAGGGAGACACAGAATCTGAAGCAGGCTCCAGGCTTTCAGCTGTCGACACAGAGCCCAATGCAGGGCTTGAACCCAAAAACCACAAGATCATGACCTGAACCGAAGTAGGATGTTCAACTGACTGAGCCACCCAAGTGCCCTGCGTGTCTTTTATTTCATTTTATCTTTTCAGGAAATTCATTTTATTATGCTTCATGAAAATGTTGGTTGGTGGCAGATCAAGAATAAGAATAATTAGTCCTTTATTACAGATAACTGAGAAACACTGCCATATGACACATGGACAGTTGGATATGTGGACAGAGGGCAGAGTCAGGCACACAGGCAAGGCCAGGGCCAAGGCCGAGATTGGTGGGGCTGCTAAAGATACAACAAGCCACCTTTAGATTCAGACAGTTCATTACTTATGTGGATAGAGATAGGAAGAGTAGCCAAATGTGCTAGATCCTGGGTCTTTTTGCCACATACCAAAAACGATGGCCCTGAAACAAAAGGGCTTGCATGATTGTATCAGGAACCATGCAGGTGCCCTGCTGCTAAAGAGCCAATTCTAGACTTCAGTTAAGCGGTTTCATACCCCTCAGCTATACTCAGTACACAGAAAGCCCTGTAACTCATCACCACCTGAGAAGCAATGAGAAAGCATCTCAGGGCAGCCCCCAGGAGAAATAGGGAGGGCGGTGGGAGATTATTATAGCAACTCTTCCCAGGTGTCCCTTCTTCTCCTGTTCCAGGAAGGTCACAAAGTATTCCACCGACACGTACGTTAGCTGCAGTTATAGCCTCTGCCTGTGTGGCCTGTCCGGATATGTGCAGGGATGTGAGAGCATCATGGGAGAGCTATTCCCTGACATGCACATAGCAAATACTATAAAGCTTCATTTCCTTCTCAGGTTTTAGGAAATTAAAAAAACCTATAAAGAAATGTTCTAATTTTATCCTCTATCACCCAACGGTCCATTTCGCTCCTGAGATCATGATCTCGTGAAATCCGCACATGACACCAGAATCCACACAACAGCGGCCTCAGTGACTACTTAGACACTCAACGAGTGGAGGTGGAGGGAGCTCACTTCTATCACAGGCGTCGTTTTCCAAATCTGGGCAATGGTTCACAGAGTTATTTCTTCTATTGAATCTTCAATATATTCATTAACTAAACAAACATTTATTAAAGCCTGCCACATGCCAGAACCTGACAGACACAGGTCACAAAGATGAATGAAGCACAGTCCCTGTCCCAGGGAAATTTATGATCTGGAAGGGAGAAAGATACAATAATGCAGAGTAATTAAAATCATGGGGTACATATAAGAGGAGGGTTTGTCCATTGCATTGTGGAAAGTCTGAGGAAAGAATGATCCTCTAAGCCTCGAATACTAGGGAAAGTTATGGCAAAGAGTGAGATATGATATTAAAGAGTGAATAGGATTTCCCCAAGCAACGAACAGCAGAAAGGTCCTTGCTAGTTAAAGAAGACCATACACAACATCATGGAGGTCAAAGAGAGCATGCCATGCTGAGAGCACCTCCTTCCATCCAAAAAAAGTCCCCCTTTCCTTGGGTTCCATCCTGTGGACCAAGAAGGAGACTGCAAGGCATAATAGAGGGAGGAGGTTATTCTTGGGGGTCAAACTCAGGTTCAAATGCTAGTTCCCCTGCCCCACTTGCACACCGCGTGATCTTGGGCAAGTAACATAGCCTCTCTGTTTCTGTTTCTTCACCTGCAAAATAAAGTAATAGCTAAAAGAGTTACTTACAGGATTAGGGTCAGTTGTATATAAAATGACTGGTGTACTGAAAGTACTAAACATATTTTAATCGTTGTTATGGTTTTTCTGCAACTACTTGGGCTGTTTCTGAATCAGTCTAGTTTTTCTCACACATGACAGCCCTCCTGGTACACTCAAAGCAGCCTGCTCATGCACCTGGGAGGTTTCAGGCTTTTCTTCCCACCAGCTCCTCCAACTGTTCCTCATGAGGCATGTTTCAAACACAATCCAACCCTTTGCAAACACAATCCAATATTGCTTCATACATTGGTAGACGAGCACCTAGAAAAGGCCCTGGACCCCAAGCCTGGTCTGACCTGAGCAGGTGTTTCTGTTACCTACTGCAGCAACACAAACCACCCAAAGCCTACTGGCCTAAAGCAGCTACAATTTATGATTTCTAACAAGTCAGTAGGTTAATGGGGCTCGCTGGGGGACTGCATTCAGCTGGCGGACAAGCAGGGGGCTGGGGTCACAGGGCCCTGCTCTCCTGTGGTTCCAACTTGGGCTCCTCTGGGTGTGGCTCACTCAGGGTAGCATCCTAGTGCACGACGCAGAAGCTGAGTGGCCTCCTGAGACTCTGAAACTCCCGCAGTGTCCCTTCTGCCACTTCCCACGTGTCAAAGCAAATCACTGGCCAGCCTAGTCTCCTGGGGTAGAGCAAGAGACTCCCCGTCTGGAAGGAAAGGAAGGCAAAAAGCAAGCGCCAAGGGTGCACATGCTAAACTGAGGAACCTGCCACCCTTAGAGAGCCTAACACAGCAGGGGACAGTGGCATTCTCACCCTTGGGGCTCTAACTTGGCACTGTGTTCAGGCACACATTGGGAACCTGTGCAGGGGGCCCAAGGCACAGCAAACCCCAAAACACACATGATAGGGTGGCTTTGATGCCCAGCTCCCTCCAGAGATCTGCATCTTGGTGACCTGGACAGGAAAGGTCTGACATGACTTTACTCCAAATGACATAGGCCTCTCTCCCGGCCCCCCACCTCAGTCCCCTTACCTTAAAACAAGGGAGTGGCATCCAGACTTCTCAGAGCCCTTCCATGCCTCTTCGAGGACACACTGAGCCCCACCCAATGAACTGGATACTACCAGACGTACCTTTGAAACTTCCCTCACTGTGATCTCCCTCCCACCCACTCCATCCCTCTCTCTCTCTCTCTCTCTCATCCCCCAGCTACACGTGTGCAAAGGCATCTGGCCATTTGTCCATCTGTCCTGTACACCGGCCTATCCACCTCTTCTCTGTTGATTGAATCACCAAATATATAGGTTATCCCAGGGGCTGCTGAGCCCTGCACAAATATGAACCCCTCGAATCCTCATGACAACCTAAGGAGGTAGGTACCATTCCCAACTCCAGGTACAGTAGGGAGACGGAGGCAGGGAGTCATTTTCAAGCATAAGGGGGGCGGGTGATCGCATGCATTTTTTTTTTTTTTATCAAGATGTGCTCATGGTCTGCCAACTACCTGCACAGAGACCCTCCAGGGGTTGAGCTGTTGGGTTGTGTCCCGAGCTAAGAGCAGGCTCTAACACATTAGAAACAGGCCTGGGAACTCAGGATCCCCCGTCTGCAGCTGCTCCTTCACTGGCCTCCTCCCTGCCTGAAGGCCTCTAATGCCTGTGGGGGCTCTGCTGCTTCCTCCCTAGGAAGGATCAGCCCTTCCTCTAGGAGCACCTCGCTGTTCATTATCTGTGGGTAAGAAGTAAAGACTTCGAGGCCCAGCCAGGACTCCATCCTGACAAAGCCCAGCTGAGCTCTGTTAATGCTGAGTGGAGCTGATGCACATGGGCAGGGTCGGGGCAGGAAATCCCTCCATCTGTCCTCTGTGGGAGCTGGCAGGCACGGAAAAAACAGACACAGACACCGCAGTCTCCGATCAGGGAGTTGAGGAGAGGTTTCCAAGTCCAGGTGGTCTCACAAACTTGCAAAGCATCTCCCGGTAGTAGCTGCCCTTAATCCTGGAGGAAGTGGGGAGGAAGCTGAATTTCGACACAGTTCAGGAACAGCTTCAATGGCGTGACAGCCTGTCTGGGGACACTGGAGAGTGGGTACAGGAGGTGAGGGGGGGCATGTACTATGTACAGAGGTTGAGCTGAACCAGGTTCTAATTCTAGCTGCACTCCAAACATGCCGTGTTAACCTGAACAAATTCTTTTTTTAATTTTTTTTTTTTTTTGCATTTATTTACTTTTGAGAGACAGAGAGACGGAGCACAAGTGGGGAGGGGCAGAGAGAGAAGGAGACAGAATCCAAAGCAGGCTCCAGGCTCTGAGCTGTCAGCACAGAGCCCGATGTGGGGCTCGAACTCACAAACCACAAGATCATGACCTGAGCCAAAGTCGGACGCCTAACCGCCTAACCCAGGTGCCCCTAACCTGAACAAATTCTTAACTCTCCAAGCCCCAGTTTCCCTCCCTGCAAGGTGGGGGCAATCATCTCATCTGTTCTTAGATTACATGATGAGGGCACTAAAAGGTATCTAGTAAATCCTTGGAGTTCAGTAAGGCCCGCACATGCCTCTATGCTAGGAAGTATTCTAAGGGGGAGTGGAAGCTCCAGCCAGACCAAGAAGGCCCAGTAGGCAGGGCCGGGGTCACACATCTGAGTACTCCCTGCACAGCCTCACACAGACCAACTGTCCTTGGCACCGAGGAAATCCTTGAAGAGGCACCAACAGAGGGAGTAGAGAATCATGGTCAGAGGGTATCTCTGCACCCAAATTCCTTGATTCAATTTCTGTACCCGCCACTTCCTAGCTACGTCATTTTGGGCAAGTTCCATCGCCTCTTTATACCTCAGATTTTTCATCTGTAAAGTGAAGTTAATAGGTGTTTCAATTACCTTTTGCTGCATTGTTGAACAATTGCAAAACTTAGTGACTTAAGACAAAAATTGTGTTCAGTTTTTTATTTGCTCATGCTTTTGCAATTTGGACAGAGTCTGGCAATAGCTCGTTTCTGCTTCATGTGGCATCAGCCAAGAAAGGTCACTGGGGTGGCAGGATTCACTTCCAAAGTGGACTCACTTCCACAGGCTGCAAGGTGGTGGGCTATCAGCTGACAGCTCAGCAGGAGCCACTGGCCAGGGCCTCAGTTTACCTCCACACAGTTTCTCCTCATTGCTGAGCACAGTGGCCTTGGGGGTCATCAGACTTCTGATGGGGCAACTGGTTTCTGCCAGAGCACGGAGTAAAGGCTGACAAGTGTCATAAGGCTGAGGCCCAGAACTGTCACAGTGCCACAGTGTCCATTTTGCTACATTCTATTGATTAAAGCAGGTCATAGGGCAGCCCAGGTTCAAAAGGGAAGGGACAAAAAAGGGTACAAATACCAGGAGGTGTGAGTCATCAAAGACCACCAGAGAAACACTCACCATCGTCCCATCTCCCTCACCAAGAGGATTAAATGTATGGCTCTTGACAAATTGTGAGTGATCTGCTCATACTGAGAGGTGGGACAGTGGAGTAGCCAAAGCCGTAGAATGTAGCCAAACTGCCGGAGTCCCACCACTTACCAGTGATGTGACCCACGACATCTAGTTACCCCTATGCCCCCCAGAGTCCTTATATATAACATGTAGGTCATAACAGCACTTGCCTCTAGAATTGCTTATGAGGATTCGGTAAATGGGTGTTTGCAAAGTGTTAACAGCACACTTTAAGGGGCACCTGGGTGGCTCAGTTGGTTGAGCATCCAACTCTTGCTTTTGGCTCAGGTCACGATGCCCAGGTCATGGGACTGAGCCCCACATTGGGCTCTGCTCTGAGCATGGAGCCTGCTTAAGATTCTCTGTCTCTCCCTCTCTGTCCCTCTCCCCCTACCCTGACTTGTGTTCTCTCTTTCTCTTTTTAAAAATAAAAAAAAGGGGGGTGCCTGGGTGGCTCAGTTGGTTAAGCCTCTGACTCTTAATTTCAGCTCAGGTCATGATCTCATGGTTTGTGAGATCGAGCCTGGCTTCGGGCTCTGTGCTGACAACACAGAGCCTGCATGGGATTCTCTCTCCCTCTCTCTCTGCCCTTCCCCTGCACATGCTCTCTCTCTCTCTCTCAAAAATAAACATTTAAAAAATAAATAAATAAAAATAAAAAAACACATACGTTAACACTAAAATGAACAAGCATTAGTGTTTAACAACAACAAAGTGCCTGCCAGATAGCACACGAGACAGAAGTGCTTGCTGTTATTATAATCCTAATCAAAGCTAAGTCTAGTCTCAGAGTCTTCCCCTTGATGAAGTCACTAGCATCAGCACTTCCCACCAAGCAAAGTGACTTCCACAGAGATATTGTCTTCTGCCTCATCCCTGAAGGTCAGTCAAGGTCGCTGAATGCTTTTCCTGCCCTCTACCATCCTGGTGCTCCCTGCCAGGCAGTTCCGTTTGATGGGACTTGCTCCTGGCTCCCGGGCCAGCCCTCGGCCTGCTATATCCTTGCAACCCCAGCAAATGGCTAAATGCACCTGTTCTTGGGGAAAGACCGGGAGCCCCACCCAAGCCGGTCCCCGCCACTCTGTCTTCCTGAGTAGGAGCACACTTGCTATGTTTTCTCCTCTTCGTGAGCAAGCAGCTCCCTCTAGAAATACATCTCCCTGACTTTTCTTTCACTAATCACAGCATGGAAACAACCTCTGGAAAACCAGAGAGAACTGTCCTCCTGGGTGGTAAAAGGCGATTTGCTCAGCGATAGAAAAATAACATTTTTTATCCAATCCATAATTAGGTCTAGGAGAAACAAATTAAGTGAAGGCAAAATTATGTTTCTTTAAAGCATGAATACTGATCTGCATAATGATGTACATTTAATGGTTTTAATTTCCAAGGGAAACTATTTTTAAAATGAGTTTGCAAAATGTATTTTTCCCTTCAATTCTGTGTCTATAAAGTTAAGTCCCCAGGCCTGGTGCTGTATCACTCCAGCCTGTAATCCTAGCTAATTAGTGATGACATTTTAAACTCAATACAGCAAACCATCTTCCACCTCTGAGGGCACCCTGCCACGCCAGGTGAAAAATTAGCGCAAGAAAGGAAGAGTCCCTAAAGCATGGTGCCTGGGGATGTGCTCTCACGTCCCATGTCCCCACCATCTCCTACCATCCCCAGGCCCATGTCTTCTCGGGCGGGGAGTGGGGGGCCTTGAGAATACCGATGGTGGTTAGTATGAATACGTAAAATGGCAATGCTGACATCCTGTTCTGTCAGGAGGTCTGTAGCTCACCTCCTCGGGAGATGGTGTCATAACAGAAAACTTGGAGACAACCAGCCCTCCCTGACCCCTTAGTTCAGCCACACGTGAGAAATATGAAAATGCTGACCTGCAACTGTTTTTGACCACACATGGCAATTTTATAGGGTTCAGCTTTACTAAACGCCTACATATGGGAAATCCTCAGTAGATTTCAGATGTTATTCTTACTCTCATTCTTACGAACTGCATGATTTCGGCCACTTACCTGTGAATTGAGACAGTAGCACCTACTTCTCAGGTTGTTTGGAAAATCAGATGAAATTACATGAGACAATGTACTCAGCACTCTGCCTGACACACCAGCCTATTTCCCAACAATTTCATCCCCCCGCTTTGCCAATTTTGGGTTGGCTCCGTTCGTTTGCTGCCAAGAAAACTGAATTAACTACACACAAGTCATAGGGACCTTGCACCCCTCTACCGGTAAGCCTGCCCATGTCTTGGAAAAGCAATTGCAAATGGTCACACTCATTGTATTAGCGAGTGAGACAGAGGTTGACAAAAATATGTATTTGCAATGCTCTCCATGGTTTCTCAAGCACCACCTACATAATTTTCCCATTTTCTCTCTCTTAAGAACTCCATGGGGGAGGGGTTACACCTCAGTTCCCAGTATGGTAGCCATTCTGCTTGGCCATAGTGATTTGAGGATCATGGACTTTTGTAAAACACCCTTGCCAGGAAAGCTGTATCACATGGATGCCAAACCCCAGCAGGGTCACTGAACCCCACCTGTGGCAACGAGGTATTCAGCCAAAAGCAGAGGCAGAAGGTCTTGCTACAATATCCACACATTTTCCCACTCACCACTCACATCCATAAGATGTGGCTTCAGCCTCACAGCACTGATGATCCACTAATAACGCTTTTAACCCAAAGTTAAAGGTTCTGGCTTTTGAATCCCTAATAAATTTTTGGTAAACTCTTTAAAAGATAAGATGAGAGTCTGAGCTCAGCTGAGCAAATAAAAAGTAACTTTTCATGCATATCCCAGGAAGGCCAGAGCACCTGCTACATGCTATTTTGGTTTGTCCTCTTAAGGATGCCTGCAGCCAGCTTTACACTCCTCATTGAGCCCCAGAGAAGCTAACCCATTAGCTCCTGTCACACGTCAAGTGGAAGATCCAGGTTTCAAAACACTAATGTTTTTGCCTCAAGTTTTATAGATCACACCCCCAAACCGAAGACCACAGCTTTTGATGACAGTTTGTTAAGGCTTCTGCATGGATAAGGATGTAGTACAGAGGGAAGAATGGACTCCTGTTCCTTCCGGTTTTTGATCATCCATTCAAACAGATACTTATTGAGCCCTTTCTATGCTGGGGTGGTGCTGGGAGCTGAGGAGCCAGCGCGCTGAGCAAAGGGTGTGGCCACTTCTCTCATGGCAGACAGACTTCCCATGGTGAACAGAAGAGACAGGCATATAAAGTAGCAGTGGTATTGTTGTGCTGTGCAAGTCAGTGCACGGCAACCAACCCAACCCAAGGTCATTGGGGAAGCCTTCTAAAAGAAGAGACAATGACAATAGGTCCTTAAGGTTAAGTGTTAGCCAGCCACAGGGAGGAAATTGGGATGGAGGCCAGGGGACAGATAAATCTGACATGAATCCCCAGCAGGTCAGCCCCCCATAACATAAACTCTGAAAACCTTGGAATCCACATTGCTCTGGTCTATCTGTCCTCTAGTTTAGCAGCTCATTTGACTACTTCTAGCTGAATTTGGCAATTCGGAAGAGGTGAGGATACCACAAGAACACAGGACAAAAGAAATGCTTAAGACAGGGAAACATTTTTATCAGCCTACTTGAAATGTAGTTTGCTGCTCTCCAGTATGTTGGAAACATTGAAAAGCCTTTACAAATATCTCAAACATCTGCCGAGTGGGCCAAACGCCCCCCTTCCCATTCGCTCCACCCACAATCTCTGTATCCATCAAGCCTCATATTACACGACGCTCAATTACAACATGTATAATTTTGCACCATGTTCCTCAATCAAGGGCCCTTGCTGGGGCAGTCTTTCCCCCACCGTCCTCTGGGTGCGCACGGTGATGCTGATGAAATGCACGTGCATGATAATTAAATTTGGCATAATTACTTTTCCAAATGATCACTGACACTCCATTGTTCCAAAAGGATTAATCCTCAGAGCCTTCCAAATGCAGTCTGTTTCCTGGATCTAAATGAGATTTCAAAGAATTTATAATAACCACAATCCCTAATGCACACTTTGATATATCCTTTCTTTGTTACAGTCATTTGCTGGTAAAATCCTGCTGAATTAGAATTCTCCTAGGGTGATGAGGTACCTGTCCACGGATGCCAGCTACTCTGTCACAGACATTTTACTCCCAGATCGGCCCTGCTGGAGGGACTATGCCTCAATCCACTTCTTCCTTTCTACCTAAGCCCTGCCTACTCCAAGTGCCAGGAAGAAATAGAACAGGCTGCTTGTTCCCTTCCTGCTGACAGAAAAAGCTAACTGGGGCTTGCCAGGACGCAGGGAGGGCAGAGGGGAGAAGAAGAGAATCCTCACTCTTGAGGGTATAAAAATGCCTGATAGTAAGGTTGGAGCATGTGCAAAGAGTGAGTGCCAGCTATGAGACAGGTGATTTGCAAGATGCCTTATACACATTAGCTCACTGATGAAGCAGTGTGATCCCAGGAGACAGCTATGTCTCCCCCCACCCCACCCCCCCCCCACACACACACAGGAGGCCCCGAGCAGCCTCGCTGAGCAGCCTCACCGTCAAAACCTAGCCTAAAGCCACACCCCTACCACACCTACCGCGGGGCAGACTAGAATTTGCAACTATATCTCTGGGGCTAGAAATCTCATGCTCTTTCTGGAAACCGGGAAGCCACAGCAGAACACAGAGCATCTGGGAGAGGGGCTGGGTGGGGCCCCTCCTGCTCTGGGTGTGGCCAGAGCAAGAGGTGCCACTCTTCTTCAGAACTTGGGATTTGACTTTCAGAGGACAGGCAGAGTGCCCCGGACTCTTGTTCTCCATTTGCCAGTGACCCCCGAGCCAGCCGCCCAGGCCACTGCCCTAATCCCCATTCTTTCTGGTTTCCTCCTCCTCATGTTCTCTGTGTTCTACTCCACAGAAAGGATGCTATGGCCCTCTGCCCAAGGAGGCCCCCTGGGACGGTAGCTAGCTACATCTTATCGTATGAAGAAAAGACACAACCATAGATCTTCTTCTCAAGGCTATGAGAGGGGAGGACCCGGGGAGGCCCATTTGCCCTATCATGGAAGGCCCCTGGCATTGGGTTGTCTGACTCTCCATTTTCCCATCACACCTGACAACACCTCACTATCCTCCCACCTTCTGGTTTCCACAACGCAACCTATCTCACAAAGCATTTCCCAAATGCTAGGTAGATTTTTCATAACAGTACCAATTTATCTGGCTAAGAAGATTCCAAAGTGACAAAACATCAGCGGCAGATATCGCCAACACGGGTCTCATTTATAATACACGTTTGTACCTTATTCACTGAAAATGGATAGCACAAATGGCACTCACAAGGAGATTTGGGTATTCCTGCAATTTTAAATAGCATCCTCTGCATTAGTTAGAATCTTCAGTATTTAGACAGATTTGAATATGTATAACATTTATTAACTGTAACATTAGCTCTGACATTTCAATTTAATCAGTGTTACTACAGACAAGTAAAGTAATTCTCTCATACTCATACATAAACAGTATTATCTTTTCATTTCCAAAAGGTACCATTTTGTGATATAAGACGCTTGGGGAATAATTTTGTCTCTATGTGAGAAGGTAGATGAGGAAAACACGGCAAAGTCTCTATGAGACTGCATTTAAAGATTAAATAATACATAAATTATAGAGGAGGGCACAGAGAAGACCTCTGGAGACTGCAGGATGCTCCCACATTAGTTCGTAATAAAAGTTAAATAAATATGTTTTCTGCCCACAGAAATCCAGTTTGTTCAGGAAAAGGATGATGAGCCTCTCAAATGATGACACTTTCCATGAAGAGTGACAAGAGGTGATCTGAGATGCTCAGTAAATCCTTCCCAGGCCAAGGGGCAGCCGCATTTAATAATCAGAGAGATCCAGTGTCTCTCCACACTGCTGGGTGCTATCCTGCAAAGTGATTGTTCTCAAGGGCAGCACAGAGTCCCTGTGAGGTGCACCATTTTTAGTAGGGGTACATCTGGCAAATCAACCCATCACAGGCCTGAAATAAATGCAGGGCCTTTGCCTGGAAACTCATGGCACTTTTTGGCAGTATTCACAAACCCTCAGTGAGACACTACGAGGACAGAGAAAGCAAACCCAGGAAGAAAAGGCTTCCCTGGTCCCCTGAAGAGCCAGCCTTCATGGCATGGAGAAACCCAGCCACTGGGCTGCTGTAGGGGTCCACAGATGCCGTAGGGTCCAGAGCAAACTAGAATCCAGGATATGGTGGGTAGAAAAAGGCAGATGGATGCCCAGCCTGTGCTAACGGGGTTGCCCCAAACCCTTGAAAACATACTTAAGACTTTATTTCTGAATCTACTCTAAGTTAGTAAACCTGTGTCCTCGAGTTAGCCTTCGTCCATCTGCACTACGTTAGTACCTTCACCCCAATCACAGAAAGCAGCCAGAGTTTGCTCTGATTTTAACTTACACTTCTGGTTAACGTTGGATGTTGGCCAGAGTATGGGCACAATTCAAGGAAAAGAGAAGAGGAAAGGTGAAAACAAAAATCAGGATCTACTTGTCTGAAGGCAAGACCTCTATGGTCCTAGAATATTAAAGGGTAGTTTGACTATAAAGCACAGATGCACCAGGCATTTTTCTTGGTCCCATGGAGGCCAAAGTAGTAATGGTTAAATGGTCTCTTTCGAAATGCCTGGTGTATCTTCATACGTGGTATTTATTTAGAGCTTATGATGTGCTACACAAAGCAACCGACATATGTCTCATTTAATCCTCAACCTCATACATTCATATGATTATGATGATCTCAATTTTTAAGCTGATGAACTGAGGCCCAGCGAAGTGAAATAACTATCCCACGGTCACACGGCAACATATTGGGATCTGGTGTCTGCCTCCAAATCCCTTATGTTAAACCCCTCAGAGTGCACAGGAAGCGATCCATCGTGGCTACCCCCCATGGAGTTCTGCATGAGAAGGGAGATTTAACTAAAGGGAATTACTTGGGCCCAAGGCTCTTCTGTTGTTCTGGCCTGACCAACTGCTGGGGGCAGGGGGAGGGGGGCTAGCTATGTTCCCCCCTGCCCTTTTGGTTTTATAAAATGTGCAAAAGTTAATATGTTTAACTGAAATCAATTAAGACCACTGTTCCTCTCCAACTCTCTTTAGTCACTTGCTCTTACATCTACTGCTGGTGGAGCAGATGATAAAAATTTGGGGAAGCCAAGTTTCGGTACATTTGGTTTGAGTTTAGTGGGACATATTTGTGTGGTCTAATGTCACTTCGGGGCAGAGTTAACTTATTGCCACCTGACTCAGGGTGGCAATCCAGAATTACTTTTAGCCATGCTGTGTGCTGACTCATCTGGCCTCAAAACACCAAGGTGCACAAGTGAGGTCATGTCCAGCCCTGGCCACCAGAAGTATGTGGCAGTGGTGGAGAAACTAGGTTTGAAATCAGAAAAATGGAAAAATGTTCCAGATCTTACAACTCACATATAAAACCCCCAAATTTGACAGTAATCTTAAATTTATAGAACTGCAACAATGATGGGAAGCTAAATAAAACTTTTCTAAATAAATACTAATATAAAAAACTTTCAATCAACCATACTGGAGAAAAGATTTAATTATCTTTCTATCCTTGCTATAGATAAATAAATTTAAAAAGATCATCATATGAAGGTAAAATCAAACATTAGCCAAAAAAAGAAAGGGGAAAAAGTATTATAGAACTGTGCACCAGGCAGAGTGTGTGTGTGTGTGTGTGTGTGTGTGTGTGTGTGTGTGTGTGTGTGATTTTCTTGTATTTGTCACTTTTTTCATGTTTTTTATGATTTGTGTTATGATTTATATTCTCGGTGTATAAATATTCAATTTCACACCTGATTTTATATTCTCAATTTCATGTCCTTTTCCTTAAAAAACAATCCTTTGATGTTGCATACGCTTCATGTCTCACAAAACGGGGACCTCCCCGGCCTGCGAAGCTAACTAGAAGTGAAGAATCTTTCCTTCACGGGGTAAGGATACATCTACACTCCTCCTGTTTCCTGTAAGCAAATCCACATACGTGATTGTCAATCCCGAGCTCTAGAATTCCTTTATAATGAGCTTTTGGACCTGAGAGAGAACTAGGTCCCAGGCCTTGGTATCAAGGCAAGCTGGACTCCTCACCCACAGTTCTTTATCTTATCGTAAAGGTTGTAACTAGTATTTCCATTTTAGCTTTGCCTGCCAGAGCCAAATCTGTGTGCAAGGTAGCAGGTGAATGAACTTGTATAATCCACATTTCTGTGACTCTACCCTCCTCACACGCCACCATCCCCCACCCCCGGCTTTATTAATCTTTTGTCCTTCATGATCGTGGCTCTAATTCCACCAGCTACTCTTATCTTTTTTTTAAATTTCTTTAGCTGCTTCCTCTTCTTAGTGAATCAGATTCATGAAAAGTGCACCTAAGTTACAAAGCATATCTCTATACAAGAAGCAAACTTATCTTTACAAGGGGGCAATAAACTTTACACAGAGATGCATAAATAGACAAACAGGACCCAGAAGTCCTGAGTCATCTGCATTTTGCTGGAGTTTTCAGCTCATTGTTAATCATTCCATCAGCAAGAGTTTTAGACCAGGGGACGGATAAGGGCGAGGTGGCATTCAGGGAAGGGACTGGGCATTCCTTCTGTTATCTTTTCATATGCTTGACAGCTGACATTTTCCTCCACCTTTATGCTCTCACTTTCCAAATGGAGCCTCTATTCCACCTGTGGATATTTCTTTGGGCTGGCGGCACCCATCCTATCCTGAGACAGAATCACTTGGTAGAAATCAACAAGCCATGGGGCATCTGCCGAGAGCTCTCTGCTAGCAAATGGCTGTAGCTGGTACTGGTGCTGTAGCCACCATGAAGGCACATTAGACACATGGAGCATTTAAGTTGATTTGTTTGTGTGAAAAGAATATTGTGGCCCAGGCAGGCAACCACAAAGGCTTGGAAATCCAGCAGGTGATGGAGTTGAGGAGTGCAGAGTAATCCCGGACAGAACAGGAAATGCAAACACCAGAAGCCCTGACAAAAAGATTTATCACCTACCTAGGAAATCCCAGGCTAAAATCCATTAAGGCAGGATGAAAGTTGAGAATGTTTTGCCCTTAACCAAACCCTAAGAAAGTACAGGAAATATGAATTATTCAATAAACGGTATTGGGACAACCAGGTGGCCATCTGGAAAAATATTAAGTGGGATCCATTCTTTACACTAGGCACACAACACACCACAGTGAATTCCAAAAGGATCAAAGCTTTAAATGGAGTAAATTAAAACTCCCAAAATACTGGGAGAAAACATGGAAAATTATTTAAATCTGGAGTCCATAAAGAGAAAAGAACGGTAATTGGACCACATAAAAACCTTCTATGTGGTAAGAAGGTAATAATAACAACAATAATAATGATAATAAATAAACTACCAATATTCTGAAGAAAATATTAGCAAAGCACAACACCATGGGTAATCTCTCTTAAGTGTAAAAACACCGACAAATGAATAAGAGTGAGACACATCAAAAGCCCAATTTTTAACATGGAAATGTATATGAATAGCAGTTAACAGAAAATGGTTCTAAAATATCTTGGACAGATACACAGAGCCTTGTCGGAGAATAATAAAAAATACAAACTCCAATTATTCTATGTCACAAATTTTCATCTGTCACATTGGCAAACATATCAGGTTGGTAATGCACTGTGTTAACAAGGCTGTGGGGAAATTGCTGCCTCCATACATTGTTGGTAGATGTAGAAAATGACTTGACCCCTATGGAAGGCAAGTTGGCAATATTTAGCAAAATCGCACACAAAATAATCCTTTTAACCAGCAATTCTATTTCTAGGTATTTCTCTTAAAGTGATTCTCACACTCTTCTGAATTAATATATGTTCAATCTTGTTCATTCAATGGTGTTTCCAGTAGCAAAAGATTGGAAATAGCCCAAATGTCCCTCTATCGAGTACTGGTAAAATAAATCATGGCCCATTCACTCACAGGCACGTACTGCAGCAGTAAACAGAAAAAAAAATCTGCAGTAACGCACCTGTAAAAATAGAAATTGAGAAGCTCTTTCTGAGCTAATATGAGGGAAATTTTCACTCTACACTTTCACACACTTTTCAAAAAGAGATTTTTTGAACCATATAAATGTATTACACAATCAACTATTCACAAGTTAAAAAATTTCTAACCTGATGAACTTTTAGAGTAATATTTGCCTGAGTTCTACACCATCAGAAATACAGGCAAATACTTTACGTTAGTGGTGGTGTTAGTGAGGTGGCTAGATGGAAGCTGTGGACTGAGAGACTTAGGTGTGCCTCCTGACCTTGGCACTAACCCTTCCTCGTTCCGGGCCAACCCACTCAACACCCCTGGGCCTTACATGCTGGAGGAGACAGTGGGTAAGTAAGGACTTTGCTGCTCTGAGGGACGGCTATAAAGATTTAGCAAGCAGCTCCTGATAGTGCCAGCCAAGAACGAGCACTTGACATGTGTGTATGAAGTAGAAGCTTACCTTCAAAACAATTCTGTTTTAAAATAACAAAAGCGAAGCTTAGATCAACTTCATGATTTCCTCAAGAAAGGACAGGGGAGACAATTGATAGAAGACAAAATATAAAAGATTAACAAATAAATAAATAATACTCTTCCACTCCCTCCACTTATGAGAAAAAATAGAAACACGCTTTTACAAGACAGGTCCAGGATCTTGGTTGGGGCAGAGCTGATGGTCACCTATGCAAAGCATGGGCATGAGCTGGTGTGGCCTGTGAAACCTGGTACTTACAGTACCAAGGGGACAAAGGGAAGCTGGAGATTCCTAGATGGAGGGCATCTACCAAGCCCCAACTCATGCTGTCATACCTGGATCCTCCTATACAAACAAGCAAGCACTAGTGGTGACCAGAGTGCCTGAGGCCAGGGGTCCACTCTGCCCTGGGCCCCTCCTTTCTCACAGGCAGCCAGTAACTTTATTACCAGTGCTTTACCCACCTTCCACCTATAGTCCACTCATCAAACCCATTCACAAATGTGTCCTCACAATTCCACATCACAGCGGTCCCAACTCTGCTCAACATGAGAACCTCCTGGTAGTCTTTAAAGTAGATGAATGGCCGGCTCCCACCCCCAGACTTAAGATTCAAGTGGTATGGAGTGGGACCTGGACACTGGAATTTTTAAGAGCTCTCAGAAACCCATATCCTATTGCTATCTAATTTTATTTCATTGAAGGTGTCATTATCTGTCTTCATGGAGATTATAAACTACTGGAGGAGGAAAGATTATTATAACGGCAAATACCCTGACTTTCTTCTACTAAAGAGAATTCTTCATTGGCCACAGCTCAGGATAGAAGGACAAAATGACCCCAGGACTCTGCAAGTTTGATCACTTTTCAAATCCCATCTTTCAGGCAAACTGGGGAAGTTGGTCACCGTAGCACAGGATAGGACATCAGTCAGCAGTAGTAGACAGATGTTTAATATCATTAGATACACTTACACACAAAGTTTATACCTGAAATCATGGGAAACATAGAGGAAAGAACAAATCCACACCCCAAATGTATTTCTGTCCATGGCCACCTCGAGACACATTCACTCAACCAAATTCTTGGGCATCTAAGTACCAGGTTCATGTTGTCCACAGGATCTACAGATGAGGCCATGCCCTCTGTGGAATGCCTGAGATGAGTACACAGAGGATGAAAGCAGGATACAATGGGATAAGGGTGATCACGGAGGAGGGAAGAGGTTCTGAGGACCATGGGGAGCCCCAGCTCCAGTAGAAGGGGCCCCAGAGACATGAGACTAGCTGTGAGCTCAGGCTCTTGGGATGGGCACCTCCTATGCACCATTCCATCATCTGAGGCAGGAGAGAAACCCAGCGGGGCTCACACGCAGGGGAGCAGGGGCATGGAGTGATGGGGTGATGAGCCAATGGCTCGATGAGGTAAGACACAGGCAGCAAGGGAAGCCAAGATGAGGTGGAAGTGGATGACACCTGGCAATGAGACTACAGGTCCACGTTGTCAAGAATTGTGTAGTTATCCATTATATATACATACGTGCATGCATATCCACACATGTACACGTACATATACACATATAGGCAGGTAGTTCTAGTCACAGCTAGTCACTGTAGGTCCTTGAGACATTATAATGGGCAAAAAAGATACAGTTCCTGACCTCAGGAAGCTCACTTTCCAGTGGATGAGAGAAACCCATAAGACATAATTTCACGGCATGGGGACAAGCATGCCTCACATGCTGTGCTGACATTTTGGGGGTTTAACTCATAGTCAACAGGAAACCAAGAATTCCAAGCAGAAAGAAAGACCTCTCTCAGCAATGACCTTTGGAAAGACTCCTGAGCTGGAAGACAAACATGAAAACTCCTGAAAGCTAGGGCATGACAGACATGAACTGGGAAGAGTGTGGCACAATACAATATCCCCGGGACATAACAATATTTGGAAGGGTGTGAAGGAGAAGAAAGCACCAAAGTCTGACAAGGAGCCGACTATTTAAACAGAAATGTTTTTAAGCTGTCATCCTTCAAAATATTTTCGGCGAAGCAGGATGCCTTTCTTTCTTCCTGCTGTTCACGCACCCGAGTTGCTGCTGGAGAAAAAGTTGGGTGAGGGTGCTCCGACACCTTTCATGTAAGGGAGATGTCATAGCTCGCGAGCCCCTGTCCTTGTATCATTTGCTGGTGTCTCTTGCTTCATGAAGGCTCCCAGGGCAGACACACAAAACACATCAAATGGAAACAAGGCTCGATTTTTGTTTCCCTGCCTCACTCTTTCAGAAGACTCCAAAGCCTGCCTCGGGAAAGTGTAAACTGTCTTACCCAGTAAGAGCTTTGCAGTTCTCCTGCCAGGGTCTCATCCCCGCCACTGGGCTCAGATGCTTACTAAGCATCGACTCGGGGTCAGGCTCCCAGCACCCCCAGCAGACACTACTCCCATGTTCCAGAAGGACAGAGACCAACAGGACCATAAACTGCTCAGCAAATCCCAAAGGACAGGCTCAGCCACTCCTCTCCCTGCCCAGCGTGAGCTTTTCTGTTTTAATTAAAACATGTTGAATACCAGGAAGATTGGACAACGTTTGACAGCGTTATCTGCTCTACAAGCAGAAATGTGATGAGGTTAATCACACCATCTAAAGAGGTCCTAACTGCCCCTTCCAGGCATGTTCCCCTCTCAGTGTGCCCCCGAGTGAGCAGTTGGCAACATCAGCTAATCTCATAGCTGCAGAGACAAGGGTGGAAAGGGAAAAGGAAAGTTAAATGCCGAAATGATGGGTGGCTCCCATGATGCCACCATGTTGACAAAGCATCGGGACCTGCTTGGCTTTGCACACGGGAGCCTGGTGGGGTGATGGAAAGATGCCTGCCTGGGAAGGGCAGGCTGCAGCCTGGGGCAGATTCTGATTTTATCAACCTTCCACAGGCACAAGCCCCAACCGGGTGCTCTGTCACAACTCAGGTGGGGCCAGGTCAAGACAAGGTGAAATAAAGGGAGCAAAGCCGCTCTACCTCATGGCACTGCACAGAGTGGGAAGAGCGTCACAGGCCCCTCACCCAACCCCAGCCCAGGGTCTCAGGGCACATCTGCTAGGTGGAAAAGAGGGTCTGCTAGACCTCCCATGGGCACCGCAGACCAAATGGACTCAAAGCCAAGGCTACCAACAGCTGGAAATCTGGAACATGCTGACCTTCAACTTCCAACAGATCACCTCAGTCCCAGAAATCAAGTGTGCTTGGAGGAGAACCACTGAGAACCTGTGTCACAGGGAGAGTAAGAGGCTGGTTCTCATCCTTCCCCACTCGGCTATAGGCTCTGTCTCTCCCAGCCACTGCCCACGTGACCTTGGGCGCACCACTTAAACTCAGTCTGCCTGAGTCCCCCTAGCAGTAAAATGTGGATGATAATCCTTCCTAGGGGGTAGCTGCCAGGACTGAGAGGTGATATGTATGAAGTGCTGGGAACATAGCAGGCCCGACAAGAGATTAGATGGATCAGTGACACTCATACGCCAACTTCCTTAACACCCCATCTGGAGGCAGACCATCTGGGTCCAGCCCTGTCTGCACCCCTTTCTGAGCTGTGTGATCCTGGCCGAGCTACACCTCCCTGTGCCTCAGGCCCACATCAGTTCCTAAGTCACAGAAGGATTATGAGGACTCAATCAGCCATTAGATATAAAGTGCTTCGAAGAATTTCTGGCACATAGTAAGGGCTTAATAAAGATCTGCTGTATTACGACTTCCAGGGTATGTGGTCTTATTGAGAGAGACCAGGATACCCTGCTTGGCCCAGAGGGTGGTTCCATATGGGTACACATGTGCTTAGAAACTCAGGCGGCAAGGGAAGCAAATAATTCTCTGTATCACAGGAAATGTTTCCTCCCATCCCTGCTGAGTGCCAGGAGCTTCTCTTAACACCCCAACCAGAAGCGGAGACGGAAAGGTAGGTGCTCCCAAGATTAAGAGCTGGCATTTGAATCTCTGCTCTCAGATTGAGTGTGAAGGCAGCAGAGCTCAATTTTAAAAAGTCAGTATCAAATCAAGGATAATTTTTCCTCTTCTAGAAAGAAACAAAAGCTAATTGCCCCAGACTTCTGAGTCCTAATATCATTTGAAGAAGAACATTTCCCTTCAAATATTGAGACACCTCCACACGCTCCCGCTACACTATATAAGCACTTCTGGTACCACCAGAAATGAATTCTTTGTCCTCTAAAATCCACAGTTGTTTTTTTTTTTAATAGTGTCTCTGACAAATGAATAATCTTTGCTTTTTTTTAATGTGGCACTATTGATGACAGAAGCTACAATCTAGTGGTGGTTGACCAGAATAAACACACAGTTCAGATAAGAAAATGCTCATATGATGTTAATAGGCATCTTACTGAGGTACACGTTCTAACAGGAGTGCTTGGCTCTGGAAATGCTAACTTGTTCCTCTAATAGTCTTGAGTAAAACTTGTACTTAATGAACACTTACTACATGCCTGGCCCTGTGGTAGGCATTGTATACAAAGAATCATATTCAATAAGTCTGTGAAGTAAATGCCACTGTCTCCATTTTCCGGCAAAGAAACAGGGATTGATTGTGCATTAAAAAAAAATAGTGCAGACTAGTTTTTGACACAGTCAGTGACTGATTGGACCTAGATTTGAACCCGGAAATGTCTGGTCTCAGAAGCCATGATCTTAATCACTAAGCCCTGACAGGGTCTGACAGAACTTGCTAATCGTTCAGGAGGCCAGGAATTCTCAATAGCATTGGTTTGACCTATTTTTGTTAGTCTTTTGTCGCAAAATTAATCTTCCTCAGGGCATAAATTAAAAGTTTAATTATAGTAAATCCAAATTAATATTCTTTTAAGTGTTTCATGACATTCCTATGTTAAAAAGCCAACCAGGTCTGAGAACCATTAGAGTGAGCATAAAATGAAAATGAGAGCAACAATACTAATTGCAACAATTAACAATTAACCTTCAGATTAGAAAGGTGTCTGCACACAGTAGTCTGAATCTATATCATAACATTATGCTAAAGAAATGCTTGAATTGTCAGCAACCAATGTCTTTCATGAGATCTCTGTGGGATGGACAGCATTATTGCCTGTTGACAGCCTGAAAACAGAATCTCTTCATTTGGAAAATGTTGATTAAGCATACCAGACATTGTTCAAAACCTAAACAAAACAAGCAAAATTCACAGCTTTCCTGCATGCTATAGGCTAGTGGAGGGAGTTAGGCAAAGAGCAAAGCAAAAAAAGTCAAAATAAAGAGTGTGTTACAGAGTATAATGGTTAGTTTTATGTGTCAATTTGATTGGGCCACAGGGTGGCCAAATATTTGGTGAAACATTATTCTGTTTATGTAGGGGTGTTTCTGGATGAGGTTCACATTTATATCTATAGACTGAGTAAAGCAGATTGCTCTCCCCAGTCAGGGTGGGCCTCATCCAATCAGTTGAAGGCTTGCATAGAATGAAAAGGGCTGACCCTCCCCAGGTAAGAGAGAAGTCCTCCTGCCTGACTGCCTTGAGACTGGGTCATCAGCTTTTTCCTGCCTTTGAACTCAAACTAAAACATCAGCTTCTCCTGGGTCTTGAGTCCGCCAGCCTTCAGACTGGAAGTATACCTTCAGGTCTCCTGATTCTCCAGCTTGCCAACACAGCCTGTATATTTTGGGACTTGTCAGCCTCCTTAATAATATACATTATATGTGTTTAATATGTGTATAATTATATATATATTTAATAATATATTCCTATTTAATATATTTAATAATAACATATATCATATACAGAATATATATTTGTTTGTTTATTTATTTCTCCTGTTGGTTCTGTTTCTCTGGAGAACCCTAGCAGACTAATACAAATGCTTGTAGAGGAAGGATGGTGAATGTTCAGGTGTTGACATTTTAAGTGAAGTGAACAAAAAAAGGACTCATTGAAAAGGAGATATTTAAGTGAAACCCTGAAGGATTTGAGGAAATAGGCCAAATGAATATCAGGAAGAAGAGCCATTCCAGGCTAAAGGAACAGCAGGTGCAAAAACTCCGAGGAGGTATGTGCCTCATAGATGTAAGGATTGACCAGGAGGCCAGGGCAGCTGTAGTGGTGTTAAAGAGGTCAGAGGTGACAAGTCACCATGGTCTTGGGAGCCATCCTAGACAAGATTCATGTACAAGCCTGTGTGTATGTCTGTGTATCTGGGTAGGTATAAACCCTCTTCCAGGAGAGATTTAGGCCAACTTACAACGCTAACTGCAATAACGCTGCATACATTGACATGGGATCAAAAGAAAGAAAGTAAGTAAGGATGAAAATACACTGGGGCCAGCCCCTGACTAGAAATCAAAGATGGTCTCCACATCTCCAACAGGTGAGCCCCACTTTTGCTCCCAACCTCCTAGGAGTCAGCACGAACAGGGGCATGCTGTTAGTCACCACGTTCCTCATATCCAGAAGATACATGCAAACAAATAGCTCTGGGGATTATGACTATTTTTGGCATGATAATCAGAAAGACTTTCCTGGGGATCATAATCCCAGACTGTGAAAAAAGTGGCCAATAGCAGTCGCAGCCTCCTTGCAATGAATGCAATGAAAAGCTTTCCAGATCCTGTTTCTTAAATGGCAAAGTAGAAGGCACCCTAACCAGTTCTGCCAAGTGTGCAGGGAAGACTGGGCATTTAAGGGTGACATCTTCAGATGCACAGACTGACTTAAGAATTTATTTTAGTGGCGCCTGGGTGACTAAGTCGGTTAAGTGTCCGACTTTGGCTCAGGTCATGATCTCACAGTTCATGGGTTCGAGTCCCACATCGAGCTCTGCACTGACAGCTCAGAGCCTGGAGCCTGCTTCAGATTCTATGTCTCCCTCTCCCTCTCTTCCCCTCCCCCATTCACACTCTGTTTCTCTCTCTCAAATATAAATAAACATTAAAAATTTTTAGAAAAAAAGAATTTATTTTATAATATTGAGGAGAGAGACCTCTGCTATTCATGTAATCCTGAGTGGGGGGGGGGGTGGTTTGCAGCTGATTTGTGGACAGAAAGAGCGAGGGTGACCTTGGACTGTCCAGGCACTGCCCACAAACCCTGGGAGTGTAGATCTCTGCTTGCTGGTCAAGTAGTGACCTCAAAGCCTTAGCAGGAAATACAGCCATGTAGAGATGACATCCTTCTGTAGAAACCATGGGTGCTAACTGACAGTCTCACCTGTGCCCTGAGGCAAGCCAAGGATTATCTCTGGTGGGACCAGGAATCACCTCAGGAAACTACTGGGAGTCAGCTTCCGTGCACAGGCACTTGGGCAATCAGGGACTGATTTCATCTAACATGACCAGAATTCTTTTACTCTGAAAAAATAGAGTCATCATCACCAGACACTTGCTTGAGCCAAAATAACCCCCCACAAGAGCACCCAGAGAAGTGCAGCCTTTGAGAAAGGATAGCCAGACCAGAACACATGAGGAGACCACGTTATGTGGAAGAGGTTGGCTAGTTCAGATTGGGGTGCCCCTGACATGGCAGGGTAGATGTGGGCCTGTTAAGGACAAGAGGATGCAATGTTTAATTTCTGGTTGGTTTCCTGCGTAGGGTCTGTGATGTAACTGCCCTCCATCCTATCAAACGTTCACTAAAATCTGCTACAGATGAAAAAGAGCTGGGGAACACGTCGCAAAGAAAGCAAACGTAGATTTTAGGGAAGTTGAAGAAATGTGGACCTTGTCTTAGAAGAACTCTTTTGGACGGCTTATTGCTCGACCAGGAATCTCCCAGTTCAAGATGTTAAAAGCATGTCAGCTCCATGTTAAAGAACGTTTGACTCTCGTCTCAATAACGGGGTTCAAGCTTATCTAGTAATATATGTATATACATCAAACACAAGCTCTGATCATTGGTTTATATAAACTGATCCTCAAGCCCCTAATCATACACGCATACTCCTCAGCACCCACCTTGGATGTGGCCGTGGAGGTTGACGGGTAAAGGACAAACCTCTAGAGAGAGAGAGTCAGGAGCCACAGAGGACATGAATCAGGAAGTTCCCCCAGAGAGCAGAACTGGACTCTGACTGAGGAGCTTTCTACTGCCAGGGCAAAAGAACTCACGGGGCTGCCCTGTGGATTCAGCGTAGCTCCAAATGACTGCTATATGCCTCCTTTTCTTCCTCCTCCTAAGTGGGAGTGTTTATCACATGCATCTTGTCCCAATTCCAGGACTATGGATGAGGGTTTGGGGGAGAGGGCTGCAGGCAATCAGAGGTACGGGCTGGCTTGTTTTAGTGCCTAAGGCACAGCACCACAAGGATCCTCATCATAAGCTAATGGAATCCAGAATCCCTGTCCTTTGGACCTGATCCAGAGATTGGATGGGACCTGAGTGTCATTTTTGATGATGGAGTGCATACATGCTTCTAAGAGGGAAGAAAGATGAAATATTATATGGTGACCAGAAGGGCGGACTGTGGCACTGTTGTAACTGACTACCAAATTCTTTTCTCTCTGAACACACAGTTGGACTGCATTCCAGCCTCACTTCCATTTTAGCATGGCCATGTGACTGAGTTCTGCTCAGTGAGATATGACAGGTAATACTTCCAAGCCTGACAACAATTCTCCATGGAGATTCTTGTGCTCACCCCCATCTGCAGATAGGGCACTCTTGCCCTGCAAGCATTGCTTTGGGACAAGCTGTTTAGTCTGGGGCCAATCACATTCTGTCTCCTACACTCACATGCAAGAGCACACGTGTATACACATACACACATGATAGTGATCAGGAACACCCATTGTGGATTTTATACGAATGAAAAACTTGACAAGAATGGAGAAGCTTTTATTTTTTATTTTTAAGTTTTTAAATGTTTATTTATTTTTGAGAGAGAGAGAGAGAGACAAAAAGCATGAGCAGGGGAGGGGCAGAAAGAGAGAGGGAGACACAGAAGCTAAAGCAGGCTCCAGGCTCTGAGCTGTCAGCACAGAGCCTGACGTGGGGCCCGAACTCATAAACAGTGAGATTATGACCTGAGCTGAAGTCAGACACTTAACTAACTGAGCCACCCAGGCACCCCAAGGGTGGAGAAGCTTTTAAATGCTAAGGCTAAATATTCAGGTAGGCAATGCCCTATGCTGGTCTCAGCACACCCACAAACCTTTACTGAAACTCTGCTAATGCAACAGCCCTGTGTTCGGGTCACTTCTGTACCTCAAAGGAGAAGAGTCTGGTTCCACAGTGGTTCAGAGAAACCCCAAGGAAAGAAATGCACAGTAGGACATCGAATGAGCATGAGATGAATCCACGGATGTGGGGAAGAGAGGAGAAAGACAGTGACGGGGAGCAAAGCAAGCTTCCCTGAGAGGCCCAGAGCTCCCCGTGTGGACAGGGGGAGGGATGGGGTTGCCACCACAGCCTGGATGAGGACTCAGCCATTTTTACATATTGATGGAAGCATGACCTCCAGAGTCTGAGGCTTGCAGGTGGAAAGAAATCTGTCTCCACCAGTCCTTGAGGACAAAGCTGGTGACTTCCTTTTCCCCTGTTTCTGGTGGCCTGTGCATCCAGGGAAGCAGCTCCATTGGACTTCACGGCAAAGTCTCCAGTAATAAATGGTTGGCACTCGACTCTACCACCATGACCAGCACCATCCCCCAGACTTCCAAACCCTGGAATTGCCCTGGGAAATTTGTCTGGCTCAGGATAAGATTGAAGACAGAACATTAGCTCCCTTTCAATGGGAGGAAAAGGAAAAATAGCCACCAAGGTACATCAAACAAGTGCACATATACACATACAACACACCATACTCACATGCTCACACACACACACACACACACACACACACACACACACAATTTCTGGCCCAACTACATAATGCTAGATAAGATGAAATGTTTTTCATAAGTTTTTCCACCAAGCAATCATCTTTCCAAAAATGCACAGGCAGTGAGTGAATCCCAACTCACAGATAGAAAGCTGCCCAGATCAATGGCCAGACTAAGTGGCATAACATTTGTTTAATACTGCTTTTATGTCATTTGCCAAGCACTCGTTAGGCACCTACCATGTGCCAGACATCACGTTAGGCATTTGAGAAACTAGGAGTAGAGGAGGGCATCCCCATCCTCAGAGGACTTCGCAACCAGACTACAGTGGCCACCTCCCGGGAGCTGGAGCCAGTGGTAACTCTGGCTCTCACGTCCAAAAGGACCCTGTGCCTGGGGAGTCACACCTAGAGTTGATGTGACAGTCCTGCCTCTTTCCCAATGGCTCATCCGGCCACCCATCTGCAGGTACACTGGACTCCAGGAGAAAGTGGGGGCGTCCTGGGAAGGTAGCAAGGAGCTCAAAAAGGCAAAGGTAGTCTCCACGAGCTGTGAGGCAGGCTTCTCCCCTTCATCCCTCCCCACTCTCCCACCTCACCCAGGGGCTTATTTCTATTGGCAATCTCAGTGGTGCACATCCACATTTAGATAAGTGGCACTAAAATAAAATGGACTGTAATTATTGTTATAGATTACAGTAATTACAGAGGGGGAAAGGGCCGATTAGATTAGCACGCCCACCCCCCACCAGGACCCGGCTGATATGAAGCAGATTTGTGCAGAGGGCTATAAACCTGCTGTGAGCGTTGGATGTCACTACAGCCTCCCAGGGCCCAGGCTGCAAAGGGCAGGGAGGCTGAGGAGGGGCAGTGGGAGGGAGAAGCTTTTAACTTGGAAATAAATGAGCCATTAGAGAATGAGTCCTCTTGCCAGCCTGCCTAGGGGTCACACGTAGCCAACCCCGCAGTCCATGTGAGGGGCAGAGTCATGGCTGGGCTTCGCACCATGATCTAGTGCAATCGGGGACTGAGTCCTCCCAGCTCCAGTCTGCCATCTCCCATCAGGGCTACAGAGGTCTGTCTAGAGCACAAGACCTACCAAGGATGACTGAGATACTATCAAGTGACTTAGACTCTCTCTGAGCCTTGCTGTCCTTCTTGGTGGATGCAGAGACCATTCCCATTCATGCAACGTTGTAGTGAGATCACAGAAATACAATGTCTAGGACAGACTATGCCTCGCAAGGAGAAGGGTCTGGTAAATGTGACTGCTCCTTCCTCTGTCCCAGCCACTCCTGTCCCCACTGAATCTACTGGGACTGTCATCCTCAGGGCCAGCCTGGCCTCCTGACCTGAACAATGCTGACCTTGGGTGGAAGAACACAGCCAATGGTTGCCTTGGCCATGAAATCTGCATTGTCCTCTGAGTAATGGCTCTGCTGTCCACCTGTACCCCATTCATAAAAGGTCCTGTGGGTAAGGCTACCACCTGAGCAGCTCCTGGCTTATTCATGGATTGGGTATCCACCTTGGTGCTGGCCTCCAGTATTCCCTCTCATTCATCTCTCCTATAGGAATTACAGCCCTATTTTGAGTCCTGGGTCAGGATAACTGGGAGCTGATGTCATGGGTATCTCCTACCCAACCAACCCTATTTCTCTTCCCAGAGCCTGCCTAGCTTCAGTGACACTTACCACTACTTGGACACTCAGGGCCACCCATTTTTCTGAAACAGGCATATGCCCAGCCAAGCGTACTGCCCCACCTGCTGGACCCCCGCCATCTCCCAGGTCAGACCATCCTTTGGCCAGCCTCAGTAGGTGTGTCTACTGCCAAGGCCCAACACTTTATTTTTTTTAATGTTTTATTTTTGGGAGAGAAAGAGAACCAGAGTGGGAGCAGGGGAGTGCCAGACAGAGAGGGAGACACAGAATCTGAAGTGGGCTCCAGGCTCTGAGCTGTCAGCACAGAGTCCGACACAGGGGTCAAACTCGTGAACCGTGAGATCATGACCTGAGCCGAGCCAAAGTTGGACCCTTAACCCATTGAGCCACCCAGGTGCCCCAAGGCCCAACACTTTCTGATGCTCTGCCTTCTGACATGCATCAGCTGAGGGCCCCCCAGAATTCCTTCCCATGCATGATATTTCTGCCCCTGGATCTGAGAAGGGGACCTATGGCTCATAGAATCCATTCCAAAATCACTGCCCAGGGTTTGCTACTGGTTACGCTCTCTGCCCTCATCTTCAACTACGCCTGCAAAATGCTCATCACATCATAAGTATCTGCTTACTCATCGGTCACCCTCAGAAGGCTATAAACTTCATGCAAAAAAAACGTTATTTTGCCTTTTAATTACCACTTAGCAGAGTGTCTGACACATGGTAGACTCCAATTAAGAGTTGATGAATGAATGAAAAAAAAAATAAGAAAGTATTAATGTCTAGAATCTTCCCAGCCTTTAACTTTCTTCATTTACTTCTTCTCTGTTGGGGGAAACTTTCCTTATGGAATGCAGTCAGGGGTAGGGAGGCTCAGTGAGTCTGGCCAGAGGCAGAAAGTGCTCAGTGCAGGACTATACGGTGCACTGACAGACAGTGATATGAGTACAGTGCTATATGGTGCACTGGGCCCAGCAAGTCAGGAAGGAAGGAGGATGACTCCCATTTGCTCTGCGGAAATAACACATTTGAATGGAGTCTGAAAGCACTGGAAACTCTTGGCTATGTCAGGCTTATCATAAGGCCTGGAGACACAGTCTTTGTCAATGTAAGTAAACTAGGAGGTCTGAGATTCTATATGGCCTCCTCTTACCCGGTAAGGGTGGAAACCCCAGGCTTGACATGGGGCTTGTACAGCTTGGCTTGTGTTACTCTTTATCTCCGCTCCTTATGTTCACCAAGAAAACTTGAATCTAATTTAAACGCTTTTCTGAGAATCTGCAAGTGGCTACCAGGCCAGTTTTTCAGGCTCGGTGTTTTGCCTGTTGGCCCCTGCCCTCTGAATAGAAAAACAAAGTACTGATATAGCCATGAACTGAGAGCATTGGCAATGCTGCCACATCACCTCACCAACCAAGCTCCCATCCCTATTTCCCACTGTCACACATCTTTAGGCTAGCATTTCCAACACATTCAACCAACCTTGACCCAGGGGCATCTGCAGTGATATAGAGCCTCAGAAAGATAACTGCATAGTGGAAAATCTTGGAACCCTGCCTCCCATGGAACAGACCCCACCCAAGGTAGCATCTCTGGTTGCCCTCCACATTCTCCTGATGTCCCTGTTGGCCTCTCTCAAAGCTAATATCTGATAAGGTAAGTCTGATGTGGGTCCTTCTGTACCATGTAATGCCCATGATCAGATCTCACTAGTAGGGGGAACGAGGCAAGGTCAGTCACTTTCCTCCATGTCCTAAATATACTGCTGAGTTTGACCCCCGTGGCCTTGGTTCCCTACTCAAATCCTTATCCCCAAATCCTTAAGAGCCCCCTCAGGAATGCAGGCTCCTATGCCAGCACTTTCCTCTTCTCATGAGGCGGAGGCGGGGAGGGCAATCATGACCAGAGAAGATGAAGTCCCTCTGTTGAAACATAGCTGCCATACCCCGGCATCCACCCAGCCAGATGAGCTCCCTCTGCTTTAAGAGGCAGAACCATCGAATCCTCCAGAGCCCCTCATGCCTCCAAGAGGACCCAGACTCTCAACTGGACTAGTCTCAAAGTCAGGCTCTCAGGCAGAAGTCCGTGGAGCCCTTGGGTAGAAACAGAAGTTGCGAAGTCAAAGACATCATAGAAGCCATCCAACTTCCATCAATCCCTAGAACTCTCCAAGATTTGTCACACCTTGGTGCCTTTGTCTCTTCCTTTCCTCTGCCAGCAACATAGTTCCCAAGCCTCTTTATGTGGATTTCATCCACTCAATGTTTAGGCTTCCATTTGTATACTACATCCTCAGAAACAACCCAGCAGAGCACCGGTGGGAGCACAGCCTGCCCCATCAGAACTGTCCCATCAGAACTCCTCCTGTTTCCTTCTTAGCATTTATCGCGACCTTTAATTCTTATGTTTAGGGTGTTCTTGCTATGGTCTGTCTCCCTGATGTCCTCTCTGCAGCACCTGACACAGTGGCCGGACCAGAGGAGGGTCAGTGACAATTTGCTGGCTGGTCACGTGAATTTATTCTCTGATGGAAGGCAAACACTAAATGTTTCTACATATAAATCATCAATTGAAGATGTCTTCAGTCCCGACTATCTGGGAAGGCTCATCACCTCCTGGGGTACCTGATTTGTTTTTGCCATAGAACACCCTGTACTCTGACTGGAACTTGTTTCCTTCTTCAGTGTGGTTAGTAGCAGGCTCCCAGGTACATAAGAAGTATCTGCAGCTGACCTCTAATAACTGCACCATGTGAGAGGGTTTGGGCAGCTTTAAAGGCTTCAGCTCAAGTCAGGACTTGCCTGGGAAATACAACTGGGCTAGAGAATGTGGGAGGTGGCAGGCAGAGTGGGCGCATGCGTTTTGTATTCTAAGTTTTCAGCTGGCTTCATCTCGCATCCCTGCCCTCATTTCTCTTTGCCCTGATTTCCCCCATTTCTTGATTATGGGGGGAAAAAACCAACTTCCAGTTGTACATGAATATTTCTGTAAGCTGCCACTAATCCGGTTTTGGCATGAGGCAGGATATAAATAAATAAATATAAATAAATAAATAAGCTCTGTCTTCCCCCCAGGGTGCTCCACTCCACTTGGATTTAGGTCATCCACATGTCTATGATCTATTTTCGAATATCAGGATTCTGGCTATGTAAGCAGGAGCCAAAGAGCTGGCTCTGGGACCAAGACACCTGCCAAAGCCGACACTCAGCAGGGCCCTGCCACTAGTGTGCAGGCTGAGACCAGCCCCAAGGGTCTGGGGAAGATGCCAATGCAGCCCAGAGTGATGGGCAGCCCACAGGGACTGGCAGCACAGCAATATCCAGAGGAATAATTGGGAGTCACATCTCTCCCTGGCCTGGAAAATGGGGTTTGGGGACAAAGACGGTCTCTGAGGGTGAAGAGAAGGTTTCACAGCTCCTGGTGCAGTGGCTAGGATGAAGTGTGGCACCTGGTATCCAATACCTCACCTGGCTGCACAGGTTGGTTTCAGGTGATGACCTCTAAGCACGGCCTTATGGATTCCATTGCCAAGGTTAAAGCAGCAAGCACCCTCAAGTTTCACAACAGAGAGGGAGGTTTGGGCTGACTTCAGACCTGCCCACGGGGTGACAGTCACGGAGGCACCCACGCGATTTCGGTGCCTCTCAAGCCAGCTGGCAGGGGTTCACAGCAGAGGAGCAGCAGCAGCCCAGGCCCCAGCCTCAGCCAGTCCTCAACATCCCCACGCTGTGGCAGAGGGAGCTCTTCACATGCAAAGCCTCCCTCTACCCTGGAATACAGTCCAAGCGCACAAGTGTGGTTTACAAGCGGCCGAGCGGTTTGGGCCTGCTGCTCTCCTGCTCCAACCACCCTGAGGAGCCTCGGGTTCCATGATGGCAGCAACCCCCCTTCTTGTGCCTCTCAGGCAGTCACACCTGCTCTACCACCTGCAGGGAGGCCCCTCCCTCTTCCACAACTTTGCCTGGATCAGCTCCAGGACTCCTGGCTTAGATGTTACTTTGTCCAAAAGCTTTTCTTGATGCCCACCCCCCTAGCTGGGCTGGGACCACTGTTGTATGTTCTGTAGCACCCTGTCCCCCACTCACCCCCCAGGCACAGCACTCAAAGCATCACAGGAAACATCTACCGGATGGGGTAAGGACCAGCCTCTAAATGTGGGAGGGCAAGGCCGCGCCTCCTTTTGTCCCCTGCCATTTCCCTAGCACCTAACCCCATGACTGGCAGATATCGGGAACTCAATAAATACAGATTGAGCAGCAGAATGATTAAATGAGATGACACTCCGCCAAGCAGCAGCACTTTGTCACCAGGCAATTGTCCTCAAGGGACCTAGTTCAACACTCAGGGGCCGTTTCAGGCCCTGACAAAGGGAAACTGGCAAGAAACAAACAAGGTCTAGGTCTGTGGGGGGACAGCAGGACAGAGAAATTACAGGGGAGATTAGGAGCTGGCCAAAAGTTAGCAGTCATAGAGAATGGGGCTAGTGGGGCAGAGGGGAGGGCAGCAGGTGAGATAAGGTGGAGACGGTTCAAGCCCCATCAGGAAGAGGACCAGGACACATTGGAGTCACTGGCTTAAGTGGGTCCACACACTGGGTCAGACCAGAAGATGCCTTGGAGGAAGTGGCCAGGTGCTTAGTCCAACCTGCCTTCTGGCTTGATTAGGCCACAAGGGGATAGACACCACCCTACTCGATGAGTAGACATCCAGAGGCTGACAATGGAGGTGGCTGCCGAAAGACATGAGGCTTTTACAGAGTCAGGCACCTTGTTGTCCTAGGGATCTCTGGCTTGTCATTCCTCCTCCTCAAACCCCTCCTCCCTCCCCCCCACCTACTGCCCTGACCAAGCCCTCATCACGGCCTGCACAGAGTTTTCTGCCCCTCAGCTCTCACTCTACTGTTAGAGAAGCCCTCTGAGAGGCCAGCTAGCCACATTCCGGCACTTTCCAAGCAGGGATGAGAGGCTCATCGCCTGTGGCTCTGGTCTTTCTGTGGGCCTGGTGGAGGGTGGGGGTGGGACACACTCTATTGCCTCCATAATCTGCTCTCCTTCGAACTCTGCCTTTCCCAGAGATGATGAGGGACGCTCACCCCAAGGTAACTGGAGCACACCTGCTGGGCGGTGGCACTCGGGTGAAATGACAGACGCTAAAGAGCAGAACACAGGTGTCCCCACATGAGTGTTGCCGGGAGCCCATGGAAGAAGCGAGCAATGTCACCTAAGAGGCCAGGTCAGGCCCCCCCCCACCCCACCCCAGCACAACAGGGGGCTGGGCAGGGGAGAGGCCATGCTGCGGCCTCTCCCAGTCCCAGCCAGGAGACATGCTTCAAGATGTGGTGGAGCAAAGGAGTCGAGGACAAAGAGCTCAAGTCATAACAAGGAGAACGTAGATCTGAAGGCAATATTCTGAAAGCCCCTTCAAATTTTGAATGCTTAAAATTATGGAGACAAACACACCTTGCACCAAGTGAGCTCAAACTCTGTGAGAGGGCATCACCAGTTCCCACGGAGCCCAAGCATTGCCCCAACTCCCCCAACCCCAACCCTGATCTCTCCCCTCACTTAACAGGGAGCAGGTGCCCCTCAAAGAGGGGCAACAACCAGGAAGGAATCAAAAATGAGCAGAATTTTCCCCCAAAATGGGCAGAGGAGGCAGGGGCAGGTGTGGGGAAGAAAGGAACATCTCAAAGAGCAGACGATAAAAATGTAAAATCCACCACTAGGGATTATCCCTCAGGGAGAGGAAAAACAAATACAAGGATGAAGAGTTTAGACAAATATTCTCTCCAGTCTAAGAGACGCTGTAGACAACACGGTCTCTGAAAGGGAAAGGAAATCTGGAAGACTAGAGTAGAGGGAAGAGAGATTATAAAACCACAGAGACGATGAAAGGAAATGGTGGGGCTCTGGAAAGAGAAGCCTGGGAGACCCTGGGCCCCAGTGCAGGGGCTGCAGAGGGAGGGCAGCTGCGAGGTCCCAGCCACGGGGCAGAGAGCAGAAAGGTGTATTTATGGGCTAGGCTGTAACTAAAGCTCTCTGTCTACTTCCAGCCAAGTTACAGAGCACACCTTTCCCCAAACCCTCCTTCCTCAGGCCTGGGACCTCGGCCCCCACTGGAACTGTGGCCCAGCCTGCTGGATGATCATGACGATGATGTCCCCACTGTCAGTGCCACCGGAGAGCCATCTTGACGTGCAAAGTTCCTGAAGGCTGCCGCAGGAGAAACAAGCTGTAGCTGTCAGTTCTGAAATGCAGACAGTGTTGTCCCTGTCTCCGGATGATGCCACAGGACCCGGGGCCTCAAATAAATCTTGTATTGATATTTCCACCAGTGGAGGGAGCCCTGGCGAGGTGCCTTTCAATATTTTTTAAATGATTTTTCCTCTTGGCTGTACTTCATAATAAGTCATCAGACACTGAAAGCCAGAATCCTCTTTCTTGCTGAAATGATTTGTTCTCTGGCAGGAGGCAGGGTTTATTACTCTGGAATACAGCTCACGATCCAAGCTGAGAGTTGCCGAAGGCCTCGGGCCCCAGTCTGCCCCTGCCCTCCTCCTGGCATGGGCTAAATAGAGCGACAGCTGCAGCTCTGTCTGGGCACCTAGATCCGTGGGGCAGGTTCCGAGGCAGGGCCACCCCAGGCCTTCTCAGTGGAAGGCGGAAGCCTCTCCCGCATGACACCCCGGGGGCATGACAGAAATAACACCCCAGAGTTCTGCAGGGGGAGCCACCAGTGACTTGGGTCTGATGCCCCTTCCAAGAAAACCACACAAGAGTGCAGGGCTCCTGAGAGAGCGGGCCAGCAGAGCAGAGGGCGATTCAGGTCCTTGCCCAACAAAAACACAACAGCGGCCCTGCTGCAGATCAGCTCAGATTTAATCAGATGGCTTCTCGGGGGCTCTACCACACACTCACCCCACCCCATTCCCACTCAAGGCAGGCACCGGGCAGGAAGGAAGGAGAGCTGCCTGTGGAGAGTGGTGCTCCCTGTGGGTCAAGATGTCCAGGTCTCTGGGAGCCCTGGCACCACCAAGTCCTGCTGAAAGCTGTTGATATGGCCCCTTTCTTTTTACCACCTTCAAACAAGACAACTGTTGATGGATGGTGTGCCTGATGCTCAGACTCCACAAAGGAGGACATCCATGTGGGCATCAAGGAGATGGTATGCAAAGCCCATCGTACCTGGCTCTGGTCTCTAACACGCACTGAGGTTGCGATCCCACAAATGGTGAGCAGGTACCTCATCCTGCCACCAAGCACCCACATGGCCTGATACAGGTATTAATAGGTTCCCAATAGGCTTCCAATATCAAGGATATGAGATTGCCCAGCCTGGATCCAAATATGCAGAACCCTCCATCATGACAGATAAGAAAATGCTGTGTTGCTTGTTATTTGTCCGGTGTGGTCTTAAATCTGTCTCCATCTTTATGACTAGTTTTAGGAACCACCGACTACCTCAGAATCTGGAAGAGGCTCACAATTACAGAAACTTAGAATTGGACGGACTTTTGGAGGCCAATAGCCAAAAATCCCACTGGCAACAGAAATCCCCTCATAGCATCTGGACTCTACTTGAATACCCTCAGTGATGGGACACTCACTACTTCACGATAGGGCAGCCCCTATCTTCTGACAGCTCTGTTAGAAACTTCCTTTAGTTGAAAACTGTCTTCCTATAATATCTTCCTTCTGGAAAAACACAGAGCACACTCCCCCTCATTTCTAAGACATACTGTCCTAGGACTACTTCTAGGGACATGTGTGCTTTTAGGAGGTAAGGCCTCAATTATCAAAGGTCACCTAGTCCTCCCAGGCAGTCTCAAGAACCATCTCCTTTCTTGGATTCCGTCAAACCCTTCAATGCTTTCCAGTATCTCTGCCACAGCCTTGGTGGATGAACGTCTCTCTCCTAGACTATTTCGGCCTCCACGTCTTCCCTCATGCCTCCAGGCTCTCTTCTCCCAACCCCTCACCACACAAAGTGATCTTTCTACAGTGAAACCTAGATATTATATAACAGGTAACCTGCATGAAACTCAGAGAATATGACAGGCGCTGGGCTAAGCCCACCATCTTATTTTAAAAGTCCCCATTTAATAAGTGAAGAAAAAGGTCTTTACCACATCTCTAAGTAGCTTCTCAAGATTAACCATCTGGCAAGTGCCAGATGTTAGCTCCCAGCTCCAGTGTTCCTTGCACAAAGCGGGTGCACCCCCACCTGTTGTAGGTCAGCACCCGAAGATGGCCCTTAGCAGCCTCTTTAGGCCCATTTTCCATCTTCCATCTTCCTTTCCTCAAGAGTTCTGTGTCTGGCCACCCCGAACCCACTGTCCCCAGCAGCAGCAGCTATGGCACTTTCTGACACACACTTGTGTGCTTCAAGCTGCACACCCATGGCCCCTGCTTCCTCTGCAGGGAATCCTTAGCCTTCCACCACCCGGCAGCTCCCGTCCACCCAGCAACCCAGGCGTGGTCTCCTCAATCAAGTTTTTCCTGAACCTTGAATAATCACTTCCTCTTCTGGAGCCTTCTGCCCCAGCCCCTGTTACATGGCAGGCCCTTGTGTGTTCATGTATCTGTCCCCACTCCATATGTGAAGCCCTTGGAGTGCACCCCTACCTTTTATTCATAACGTTATTCACAGAATCTAGTACAGGCCTGGAAGGTCAATGAAGATGTGCGTAAAGGAATCCAGTCCTGCTTCTAGACTGCTGGCTGTCACATGCTGTTCTCCAACCTCAGCACAAGGTGGTCTCTGCAGGGCCCCGTCTTCCAGGCTTCTTGTTTTGCTTTAATATCAAAGTTAATCGATATTATCTTTGCCCAAAGCGTAACATGTCCTAGACACCCCATAGATGGTAACCGCTACAACCATTGCAAAGAAAACAAAGTTCCAGGAAGATAAGGAAGAGTATATTGAAACATAAGAGCATTATTATCCTAGGAGACAGCCCCTGGTATGAGGAAAAACCCACAGGTCTTAGGTTGAATGATTTAACCCAGCACTCTACAGAGCACCCCTCAAACAGTACCGGATCCTACGTGGGGGATAGTAACGGCAGCAACAGCAAGGAAAGTCCTGTGATAAATAAACTTTGGAAGAAAAAAAAATGGTCATGATGAAAATTAAACAGATTTCTTTACTACAAACTTTGAATATGCTAATGTGTGCTGTGAATCATCATAAGATAGATTGAACATACAGCGTTCCTCATACTTAGCTTTCCCCAGAGCCCCCTTCCTTTGGGAAGCATCTTCTTGAAGTGCTGTTGTTCAGAACATACTCTTGGAAATGCTGTATTAATCTCTCTGTCAGGACAGGTGTTTCAGTGGATTGTTTTTACCCAAACGAAGGCTGTAGATTCTCCCCTGCTGAGGTTATTTGGTTAAGCCTCCACCAGTCTGCCATAATGATTTGAATATCAACTCTGTCACCCATCATTTTAACCACTTAACATGATCAGTAATCTAATCATTTACACAATTTATCATATCATAGGACAAAGACAAGCATAGCTATTTCTATCCCAGAGACTGAATCTCAGTGTGTCAGTGTTTATGGAGAAAACGTGTGTCAGACAGAGTTTTCAAGCTCATGTGCACAAAGAAGTCAATCCTGACTTTCTTAATTCTTAAGCATGTTTCTAACCCTGTCCCTCAGCGACAGCCAATGACATCACACCAAAAATATTTCACGAAATAGGTGTCCATGAAAGAAAGCGACTCTCAACAAAGGAGGCATGCTCCATGTCCGTTTCCCCAGATTATAAACATTAGAATGTCTAAAGGATTGATACAGTGAAGAGCTTTCAGGTAATCTACTAACTGTATCGGTTCTCCCCCCCCCCCCAACCTCTGATGCAGATGTAGTGACAAGTTCATGGTTTTACTTCTAAACAAGTACCTGGGGTGCAGGCTGTACTTACCACTGGGTGCCAATAGAGCCAGGTGCTCTGAAAGCAGCTGAGCCAGAGATAAGACCATGCATTTGCCTGCTGTAATCATGAGGCCACATAGCTGTGCCCTTGAGGTCAAGCACTCATGGAGAAGCAGAAGCTGGCACACTTCCAAGTGATTACTTTCCCAGCCCCCAAAGAGATAACAAGTTCAGTGTGGATTATTTACCAACCTTTTGCACTATTTAGCTAGGTCCCTGGGTTTAAAATGGCAGATGGCACATTCTCCCCCCAAATCTAACTAAAGTATTTATGAAGACACAGAAATGATTTTTAAAAAATCGGTTGAGCATCTGACTTCTGCTCAGGTCATGATATCGTGGTTCACAAGTTCGAGCTCCCACTTCGGGCTCTGTGCAGACAGCTCAGAGCCTGGAGCCTGTTTCAGATTCTGTGTCTCCCTCTTTCTCTGCCCCTCCCTTGCTTGCACTCTGTCTCTCTCTCTCAAAAATAAACATTAAAAGATTTTTCAAAGAAAAAAATGAAGACAATGCTGTCAATTCATCTTATTGTAAATATTGGGGAAATTTCCATTGAATAGAAGGTTGATGGATAAGGATTGAGAAATACAATCAGTGGACTGCCTATACTTTTCTGCAAAAGACAGGACAGCCTCGCTTTTCTGAAACATCATCAGTGGATATTCTAACATCACCCTCCCCTTCTTTGCTTGCTCTTGAGTTTGGAGCCAGGGTCTACACTAACTTGAATAGTGTGCATCAACTCCCTTCACGTGTGCTTCCTGCTCCTGGGTGGCCAGATGATTTTCTAGATTTTCCCAAACATGTGACACCAAAGGTAACCAGAAAGTGTCCTGTAGAACATCAGTCTTACAAGGGGCATCTCAAAGAGCTTCATCTAGCCCCATCCCAATGAGCTACACAGCCATCAAAGGCTCTCAGAAGCCATTCACCAAAAAGTCTTTTAGAGTTTATTTCACTCGATTTCTTTTTTTCCTTTTAATTCACATCCAAGTTAGTTACCACATAGTACAATAATGGTTTCAGGTGTAGATTTCAGTGATTCAATCCCTATGTATAACACCCAGTGCTCATCCCAACAAGTGTCTTCCTTAATGCCCCTTACCCATTTAGCCCACCCCCTGACCCAAACCTCTCCAGTAATGCTCAGTTTATTCTCGGTATTTTCTCTGTATTTTAAGAGTCTCTTATGTTTTGTCCCCCTCCTTGTTTTTATATTTTGTTCAATATTTATTATATGCATTTGAATTCATGGCATTTTTACTTTCCACTTAACATCTACACACATTCGGAAGAACTACTGTTCCCTGAAACATATTTTCAGAAAACGCTCTAAATTCATTCAGGGAAAACAGTTTCCAGAGAACTACAGGGCAAGAAGTGGAGAAGAAAGGGAACAGGCAAGGATACTGTATCCTAAGAAACGTAGTCCCCACCAGCAAAGCTCATTTGGCCAAGACACTTTCAGAAAGAATCTTAACATCTTACAGCAGGCACTGTGGTGATTACCAAGTAATCTGTGTCAAGTGCCAGGGAGAATGACCATAGATGGAACAACGTATAATATAGTAAACAATGGCTGCAAAATAATTCCGAGGACATTTCTTTTTTTTATGAAACTGTTACAAAGAACCAAAAGAAGAAAACGAGCTAAGACAAAAAGTCACAGGAAAAGACACAAATATAAAAGCTGAGCTCAAGAGGGGAGTTGGTGAATTAAAAGAGGGAAGGCTTGCAAATAAAACCAAACCTCTAATCCCCGTGTTCAAGTCTACACTGGAATTGACAAAGAAGCTATAGAATGGGTGCAGTGACACCTCCTTTCCCTGGCAACGTGACAGACAGAGGTGACAAGGGCTAGGGTGAAAAGCAGGGGGAAGATAGAGAATGAGGAGCAACACCAGAATTATAGAAGACTCTTGGGAATATATGCACAAACCAGCAAATATGCACAAACGTTAACAAAACCAAGGAAGACACAAAGAAATGCTTTTTGAATTTTAAACGAATCGATGGTAAACCAAAAGGATTTATAAGGCTCAAAATGAAATCATTTCAATTAAATCTAGACGCATTCTGGTAAAAAAAAATACTTTAATTGAACAAAGAGTATATGCTGCGATAAATTCTCACAGAAAAAAAAATACTGTTGACTAAAATGCATCTGATTTCAGATTTTCCCTTTTTTACATTACAAACAAAAAAAAAGTAAATTTCTCCAGCTTGTGTAAGAACACAAGAAGTACATTATAGGTTAAGGAGGGCACTGTCAGATATAAAAGGCTCAGAAATGAACAAAAGGTGACATACTTGGAAAAAATCCAAGCATATAACCCAGCCACCTGAAAGAGACAACAGAGTCCAGAAATCAAGGTTTGCAAATCATGGTAGAAAAACGATGACACTGAATACTGAAATAACTGAAGCAAATAGTTTATATGTCTTAATCTCTGCCTTTCCGATAATTATATGCCAATCTGCCTCTTTCTTCTCCCATGCAAGTAGAATATCAAAAAACAAACAACAACAACAAAAAAAAACCAAAACCGATATTAAGTGCCCTCCTTTGGAACACTGGAATGCAAGGGGTAGGATGGTAGTAGAGGCATTCCTGGGCCATGCTGGTCACCACAGAAAAGGAGAGGAGAAGAGCAAAGGAAGAAACAGAAAAAAAAAAAAGCAGTCTAGGTGTGAGGGGGTGAGGCATGGTGGAGGAGAAAATAATGAGGAAAGTCTGGAGATAAATTTTTCAAGACTTAAATAAAGACCCTGAATGCCCTGGATTGAAAGCACAACATGGTTAAGATACAGGGAAATAACAAAACGTACGAATCGGTATTGTAATGAAATTTAAGGATACCCAAAACAAAGGAAAATATTTGAACTGTTTCCTCAAAGAAAGAGCAAATAACCTATCAGAACCATTCGACATCAGACTTCTCAGCAGCAATGCTGGGTTCAAGAGACAACAGAGTAATATTTCTTAAGGCTTTGAAGCAAAGGGACATTAAATCTCGAATTTTATATCCAGCCAAATTGCCTTTCAAATACCATAAAATAACTGTCAGACATACAAAGCTTCATTAGGTTTGTCGCACAAAAGCACATTTTAAAAAGACTCTGTGAGAAAGTACTCAAATAAGAAAAGGAACAAATCTAGAAGATGTTGTAACAGATTCATAAAGTAGGGGAGAGAAATACCTGTAAAATTGTCTTTTGTATTTCAAAAGGATAAAAGCACCCCCAAAAGAAAAGGACAAAGTAGATCCATAAGAAACCAAAATGAAAATTCTAGAAAATAGCAAGATGATGTGGGCAATGGGAAAAGATAATAGTACAAAGTAGCTACATATTTATCATTTGGGAAAAGGCAAAAGACATTTTAATTTTTTTTAATGTTTATTTATTTTTTTGAGAGAGAGAGAGAGAGGGACAAAGTGCGAGCAGGGAAGGGGCAGAGAGAGAGGGAGACACAGAATCTGAAGCAGGCTCCAGGCTTTGAGCTGTCAGCACAGAGCCCAACGCAGGGCTTAAACTCACAAACTGTGAGATCATGACCTGAGCCGAAGTTGGACACTTAACCAACTGAGCCACCCAGGTACCCCTAAAAGGCAGAAAAAGTCAATAATTTAAATCAAACCTTCAAATAATAGAAAAATCCATATTTCTTAGTAATCATAATAAATATTATTTTCAGTTCAAAGACAATGATGGGGGGGGACATCTGCTGTGGGTTGTTTACAAATTGTATTTTAAAGGACACAGAGAACTTAAAAGAAAAAGGATGAGAAAAAAATATATACCAAGCAGTACTAATTAAGAAAAAAAATTAAACCAACATTAAGGCAAAAAGTATAAAGAATACAGAGAGTCACTACAAAATGTTGAAGAGTTTAATCAAGAAGATATATGATATGTCTAAACAAACATATATCTAATAATGAGCCTCAAATGTATAAAGCGAACATATACAGAATTGCAAAGAGAAATGTAAAAATCTAGCAACATAGTGATTAATTTCCAAGAAGCTACTTCAATCACTGGTCAAGTAGACCAAATAATTACCAAAAATGTAGATGTGAACAGCAAAATTTAATAAACATATAATTACGCACTGGAAAATTTAAAAATATACATTCTGCTCAGATACATAATGGTATATTTTTAAAAACCAGTGCATACTAAACATGAACAAATTATTTTTGACCAAAAGTATAAGTTAATAATAAAAACATAAATAAGATATTCCTGTGCGTGTGTGTGTGTGTGTGTGTTAAGTACATCTAAATAACTCAGAGATCATAAAAAAAAAACTCACAGTGGATAATTCAAAACCATATAGCACTAAATAATCACCACCAGCACTACCATATAACACAATTTATAGGATGCAGCAAGTGATAATATGAGGGAAATGTATAGCTTCCAATTCTTATATTAAAAGAGAGAAAGACCCGAATATTTAGAAAGAAGATGACAATAATCCCAAAAACATATAAGAAAGGAGATAAAGGTAAGAACAGAAAAAAACAAAATATGTGTATTTATTTACTAAAAAATTATTTTTATAGAACTATTTGCCACACACTGTTTTAAGTGTCTTACATTTTAGTAACTCATCTAATCCTCATAACAACTATATTCTTTAGGAAAAGGTGGAAACTGAAGCACAGAGAGCTTAATTAATTTACACAAGACCACACAGCTAATAATTGCTATAGCCAGAATGTGACTACAAAGTCTGGGCTATTTGTTTTGTTAAAATAGAAAGAATCAAACCAAGGATGAAAGTTATTTTTTTTAAAAAAAGAATAACAAAATAGATACACTTCTTGTATTATTGATTTTTAAAGAAAAAGAAAGAGAGAAAAGGTACACATAAAAAATATTATGGGGATGCCAGGGTGGCTCAGTTTGTTGAGTGTCTGACTGGATTTCAGCTCAGGTCATGATCTCAGGGTCATGAGATGAAGCCCTGTGTCAGACTCTGCACTGAGTGTGGAGCCTGCTTGGGATTCGCTCTCTCCCTCTCTGATGCTTGCTCTCTCTCTCTCTCTCTCTCTCTCAAAATAAATACATAAACTTAAAAAAAATATGAATGAAAGGGTAACCTAATTACCAATATAGCAGAGATTAAAAAGATGAGAATATTAACTGTTTTATGGTAATAACTTAAAAAATTTGAAAAAACATTTGTTAAAACTAACACATAAATAAGCCAAGAAGAAATAATACATGAAAGTTTCTATAACTCTTACAGACATTTTTTTTCAGAAATTTTAAACCAGTAAAATTTTTCCCATACATAAGTTCTTGATGGTTTTATAGGCAACTTATAGTAAATTTATAAAGCACATGTTCTTTTTTTTCAATATATGAAATTTATTGTCAAATTGGTTTCCATACAACACCCAGTGCTCATCCCAAAAGGTGCCCTCCTCAATGCCCATCACCCACCCTCCCCTCCCTCCCACCCCCCATCAACTCTCAGTTTGTTCTCAGTTTTTAAGAGTCTCTTATGCTTTGGCTCTTTCCCACTCTAACCTCTTTGGTTTTTTTTTCCCTTCCCCTCCCCCATGGGTTTCTGTTAAGTTTCTCAGGATCCACATAAGTTTGAAACCATATGGTATCTGTCTTTCTCTGCATGGCTTATTTCACTTAGCATCACACTCTCCAGTTCCATCCACGTTGCTACAAAGGGCCATATGTCATTCTTTCTCATTGCCACGTAGTATTCCATTGTGTATATAAACCACAATTTCTTTACCCATTCGTCAGTTGATGGACATTTAGGCTCTTTCCACAATTTGGCTATTGTTGAGAGTATAAAGCACATGTTCTATAAAAGATCTAAGAGGGAACAGACCTAGCCCATCTCCTGATCCAAGATAATTCTGATCCCGAAAGACACAAAAATAGTGCAAGAAAATTTCACCAAGCCATTTCTCATTTATAAACACAGATGCAAAATACCTAAACAAAAATATCTGAAACAAAATTCTGAACAGCTGATGGAAAAAGCCATGTCATCACCTCACAGAGGCAGAAAAAGCTTTCCATGATACTCAATACTTATTCATGATGACAATCAGGATACATTAAGAAAAGTTCTTCAATCTGATAAAAGCTATCTGCAAAGTACCTTTAATAAACACAATTTTAATGGGAAAACAGAAAAGCAATCACTTTAAAATCAGAAGGATGAGAGGATGCTCACTATGACCAGATTATACTAGAGATTACAGAATATACAATAAGAGACAGAGAAAAAAAGACTTAAATATTATTGATGAGGAAATGAGTCATTATTTTTAGACTACACATTCATTTATATATAAAACAAAATAATCTTGACAAAAATTACTAGCTGTAACAGATGAATTTAGCAAGGAGAATGATTATAAAATCTATTCCATCTGAAGTCAATTGCATGTCTATGCACCAAACCATTAGAAAACAATATATTTAAAGGACAGCACTTACAAGATAATTCTATGAAAATATGTACAAGATCTATATGGAGAAATTTATAAAAAATCACTGAGCATCATTAAAGAACCGAGAAAGTGAATATTTAACCCATGATGAAGGAAAGACAGACATAATATGCTGAAGATATCAATTATCCCTAAGTTGATCTACATAGGTAAAGAAATTCTAACCAGAAAAGCAATATTTTCCAAGGAATTCAGAAGAATAAAGAGCTAAGAATGCCTAGGATATTTCTGAAGAACTCAAGGAGAGGACCCAACTTAAAATATAGTATAATTCATATGATTTATTATCAGGCCATAGAAACTATGATAGTTCAGTATTAGTACAGGGATAGACCAACTGGCCAACATAACAGCATAGAAGGCCCAGAAAAAGATCCACATATATATGGAAATTTGTCACGAGGGAAGAGGAGGCATGATGTATTATGCACAAAAATCACTTTCTGATAGATTCAGACCTTAAGTTTCAAAGGAAAACATTTAAACTTTAATAAGAAGTACTCTTAATCCCAGTCATAACAGAGTAATCAGTACCATATTAGCCCTTCCAACACAAATAACTAAAAAGTTGCACTAAATAATATGCAACACCTATTTCAGATATCAGACAAGAGGCAGTGAAGGACTATGATCCTTGAGAGGAAAGAGACAGATGAGGAGAGCCTTACAGAATCAAGCAGGGTAAACAGACACACACACACACACACACACACACACACACACACACACACGTACACACACAGACACACACGTCCCACCAAGGCACATTATAATCCAACCGCTAAAAGAAAGAGAAAATCTTAAAAATCAGCCATAGAAAAAAGAAATACTATTTAGAATAGGAAAACGTATGAAAATGCTACTGCAGGGGCGCCTGGGTGGCTCAGTCGGTTGAGCATCCGACTTCAGCTCGGGTCACGATCTCACGGTTTGTGAGTTCGAGCCCCGCGTCAGGTTCTGGGCTGATGGCTCAGAGCCTGGAGCCTGCTTCCGATTCTGTGTCTCCCTCTCTCTCTGCCCCTCCCCCATTCATGCTCTGTCTCTCTCTGTCTCAAAAATAAATAAACATTAAAAAAAAAAAAAAAGAAAATGCTACTGCAGACGTTTTACCAATCCCAGTACAGGCCAGAAGATAATAAAGCAAAATTGTTAGTGGCGAATTTTGTTTTTAATTATCAAAGTAGAATTCTCTATGCGGCAAAAATAAAATCCCTCCAAAAGTAAGAAAAAGTAAAGCATATTTACAAACAATGAAACTCCCAACAAAAACTTTTACAGGAAAATTTTCAGGCTGCTGGAAAGTCATATCACATTGAAATGTGGATCTATAAATAGATTTTATCTTTGATTTATCTGATCAATAAGGAGTGAAGGAAACGATATATACATATATGTGATTTTTAATTTTTTTCATTTTTAAAAGACACTTGAATGTGTAAAACAAAATTAATAATAGTAAACTGTGGCTTTAAAAAGTAAGTAAAAACAAAATTAATGGCAATAAAGTATGGGACGGTGGAAACTGGAAGTATATCAAGTGTTCTTACATTGTACATGAATTGGTGTAATATTATTTGAGGGTAGAAGGTGATAAAATGAAGATTATTATAAATCCTATAACAAGCATTAAAAATAAACGTAAAAATTAAAGACATATATCTAATAAACCGATAGAGGAGATACAATGAAATACTAGACATAATGCAAAAGAAGATAGTAAAAGAGAAACAACAAAAAAATCCAGATGATACAGATAGACAAACAGCAAACTTGTAAGTTTGGACCTAGCTTAGTTTAGATTTAGTAAGTTAAACTTACTAAACCTAGTAAGTTTAGACCTAGATCTAACCATATAAATACTTACAGCAAATGCAAATAAAATAAACACACAAATAAAAGGTAAAGGTTGTTAGAATAAATTTAAGCCAAATATGTTGTCTAATAGAGAAGTGTTTACATATTGAGGAGAGCACCTGTTGGGATGAGCATCGGGTGTTGTATGGAAACCAATTTGACAATAAATTTCATATTAAAATAAATAAAGAAAGAAACAGATTAAAAATACAAAGATTAAAAAAGATATACCATGTGAACCCTAACCATAAAAGGGGTGGAGGGTAATGGCTATATTAATATCTGATCCAGTACCCTGGAGAGCAAGAAATATGGATTTTTCTTTTCTTTTCTCTCTCCTCTTGCCTCTCTCCTCTCCTCTCCTCTCCTCTCCTCTCCTCTCCTCTCCTCTCCTCTCCTCTCCTCTTTTCTACCTTCACCTCCCTATCCCTTCCTTTTCCTTCCTTTCTTGCTTACTTTCTTTCTCTTTAACTCTCTGTGTCCAAGGACCAGCAAGCAAAAAGAGAAGACACCACCACACTTATGGGGAGGTGGTATAACACTATTTACATGGTGGGGGCAGAGAGGAAACCTGTGATCCATTTGGGTGCCTCTTGGTGCTGCCTTGACCAATTATGACTGTGAATTACAAAGTACAGCTACCCAGCCTGAGAAGTATTATTCCTAGGAGCTCAGACTTCTTAGGGTTAGGGTTTAGTTCATACCACTAGATAAACCGTGGAGCCCAGCAGAGATGATATACGAGGGCAAAGAGAATTAGAGTGGATCAAGAAGTGAGGGAGGGAAGCAAACCCTAAGAGACTCTTAAATACAGAAAACAAACTGAGGGTGGATGAGGGGGTGCGGGAGAGGGGAAACTGGATGATAGGCATTGAGGAGGGCACTTGTTGGGATGAGCACTGGGGGTTGTATGTAAGCGACGAGCCACGGGAATCTACCCCAAAAAACCAAGAGCACACTTTACACACTGTATGTTAGCCAATTTGATAATAAATGATACTTAAAAAAATAAAAAATAAGTAAATTACATTAAAAGAAAAGAAGTGAGGGAATGAGCACCAGTTGTGGCTCTGAGTTCAAGGCCTTTTTATAGTAATAAAAGTAATGATGCATCTATGTATGCACCTGATAAAAAACTATTGAAATACAGGACCGAAAAATGACAGAAAATTCTAATATCCTTTTCTCAGCAATTGGTATTTTAAAAAATATCAGTAGTTACACAGAAGACTGAAGCAATACTCTGTACAAACTTGACCTAACAGGCATGTATGGACACTCCATCTAACAACTACAGTGGAGATGAAGTCTACTCACCCAGATAAACTATTGTTCTTCCACCACACAAGTCTCAATAAATTTAAAAGGACTGAAATCATACAGATAATATCCTGTGACCAACAAAAATCAGTTAAAAAATTAGTAACAAAATATTTTTTTAAAAGCTCTAAATAATGAAAATGTTCAAATATATGTATAAATAAACAATGGGTCAAAAAATCACAATGAAAATTAGGAAATATTTTGAACCAAAACAAAATGCACAACCGATATAGCAAAGTTTGTGGGAAATACCTAAATCAGTACTTAGCAAAACAACATAGTTCTAAATACTTAGGCAGCTCTAAAAAGAAGAAGGCATGAAATCACTAGCCCAAACTTTTCTTTAAGGAGATAAAAAGAAGAGCAAATTAAAACAGAGTAGGTAGAATTCAGAAAATATTAACATGGGGGGCGCCTGGGTGGCGCAGTCGGTTGAGCGTCTGACTTCAGCCAGGTCACGATCTCGCGGTCCGTGAGTTCGAGCCCCGCGTCAGGCTCTGGGCTGATGGCTCAGAACCTGGAGCCTGTTTCCGATTCTGTGTCTCCCTCTCTCTCTGCCCCTCCCCCGTTCATGCTCTGTCTCTCTCTGTCCCAAAAATAAAAATAAACGTTGAAAAAAATATATAAAAAAAAAAAGAAAATATTAACATGGGAAATATATGAAATTGAAGAAATGGAAAAAAATATAGTCATAAATTGGTTCTTGAAAATGTCAATTAAAAATGATAAAACCCTTTTGGATCCATCAAGGGGAGAAATAAAATGAAAGAAAGTATAAATTACCAATATAGGGAATAAAAGAGGGGACAGCACTACAGATTCTACAGAGATAGAAATAATGAAGAAATGCTAAAAATAAAATATGCTGATAAGTTTGAAAGCCTAAATGAAGTGGAAAAAAACACTTTGAGATTAAAATGACCAAAACTGACATTAGAAGAAACAGGAATTCTGAATAGATCATAACTATTAAAGAAATTAAATTCATAATTTGAAAGTTTCTGACAAAGAAAACATAAAACTCCTTTTGAGGAAGAAAAAATACCAATTTCACACAATTTTTTTAATTTTTACTTTTGCTTTTTTTTGAGAGAGAGCACAAGCAGGGTAAAGGGGGAGAGAGGGGGAGAGAGAGAGAGAGAGAGAGAGAGAGAGAGAGAATCCCAGACAGGCTCCAATGCTCAGCACAGAGCCCAACACAGAGCTCAATCCCATGACCCTGGGATCATGACTTGAGCTAAAATCAAAAATCAGGTGCTCAACCAACTGAGCTACCCAGGTGCCTCTCACATAAATAATTTTAGACAACAGAAGGATACTTTCTAACTTGTTTGATATGGCCAGCAGTATCCCCATTCTAATAATAAAGACTTTACAAGAAATAAAAATGACAGATCCATATCCCTCATAAAAGTAAATTAAATCCACCTATGTATAAAAAAGGATACATCATGATAATGAGGGCATTTATCCTACAAGTCCAAAGTTGTCTCACCATTCAAAAATCAGTCAATATAATTCACCGCATTAACAGAATAAAGCCACAAATTAACATGATAATCACAATAAGTTCAGAAAAAAACTTGATTACATTCAAAGTTTATTTACGATAAAAGTCTCAGCAAAGTCAGAACTGGATAAGAGCATGTTCAAAAAACTTTCATTTCATGTCATACTTAATGGTAACAGTCTGAATACTTCCCCACTAAGATCAGGATAAGGAAAGAATATCAACTCTCACCATATCTTTTTTATTTAATTTTTTTAATTTAATGTTTATTTACTTTTGAAGGAGAGAGAGACAGAGTGCGAGTGGGGGAGGGGCAGAGAGAGAGGGAGACACAGAATCCGAAGCAGGCTCCAGGCTCTGAGCCGCCAGCACAGAGCCTGACGCGGGGCTCGAACCCACAAACCGCGAGATCATGACCTGAGCCGAAGTTGGACGCTCAACTGACTGAGCCACCCAGGCGTCCCTCACCATATCTTTTTGACATCTTATTAGAGATATAAAAGGACAGGTGGGGAAAAGAAGAGAGGAGGGAGGAAATAAGGGAGGTGGAAAGAAGTTGGCTGCCTTTTTTGGTCATCTATGTAGAAATCTAGGAAAAAACTACTATAACTGACATATAATTTTAACAAGATCTTTGGATATAATGTCAATATGTAAAAATCTAGTGTATTTTACATACCAGCAGTTACCAATTAAAAAGTGAAATTTAAATAACATTTGAAACTGTACAAAACATAAAATACATAAAGATAAGTTAAATAAAGTATATGTAAGACCTATATGTTAAAAACTTCACAATATTGGGGCGCCTGGGTGGCTCAGTCAGTTGGTGTCTGACTTCGGCTCAGGTCATGATCTCACAGTCTGTGAGTTCGAGCCCCATGTTGGGCTCTGTGCTGACAGCTCGGAGCCTGTAGCCTGCTTCACATTCTGTCACCCTCTCTCTGACCTTCCCTCGTTCATGCTCTGTCTCTGTCTCAAAAATAAATAAACATTAAAAAAAGAATTTTAAAAACTACACAATATTGTTGAGAGAAATGAAATAAAACCTAAATTATGGAAAGATTTGCTATGTTCATGGATGAAATACTTAATATTAAGATGTCTAATAAACCCTGTATTGATCAAAAGATTTGACAATCCTCCAAAATATCCCAGCAGGTATTTTGAGAAACCGACATTATAATTCTAAAGAAATTTTATTATTATAAAAATGTAAAGGACCTAAAATAGATAAAATAGTTTTTACTGAGGAGAACAAAAGTACAAAATTTTTATTACCTAATTTCAAGGTTTACCATAAAGTTTCAGTAATAAAGTGTGGTATTAGCATAAGGACAGATGTATAAAAAATGAAACAGAATAGAGTCTAGGAAAAAAAAACAAACACATGTACATGCTCAATTGATTTTCAGTGAAGATACCCAAGCAATTCATTAGAGCAGCTTTTTCAACTGTTAGATAGCATATGTAAATAAATAATAACCTAAAGACCTTGATGCCTACTTCACACCATCTGCAAAACAATAATTCAAAATAGTTAACAGACAGAAAAGTAAGACCTAAAACTACAAATTTTCTAGAAGAAAATGTAGGGGACAACATTTATAGCTTTGCGGTAGGCAAATATATATATATATATATATATATATATATATATATATATATATATATAAATTGGATTGCATCACCATTAAACACTTACCCCCTTTAAAGAACACCATTAAGGAAATAAAAAGGCAAACTATAGGCTGGGAAAAATATTAATATTACATATATCTAAAAATGACTGGTATCCAGAATGTTAAAGAAACCATACAACTCAATAAAAGAAGACAAGAAACCCAATGTTTTAAATGGGCAAAAGATTTGAATAGACACTTCAGAAAAGAACACATTAGGAACTGCAAATAAAATGATGTTCAAAATCATTAGTCATTACAGGGGAGGGATTGGAAAACAGAGATGCCACTGTACAACTCCTATATGATAAAAAATGATACAAATTTAGTAGCCATACCAAGTTTTGGCAGAATGTGGAACAACTAGACCTTTCACACATTGCTGGTGACATTGCAAAATGGTATAGTCAATCTGGAAAACAGTTTGGTAGTTTCTCAGAAAGCTAGACACACACAAGTGCCATACCCCTAGATATTTACCCAAGAGAAATAAAGGCGTTACGTTCACATCCACATCACAAATTGTATGTGAATGTTCTTAGTGGCTTTATTCATGATCCAGAATTGAAAAGAATCCAAATGTCCATAAAATTGTGCTTCTATTCATGTAATGGAATACAATTCATCAATAAAAAGGAACAAACTACTCACATACAAAACAACGCAGAAAGACTCACAAACATCAGGCTAAGTAAAGAAAGTTGATAGGAAAGAGGACTATGCACTTTACTTACATATTCCAAAAATAGATAAAACTAATCTGTAATGACAGATAGGAGATCATCACTTGTGTATAATGTAGATGGGCACTGAATTCAAAGGAGTATGGAAATGTTCTACACCTTAAATAGAGTAGTGATTCTCCAGATGAACACATTTACTATTACTCATCTAAGTGTGCAGTTAAAATGCATACATTTTATTGTCTGCAAATTATATCTCAACAAAATTTATTTTAAAAGCTTTTACTAGAGGGGTGCCTGGGTGGCTCAGTCAGTTAAATATCAGAATCGTCATTGGCTGGGTCATGTTCTCAAGGTTCATGGGATGGAGCCCCATGTAGGGCTGTGGGCTGATAGAATGGAGCCTGCTTGGGATTCTCTCTCTGCCCCTCCCCTGCTCACATGTGTAGGTGTGCGTGCATGTGCTCATGCTCTTTCACTCTCTCTCAAATAAACATTGAAAAATTTTTTTAGGGGCGCCTGGGTGGTGCAGTCGGTTAAGCGTCCGACTTCAGCCAGGTCACGATCTCGCGGTCCGTGAGTTCGAGCCCCGCGTCGGGCTCTGGGCTGACGGCTCAGAGCCTGGAGCCTGTTTCCGATTCTGTGTCTCCCTCTCTCTCTCTGCCCCTCCCCCGTTCATGCTCTGTCTCTCTCTGTCCCCAAAAAAATAAATAAACGTTGAAAAAAAAAAAAGAAAAATTTTTTTTTTAATTTTCGAACTTTTACTAGAAAATATAAGAAAACATCTTTTTACCTGAGATTTAGACAAAAAATACTAATTTTAAAAGTAAAGAGAAATCAGCCTTGCTTTATTAAGAATTTATTTTATTTATTTTTAAGAATGAATTATTTAAAACAATTTTTTAAAGTTTATTTTTGAGAGAGAAAGAGAGAGAGAGACACAGAGTGGAAGTGGGGGAAGGGGAGAGAGAGAGGAGACACAGAATCCGAAGCAGGCTCCAGCACAGAGCCCTCGCGGGTCTTGAACCCATGAACCATGAGATCGTGACCTAAGCTGAAGTTGGAGGCTCAACCGACTGAGCCACCCAGGCACCCCAAGAATGTATTATTTTAAAGACACCATAAAGATATGGAAGAAAAAAAAAACCATGATACTAAAGACAGATGATAGCTGCATGACTTAAAGCCAAAAAGGCATAAGTTCCAGGAACAGATGAACTGAAGAACTCCCAGTAACCAGTGAGAAAATCAGAAATAATCCAATAATCAATAATAAACAGAAAAAAATGAGAAGTGAACGTTAACAGGAAAAATGTGCACTAAATAAACATGTGAAGAGACACTCAATCTTCACGGTGATCAGAAAAATGCAGATCAAGATGGAAACATGATAACAGCTGTACACGGTCTTGACCGGCAAAAATAAGAAGTCCAAGATATAGTCAGGGTTCAGAAGATGCAGGGCAACGGGGTATCATATATACTGCTGGCAGTGTAAATTAATACAGCCACTTTGGAAAACAAACCACTATCATAAGTTGATTTTTTAGTTAATTATTCACAACCCAGCAATTCCATGTCTGTACACAGTCAAGGGAAACTCTTGTACATAACCACATGTATGCCAAATAATGTTCAGAACAAGGAGGTTTATTAACAATGAAAAAAACAACTGAAATAAATCAAGTGTCTATGTCCAGGCAAATAGATAAATAAATCATATACTCCGAAAATAAAACATTATACATTTGTAAACATTAAACAACTTGTCTACATGTAACAAACTTCATTAACATAATGTTAATTTAAAAGTTAAGTACCAAGAGAATATTATAACATCATACCCTTATTTGAAAGTTCAAAACTATTTAAACAATGCATCAAGCTAGGGTGCGGGGCACAAATAAATATGTGAAAAATCATAAAAATAAGTAAAGTAAACTACCATGAAACTTATTCAAATGCATAAAATAACCATTTTCAGGCCTTTATATACCAACCAATACAAGACTGCGTTTGAGATAATGAAAAAAAAAAAACAAAAACAAAACATGAGACGAGCCTGATATTCACACTAGATCTTCTTACCTGAAGAACTTTTTCCATCCATTTTGCATGGAAATCAAACAAGGGCATGGGATGGCAATCTCACTAGGTGAAGAGAACACTTTGTAGTGCTGAGGTGAAACAAAATTCTGAAGGATGTTAAGAAAGGGAAGAAGCTGAAGTGACAAAGTACAAAATACCTCTGTATAAATTATGCACATGTTCGTAGATGACTCCTAAGGTATGAATCCAGCTTGCAAAGAATCTACGAGGATGTGATTGATGCACTGGGAGAATGGAGAAATGAGCAGATACCTCCGAGGACACAGAATAGTAGAGACATGTTAAACCATAGGCTAAAAACTTGAGTTTAAATATCTTGATGAATACCAATCACTTTCAACTGAGACCACAGGAGGCCATGTTCTAAGTCTAAGAATCCAGTTCTAAGAGTGAGGGAAAGACTACAATAGAATCATTATAACAAATTCTAAAACTAATCTCAATAGTACTAAGATAGTATGTTACTCAGATGTCTTCAAGTACAGCATTTCATAACCATCAGAGAAACACAATATAAGCCAGATCCTACAACATAAATCCCATACTGTCAAAGATAAAACAAAAATTACTACTATAAGTGTTTAAAAAAGAGTAACCAATAATCAAAAAAAACCAAATCTTTAGTAGATGAATACTGGAGCTAACATACCAAGATCTGAACATAAATAGTACATCTAGGTCATGTCTATATGTTAAGATAAACAGAAGAAATGAGAAAGAGTCTGGCTAGTTGTAATTTTTATACAGGTAATCTGAATCCATAAAAAAAGAATTATAAAGACAGTCAAGAACTGTAAAATAAAAATGTAAAATTAGATATTCACTGAATCAGTGTAAAAACTGGTCCCAAGAGAAGATGGGGCTAGTTAACTCAAAGACATGTTTATACCTGATATTCAAATAAAGCTCAGAGAGTGAAAAAAAAGGGGGAAATACAGTACAAAAGACATAAGTTCCTGTTAAACATATCTAATAAATGTTTAATTGTCTGAAAAAAAGAGAGAAGCTGTCATAAGCAACATTTAAAGAAATAATAGCTGAGAAGTTCTCAAATCTAATGAAATACATCAAACCATTGAATATAGCGGGATAAAGGGGAAAACACTATATCTTCCTAGACACATTATACTCAAACTTCTGAAAATCAAAGATGGAGAAAATCTTAAAAGCAGCTTAAAAAATTGTACACACACACACACACACACACACACATACTCCATGGAAAGGTGCAACAGTAAGAATGGTGACTGACTTTTCAAAATAAAATTTATGTAGATAAAAGACTAATGAAATTATATTTGTAAAGTATTTTTTAAAATAACAGGAAACCTGATTTTGATACCTGGAGAAAATATACTTCAAAAAAAAATGATGATGAGGGTACCTTGTGATAATGGCCATGAAATAAAATGGTTGCAGAAACCCTCTTGTAGATAGCAAATTATGAGCACTTTTATTAGTTATTTTCTTCTCTTAATTTATTTAAAAGACCTATGACTGGAGTTCTAGCTAGTCCATGTTGGCATAAATCTACTCTAGCCCATAGCTCCTGCTTGATGGACCTCTAATTTCTGGGCAAAATGCAAAAAACAATCACTTGAGGACTCTAACAGGTGACAAAAAATGTAGGCAGGATGTGGAAGGGCATCCAAAGTTAGAGAAGCAAACTGCATGCAGACGAGCTTCCTCTCTCTCTCTCTCTTGACACAGACAAAGAGATGGACTAGACACAGATAGAGATATATGTATTACTTAATTGCACATATATGCATATGCATGTATATATAATACATATATGTATATATATAATATATATACACATATAAACCCCACTCCCCGTTCTTGCTCCATTTTACCCTTTAGGGGGCTCTTATTATGATCAACATGGTGGTGTTGGTGATAGCAATGGTACCTAAAGGTAGCATGGAAACCTGTCATTGCTCTACATTCAGTGAGCCTGAACATAGAACAAACAAAAATTATCCAATCTGAAGAAACAAATAGGGGCAGAAAAGGTTAAGAATGAGAGAGCCTGAGAACCTATTGGACAATATTAATATTGATATATGTACCATTAGAACCCCAGAAGAAAAGAAAAAGGTTTTCACACAGACACATACATACACACACACACGCACACACACGACATTTAAAGTAATAATTACAGAAATTTTCCCAGTATTGGTAAAAGCTATACATTTATGAATTCAAGACATTCAATGAACTCCCAAAAGCATATACACAATACATCTTAATCAAGTTGCTGAAAACCAAAGGCAAAAAATTTTGCAGCTGAGGAAAACAACACGTTACATACAGGGGAACCAGGTTTGGGATGACCGTGGGTGTCTTGCAGAGAATATAGAGGTCAGGATAAAAAGCTGTCAACTTAGAATTCTATACCAAGTTAAAATATCCTCCAAGAAAAAAGAATTAAGATCTTCTCAGAAAAAGAGAAACTAGGAGAATTTTTTGCTAGAAGACCTGCACTACAAATAATGCTAAAGGAATTGTTACAGGCTAAAGAAAAACAATTTCAAAGGGAAACGTGGATCTCCCAGGGTAAAAGATGAATAAAAAATAAATGGTAAATATTTAAAGATTTTTTCCCCCACCGGAAGTACTTTTAAACAAGTATGACTGCTGAAATTAAAAAAAAATCATTATATTGTATACCTTGGGTTTCCAATGTATGTAGATATATATAACTCCTATAACACATAATAAATTAGAGATAAGCTGAGAGAATTATAGGAACCTATATGTTACAAGGTTTCTACATTTTATGTAACATAGTGTAATATTAACTCTAAGTAAACTGTGAAATACAGATAAATATAGATACAGAAATATAGATATATAATGATAGATCCCTAAATAAGGCCCTTAAATATTGGTACAAAGAGATAAGACCCAAAATGAAATAAATAAACTAAAATGGAACATTAAGAATATTCAAATATGTAATCCAAAAGAAAGCAAGAAAGGGGGCACAAAATACCAACATAAAAAGAAAATAAAACAAATAACAAAATTGTAGATATAAATGCAACTCTATCGATAATTAGCTAAGATGGTAATGGTCTGAACAGATATTGACAGGGTGGACAAAAAGGAGCACCTTACTATGAGCTCCCTATAGAAGTCATAACTTAAACATAAATGCTAGACAGATTGAAAGTAAATAGGTGGATAATGGCAAAACTTATTAAGTTTTATGGAATGTAGCCAAAGCACTGCTTATGGGGAAATGCGTAGCTTTTAAAGCTTACATTAGAGAAAGACTAAAGATACAAAATTAGTAACCTGTTTCCATCCTTAATTAGAGAAAAAAAAAGAGCAAATTAAACCCAAAAAAACAAAAAAGAAGGGGAATAATAAAGTTAAGAGAAGTGGGGCGCCTGGGTGGCGCAGTCGGTTAAGCGTCCGACTTCAGCCAGGTCACGATCTCGCGGTCCATGAGTTCGAGCCCCGCGTCGGGCTCTGGGCTGATGGCTCAGAGCCTGGAGCCTGTTTCCGATTCTGTGTCTCCCTCTCTCTCTGCCCCTCCCCCGTTCATGCTCTGACTCTCTCTGTCCCAAAAATAAATAAACGTTGGAAAAAAAAAAAAAATTAAAAAAAAAAAAAAAAAAAGAGAAGCAATCATTGAATTTGAAAACAGAAGAACAACAGAGAAAAATCAATGAAATCAAAAGCTGGCTTTTGAAAAAATCAATAAGACTGATAAAACTAGTAAGACTGACCAAGAAATAATGACACAAATCACCAATATCCCCAGTGAAAATGAGACATCACTACAGACTTTAAAATGATAAGGAAATATGGGGTGCTTGGGTGGCTCAGTCAGTTGAGCATCTGACTTTGGCTCAGGTCATGATCTCATGGCTCGTGAGTTCAAGCCCCATGTCGGGCTCTGTGCCAACAGCTCAGAGCCTGGAGCCTGCTTTGGATTCTGTGTCTCCTTCTTTCTCTCTGTCCCTCTTCCATTCACTCTGTCTCTGTCTCAAAAATAAATAAAACATTTAAAAATTTGTTACATAAAATAAAATAAAATAAAATAAAATAAAATAAAAAGTAATAAGGAAATATTATAAATAATTATATGCTCATAAATTAAACAACTTATATGATTAAGGACCAGTTCCTTAAAAGACATAAACTATCATAATCCCTTATGAAGAAATAGATAACCAGAATATCCCAAATATATATTAAATGAATAAAATTTATAATTAAAAACCTTTCAAAAAAGAAAATTTCAGGCATAGATGATTCCATTGATGAAATCTACCCAACACTTCAGGAAGAAATAATGGCTACTTTATACAATCTTTTCCAGAAAATGGAGGGAGCACTTGTGGGTGTATGACACAAAAATATTCGTTGTACAAACTGAATAGTAATAGCTTGTAGGGTTTTAAAATACATGCAGATCAACAGTTATGAAAGAGAAAATAATATTTTAAAAACAAACCACTCAAGGCAAAAAAGGAAGAGAAAACGAAGAATATGAAGTATGTGGATCAAACAGAAAATGAATAAGAAAATGATGACCATAAACCCAAACAGATTAGCCATTACTTGGAATGTAAACAGACAAAATAGCATCAATCAAAAGTCGAGAATTGTACTGTACTGAGAAGGGGATTAATAGCTTTAAAAGAAAAGAAGAAAAACAAAATTAAGTTATGTAACCAAACATATCAAGAAGCCATTGAAAAAAATAACAAATCATAGTAAAATAAATACAACTAAAAGCCCTGGACATTATGTAAGAGGCAACCAAAGGAGACCTTTGAGAGATAGGAAGCAGACAGCAAATGGGTCAGGGACCTTAGGACTGGAAGCACACAGTGGCAGAGTGTCTTATGGTCCCCAATCACCAGAAGAAAACATCTCAGGCCTGGAATTGGGAACTTCCAATCTAGCCCGAGGAGGCTAATTCTTCCTCAGTCAGCCCAGCCCAGAAGCACTGGCCTGGGAAATCCCTCAGGAGCTTCTCCAGCAACAAATGGCCCAGCCTATGAAATGCTTCCCTTCCACATCAGCCTGAGTCTCTGGTGACCCATCATGAGACACCTGGGCAGTTGGGCAGTCACCAACAGGGGTGATTCCACCACTACAAGTGCCCAATCCACTAGGCCTCATTGTCTCCATAGGTCTGAGAATCCCCATCTCACTGACAGTCACCAGGTAGCATTAACAGGGTGAATCCTGCCATAATCAGGGCTCAGCCAGGGAAGTACCCTCTATTCCCCAGAGGCAGGGTGATCTGACCACAAATGCCCAGGCTTGGGAAGTGGTCTTCACCTTCATAGGCCAGAGACTCCCTTCCTTTAACAAGAGGTAGCAAGTGACCCATCCTAGAGAAAACGCATTCACTCTCTCAGGAAGCCTGAAGAGGGAACAACAGAAACCCCCAAAGCACCAGATAAACTAAGCCAACCAAAATAACATCAGCTCTTAAAATTAAGTAGTCATTGGAAACACAGCAGACAAAAGTAGGACAGACTTATGTGCTAAAACTAAAGAGGGTAACTCCCTACTAAAATAAAAGATTTAAATAGAACACAGCCTCCTAAGAAAATTACCACAATGTTCGGAATACAGTAAAAAAAAAAAAATTACCCATCATACCAAGAACCAGCCAGATATCAATTTGGATGAGAAAAGACAATCAACCAATGCTAAGACCAAGATGATCAGATGTTTGAATTATCTGATAAGGATTTTAAAGGTCACCATAAAAATGTTGCAACATGCAATTACAAAGTCTTTTGAAACAAATGGAAAAAAAAGTAGAAAATCTCAGTAAAGGGAGTATAAAACAGAACAAAATGGAAGTCATGCAACTGAAAAAATACAATAACAAAAATTTAAAAACTCACTGGGTGGAATCAATCATAGAATTTAAATGGCAGGATATAGAATTGGCAATTGGAGAACAGAGCAACGAAATTTATCCAACATGAGTGGCAGAGAGAAAATAGACTGAAAAAGAGATGAATAGGACCTCAGCTAGGGACTTGAGGGACAAAAGACCTAACCTTCATTCCACTGAAATCCTGGAAGGAGAAAAACAAAAAGAGAAAGAAAGAGTATTGTTAGCAATTTCCTGAATTTCATATAAGACATATAAACCTACAGCCTCAAGAACATAGGAAGGCAAACAGGATAAATTCAAAGAAATCCACATCAAGACACCTCATAAGAAGACTTCTGAAAATCAAAGATGAAAAAAAAAAATCTTTAAAGCATCTAGAGAGAAACTATCTAGAAGAAAACCAATTTCAATGACAGTGCATTCTCCTCTGAAACGATGGAGACTAGTAGAAAATGGTACAACACTTCGCCACGTATCACTTCTCCAGATGAAAAATAAGAACTCTCAACCACAAATTCTGTATCTGGCAAAACTATCCTTCAGGGATGAAGAAGAAATAAAGACATGATCATATGAAGGAAACTAAAAGAATGTGCAGCTAGCAGACCCTTAAGATTGCCAAAGGACATTTATTAAACAAAAAGGAAAGGATAAAATAATTCTTGGAGCATCAGAAATACAAAAAAGAACAGCAAAAAGAGCAGAAATGAGTATATACATACCATAGACCGTCCTCTTCCTAAGTTTTATGAACCATATTTGATGATTAAAACATAAATTATAACACCCTCTGCTACTCAAAACAATGATATTTGAAAGTGAAGAAGGGAGAAGGGATGTAAATGAAAGGAAGATTTCCAGACATCACTTGAAATGACAAAATGCTGATATGAGTAGACTGTCACATGCGCGCGGGTGCGCACACGTACAAATGAAACTGAGAAAGTCTGAAACTGAATCCAATTCATGAACTGTATCAATGTCAATATCATGGTTGCTTTGCTGTACATGAGTATTACAATATGTTACCACTGGGAGAAACTTAATAAAGGGTACACTTGATCTCTATATTTCTCTATTATTTCTTATAATTGAATGCTAATTATGTTAATCTCAAAATAAAAGTTTAATTTAAAGAAGAATATTCTGAGAAGAATGAGAAATCAGAAGGTACCAAACTTTCCAAATATTGGAACATACTATAAAATATGAACATTATAAAATAATAATAATCCAAACAGCAAGGTATAGGATTGATATAGAAAAAGAAAAATCATAAACAGCATCCAAAAGGGAAAAAAATCTATGTGATTTACTATATTTATAGGAAAAAGGAAAATATAAACTTTATAATTATCTTAGTAGATGTAAAAGAGCCTTTGACTGAATTAATACCTTTCTTTTTTTTTTATTTTTTTAACGCTTATTCATTTTTTCACAGAGAGAGACAGAGGGTGAGTGGGGGAGGGGCAGAGAGAGAGGGAAACACAGAATCTGAAACAGGCTCCAGGCTCCGAACTGACAGCACAGAGCACGACGCGGGGCTCAAACTCATGGACCATGAGATCATGACCTGAGCTGAGGTCGGGTGCCTAACCAACTGAGCCAACCAGGTGCATCTTAATACTCCTTTCTTGATAAAACTGTTAGCAAACCAGAAACTCAGGGGAATTTTCTCAATCTTAAAACAAACACCTACTAAAAATATGCAGCAAATATAATGTAAAATTGTGCATTATAAAAAGCTGTCCTCTGAGACCAAGAACAGGATAAGAATGCCCACTATCCCTACATTTATTCAACTTGAATTAAAGACCCTAAGTAGTGTGATAAGGTAACAGGAAGGAAAGCTATAAAGCTATAAAAATGGGAAAGAAAAAATAAAATTCTCATTTTTCATATATGATGTGACTATGTATACACAAAATCTTAAGAATCTATAAGTAAACTATTGGAATAAATCAGTGAATACTTCACTAGAAGCAAGTTTAATATACAAAACCAATATCTATATACACACAACAAACAAGTAGAAAAATAAGTTTGATTATATACTATCTACAATACAATCACAAATATTAATATGGGGTGGGGATCAAACAAAAATTATTCAAGATCTCTATAGTACAAAACTACAAAACTTTCCTGAGGGAAATTAAAACTCTAAATAAATTGAGGGGTATAGTATGTTCACGAACTGGATCACTCACTCAATATTTGTAAGATGGTAACTCTCTAAGGTGATCCAGAGTCCATGCAATCTCACTGAAAATCCCAGATTTTTGTGGGGTGCCTGGGTGGCTCAGTTGACTGAGCATCCAACTCTTGACTTTGGCCCACGTCATGATCTTATGGTTTGTGAGACTGAGCCCTGCATCAGGCTGACATAATTTTTTTAATATATCTTGCCTCCAAAACACACCATACACAGAGACTGATTCCAGATGTAATGGAGATACAAAGGAGAAGTGTAAAACAAAACATTTAGAAGAAAATATAGGATGACAGTTTCATGTTCTTAAATAGGTATACATCTTTTAAACAGCAGAGCAAATGTAGTAAACAAATAGGGAAAAAAATAGTCAACTAGATAAATGAAAACACATTAAAATTCAGAATTTCTGCTCATTAAAAGATGTCATTAAGAGCATTAAAGAGGCAAGGCACAGCATGTGAGAAAACAATTCCAATACATATAAAGGACAACATATCTAGTTCACCTACAAATCACTAAGAAAAAGGCTGAAAACCAAGTTTTTAAAAAAAATGCATGAAAGACCTGAACAGGCATCTCACGAAGGAGATCTCCAAATGACCAATAAACACTTGAAAAGAAGCTCAACATCATTAATCATCATGGAAATGAAGTAACCCCAGTGCGAAACCATTACCTACCCAGCAGAATGGCTAACATGTGAAGGACTAACAATCCAAGTTAGTTCACTGAGGGTGAGTGAAGGACAGATGACGCTCTTAGGAAAAATCCATAGGTATGTAAGCCGGTAACAAGCATTTTAGAAAAGTGTTTAGCAGTATTTGTTAATCACACACATACTTTCTGACCTAGTAATTCCATGCTCAGGTATATATACCCAACAGAAAGACATATATAATGCATCTAAAGACAAAACCATGCACCTAAGAATGTATGTTCCCCAAAAACATGCATCTAAGAATATTTAAAGTGGGATTGTTGGTAATAGAAAAATCTGGAAACAGCTCAAGTGCCTTCAACTACAGAATAAAGTATGAAATAGTCACAAAAGGTATATTATACATCAATATATATTAATTATGTCTTTTTATTTTCTGTGTTTCTGATGCTTTGCTATCCAGGGTCCTGCTAATCCTTAGAGAGACCACCCCTTCTAGGACTAGCCAATTCCCAGTGACAGTAAATGACTCTCTTGCAGGGGTGCCTTTCATATGCAAACTAACCAATCCAGAGCCTGTCTCACCACCCCCGATCACCTGCTTTATGGAGCATTTTCACTCTGGGCTAATTCCTTTGCCCTCATCCTAGGGTGAAATATCAGACAACTCAGAGCAGCCCCTACATCCCAGAGCCTGTTGAAACTAATGTCATTTCAAACCCAATACTGACTCTGCTTACCCTGTCTCACTATTCCTGCAAAAACCACCATAAAGGCTCTTGTCCACATTTTCCCCCATGGCCTTTGCCTCCTGACTGACTCTGGCACTTCCCTTTGTAGCCCTGTGTGGTGTGACATTTGGCCACCTCCAGGGAACTGTTAACTATCATTTCAACGGTAGGCATCTCCTGATCTGGTGTCCTCACCATACTTGATTAACAATAAAACCTACATTAAAAAAATTTTTTTTAATGTTTATTCATTTTCGAGAGACAGAGACAGAGTGTGAACAGGAGAGGGGCAGAGAGAGAGGGAGACACAGAATCTGAAGCAGGCTCCAGGCTCCGAGCTGTCAGCACAGACCCTGATGCGGGGCTCGAACTCATGAACTGCGAGATCATGACCTGAGCTGAAGTCAGATATTTAACCGACTGAGCCACTCAGGTGCCCCAAAACCTACATTTTAAAATACAGTAAGAATGAATAAACTAAAAGTACATACAATAATAATAATGAAACTCACAAACGTGACATTGAGCAAAAGAAGGCAGTTACAAAAGAGTATGGAGTGTGTGCATTAGATGTCAATAGTATTTCCGCTGGTGGGTGTAGCGACAAGAAGGAGGCACAAGGGTTATGCTGTAGTCACTGACGATGTTCTGTTTCTTGATGGGGATGTAGACATGCATGAGCATGTTCACTTTTTGAAAACACACTGTGATTTACTCATGATTTAGGCACTTTGCTATACGGGTGTTACATGTCAGTTTACATTAGGAAAACGACTAAGACTCAGCCACAATTATATTCAGAATAAAATAGAATGCATTCCAAAACAGGAAAGAACAAATTATCTGATACCTCATGGAATAAGTTCAAAAATCAACAATAAGACAAACACTAGGCAGCAGGGAGACGCGAAGAAAAACAAATCAATTAATTAGAGAAACATAAAATACAACAAAATTGATTAAACAAATTAGATCTAGTTCTTTGAAAAAGATCAATAAAGAAATTCTGTCTAGCCTAACCGAGAAATAAAGGGAGACAACACAAATACACAACAGTAGCAATGAAAACAGAAATATTTCAACATATAGATACTTTCTAAATTATTGCAAATATTATACAGAGTTTTAGTAATGAATTTGAAAACACCAGTGTTATACAAGATTTTCTGTAAAGTAGACTACTAAAAATTACTCAAAGAAATGTAGAAATCAGGAAAGAGAATTTCCAAAACATCAGAGTAATAGCTCTAAGACCAACAACCAGCCCAGGTAACTTTAGGAGTTAAATGTTTTCCAACTTTACAGAGCTCTGTCCCTCTAAGTGCAAAAGAGTGAACGATTCTCTACCCATGTTATGCAGGGAGTACAAGCCTAACACAAGTTGAACACAAGCATCTGAGAGGGAAACTATAGGTCAATGTCACATATCCATGTAGGTGGAAAATCTCAACAGCAATAACAAAAAAGCAAAACCATCACTGTATAAAAATGGGTAGCCAGGCTCAACTCCTGGGAGAGGTTTCCTCATTTATAAAAGGAAACAACACACACAAAAAAATGACCCTCTTCTTCCACTTGCTACTGTCTCCCTGGGTATGACAGCTGGAACTACCACAGCCATCCTGAAATTATGAAGAGAGCTCAGACTACACCCTGGGGACAGGCAAGTAGAAAGATGAAAAAGACCCAAGCCTTTGATCTGGGCACAGAACGTCTGCCTTGGCCAACTCTGGAGCTACCCTAGCACCAGGCCTCTTTCTATGTGAGATAATAAGTCTTCCTTATTGTTTAATCCACAGGAGATGAGCATTCTGTTACCTGCAGACAAGTGCATTCTAAAAGTATACAAAGATTAATTATATTGAACCTGAGAGGGGGAAAAAGGGAGAAAAGAGTCTAAGAATGTTTTAAAAGTCAATGGTGAGATATGGCAAACTTAGCAGAGCACATGATAAATGTGATGTTCAAGTCAATAGGGAAAGGAAGGATTCCTGAATAGTAGGAACCAATACTGAATAACGTAAAAGTTAGGTCATCACATCACAATTTATCCCAAATCAATCCCAAGTAGATGGCAGATTACACGGAAATAAAATCAAACTGTAAAAATACTAGAAGAAAGTATGGGTGAATAGTATCTACTCTGTGAATTGGGTACGACTTTCTAAAAAATACAAATACATAAACTGTTAAGTGTCTCTATGTGAAATTATTTTCTTCAGAGGCAAACAGTTAATGGGAAGAAAATATTTGACACAAATAACTATCAATTCCCTTCTGAAAGACTGGTTATAGGAACTGACAAGAAAAACTTCATCCCCAATATAAAAGAACAAAGGATCTAAGGTGTAATTTACAAAATATGAAATACAACTGACCAATGACTATATTTTTAAGTGCACAATTCCACAAGAAATGGAAATTTATCAACATTATTTTTACATGCTGCTATCAAATTGGCAAAAATGTTTAATATATCACTCAATGTTTTAAGCATAGGATCCAACAGAAACTTCCATATACTACTAGTGGATGTAAAAATTATTAAATCTTTCTATAATCAATTTGAAAATAGGTATCAACTATATAAAGAACTTTAAAAAATTATTGTCCTTGGTTTGGTAATTCCCCTCCTTAAGAAGTAGAAGGACATAAATATAGATGCAATAAAATTGCATATATTTTGGAAGTCCATTCCAACATTATTCCATAGTATTATGATATAAATGCCTAAACATTCACCGTATAGGAAGACGAAATAAGTGATGGCTCCTTGTAAGCTGAGAAATGTGTTTCCATTAAAAATCATAGTAAAGAAGAGTGAAAGCAATGAGAAAATGCTTCCAATGTAGCATGAAGTGGAAAAGTCAGGATATAAAATGTATGTACAATAAACAGCAATTTGATCAATATACATATCACTTTCTCTATCACTATGAACAGAGCAAGGGAAAAAAAAGAAAAAAAAAGAAAAAAGAAGGCAAAAGCACCAGAAATGCTAACAGTATTTATTCCTCGATTCAGAGATCATGGCTGACTTTTATATTCTTCTTTTCATTTATCTGTATTTTCTAATCATTCTACCCTAAATGAGCATGTATTGATGCTATCTTCAAAATGAAGTGATACATGTACTTAAAATGAAATACTTAATTGTATCTTTTCCTTATCCCTTTACTCGGATCAAGCTGCAGGGTTTGTTTTGGTTCTCAGCTCTATCAAAAGTGGTTCTGCACAAGGGTTCGGAACGCTTGACATTTTACTCGGGAAATATGCTGCAAGAATGCTAATCCATGATGAGACTGAAGTTTATTTCTCTTCTGTGACTCACTGTGCACAGCTGGGAGCCTCTATCAGAGCAGCTTCATAGACACACTGCACAATACTCTGGCTGGATTCTCCCAGCCCCACCACTGCCCATCTCTCTTTCCTCACTGCTCAATCTACGACGTAGCTCCTGGTACCAGCTGCTGGAGCCGCCGGGTAAAGGATTCCACCTGTGCCCTAAGAGGCAGTCTCTACTTCATCACTAGAGCTATCCTGTCTACTGGCTGCTGCCTCTTCCACCTGGCCTCACTGCTTAGAACTTCTGAACCCTGAGAATGTGGGACGATTTGTTAACACAGTGTGGCAGACCTGGGCAAGAATGTTAATGATGCATGTTCAAACCCCTGGAGGGCTGGGGTCCTAAGGCATGGCGATCACTACATGATGAGCAATTATGACTCTGAATTATCAGCAGTCACGGACCCTCCCAGGGACATGATATCAAGGAGGGCATTTGATTCCTGTCCAAAGCCAGCTTTCATGAAGAATGGAAATTGACAGAGAAAACGGAAGAAGCATCTTAAACTGGTTAAAGGAGAATGAAGGCCTCCTAGTTCCTCGGGTAATTACTGGAATGAGGAGGCTGAGCCAAAGGCATTGGTGGAACTTCAGCAGGCTCTAGACCAACAGGAAACGGCTCTGAGGCCCTAATGCTGGCTCTGGAGGTGGTGGGTAGGGTGGGGTGACAGGAGGATGGGGTGGAAAGTAGAGTGAGGGGGTCATGGAACCGCATTGTCCTGAGTTCAGAAAAAATGCCCCAGGTCCTCTGCTACAATCACCCTCAGGTAATCTGCCCTCCAGCCCCAGCACAGTCACATGATTGCTGGTGCTACATAACTGAGTCTTTCCAGTCTCTGGGCCTCAGTTTCCCAAGAGGAGCTGCTCAAAAAACCACAGAGATACTGGGGATGGGAAAGATGGGGCAGGGGAGCTCAGGGTCCCCTACCCCAATTCCCTATCTATGGCAACCACTCCATGTCTGCTTCTACAACTATTTAATGTATTTGGGTTCCAAGAAGATTCTGCTGGAACAGATTTTCTAGGACTAAAGTAAAGCTTGAAAACACTGGACTAAATTCTTTCTCAGTCTTTTGGCTCTCTGTCACAAGGAACAGAAACAGCCCGTTCTCTCTCATCACACCAGAGTATTCTTTGTCCTGGAATGCCAACACATAGAGCAAACTCATAGGCTTTCCTGATGCTTTCTGCCCACCTTCCCACCCTCCTGGCCAAGGAGACAGGCCAGCCTCCACGAAGCCAGTGAATCAGGTGGATAGCGCCCATGGGAAATGAAGTTCAAAGGGCCTTCGGGCAGCTGGCAGTTTCCCTAGGGTGTCACTGCAGCAGGGACTCTTGTGTTAGTGGAAGGAAATGTGTCCCCCACATCAGTATCATTGGGATGGAAAAGGGTGGAGATGCTCAGCAATCATGTCACAGAAAAATGTTTCTGCAAGGCTGTAGCTTGTGTCATACTTGTGGGGAAAAAAAGACACCCACGTTTTCCTTCTTCCTTTAATCACACCAAAACAGTTCTAAAAACAAAATTTCATCAGAGGCCAAGTTCCCAGCACACTCTCCCTCATGGTCTTTATATAAGGAGTGGATATCTGGTCCCATGCATGGAAGGGGGAACGGTCAGTGCCGGTCACACAGAGCCCTCCTCCTGTCTCTGGCCTCAGGCTTTGGGTACAGCCCAGGGAGCTTCAAGGTGGAAGGCCACGTTCTTTTTTTTAAGTTCATTTATTTTGAGAGAGACAGAGACAACATGAGTGGGGGAGGGGCAGAGAGCAAGGGAAAGAGAGATGCCATGCAGGCTCCACACTGTCTGCACAGAGTCTGACATAGGGCTTGATCCCATGAACCGTGGGAGTATGACCCAAACCGAGACCAAGAGTCAGATGCTTAACCAACTGAGCCACCCAGGCACCCCATGGAAGGCCATGTTCTAAGCCTGCCTAGAAGTGTCTGCTCTTTTGGGGTCTGGGATAGAATGCTCAGAGATGGGGTGTGGCCCCACCTGCCAGAGGCTGATGGCCCACACCACACAGGAGAGTACTCACTGCCCAGCGCTGCATCAGGGTCATTACACCAACTGACCCCCTGATTCGACCAGGAGACCTGTATTATCTGCACCTCCCATCTGAGAAAATGAAGGTTCAGAGAAGGGAAGTGGCTGCAAAAACTCAGGAGAAGCAGATCCAGGAGTGACACAAAGGCCCCCAAGTCAGTGAGACAACATATGTGTAAGGCACCTATGTTCACAGTAGGTGTTCAATGGTCCCTGCTCTGTTCCCTCCTGTCCTATGCTAAACAACTTTCCATACCCCAACCTTTGGTAACTTCCTGACAGGTGGTTTCCAACAATCCCACCCAGTTCATGTCATAAGCTAAGGACATTTGCCTGAGTAAGCCCGTGGGACTCTCCTTTGCAGATTTCTGTCCGAACAAAGAGAAAGCCAAGTAGAAACTGTGGAGCTCTGATAGTAACAAGCATGCACCTCCAGGTAAAATGCCAGGCCAAGTCCTATGGGAGCCTGACGTGACTTTCCAGCAAAGCCTGCTCCCCATGGGGTTGCTTGGTGATCACCCATGCCAGACAGCTCCAAGCCGAACACAGAGATGACTGATATTTTGCCGGGAGTTACACAGCAGGCTCGTGACATAGACCTTTGATTTTGCCATCCAGCACTCCCTCAACAAGAACGCACTTCCTGGATGAGATAATTTAATTAGTATTTGTCCAGCACCCTGCAGCGAAAGGCAATCACCTACCCCTCCATCCTCTGAAGGGGCTGAATAATCCACAGTCTCTTGATGCCATTTAATCTAAAACGTCTGGGTGACTCACCCTCCCTGAGATTTCCCTCCAGAGTATTTACCTTAAGAAAACATCCATTTGTTCCCTAATTTAAACAATTCCTCTTGGTTTAAATCTTAAAGAAACTACTTGGTTTTTGTTTTTGTGCCCGTGTTTGTTTGTTTGCTAGTTATTTTTAAAGTTATATATACACATGCGTATTTATATATACCTATATACTTGTATATACATATATACATATAGGTATACATATATAATTAAGATATATTTATTATAATAACAGCTTACAGAATATATAAGATATAGAATTTATATAAATATAAGTAGAGAGAGAGAATAGAATATATACATATATTGAGATAAGCACCATTTTTGCAGAAAACCTCTGACCCTGCTCTAACATGACAGCATCTAGCAGTCAGCCCAATTGGCTCCTGTAACCATTCTGAATCGGGTGTGGCCAAAGAGATGCAGTTGAGGGGGCTCCTCAGAGGTGCCCCTGCTTCCTTAGAATGAATGATCTCTGCCTTTGTGTGTTTCAGGACCCTAACCCTCAAATCTGCTCTCCACCCTAAACTTTACTTTTAGGTCACACCAATTTCCCAGCCCTACCCTTCACAGCTCTGTCTTCTACCAGGAACCATAGCCCAGAGCTGCCTTCAAATGCTGCCCTAAGCCTAAGCACTCTGCCCCAGTCCCCTTGCCTTGCTTCATCCTGAAACCTCCCAGACCTTGTTTGAATGCACCCTGGGCCTGAATAACAAACATTTGCTAGGGTAAATCCCATTCCCCGCTTTCCAGATAACTTCTCCTTAGCAGAGATAAGCTGCCAGGCAGACAGATAACAACTGGGATATGCAGTTATTAAGGTCAGATTTTAAAATGACAAAAGGATACGTTTTAAAATAAAGCCCACTTGAAAATCAGCTTCCCTTCCAACTCAATTACATTCAGGCCTCCTGCTCTCCGAAGCTCCTTAGACTGAGAGATTCCAGCTCCCATTGGCTTCGGGGGTATTGGAGGAGAGTTGCCATGGCAACATGGAAGGCCCAGACACCTGAAACAGGAAGTGGAGGACACGGTGTCTCTGGGTCTCTCAGGCACCTGGAGCTGCCAGTGTGGCCCTATGAGGCAGAGGCCCCCACAGCCAATGTTCCCACCTACTGTGGGACCTTGTTGAAGCTAAGCTAAAAGAAGGGTGATGGGGGCAGCAAGGGAGCCAGCAGGCAGGGCCTGAGTGTCTCCAGCCTCTCAGGACCACGGGGATGAAGGCACGTATGGTAGCAGATGTGAATAGTCGCTTCAGCAGGTAGCTACACTCTGCAAGACCGTGTTGTAACAGAGTGACTAAAAGGGCTCCCCGATGCTGGTTTCTCCTCACCAGCTGGAAGTCCTAACACAAGCCAACTTCTGTTGCCATCATGAATGACCCAGACCAGTGCTGACCACCCATCCCTGGCCCCAACCAAGCCTCACAGCTTTGGGCATCCCTAGTAGACACCACAAGCCACCCCTGATGCCCTTGACATTGCACATTACACCTTGGTCCTCCAGGGTTATCACACCATAGTAGCCAACTCACTTTACGATGGCACAAACAAACCTCTGAGCTCAAAAATATCATCAAACCATGTTTGTCACTGTTGCACCATGACCAATTTTTGAACCTCTTATTATTTAAATGACCAACCTATGACTCCACCTTCTGTCATAAGATGGGCTGAAACCCCCCAACTCCCACATCACATATGGACCCCCAGCCATCCCAGTCTCTTGGTGGTGACAACCATCCCTGGCATGTCCTCTAGCCCTTACACCCTCCACCATTCCATACATGTATCCTTCTACCTGCTCCTCAAGGAGCACAGCCAAGAATCCCCTCACCCAGATTCTCAATATCCCAACAGCACGTTAGCCTTTCCTGCCCCTCCACCACCCCCAGATAATGCTGGAGGCCAGGCTAGAGGGCTCATTGCCAAGGGTTTATCCTGCCCTGAAGAGAGCTCACTATGCCCTATTCATCTTTTGGGCACTAATTAGTAGAGATGTCCTCCTTTCAAGTGTATAGAAATATATGTGTGTGTGACTATATGAGCCTGTGCCCGAGTGTATGCCAACTAGTTAATGGCCCAACAAACACTGGGCCTTCTATGTGGACCATTCCTAGGAGTGCATCTAAGCCAGCTGGGTGACCTGGCCCTGGGCAGCCAGCCACTGGCCTTTACCTGCAACCCCATCATCAGCCCCGCACTGGCTCACAATGACCACATCTGAAGTTCTTGGATAACTGTTCCAATACCTTTCTTGCTACATTGACTTCTTGGTCCTAATACCTACCAGACTCTTGACTTCACAAGCCTCCCCTTAACTTTGGGGTTCCAACTCTGAGGACAGGCTACCTTCCTCACCCCCAAGTCTTCAGCCCTGAAAATCTCCCATAGGAGGAGAGAGAAAAAGGCAAAGTATCACCAGAAAGAGACCCCAGGCCAGCCACTTGCATTAGCACCAAATAAAGTAGCCTAACCCCACCCTGAGCTATGTGGCTTGTCTGTCTCTCCCATCTCCCTCCACTGGGCTCCACTGCTCCCTGCTTCCCACACTCTTCGTGGCTCATTTTTCTGTTCTTAGATCTGGGGGGGAACTGGCCGTAACAGCAGACTCCTGCCTCAGCCACAGTTACACCTGTCCCTGCGGTTGGGCTAATTTTGGCCACTCTGGGGAAAATACATTATCCCTTCCAGCCTCAGCCTAGGCCTGCATGGTTGGCCATCCAGGGCCAAGCAGTGAGACCAGGTGGTGCCAGGGGCCCTGCTGTACTCAGAGACTGTATTAGCAGAACTTCCTGGCTGAAAACTACTCTTAGCCTTCTCCACACTGTGCCCCATAAACACCAGCAACAATGGCAGCAGCATCAGAGAGAGACAGGAAGAGGGGATTTTTGTGCTGGTTAACACCTGCTCAGAACACAGAGCCAGTGACCCAGGCACAGGAGGAGAGGGAGAAGGGTGCCCTGATGCTTACCTTCCGCATGTCTTTGCCAAAGGTCTCACTATAGGTTGTGCCGAGGATTTCAAACTGGACGTAGGGATTCGAGCTGTCCTCCCGAAACTCCATCACCCCTGTGAGGCCAGTGATGTGACCCTGCAGGAGAGAAGGAAAACCCATTGAGGAAAATATGGATGGAAGGGATAGAGTCCCAAAGACAAAGAAGGGAAGGAAGCAGTCACCAAGAAGGGGACAATCAAGATCTTGAGGAAGCACCAGACAGGCTATAAATGAGGACCGGGCTGCTAGCAGTCCTATAGCCGCAGAGCAAGATTGACACTTCCTAGACCGCTGCTCACAGGGGAAATCCCTAAGGCTTGCACTTGATATTCAGGTGGTCAGTATGATTAGAGCACATGCTCTGTGCCACATATCGTGCTTGCTATATAGGTCAAAAAGTGACAGTTCTGTCTCCACCCTCCTGGAGCTCACAGTCTTTCCGTGCATCCTGCTCCATGGGTCACCTTAGCCTGAGCCAAAAGAAAAGTCAAAGGTCAACAGAGCCTTTGGGCAGCAAAGCATGAGCACTAGAGGCCAACACCAGCTCAAGTCCTGGCTTTGCCACCTGTGTCACCTTGGGCAAGCCATCTCCCATCATCTCCAGCCTGAAGTTAATTAGATCCACATCACAGGGCCTGCAAGGGGCAAAGGATAAAATGTGTACAAAGCACGGTGTCTGGCACAGACTGGCTGTGGTGGGTGTGCAAGCCCTGCCCCCTTCTCAGGCCATTCAGTGGGTTCTGTAGAAGCAGGTGGCTGAAGGGCTGAGGGAGCCTATGGCAAACCCCCTCTCGCTTCAACCTCCCCCTCCCTAGGGTGGCGGTTCCATCCAGCCTTGTTCTCCCATAGACCACGAGCTGGGAGAGTCCCAGATCCTGAGCTGGCCAAAGAGGGGCCCCAGCTCTGGCTCAGGCTGCAATAGATTCAACCAACACCGGAATACGTTCACTGCTATTGACAGTGCACACAATTCATTGTGACTACAATTCCTAGCACTATAGATTTCCCTAAATGCTCTTTTGAAGCCTCTGAAAGCCAATTCACTCTAACAAGTCTTCTATGGATTACCCAATTCACTTCAAATTCAGCCTTCCAACTTGGTGTCGTGCCTGAGTGTGTGCGACAGGTCATAAATGCAGAACACATGTGCACACACACGAACACACACAAGCTAAAGTCTTAGCGATCAGCACGTGTACTGCATACTGAGACAGCCTCTCTTATGAATAGTGGCCAACTGCATGGTAGGGTATCTGGCTCACCAGAGCTGGGCAGTTGCCTCCATTGGTTGCTTAAGCAACTCCAAAGTCCAATCTCCTTGTAGAAAACAGAGAAAACAATAATAATAAATCTATGAAGCCCAACTCACCAGCCCTAAATGCTGGGAAAGGAAGAGTGGCAAGGAGGGAGGTCTGTGGGGGGCCTGCAGGGACAACCACACAAAGAGCTCAGTTTCAGACCACCTGCTCAAGGGTGTGTGTGTGTGTGTCTGTGTGTGTGTGTGTCTGTGTGTGTCTGCACACATGTGCATGCAAGGAAGGACCTGTCTTCAGCCTTAGCCCAATGGGTGTCCCCTTACACACACCTTTTTGATCGTGTCCAGCATGGACCTTCCTCCATTCCATGGCTTGGTGGACTTGCGTATACAGTTCAGGCTCGCCATGCTATGCCACTTCCGGTCCTCCAGCTTCCGGTGGAAGGCATTGGCCAGCATCAGGACACTGTCATACAGGTAGAGGTTGGAGATCTGCAAACACAAAGGCGGTGAAACCCTTTCCACTGATGCATTTTCAGAGAAGGGGAGCAGCAGAGGCCTTGGGTGATCCAGGATGCCAACACTAACAAGTGGTGCCAGTATCTATACCACAATCCTCTAGCTTTTAGTTGTTCATTCAAAAACCTTGGGGCACCTGGGTGGCTCAGTTGGTTAAGCGACCAACTTTGGCTCAGGTCATGATCTCGCGGCTCGTGAGTTTGAGCCCCACGTCAGGCTCTGTGCTGACAGCTCAGAGCCTGGAGCCTGCTTCTGCTTCTGTGTCTCCCTCTCTCTCTGTCCCTCTCCCAATCACACTCTGTCTCTGTCTCAAAAATAAATAAACGTTAAAAAAATTTTTTTAAACAAAAAAAACAAAAACCTGGCCAGGCACTGGAGTCTTAAGCAGAATAAGAACTAGCCCTGATTCAGGAACTAGAGTGGGAAGTGGATCTGTACATCATGAGAACCAGCATGGTCATCACCATGGTTGAGACTTGCACCCAGGCTTTGTGCAAGACTGGAATGGGGCAACCTGCCCACATAACACAGGATGGAGGGAAGGATAGACAGAAAGCTTGGTCTAGAAGGATTAGTAGGATAAAGGGTAGAGAGCATTACAGGGAGGCAGAATTATGCAAAGGCATGAAGGTACAAAGGAGTGGGGTCAGGTAGGGCAGGGTCCACCAGCAGTGATCAGATATGAAAGATTTTAGACTTTGTGGACCTTATAGTCTCTTTTGCAATGCTCAGCTCTGCTCTTACTGCAGAAAAGCAGCCAAAGACAGTATGTAACAAAGGATGTGCCAATAAATCTTTATTTTAAAAAATAGGCAGTAAGCTGGATTGAGCTGAAGACTACAGTTGGCCAAGCCTTGGGGTAGAGGGATTGAAAACAGTGCCAAATATCTGTATTAATGGGTACAGTAGAGATGAAGTGGGATCAAGGGGGAGGTAGGGATCAGGGATCTAGCCATGTTGAGCCTCATGGGCCATGCTAAGGAGTAACAACATAGGTGACTTTAGGGATAAGGATGCCATTGGTGAGATCTGTGCCCAGAAATCAGATATGTGCCTTGGAAAGCCTGCTCTGATCCCCAGATAGGCCTGGGGTCAATGATGGCCTGAGTGACACTGGCAGCTTGTGGTTATAGAATATCTGAGGACATAGAGCCTGCTCTGCAGCAGCATCACTGCCAGCCAGGGGATACGTTTGGGAATTTCAACTGTGCACATATGAGAACTATCCCTCTGCTTAACTGCTAAGTAGAGATGGCTCATAGAAGAAACAAAGCCCATCTCAGAGCTCTTGAGAGCATGATTGCAAGGGAAAAGCTGGTACACTGGTGAGGAGAGCTGTACAAGAGCCCTGGTATCCAGGGATGGGACAGGTCCAGCTCATCCTTCTGACTACAGTTCAAGACCCTGATCCAGATGAACCTGAACACCAGCACCTGCCTTCTCAGGGGCCCATCAAGAGTCCTCTGTAGGGTGGAAGGCAGCCCTGTTCTCAGATGTTACCTGTACACTATCCCTCTCCTCCAAGGGAGGTGTCATGAAGCACAAAGGTAGGAGAGTCAGGGGAGGGCGTGGGTAGGAGGTAATGTCCACCCTTGTTCAGGTGTGTGGTCCCTCCTGGGTAACTGGTGCACAAACAACCATCAGCCAAAGTGGGTCAAGGGGATGATTCTCTGCACACCTAAGCAGCAAGGTGTCTGCTAAAAATATTTCAGAAAAACAAAATCACTGGATATAAATAGGAAAATGTGTCAACCTCTTAGGACTCCTGGGAGAATCAAATAAGATCCTTGGTCTGCAGGAAGAACCCCTGCTGCCTTCCAACTTTACCCCTCACCACTCCCCAGTATGGCCCTCACACCCCAGTATCTACGTGCCTTATTCTCCACCTGCAGTTTCTTTCCTCACCTGTCTTGGACTGGGTGCTCCCAAAGCACAGCCCCAGGCCCATGGGTAGCATGGGCCGTTTTCTACAAGTGAAATCAGAGATGGGCTAAGAGAGCTGGTACTGGACATCAAAACCATCTGCTCCATCACAACTGTCCAGTAACTCATGCTAACCAACCCTCAGGGGCATTTCTGCTACACCATGTCAAGCAGAGCTGACTACTTCTTCTGTGGGTGTCCCTGTGTCCTGCCCATTCCTACAGAGCCCTGCCTTATCCACCTTCAACCCATGTCCTTACAGTGGACACAGGGATGTATGCCACTAAGGTCTTCATAAGAAATGGGTGGAGGATGGACAGCAATGTTGCAGATGTGGCAGGAGTGTGCCTGGGACACCTGAGCACCGCTGACTTAACCAAGGCCTCCAAGTATTTTGGTGCCTGGTGACATTTTCCGGGGCCCTAAAATACACGTGTGCTTACCTGACAGCAGAGAGAAGTCACTGCCATCACGAAGAATTGACCTCCTGCCCTACAGGCAACACCAGGGTAGAACCGTACCTCTCGCTGCTCGAGCCCTGAGCAAGCATTTCCCTCCTGAGAAGGACTAACCCACTCTCTGTGCTTGTCAAATCCTCAACCGTCAGGAGCCCCTACCACTGCAAAATTATTTTTGACAAGTCCACCTCCCCTCTGGAATACAAACTCATAATGGAGATGTTGTTTTAGGCCACTTGGAACAGCACAGCCCCAGTTGTGACCCAGACCAGCACCCAAAGGAATCCCTTTTTGCCTCCAGCACTTCTATTCACAAGGAATTAAGGTACTTAACAAATGAATGAATGCAAAGAGGCTGGCAATGAAGAGGCAAAAACAGGATGTGACTCAGAAAGGCCAAAGGAAGCCCTCAGCCTTCCCACAAGTATGTCTGCTGGGAAGGATGAACACATTTTAGTTCAAAGGAACAAGCTTTCAGTTCAAAGGCTTTAGCAATGTTCTTTTCCAGATAGATATATGTATCTGGAAAAATATATATATATATATATATATATATATATATATATATATATATAACATGCATATATACAACTTTTATATAAATATGTATATATTCATATATAACTTGTATATAACTTTTATAAATGAAACATGTGTGTGTGTGTGTATAATGTATGTACGTATACAACTTTTTTCTTACTATCTCTAAACACAGCATCCAGCACCAACCAAAGCATACAGGTGGTGTTTAATATATGTTTGATGGATGGATGGATGGATGGATGGATGGATGGATCTCCTGCTAAGAGGATACACACTGATCTTGGTTCCCCAAAAGAGAAAACAGTAGGAAGAAGAGATTGGGCACCTCCACTTTGACTTGGCAGAGAACCTCCTTTGTTCAAACAGCATCTTGCTTCTCATTTACAGCCTGCTCAAAATGTCTTCTTGATCCCCACTTGGAGCTCCACCTTCTCTCACTCCTGTCCCTTCTCCTGATAAGATGCTATGTCAGTACTTCTCCCTGCTGTGGGCAGACACTAACACCCTGTGTTGATCTGTGGCCCTATCTCTGCTGTTCAACTTCAGCATCCTCACACTGAGAAGACATGTGTGGGGATGCAAAGGGAGAGCACTACCCTCACAGTCTGGTTGTCTGGAGACTGGAGACGGGACCTTTAGGGGAAAAGATCAAGAGCAGATAGTAGAAAGGCAGCCTCTGCTTGGGGCTCTGTCTGGGTCCTGATAAATATAAGGCAAGCCTTTTCTCAGGGTGGGTGGGTGGAGACCAGCATCAGGGCATGGTCACGACCAGCCCCTGAGCCAAGAGTGGTCTGGAAGGAGAGAGGCTCCCAACTGTATGAACACTCACTCAATGTCAGGTTCAAGGGGCTAACAGCCCAAGCTGGGAGCCCCAGGCCAAAGGGGCAGAGAAAAGAGGCCTGGTTTGAGGGAATGCTTGCCTCTTTTCCCTCACTTCTCAGGTAAGACACAGCACAGTTCATTCAGAGCAGACAGACAAGCAGAGCAGATACTGTCACTATTTAAACCCTCATCCCCTCTGGCTGGCCTAGGGACATTGCAGCACAAAAGTGACAAGGAACCAAAAAAAAAAAAAAAAAAAAAGACATTTCAGGTGAAAGTAGACCTGAAAAGAAGACAGACCGAGGTTTGAGGCCAAGGGCATGGCAGAATAAAGACCTGGATGCAAAGCAAATGACCTGGGACCAGGTCAGACAATATAAAGTCAGAGGCAGACAAAAGCCACAGCCAGGCAAGGGGCCTGAGGCTGGAGCCTCCATTCTGAGTGGGGACAGAGCTGGAATGGAACCCAGATGGTTCAGTTAGCCACCTTAGAGGTGTATGCCTGATCCCTCTTTCACTGCCGTACAGCACAACTCTTACTGTACTGAGGGTGCAGCTTAGCCGGGTGGCCTTGCAGGATGAGCAAGAGTTTTGGATTCATCCCAGCCTGGGCCCGCTCTGCTCACTGCTATTCCTCCTCCAGTGCATGGAGACAGCAGGTGCTCAATAAATGCTTATTGAATTAGTGAATTGAATCTCCACTTGCATTCATGCAGAGCGATGTTGAACAAGTCATTTAATGCTTAAGACTCACCTTGATGACAAGAAAATACAATGTGATCAGCAGCCCTGGAGAGGTGCACCCTGGAGGGGTGGCCCTGAATAACTCCCCTGAGAACTGCGGGATCGTAGTACTCATGCGTGCCAAGTACTGTCCTAACTTCTTTGTGTGCAGCTTTATTTTAGGAGGGAGAAGAAACAGGAAGAAATGGAAGGGGGAATACAAGACCTACACAGGCTCCTGACTTCAATGTGGATGGTCTGAGAGCTCCTCCAAGGTGCCCCATCTCTGAGCCCAGCGTGAGTCTGGGACACAGAAGCCTCAGAACCACCGGGAAAAGAACTTGTATCTGCCAACACCACTCGCCCTCTTCCCCAATGCCCCTTGGCCTGAATGCTTTTCAAGGAGGAGCAGGAGTTGTATCTGGATTTGTAGCTTGTGGCTGGGAAGACTGAGCAAAGATCTCCCTGAGCATTATATCCCCAGTTCTGTCTGCACACTGCTCACCTGGACACATGTCCCTGGTCTCCTCCTGGCCCCAGCAGCCCCGTCACAGCTGCCATAGCCCCCTGGCCTGAGCCAGACCTTTCGGGTCTGCAAGGGCTGAGGCGCTGCAGAGCATCCCTTTATGGGAAAAGCCACTCCTCTGCCTCTGGGGTGTTCCATAAAAGGTTCCAATATCGGAAGGCCCAGAGTGGGGACCTCATTATGCCTGACTCAGGCTCCTGAAAGGGAGGTGGCTTGGCCCATTGCAGTTGAAGGTCTGACATATGTCCTGCAGGGCTGGCTCAACCACAGGAGACCACCCAGGTGTGCAGGAGAAAGAGGGAGGCAGGCAGGCAGGGCTAGAACAGGGACAGCTCCAGCCCAGCCCTGTGGGAAGCACCATGCTCTGTACTCTGCCCTGTCACCTGTCCTTCGCCCAGGCTTAGGGGCTTCAATCCCAAGAAAGCTTCCTTATGTCCTGTCTATGTGGTCATCTCCTACAACCACAGCGTGGTTCAGTTGCCCTCATTCCTCCCTGAGGAAATAGTAACTACTGGTTACCTTGTCTCCCAGCCTTGGGCCCTCCCCCACCCCTGCACAGAGTTGTCTTTCCTGGATGCACATCCTGCCCTGTCACATCTCCAAAGGCCACACCCTGGTCCTTGGCACCCTGGCGGCTATCCCCCTTTCTGACTGAATTCCCAACATTTCCCACCTCCCACCTCTAGCCTCAGACACACTGAACTCTGTCCCTGTTCTCCTGGGCCCCTGGGCTTTTGCATATGCCATTCTTCCTAACTGGTACCTGCTACGGAATAGAGATGAAACTTCCCCATTTATGCAGAGCTTGTGGGAATTAAGAGAGAGAGCATTTTTGAATGTCTAACATAGGAACTGTCACATAATCAGCGCATAATGAGGGTTTGTGGAATTAATGAATGCCGAATGAATAGATTTAAATCTGTTTTTAGGAAAAAGAACACCAAAGTAAAGATATACCAAGGTATTTGCAAAAAGAATGCTTCTCAGAATACGACTGATGGAGGGGGCACCTGGGTGGTTCAATCGGTTAAGCATCTGACTTTGGCTCAGATCATGATCTCACAGTCCGTGAGTTCGAGCCTGGAGTCAGGCTTCGTGCTGACAGCTCAGAACCAGGAGCCTGCTTCAAATTCTCTGTCTTCTCCTCTCTCTGCCCCTCCCCTGCTCACACTCTGTCTCTCTGTCTCTCTCTCAAAAATAATAAACATTAAAAAAAAAAAAAGAATATCATTGATGGAGGATACAAGCCATGCTGAGAAAAGGGTATAGGAGCTCTGGACCAATATATTCCGTGGGGAAGTGTCCATCTCCAATCAGAATCTGGGGTATGCATTTCCAGGAGATGGGAGTATCCTAGCAAACTTGTATTTCCAAAGCCAATAACCTGTGCAGGAAGTGGGTCTTTGGAAGGGAAATGGGAAAGGTGAGGACACATTTCTCAGAGGTAGAGGAGAGAATTTGGCCAGGAGGCCTTGATTGGGGCTTGCAGCCCTTGAGAGACCCAGGTAGACCTCTTGGCTGCCCAATGATCAAAGACCAATCCCATGAAGCCAACTGAGGACCTTGGATATGGAAAAGCAGATTTTATTCTTTTAAGAGTTGGCACCAGAATCCCCACTACATCAGTAATTATATTTTATATAGTTATATTTTATATTCCTGTGTTAGCAGGGGCAAAGGCTATCAGAAAGATTGTTAAGTTTATCTTCATGAAAAAATAAGGAGAATTTACTTTGGAGTCAAGACCCAGAGGAAGAAAATAGAGGATGGATAGAGAAGTCAGCAGGAAAGAGAGTGTGAGGTCCCGGGGGGAGGGGACAAGCAGAGAACATTCCTCAGCAGGAAAGGACTGAGGACATCACAGGCTGTCTGTGCCACTACAATGCCAATACCCTACCCTGACTCTTACCATATGTGACAGCATATTCAAGACTTAGATTTGTAGGCAAAGCCAGGAAAGGCGCTGGTTTCACATCTGAGTCAACCCTAATTTGCAGGCAGCCCCATGAGAAGGCTGGATGATCTGTTTACTTACATGAGTCCCCAGAAGCAGCATTAGGACCAGGAGTAATGAAAAGATAAGCCCCCCCCCACCCCACTCATGAAATATGCTAAGGAGACCTATACTCTTCAGATCCTATCTGGACCCTGCAGGCCAAGACTTGTGTCTACCTCCATCAGACTGGAAGAGACAGGCCCCCAAAGGACAATGGCCCCGTTGTGGAGCCAGCTGCCTGACTTCCCAGTGCTCCGTGCATGTTTCCCTGTAGTAAGTGTGAGGGTGCTCCAGCCATGTCTCCATTATACTCCAGGGCCCAGGGTATTTGCTGTGCAGCCACATTATCAGGGGAAGAATCATGCTTGAAGGCAAAGGAAGATGAATGGCAGGCCAGGGTCACAGCCACGCGAGCCAGCTGCATCTCAACACCAGACCATTATCCACCCCACACCAAAGATAGAAACATAAGAAATGTTTTCATTAAGGAAGTCTGCATTTCCTCCAGGCTTCTAAAGAGCCCAGTTTTCTCTTCCCTCCATCATTAATCAAGCCAAGTGGACTGTTCAGGGAGACCTCACAGGGGCAAACAGCAGGAACTGACCTCCGACCAGATCCTCAGACAGGTTCTGGTCAACGAGCAAAGTCAGACAAACAGCCGGCAGAGGGTCCAGCTGGTAGGACAAGCTGACACCCAGATGTCGCAGCTTGAGAAATCCATCCCCAGGCGAGGCCTTTCTGCCAGACTGCTGCCAGCCTACCCATCCTGAGACAGGGCACCACAGCCAGGCCTGGCGAGGGAGCAGATGGTGGCAGAGGGCAAAGGAGCTGGGGCTCCCTGCTCATTGGTGAATCCAAGGGGATGGAAGGCAGAGTGGGGAAGGGCATTTGTCTGTACCTGAGGCTCTCTGGCCTCCAAATGTGCATGTGGACATCTGTGGCCAGAACAGCAACCGACTGCAGCCAGAGACACCACCTGTGCAATTGTCTCTGACAAAGGCATTGAGGATTGTGCCCCGCCATGCTCCCGTTATGCTTCATGACTGACTGTTGCTACGTATTCCACCAGGGTGTTTAGGGTAAAAAAGGAAACCAGTGAAAGTGACATAAAGTCCAAGATAGCTATGGTGTGGGGTGGCCCGCTGCTACTCCAGAGAAAAGGATTCTACTGGCAGGCTGACAAACAACTTGTAGCCAGAGAAGAATACAGAAAGCCCTAACGAAACAGGGGCATGTGGGAAGTGGGGGGGGAGGTTTCCACATGTTTTAGTAGACTGAGCAAGGGAAGAATTATTCCATCTATCAAGCCATTCAACAATTTAGAAATTCACAAAGAGGAGAAATTCCAACCCGAGGGAGCATTTTATAATAATACCACATTAGCCCCCACAGCTTAATTCAAGGATCAGGCTCCATGGTGACCAGACAACACAACTTCTATCAGTTGTCTGTCCCCCTTTGGAAGCCCATTTGAATAGAAATGACATGACAATGTGACAATATGTCTGTTGCAGCCCTGAAGTCACCGGACAGGGCAGTTCTGAAGACCGAGTGCTTTACAGATTCTCCTCTCAGCAAGGCTGCCCGTGAAATCTTAGCAAAGTCTCAAGGTTCTTCCAGACTGGTTATCACTTTTATTACTGGCTGAGTCAGACAAGCTCTAAACCAACTTGTCAAGAGAACAAGAATGAGAAATACCCAAATGAGACAGTGCTTTGTAGGGGAAAATAAACAACAGCACACCGGCAAATGCAAAGCTTTTGGAGCTACTACAAGTCACTTATTTTGGTATTTTTCCTCCAAGGGACTTTGTACTAAATAGGAATCAAATTGATTTGCTATAATGGTGCTTGGTTGGCTCTGGAGCACAGAAAGCTCTGACCACAGGACTAATAGAAGAAGATGGAGTTTCTGAGACCAGTGCAGTGGAGAAGCCAAGAGATGGACGATCTTGTAAAAACTACCCATTCTTGATGGTTCTCCTGAAAACATCTAACTCAGAATTATCATCCCAAGAGCAGCCGTCCGGGGGAAGAACTAAAAGATGGACTTGAGAGCTCCACTTCCCAAAGGATCTTCATTAATTTCATCAAGACAAAGTTAATAATCCATGACACAAATGTTTTATTTTTTCTTGACTTAGTTGTTCTAAACATGTTAGAGTCTTCTCGATAAATCTCACAGCTAGAGGCTAGTAGAAATTAGTTTGTCTTCTATACTGTCATTAAGAAATAAAGAAGTGGTAATAGCTACTTGGGAAACTCGAAGAGAATGGCTTATAAATGAGATGAATCTAGGAGCTGCCCAAATGGTTGTTAGGCAGGGTGAGTAAAGTAAATCCGTGTATTTCCCTCTCACCACACCCCTTCTCGAGGCAGAGGCAACAAATGGAGATGGAGATTCCTTTCATAAAGTTCTTCATTTATATAAATATATATAAAGAGACTTTTAGAGACAATTTAACTTGTGTTAAGATCTGCATTATTAACAGATCCACCCCATCAGTCCTTACTGAGGGTCTCCAATGAGCAGAGTCTTGTAAAAAGGGCTCAGTGGGTCTCCCCAGACATGGCCTCTCCTCTCCCACAAAAGGCAGCTCTGCCTGAGTGCCTGCAGGAGTGGTGTGGACAGAAAGCAGTACACAAGGCCTGCGATATGGGTCTAGACCCAAAGGAAATGCTCTCCTACTTGCTGTGTTGCTCTTACAGAGCATGCTCAGGGGGGTGCCTGGGTGGCTCAGTCAGTTAAGCTTCTGACTTAGCCTCTAGTCATGATCTCGCGGTTCATGAGTTCAAGTCCCGCATCAGTCTCTCTGCTATCAGTGCTTTGGAGCCTCTCTCCCCCTCTCTCTCTGCCCTACCTCCAGGGGTTCTCTCTCTCTCCCTCTCTCTCACAAAATAAATAAATAAATTTTAAAGAGCATGCTCAGGAAGACAAGTGGATTATACCTTACAAAATTAAAAAAAAAAAATGAGGGGTGCCTGGGTGGCTCAGTCGTTTAAGTGTCTGACTTCGGCTCAGGTCATGATCTCACGGGCCGTGAGTTCGAGCCCCGCGTCGGGCTCTGTGCTGACAGCTCAGGGCCCGGAGCCTACTTCGGATTCTGTGTCTCCCTCTCTCTCTGCCCCTCCCCCGCTCATGCTCTGTCTCTCTCTCTCTCAAAATAAATCAAGGTTAAAAAATTTCTTTTTTTAAATGAGACCATGTTTGCTGGAAACCCCGAACACACCTGACCACCTCCTCTGTAATGACATGAATAGGTCAGTCTTATTCTAAATGCTTTCTATACATTCCCTCACTTAATTTTTATTATGTCTCTAGGGGGTAGACACTTTACATTCCAATTTACGGGACAGGAAATGGAGGCACAAAATGACAAGTAAATAATAAATATTTCATTAGTTACTAGAGTTCCTGGGATTTGAACCCACACAGTATGGCTCTTGAGCTGCTGCTGCTGTGCTGCTGCTACTCTTACTATTATTGCTGCTACTGCTATTACTACCAGTACTGTTACTGCACCGCTATTACTACTCCTGCTGTTATTACTACTGTTGCTACTACTAACACCACTCCTGCTATTACCACTGCTGTCGCTTCCACCACCACAAGATGTCTCTGATGTCACTCTTCCATCTTGCTCTTGATGGAGTGCCTGAGTATCAGCAGGAACAGACAGAGGGAGGTAGGGTGGCCAGGGTTCCAGGTGTGATATTGCATTTACCATATTTGATGATAACCAGCCACACACCTCGGAGTTGTGCCTTTGTTTACCCTCTTCACAGCTGTGGGCCATGTTAGTATGCTCTCCGCCAGATTCCTCATCCAGCCTGCCGGTCTCCTTTTCTCTCCTGTCCTCCTGGACACATGCTTTGCATCTAGAGTATCTAATATGCCACCAAAGAGCCCACATTTTAGTCCGTGAAAAAATAGGCAATCATAGGCCTTAATAAGAAGAACTTCCATTCTCCCACCACCCACAACCTATACAACACATACTTGTGCAGTGGAAAGGGGCCCCTCCTGCTCTCCTCAAGTAGAAAGAGTGCAGTGACCAGGCAAGAACTGGGAAAAATTGATGCAGTGGTGGCGTGGAGCAGGGACAAGGCTGGAGAGGGATGAAGCCCATCAAGGGGAGACCACGCCTGGGAGTAAGACCCTCCTAGGGTCTGACCACCCAGAGAGTGATGGGGTCCCAGCACCCTCCTGCCCCAGGCGAGGATACAGGGATGGGCACACACTGACTGGAGTCAATCATCTCACTCTGCTTCCATCCATGTCGAGAGTGCGGAGATAAATGCAGAGGTCCAGTGAAGGGGACTTACTTGGTCCTGACCTCTTGTTCCAAGCTCCAAAAAAGGAATAATGCAGAGCAGGCCAGCAGCATCCAAACATATAAAATCTTGCATTAAGCACCTTCCACCCCAGACCCACATGCCCAGGACTCTTGGGTCCATGAGCCCTGCAGGGGCCTTGGTCTGCTCTCTTGGCCAATCCTTCACCATATTAGAAAGACCCCAGACGTTGTGGTGGCTCCTGGGAGCAGTGGACATAGGGGTAGTGGGAATTACTCCAGCTAAAATCTGTGTCTGCTACATTCCCTCCTCAACCAAGAACATATTTCTAGTGTTTACCATCTTTTAGGGCATGTTTCCCTTCCCCCTCCCCAAATATAAGATTATAGAATGGATTTGACGCTTTGGCAAATTACACATGTACCCAGACCACTCCAGAGATTCTAATAATCCCCCTCCCCAAAATGTGTGCCTCCTGATAAGGTTAATACCAAAATGTCCTGGGATGCAACAGATACTCAGGTGGTAAATACAGCATATCTCTGTCCTGAAACCTGATTTCCACTTGTCATGCCTGGCTGGGTAAAGAAGGTATAACTAGTTTCAAATGCTGAATGGCAAGCATATCACATGCACAAACTTCTGGGTAATTTCTGCAAACCCAACTGGGAGGAATTTCCTTCTGTTATGTGTCTCCCACCAAGCATCAAGCGAAAGTTTCCTTATGCATGGAAGTCTTAATGGAGAAGTGGATTCTGAGCTGCCAATGGGCAGTCTCCACTGTGTTTCATTGCTATCCTCAAACATCCAGAGGGAAAACGACCTCTCACAATAGGTACACAACTCGCCATCCTACTCCCTGGCCCCAGGAGAAGCTAACACTGATTGCATGTATGGCATCAGGTGTGGTAGAAGCACTAACTGGAAGCACTCTGTACCTGTTGCGTTGGATGGAGTACAAGAGCTAGGCATGTCATGGTCCTGCCCTCGGGCCTCCCCCCGCTCAGCTGGGACTCCAGGAATGTCCTGGTTGGCCTACACCTTAGCACTCAGCAGATGAGCTGGGACACTCCCTAGTTGTTTCACAAGAGCTATGTCTGTATTACTGACTTTCTACAGGGAAGACCCTAAAACAGGTTCAAAATGCTGACTCCCCACAGGAAGGCTCCATCTCCAATCCTGCCAGACAAACCCATCACCCACAAAGTAGTCAGCGCAGAAGTCTGAGAGACAGTAATGTCTTTACTCCCTGAACATGTAACTTTTAAATACAAGAGGCACCCAGTGAGCTCATATGGCCCGTCTGCTGACAACAGGCATAATTGCCTGCTAATGCAGCTCAGAGGCACTGCCCAGTTGACTGGTTTCAATTTCAGCAAATGACAGGGTTCCAGTAATTAAAGTTGGTGGGCAACAGTGCTCAGCTGAAGCTGTGGCACATCTTTGCCCGTTACCTGCGGCAGGCCAAGGGCATGAGTGAGACTCCCTTCTGGAGGGAGCTTGACAGGTGAGCACTGACCTGCAGCATCTGGAGGTAGCCTTCCTGGGGGTCACAGAGCAGGGAGGAGATGCGGTGGTTGTTCCTCATGCATTTCTGGTTGTCCTTTGCAGATGGGAAGATCTGCCGGACCACAGTCATCCTGCCAAGGGCACTGTGCACCAGATCCAGGATCTCTGGGTCGCTGATTTCCTGGGAAGATAATCAGACCCATGCTTACCATAGACTCACAAACTGTGCCTGCAAAAGGCCCATCAGGAGGTATCAATGGCCAACAGCCTAAATAGACAAAGGGGTCAAGGGACTGGACCCACGTCACACAGTTCATTAATAGGTTATTTTTAAATAATACTTGCTAACCCTCAAACACACACAGAATTACTCAACAGCTGTCCTGAAGACCAGAAAAAGATGTCTGTGGCCTAGCCACCCATGCGTTAGCTTCTATAGGGTCCAGCTCTGAAGAACCCATGCTGTCAATGTCATGGTAGGCATCAGTTGGAAGTAAAAGCTAAACTTCCTGTTGGGGGTCATCTCCCTGAGAGAAACAAAACTGGTTTTCTCAGACAAAACTGACCAAAATGCCACGAGTTTCCCTTAATTCTTTAATGATTAGCTTTGCTTTTTAAGATCCACATACAAATTTTGAAAATATATCCACTCATTCATTCACTCATTCATTGCACAAAATCTGCCCACCATCTCCTGTGTGGTTTGTTCTGTACTAAGTACTGGGGACACAGCCTTGAATGAATCAGGCCTAATCCCACCCAGTAAAGCTCAAGGTTTTCGTAGCATGAAATAGGCTGAGTGCTGCAATAAGGAAATCTAGGGGCACAGGAAACCCATTGTGCTTCCATGTTAGATGTCTGCTAAGCTCTTTACACACATTATCTCATTTGGTGCTCACAACAATTTCAGGAATTCTAGGAGGTACATCCTATTACTATCCCATTTTCACTGAGCACTTTCAAGCATGGAAATAGTAAAGGCAGCTGGCCACAGGGAGCTCCTTCCAGAACGAGGCTTCGATGAGGAATTAGCACTGAAGCTGAACCTGAAAGATGAACTTGTTAGGGAAAGTGCTCAGAAGTATTTGTAGAGGGAAGGGGCAGTTCAGAGCTGAGTCGGTGGCAGTGCTGCTGAAGACAGGCAGCGGGTGACACCCTGTGGCACCGGGTTCCTGGAGAGGCAGCAGGGCATGTGAGTGCCTCGGGCAGAAAGGTGCAGTGGTCAGACGCAACCCTCAAGCTCCTGTTCAGGGCCAGATGTGGGGGAAGGGAGAGTAGACCCAGCTAAGGGCAGTGAGGAGCTCTGGCAAAGTTTAGGTACAAAGCAGCTACACTCAGATTTCCATTTCAAAACCCTGTGGCTGCTTGCCATACAATGATATGAGAAGACAAGAAGGAATTAGAACTGCTTCAAGGCTAGGAGCAACACAGGAATGACAAAAAATACAAACTAACACAAATAAAGGGTTTTAGAGGTGGAGTCAGGTTAAGAAAAGTTCTTGTTTATTGTCTCTCAAAAGGGATGGCTAAATCAGTGGTTGGTTGCAAGTCAAAATTTGAACTGTGAATATCCATGTTTTAAAATAGGTCTTAAGTCTTCCTCCTTACAGATGACACATTCTAGCTTTGAGGCAATGAACTGGTATAAGTGGAGGTAATAAAGTTAGAAATTAGTGATGGGGAGGGTTCAAATCACTTAAACAAGAATGTTGATGGGTGAACTGGGGTAAAGTCTCTGTTCCAGGAACTCTCTTAGGAACCTGACATAAGCATGAAGACTGGCCAGTTGAAACAACATGCTGGATCTGGGAGAAAGTAAGACATTGAGAGTCATATCCTTTTAGAATGATCGATAGATATAGTTCCCAAGGATGTGGAAATGCAGTAATCTCAAAAGAATTCAAGTAAATCTGGGTTTAAACTACTAAACTTTGTATTTCAGACCAAAGACTATTTCAGGGAAGATAATCTTGTTGGATTGGGACCAACAGCCCAGAGGTGGGGGAAAGTGCAAAGGTGAGATGGACCCAGAACCAGCTAGGCTTCAGGAAACAGAACACAGACTATAGTTGAGCAGGATGTTTGTACTCTGCTCGTAGCTGCCTTGCTAACAGGTCCCCTGCCCTGAGCATCCAACAGTGGGGTGAGGGAAATCACATTCTGATCAAACAGTATGTAGGACTGTACAAAAGGGCAACGATGGGCCAGTTAGCTCTACTTGGAGAAGGAATACAGAAGATTGGGGGAGGAAATTGTTGTTTTTTTTTTTTTTTTTAATTTTTTTTTTCAATGTTTATTTATTTTTGGGACAGAGAGAGACAGAGCATGAACGGGGGAGGGGCAGAGAGAGAGGGAGACACAGAATCGGAAACAGGCTCCAGGCTCTGAGCCATCAGCCCAGAGCCCGACGCGGGGCTCGAACTCACCGACCGCGAGATCGTGACCTGGCTGAAGTCGGACGCTTAACCGACTGCGCCACCCAGGCGCCCCAAGGAAATTGTTTTTAACTAAAAAAACCATGAGGTCAGGAAGAACATAATTTGAACTATGCATAAGAGGGTTAATCAGAGCCTGCACACCTTGGAGTGGAAACGGGGAGTCACATACCTTTTGTTTTTCTCACATACTCATTGATTGCAGAGCCATTGTAGAGGCTCTTTTATTGAACCTCTCCTGCACTCTCAACTTCCTGGTAGGTCAGTGACACTGCACCCCAAGCGGGACCCTGCAACTCTGTAGGGAGTCTGACTTACAGGGTACACAATACCTTTCTGGAAAGCACGCACATCATCTTCCCTGGCAACCTGTGGCAGAATCAGGTGAGTGGCTAAGTGAGCCAAGGGCAGCCCCAACATAATGGGGTGGGGGACTTTGCTCCTGCTCCCAGCTGCTGTGGTCTCTATACTGTTCTTTCTCCATTCTTCCTGCCCAGAAATCCTTACAAACTTGGCACAGTTCAATCCAACCCATTAGCTGCATCAATGAGGATCTCTGCAGACCCCATCTTCTATGGCCCAGTTCTCATCCACCCCCTCTGGGTCAAAGCACGCACACCATCTTCCAGTGTACTCCTCCCTGCCTCCCCATCCTTCTGGGCCCATTCTTAGTGTCCAACACAGAGATAGTTGCAATCAGAATGTAAGAAGTGCAGGTAAAAGAACAGAAGAACAGAAGCAACTCCCTCGGGTCCCTTGAGGGCAATGAAAAGAGTCACCTCTTCTCCCAAGGATGTGTCCCTCCCCTCGGAGAATTCCAACCCTACACCATCTGTCAATTCCAGGAGCTCTGTGTCAGGCTCTCTCCCGTGCTGTTGGTACCACTGTGTACCAACAGAGTACAGACAGGGGTTCACTCACTCCCTGCCCCCAGCCTCCACAGTGGGCCAGCCTCTGGACCCATGTGAAGACATCCAACCTCTGGGCCTTCCTATGGATGCAGAAGGCTATCCACACAGTCACTTTATACAACCCACCTGGAGAACAAACTTTCTCTTTGTCCCAGTTAAACATTCCTTCCAGAGAGTGCTGGTGATGAGCCGCAGAAGAAAGACAATGTGTATATATATACTGTGTGACCTCCACTACCCTCACTAAAATCAGCAAGTCTGCAGTAGCAGCAATAATGTGTCATACCCAGATGCCTACTGGGGTGCCCAGGCTCAAAATAAATCTCGCTTTTGTTTTATGACTTTGTAAGTTTACACTGCGAAATAGATCTTAGGCACAAACATTACATATATTAAGTATGAATAATCAAATGATCAGTGTGCCTTCTGCCAAACTAAGAAATGAAGTATACCCTGCATCTTGGTTGGATCCCTCCCCCCAAATGCTTACCCCTTCCTCCTTACCAGCAGCTAACTTTGTCATGCGATGAGTTCTGTGTATAGCCCAAATAATGTATAACTTTGTCTTATACATTTTTGTTTAGCTTTGTGCAAACTAAACCACCTGCAGGTCCCCTGTGATTGTGTTTTGACACAACTGGTTCTCAAACTTTGTTGTGTATCTGCATCACCTCAGGAACTTGATAAAATGCAGGTCCCATTCTTCACCCAGCAAAGTTTTCTGTTTTCTCCCTGAGCTCTCCAGATAATTCCAATACTCAACAAACATTTAAAACCCACTGATTTAACATTTTCCTAATCTGTTCATGGCAATGGGTACAGCTTAGTTTCATCGTCTTCTTAGCTGTACCCTACTGCCCTGTATGCCTCTGTCACCGTTAATCCACCCGAGTGTTGCTTACCATTGGAACATTTGTGTCCGTTTGCTACTACAAAGCTTCTGTGCACGTTTTCCTTGTGCACGTGTGTTGGTGACTTGTATGAGAATTTCTCTAGGATATATACCTAAAATTAGAATTCCTCAATAGGAGAACATAAATATGTTCAAATTTACGTAGTAATATCAAATCTCCAAAGTTATTGTACCAATTTATAATCATGTCTGGTAAAGAGATTTCCTGCACCCTTCCCTGCACCTGACATTATTGTAGGACTTCCTAATATTTGTCATCCTGGTGAGTATGAATTGGTGCATCATTGGATTTTGATTTCTACTTCCCTAATTCTTAATAATATTAAATATCTTTCATATGTTTATGAATTATTTGTGTTTCTTTTCTTGTATTTGTGTTTTTGTCCAATTTCCATTGGGTTGGGTCTCTTGCATATGGATTCATGGGACCTTTTTTTTTTTTTAATTCCAGATAATTCTTTGTCACATGTTATAATTATCTTCTCCAGTTTCTAGAACGTTTAGTAGAATTGGCCTATAAACTCATTTAACCTGGTATGTTCTTTGTAGGAAGATGCTTTATTACTCATTAACTTTCCTTTTGTATATAGGGATTTTGCTCATTTTTCCTTCTGTCCTTAGTCATGTTTTCTTCTAAAAATTCAGCTATGTTGTCCAAACTTTCCAGTTGATTGGCATATGTTGTTCACAATGTCTCTCTACTTCTTCACTCTCTAATGTATCCAAAGCCATGTGCTCCCATACATTGCTAACAATATTTATTTGTGCCCTCTCTTCCTCTGATGACAGAAGTTTATTTTATAAATACTTTTTAAAAGGTAAGTTTTGACTTAACTGATACTTTTTTATGTGTTAGTCTTCTGTTTCATTAATTTCCACTCTATTATTTTTCTAGTTTCTTTGGATTTATTAGGTGTTATTTCTCCAACTGTTAAGGTATGCAGCTCGGCTGTGGAATGTTACACGTTTTTTTCTTTTCTAATAAAGTGGTTAAGACAATAAATCTACATCCAAACATTGCTTTAGCTGTGTCCCATAAATTATACATACAAATTGTATCACTCATTTTAAAATCCCATTTTGATATATTTTTGACCCATAAGTAATTTACTAGGGATTTTTCAAAATTTTCCAAACATTAGGGTATTCTTTTTACTATCATCCTATTGATTTCTAATTTAAATGCATTGTGCCCTGAGAACATGGACTGTTTGAAGCTAATCTTTTAAAATGTATTGAACTTTTGCTCTGTGGCTTATCACGTGGTCAGTCTGCATGAATGTTTCATGTGCATTAACTGTCCTGCTGTTGTTGGTTTCTGTGGTCTACTTTTAGGTCCATTAGATTAGGAATTAGTCTATTTCTTTCTGTATTCAGCCTATATTTTCAAAAATTCAAAAAACATATTCTCAGTGTTTTATTAGTTATGCATAAGTGGAGAACTATAACTCCTTGCTGAATTGAATCTTTTATCATTATTCAGATATCCTCTTTATTTCTAGTAATTCATCTTGCCTCCTACTGTATTGTGTCCAATATTAATACAGTGACACCAGTTTTATTTTGGTTACAAGCTGCCTGCTCTAACGTGTTCCGCCTCTTTGCCATCATCCATCTTTCTCTGTCTCACACTTAAGTTGGAGACTATTATAAACAAAATATACTACATGTTTTTTACATCCATCTTTGACTTTTTAGTAGAAATCTCAATCCATTTGTATTGGACTATGATTATCTATACATTTACATTGATTTGTACCATATTATTTACATTACATCTTATTGTTTCTTTTTTGTGTGTTTTTTTACTTCCCCTTAGAATGATTTTTCCCCTATTTTCATTATTTTACCCTCTTTTGGAAGTTTTGTTCTCTATATTATTTTTTTCTTGGTTATCTTAGATATTTTTAAATGCATACTGAACAAAGCATGAGGCTAATCAGTATTTTTATTCTCTTCTCTTCAACATTTCTTTCCAATCACCATCATCCTGACTAATGTGATAATAATATCCAGCATTTTAATTCTTTCTTTATGCCTTCCTTATACATATAATACCTATTAATTTCCCATTACTTTTAGAATTTCCTTTAATGTCAGTTTGTTAGTGATAAACTTAGTTTTTATTTGCTGGAAAATACCTTTTGTAATCTCACTCTTGAAAGATAAAAATCACAGTTGATTACTAGTTTCTCTTAGCACTCTGAATTTCCTATGACACTATCATCTGCCTTCCATTTTTGTCCACTATATCTGTTTCCTATGGTTGTAATACCAAATTATCACAGACTTAGCAGCTCAGAACAACAGAATTTTACTCTACACAGTTCTGAAGGCAAGAAGTCCAAAATCCGTTTCACTGGGCTGGAATGAGATGTTGGCAGGGATGTGCTCCTTCCAGAGGCTCTACAAGAGATGGTTCCCTGCCTTCCACAGCTTCTAATGGCTTCCAGCAGTGCTTGGCTTGTGGCCACATCACTCCAGCCTCTTCCTCTGTGACCAACTGCCTTCTCTTCTGTATTCTTAAATCTCCCCATGCCTCCTTTTATAAGGACACTTGAAATTGTATTTAGGACCCACTCAGATAATCCAGGATAATCTCTCTACCTCAAGATCATTAATTTAAACACTTCTGCAAAATCTCTTCTGCCATGTAAGGTAACACACAATTTCCGGGGATTTAGGCCCTGAATATCTTTGGGAGCCATTATTCAGCCCACTAACTCCAGACATTAGGAATCCATTTAACTGCCATTTCTTTGAAGAAGACCTGCGTTTTCTCCCTGGATGCTTTCTAGATTTTTCTCTGTCTAATGACGTCTCTAGGCATGGATGTTTTACTTTTATTTTTATCCTTAGGATTCCTAGATCTGGGGTTTAGTTTCTGTCCATAATTCCTGAGAATTCTTGACCATAATATCCTTTCATATTATTTCTTCCCCATCATTTCCTATTTCCTTCTAGAAATCCAATATTATCATTCTATCTTCCATGTGTCTATATCTCCCTTTCATATTTTCCATCTCTTTGTATCTCTGGTATGTCTTCTAAATAATGTCTTCACATTTTCCAGTTCACCAATTCTCTCTACATATGTGTCCACTTTGATAGTTAATTCATCCTTCACATTTTTTAACATCAACTATTAGTTTTTTTAATTTCCTGAAACTGTTTTTCAATTCTGCCTCATTTTTATTTTTTTTTTAAATTTTTTTTTTTCAACGTTTTTATTTATTTTTGGGACAGAGAGAGACAGAGCATGAACGGGGGAGGGGCAGAGAGAGAGGGAGACACAGAATCGGAAACAGGCTCCAGGCTCTGAGCCATCAGCCCAGAGCCCCACGCGGGGCTCGAACTCACGGACCGCGAGATCGTGACCTGGCTGAAGTCGGACGCTTAACCGACTGCGCCACCCAGGCGCCCCACTGCCTCATTTTTAAATAGCTTTTATTCCTTGCTTATGTTTCCAGCATCTATTTTTAAACATATTTCAGCATACTTACTTAATAGTCTATGTCAGATAGTTATAATATCTAAAGTTATTTGAGATCTGATTAAACTGTCCTTTTCTCCCTGGCTCTCACTCATGGTGGTTTGTTTCCTTCTTTCTTTCCTTTGTCTCTATATTCCTCTTTCCTTCCTTCTCTCTTTCTCTCTCTTTTTCTTTTTTTCTTTCTTTCCTTCTCTTGTGTGTACTCTTAGTTTCCTTAGAACTTCCTTATGAATTCCTTGAAGTCTGACTGGAATTCACATTACTTTATTTGCATTCACTTCTAAAACCTAATCTACTAAGGTTAGAGCACTACTGATCTACAGCCATTGAATTTAATATTAAACCTTCCTCAGAGCTTCATTAGGCACCACAGGTGGTATGACTTGGGTCACAAACTCACATGGGACTCATCAATTGTCAAGAAAATTCATTCCCATCATGCAACTCCAAAGTCAAGAGAGAACATTTCCTTGCTATTCCCTTCTGTGCAGTGAGTTCATTTCTAGTTAGCCTGTATACCAAGGATCTAAGTTTCTAGCTTTATGAGGAAATCTCTCATTAGGCCCCACATCTGATTGGTTCTTACACTGATCTCATGTGTTTTGTGCCCCCAAACAGCCAGAAAAATAAACATTCAAGGTTTCTGCAGTTTGACCAATAGATTCAAGGCCAAAACTAAATTTGAAGCTCATGTATTTCCCAAAGTTTCAATTTTCATCTCATATTAGGCCTCTGTGGACATTACTTTTGACTGCTAAGTGATCCATTTCAAAATACTTTTAAAGTATATTATACCCTGCTTTTCTAGTTCTTTTCCATTTGGGGGCATCATTCAGGCTAAATACTACTAATCCTTTTATACAGAATTTTCTTTTCTTAGAAGAATGACTCCACCCTTTTCCTGGGACACACACCCACCTCCCAAACTCCTCATATGTTTTGGCTGTGTGACTAACTAAACCTCAGTTATCATGCTACAATTTCTATTTACTTCATTTGACTGCCTTTCTCTAAGTTCTTTGTCATTAATATTGGAAGGAGAGCCATTTCTGAGGGACCCAAGAGAAGCACGTGCAATCTTCTCCATTTGCTCAAATCCCGATTGTATTCTTCAATCATCTCCCATTGTGCATGCAAAAAGGTAAATATTCTGCAGGTCCCAAATTAATATTTTGTCTCTTGCTCCAGAAACATTTCCCTAAATTACTGTTACCTTGCCCTCCTGCAACCTAATACCTTCCCCCCATAAATCGTCTCTCATCAATATTGCTCACTCAAGAGATCATCTCTGTGAAAGATGATGGCATCTTGGACTAGGGTTGTTGCAAATGGACCATCTTTAGACAGAGCTGAAATGCTGAAGCTAGAGCACATGCTGACTATGGGATTGGAAGAGAGCGATGACAAAGATCGCTGAATCTTTTTTCAATGTAAGAAATATTTGTAGTTTGATAACAAAAACATTGTAACAGCTAAAACAAGCAGAGGAAGAAAACGGGGATAGAATTGCCAGTGAACACCCCATTCTTCAAGTTATCAGCGGAGAAGAAAGACTCTTATGCCTTGTAGCATACTTAAAGGAAGATTTCTATGAACACAATAAAATGTGAGACCGAATAATAAAAATACTCACTGCCTCTAATTTTGTCCTGAACATGCACACTGAAACCTAGACTATCTTAATTTGGAGGCAAGTAAATCAGGAAACCTCCACACATCTCCTTGTACAAAGAGGTAAGACTAAAGAAAAGTCTGACAAATTCGAAAGAAAAACCAATCCTCACACCCTCTCAGAAGGCATTACTTAATTCACTGATTGAAAGCAAAATTGTCCTTCATAGAGGGCACAATAAGGAACCAAATGAGACCTGATTGCCTCCATTCAGAGACAACCTGTGTCTCTAGCCAGGGCCTCTGGCTGCTTGGGGCTGGGGGTGGCGGAGCGGGAGGTGGGGGGGGGGCTGCCATTCCAAAAAAATGTTAAGCATACAAGTGTGTGTGAATTTTCCTGCGGAGAAAGCCCATGAGCTGTATTCAATTTTCAAAGAGGCCTTTGACCCCAAAAAGCTGAGGAACAGGCAATACCAAAGCCAGTAATGGTTTTGAAAGTGCGCCTTGTTGCTAACTATGGGAAGAACAAAAACGATGAGGAAACATCAACAGAAAAATTGGGAGTTTTCATGTCTTTCAGATTCCTCTGCTTCCTCCTCACTTCCACACAGGCCTCTGAGGTAATAACAAAAACCAGAGGCAATGGGATTTACATGATGAACTATGATGCAGCTATAAAAATCACTGAGTAAACCCATAATACTACAGTATCACCTGCACCATGCAGATAATAGAGTTAAGGAAGACAGACCAGAAAGGAAAAAAAGGAAGAGCAAGTTACAGAATGATACATCAAATACGGTACATTTATAGTAGAGATATGTGTAATGCAGTAAAAACAAATGTGAAGGACACATGGCAGCTTCAAGAGAATGGTTGCCATTGGGGAAATAGAGGGGAATAGCAAACTGATTTGCTGCCTCGCTTGCAGTCTTGCCCCTCCTCCCCTGTGCTGCCATAACCCTAGGGTGAACAGCTGCCCTTCCCTCCACCATGGGATTTGGGGTGGTGGGACGTCATGACCGCTGCACCCACAACCACAGGTGCATCCTGCTTGCTCTGAGCCAACCTGGATGGTCCTACTACTTTAGGCAGTCCTTGGAGAGGGGACACAACTCTATTTCTGTTCAGATGTGAAGGGGGTTCTCCTGGAAGGAGTCTGAGATGGTTTGTTCAATCCTAAAATGACCACCAAGAAAAGACAGCACCTTTCAGCCTCTGGAGGTTGACTCATGGGGAAATTCCATTTGATGGTGGGCCAAGCACACTGAACACAACAGACCCCTGAGGAAACTAGTTAGCTTCTGAATCACCCTGCCCTGTAACCTCATGACCTACCTATGAGCCTCCTCTAAGGTGAAACGATAAAGCTTCAGACCATTTAACGAAACTAGATTCATACTTTTCTATTACTTGTGGTAAAAAAAAAAACAACCTGACACAGAATTTAATGGGACTTAATGTAAGTGTGTATAGACAATTATATCTGAAATGGTCAGCTTCTTAAAAATTGAGATCTCAAATATGGCAACATTTGAATGATGGACAAGGTGTTTAGATATCATGCCCTGTACCTCTTGGAAATTTTTATTTAAAACAGAGAGAATCACTGAAGAAGCCTCACTCCATGTCTGCTTGAGTAGCAAAGAGGATAAATTTTCATAATGAGAAGAAATCTTCAAAATAGCAATTAAAATGGTAAGGATCTCCTTTTTCTAAATACACGCTTTGGCAAACCTGATGCAAAACTCATGCACAAATAAGTTTCTGTCTGATCTTTAAGACTTCAGTAAAATTTCTGAACCCTCTGATACCAGGGGAAAATATTATTAAACATTTATATAGAGCTCTAAACTTATATAGGGCTGTGTAATCACATTATTAGTCATTTCCTTTTATTCTTTAGAAAGGCCTAGATCTATCAAACATCTGTGTGATACCAGCATTATTCCATTGCTGGAGAAATAATAAAGTTTGTTTCCCTCCTAACAACCACAGTGCCAGTAATCTAAAGTTGATGATAGTAAGGAAAACTTCACAGACAAAGCTGGCTTGAGAGAAGTTGAGAAAAACAGAAGGAAGATTCAATAAAGTCGTGATTAAAGATTTCCTCCCACTGAAGTCAACAGGCTTTTTAGAATGTCTGCTGTTTTCAGATCCCCACAGAGTGCTTAAGGCAAGGCAAGCTAAGGCTCCATAGAGACTAGGACATCCTGGTGAGGTGGAGAGGGTGGGAGGAAGCTGCTGAAGCTTGGTGCTGGTTACATTTCCAAGACAGAGAAGGTGGGAAGAGGGCACTTTCTGCATGGTGGTTCTGACCAGAGACATCCTGTCTCATTCATCATCCCCTAAAAACTCATGGGGTATGCAGCAGTCTCCCTATTTTACACAGGATATGGAAAGTTGCCATAGAGGATGCCTTTGCTCCCCAGAGTGTGGTCCAAGAACCAACAGCATCAGTATCAACTGGGAGTTTGTTAAAAAAAAAAAAAAGGCGGAATCTCGGACCCCACAATGGACCTATCTACCCAGAATCTGCATTTTGACAAGATTCTCAGGTGACTCATAGGCATGTTCAAATTTAAGAAGCACCGGTCTATATTATACAGTGAAGTGAAAAGAGTGTCGAATCTGGAATCAAGTGTGTGTGGGCTCCAGTCCTAGCTTCTCCTCTCCCTGGTTGTAGAACTTGGACAAGGAACTTAATTCCTTTGAGTGTCATCTGGAAATGGGGTAACTACTTCCCCAGGGGCTCTGACTTAATTCAAAGACTTTCATCCAATGGGACCCAACATGTCTAGCACAGAGTCTTGCGGTGAGTACTTCTTACCCTTCTACCTCAGAAGCTAAAGCTCTCTGTACAGCCTTTGAAGGCCGGCAAAACACCTGCCACAGCCTGGCCTCAAGGAAGACAGACCAGCCCTCTTTCTGCCCCTCTTTCCACTCCATGGCCCCATGCAGCCTCATGCACACCCCTAAGGGAGCCCATAGCAGACCACCCCAATCTGCACATATGGAGCTCTTTCCTGTCCCTCATCTCCAAGAGATCCTGGGGTTCACTTGACTCCCCGCCAAGACATCAAATCAGAACTCAGCCATCCTATCACTAAATATAATGGCCCATTAATTGAAAATTCATATGGCTTCTTTTATTTTCATAAATGACACAAATGGGTTCTGCTCACAGGAAAGCCAGCATCCTATTCCGCCTGCCCTTTTTACCCAGGGCTGCCCAGACAGGCGGCAGAGCTCTCCCCCCATCCCACCGCCTCCATCACGGTCCATTTTCCTGAGTGGTCCAGTCAGAACGGCCAGTAGTGAGCAGCTGGCCCTGTTCCCTAAAGACCTGCCCCTAACCTTGGCCCTAGGGTGAAACAGATGTCCCCTCAGGTTCTCCCCAGGCCTACTGGCTTATCAGGAGAATCTGCAATCTAACCCAGAGAAGACCAAAAAAGTCCCCTGGGGTCTTGCATTTTTAGTGGCTCTTTTGTTCTATTTCATTTAATTGAGTTTTTATTTCATCACATTTTATTCTATTATATTTGACCATGAACACAAGGTGGACATCTGCCCTCCAATGAGCCAGGGGACCCACACATGTCCCCAACATTTACTGGAGACAGTCGGTAAAGCTTCTGGCTGCAAGTTATTTATGGATGACAGCTGAGCTGGACTGGGCTGTCTGTGAGATTTACCCCTGCTCTCTCTGTCCTTTTTTTTCTTTCATGTCTCTTACTTCCACTTTCTCCTTTTCCATTTCAACTCCCTCTCCTGGATCTCACTCTTTCTTCTTCCCTGTGTGCCCTGCCCCCATCTTCTCCGGTCTTCCTGCTCCCAGCAACCTTGCAAGTTCTGAATTCCCACAACCAGTATCACTCACCTCTGCTCAGGCAGTTTCCCTTAATTCCAAGGGACTCAGAACATCTGAGGTAGGTCAAAGCAATTCCCAGAAGTGGTTTGCTGACTGCTAACCTTACGCTCACTTCTTCAGATGGGATATACCTGAAATATGCTCTATATTGGGCCTGAAACCTATTCTTCTGCAGGTCTAGGCCCGTGTATTAAAAGCACTAATAATTGTAGGGACAAGCTAAAAATAGTTAGTCTGCCATTTGGAGGGAGGAGCAAATCTAGTGTCTACACAGTTCAACAACTCAGGTCAGAGTCTGAGTAAGAGTTCTCCAGGTAACAAACCCGGCAGGCAGTCACAGGCAGAAAAGTGATCCTTCACGCAACCATATGCCCCCAGGAGAACACTGTACAGACGTCACCTGGAAAAAAGGGTGTCAAGAGCTGAATAAGGCAACTCCATTAACTTAGATCCAAAATCCATAATGAGCCTCTGGCCCTTTATTGTATACCCACAACCCTGATTCAGATGTGGAGGCACTGTGAATTCTGTGTTCCCCACAGAACCAGAAGGAAGCTGCAGGTGCTAATCCATTGCTCCATCTATACTGGACTCAGAACTAAAACCAGCTCCTTGAGGCCAAGGTGTATGTCTCTCATATTCTGTTGTCTTTCTGATACTGAGCACCAGGCCTGGTAAACACTTAGGAAGAAAGAAGGGAAGAGAAGGAGGAAGGAACGAAGGAGGAAAAGGGAGAAGAAGGGAGGGAGGGAAGGAGAGGAGGGAGGAAGAGAGAAAGGAAGCAAAAGTGACCCTCAAAAATTTTAGTATTTGAAACTCTGACCTAAGTAATTCTCTAACATAAAGCCAACGCTCTTCAGTCTGTTGTTAAATTTTTAAAAGCTGATCGGGGTTTCAATTTTCAGCTTACTCCCCAGGCAAATATTCAAACAGAAAAATAAATATAATAGCCGCTGATCCTTCATGGCACTCATTTGCTTGCTTGCTACAAACCACTTCAATTATTTTGTTTGCAATACCTATTTGTTTGTCTCAGGAGAATATTTAAATCTGCTTTTATTTGTGCACAACTCTCCCTACCACCAGGAAAATGTTTCACATTACCACTTCATGGTTTTTTAATCCCCAAAGAGCTGATAGAAAATTATAATTGTTAATTGCATTATAATTTAAAATCCTGAAATATTATTTAAAAAATTTCCAAATATGATTTTAAAATAAGATTTCATGACTCAGAGCCCTGGACTGGATGGCTCTCAAGTTTACAGCCCCATGTTTACCATATCAAAGCCCTTACATCTGAACTGGAGCCCATTGTGTAGATTTAAATGTAAAGATCTGAGAATATAAATTTGGAAGAATAGAAGGTATGTAGCATGGCACTTAACTGACCATGACGGACTCATAGGGACTGAACTTACCATTCACTTTAAATAAAAAACAAAACATGAAATGACAGTTTTCAGACATTAGACAACAGGCATAACTATAAAGTGTTACCCCCCCCAAAAAAAAAGAAACAAATGAAGTGAGCCTGAACTTCATGCTAACAGAGACTTTCCAGGTTGCAGCAGAGGAAAGGGAAACCTAGGCAGAGCCTGATGGCCTCCATGAGTTGAAGAGAGAGTCTGGGTTTTGAGGAAGCCAAAACAATTGCAATTCATAAGGCAGAATTCCAGAGAAGCGAGAGCTACACAGAAAATGCCCTCCAGAAATCTACTGAAAGTTCCCTTTGAATCTTCAGCTGAGTATTGGTTAGTGCATGTGAGTGAGGTAACTACCTGAGTCTAAGGAAAGAACCACCTGGAAGGATGAGGTTTAACAATCCGTAATAATGGGTCACATTAGCAACAGCAACAGACTAAAACTGTTTTTGACCTAACAAAGCTTCAAAGCAATTCTCAAAAAAATCAAAATGTTCCAAAATAACTTAACCCTGTCCTGGGGGAAGAATAGAGGTGGGGGTGGGGCATACTTAAAGAAGAAAAGGAATCAAGCACCCAACCATGTAAAATTCACAATGTCTGGCATCTAATCTAAACTTACCAGGCATGCAAAGAAATAGGAAAATACTCTCCATAATGAGAAGAAAAATCAATCAGTGGAAACAGACCCAGAAATAATACAGATGGCAGAATTAGTAGAACAGGACATTAAAACAGATATTATAAATAGTATAAACACACACCATATGTTCAAGAACATAGAGGAAAGTATGTACATGACAGGGAGAAAAATAAAAGACGCAAATTGAATTTCTACAAATAAAATATGCAATGTCTGCAATGAAAATTACTCTAGATGAAATCAACAGCAGATTAGAAGAAAAATAAATGAACCTGAAAGTACCAAAACAAAAACTCCCAAAATGAATCACAGAGGGAAAAAAAAAAAGACTGGGAAAAATCAACAGAGCATTAGTGAGCAATGGAACAATTTTAAGCAACCTAATATACATGTCATTTAAGTCCAGGAAATAAAAGAGAGAAAGGGAAAGACAGAAAAAATATTGGGAGAAATAATGGTTAAGCAGTTTCTAAATTTGATGACATCCACACCTAAGCACACAATCAGAGAAAAAGAAAAATCTTAAAACAACCAGAGGAAAAAGATCCAATACGCAGAGAAAAATGAAGATAAGAATGATAGCTGATTTCTCATCAGAAACAAGGTGAACCATAAGTCAGTAAAATGACACCTTTAAGGAATGAAAAACAGAAGGTGAAGAATTTATCAGAAGCAGATCAGAACTATGAGAAACTTGGATACAATGGACAACTTCCTTGAAAGTTGCAAACTATCAAACCTCACTTAGAAAAAAAATGTATAACCTAAATATATCTACTAATAAAGCTGGACTTGTTAAAAATCTTCCCATGGTGGAGGTAGGTGGGTAGGTGGGGAAATTTCCAGGCCCAGGTATCTTCACTAGTGAATTCTACATATCAAATCTACACAAATTCTTTCAGAAAACTGAAGAGACAAAACAGATTCTTGTTTCAGGAGGCTAGTACTACCCTGATAACAAAACTAGACAAAGGGTTTACAAGATAAGAAAACTACAGATGAACATCCCTCATGAACATAGATACAAAACTTCCTTAAAATATCTTTGCTAATATTTTAGGTAAGTGTAAATCCAACAACTCAAAACAAAATAAAACCCAGAAACATGATGAGGGCAAGTGGGGTTTATCTCCAGGCTGTAAGGTTGGTTTCACATTTGAAAATGAATTAATTTAGTACTCCATATCAACAGAATAAAAAAAGAAAAACCATGTGAATATATCAAGAGATGCATAAAAAAATTGGCACAATCCAGTTTCTAATTCTGTTAAAAACCTTCAGGAAACTAATAATAAAAGAGAACTTCTTCAACCTTATCAAGCATATGTATGATCAACCTACACCTAACATCATAATTAATGGTATAAAGCTAAATGTATAGCCCTAAAATCAGTAAAGAAGTAAAGATGTGCAGTCTTTTTTTGTTTAATTTTCTAATGTTTATTTACTTTTGAGAGAGAGACAGGGAGTGAGTGGGGGAGGGGCAGAAAGAGAGGGAGACAAAGAGTCCAAAGCAGGCTCCAGGCTCTGAGCTGTCAGCACAGAGCCCAATGCAGGGCTCAAACTCATGAACCGTGAGATAATGACCTGAGCTGAAGTTGGACTCTTAACCAACTGAGCCACCCAGGCATCCCTAAATATGTGCAGTCTTAATAGTTCTATTCAACATTGTGCTGGAGGTTCTAGCCAATGCAGTAGGGCAAGAAAAGAAATAAAAAAGATCTGGATTTGAAAGGAAGAAGTAGAACTGTCTTTATTCACATATGACATAACTGTCTATGTAGAAAACTGTAAATCTACAAAATAAAGCCACTAGAACTAATGTATAAGTTTAGCAAGGTTGTGACACAGATGCAAGGTCAATATTCAAAAGCCATTTGTATTTTCTACATGCTAGAAACAACTGTAAACTTAAATTGAAAAAGCAACACCATTTACAATTATATCAAAAATATTAGAAACATAGGGATGAATTTAACAAGACCTGTGCATTTAACATTGCAGAACATTGCTAAAAATAATTGAGGATATACATAAATGAAAATATATACCTTGTTCATAGATCAGAAGACTCAATGTTGTGAAGCTCTCAATTCTCCCTCAAATGATCTCTAGACTCAATACAATTGAAATTAAAATCTTAGCAGGCCTTTTCTACAAACTGACAAGTTAATTCTAAAATGTATATGGTCGGGGCACCTGGGTGGCTCAGTCAGTTAGGTATTCAACTCTTGATTTTGGCTCAGATCCTGATCTAACGGTTCATGAGTCAAGCCCCACATTGGGCTCTGTGCTTCCAGCACCAGCATGGAGCCTGCTTGGAATTTTCTCACTGCTCTCTCTCTCTCTGTCCCTTCCCTGCCCTGTGTGTGTGTGTGTGTGTGTGCGCGCGCGCGCATGCACGTGGGCACGTGTGTGTGTGTCTCAAAATAAATAAACACTTTTTAAAAATAAAATGTATATGGAAATGCAAGGCAAGAACTAAGGTGAGGTACTTGCACAAACTTGAGGGTGAGTTCCCCCTTAAATTTTTTGCCTTATTAGGTGCCTCACTTGCCTCATCCTAGTCCCAGGCCTGTGAAAATGTGAAGGATGTAGATGGGTAAAAGCACATTTTTAAAGAAGAAAAAGGTGAAAAACTTACTCTACTTGATTTCAATACTAACTATAAAGCCACAAGCGTAAAGACAGCATGGTACCAGTGTGAAGATAGACATATAGGTCAATGAAATAGAAGAGAAACCCTAGGAATAGATCCAAACATTGAAGGCTAATTGATACTCAATGAATGATCCAAAGGGGAAAGAGTACTATTTTCAAAAAATGGTACTGGAAAAATTAAATATTAATGCAGAAAATAAATCAGAAGAAAATAAAAATTAACCTCGGCCCTTCACACCATATACAAAAATTAACCAACAAATATACATAACAACATGAATGCATTTCAAAATTATTCTGAGCAAAATAAGCTAGACAAAAAAGAGTATGTACTGTATGATTCCACTGATCTAAAATCCTAGAAAATGCAAAGTAATCTACACTGACAGAAAATGGATCAGAGGTTACCTGGGATTGGGTGGAGAGAGAGAGAAACTGGTTACGTGGGAACAGGAGAAAACTTTTGTGGGTAATAGAAAGGTGCACTTTCATGATTATTGTGATAGTTTCACAAATGTATATGTCAAAACTCCAAGACATAACTCATCAAACTGTGCAGTATCTTTAATGTCAGTTACACTTCAAAAAGTTTGTAAAATAATAAGAGTGTATGCACTAGAGTCATACTGCCTGGTTAAAATCCAGAACACCCTACATAAAATACCACTCCCCCCCACAAACACCCTAAAGCCTCCTTTTCCCTTCCTCAGCTTTAACACTTGCTACGTGCTTGCCCTTTGGCTAGTCATTTGCCCTCTGTGTATATCAGCTTGGTCAGCAGTGTCTGTCAGCCCTGTCTTCAAACTTTCAGAATCTGAGTGCATCTTACTACCTCTGCTCACTTATCTCATCCTGGTCCAAGCCATCATCATCGCTAATTAAAGGCACTAATTTTTAAGCTTTCTTTTTCCCTTTTTTCTGTCCTTTCCCACCCTAATGCCTACAGTGTATTTTCAACACAGAATTTAAGGTGGTCCTTCCAAATCATAACTCAGATGGCATCACTCCTCAGCTCAAAATGCTCCAGTGGCGCCTCAGCTCACTCAGGTTAAAAGCCCAAACCCTTGTAGGAGCAGATTCAGCAGAATCTCCTCGTGCCCCTCCTCACATATTAGCACCCTGCACTCCAAACCACTGCCCAGTTAGATGTCTACCCATAATTTCATCCCTCAAGCTCACCACACTGCCCAGGCCTACAGCTCGTTGCTGTGACTACTTTTCACCTGAGGGGCACATCCTTCCCTGGGCTGTGTTATGTGAGCAGAGGTACAAAAACTTAATGGATAATAGATCCCTTCTTCCTGAAACCGATATCTGGAAGAGGAAACAGCATTTCATATTAAACGAAACCATTATGCTAAATTGGAATTTCCCTTGGAGGCACCAAGCTTTAATGATATGAAATTCCATAGTGAAGAGCCTGGCACACATGCAGATTCGCCAAGGAAAATGAGAATTAATTTCTTGACTAAAAAACCAGAAGAGTCAAAATCGAGGGAAAGAGGATTTAGTGAGGAACGTTTCCTTGAGGGGGAAAGGGGAACAGGGATGTGATTCCACTCCTCATGAAAGGAAGGAGGGCGCCTGCTCCCTCACTGCAAGTCTGCTTGGGGGAGCTTCACTGGGGCCATTGAAGACTCTCACAAAACAGAGCCAGGGCCTTAAGCACAATACTGTGAGTTTAATCATAAAAGCTACTTTATGTGTCTTCTATGAGCCCACTGATGCTGCTCATTCCCTTCTATTGGATAAAAATTAGAGAAATTTTCATGACTTTTCTGTGTATTAACCAAGGTTAATAGAAAATTCTTTTTTTTTTAAGTTTATTTATTTTGAGAGAGAGAGAGAGAGGGCAGGGGAAGGGAAGAAAGAGTGGGAGAGAAAGAGAATCCCAAGTAGGCTCTGCACTGTCAGAGTGGAGCCCCATGTGGGGCTCGAACTCATGAACTGTGAGACTATGACCTGGACCAAAATCAAGAGTTGGACACTTAACCAGCTGAGCCACCCGGGTGCCCCAAGGTTAACAGAAAATTCCATGTCTGGGTACTTGGGTGGCTCAGTCAGTTAAGTGTCTTGATTTAGCTCAAGACTCTTGATTTTGGCAAGTCATGATCCCACTGTTCCCGAGATTAAGCCCTGCCTTAGGCTCAGAGCTGACAGTGCAAAGCCTGCTTGGGAATCTCTCTCTCCTTCTCTTTCTGCCCCTCCCCTGCTCACTTTCTCTCTCCCTCTCTCTCTCTCTCAAAATAAATAAATAAACTTTTTTCAAAATATGTAATTTATTGTCAAATTGGTTTCCATACAACACCCAGTGCTCATCCCAAAAATAAACTTTTTTTAAAAAAAGAAAATTCTATGCCACTTTAAGTTGTAAAGCCAACTTTTGATTCAGGAATTGATCTAATCCAATATAACAATTGGAAGATTTATTTCTTCAGTGCAGAAATTTTGTCCCTTATAAGATAAATGAACATGCATCTCCATTTAAGGTAGGACTGGACTGGCTCAAAGGCAGCACCACATTGAACAAGACCAACTTGAGCTTAAAATTCCAGCTTGTCTTTATACAGTTGTGAGACCTTAGGCCTTTTCTGACCCTCAAGTTTATAATCTTTATTCCAGTGTTAGTAACATCTCTCTCAGAAGGTGGATGCAAGGGTCAGTCATATAACAAAAGACTAATATCTCTGCACAAAAGACATGAGCAACTAAAGTCACAAAATTAGAAACATGCATGATCAAAAATTAAATGTCCAAAGTGTTTGGCTTGGCTAATAAGCAAAGAAATACAAATTAACACAATGCAGTGAGCCTTTTTATCTATAATATTGATAAAGATGAAAAACAATGATAGTCGTGTTCATAAAACACAAGAGTGGGATGAGACAGGCACTCTGATAAAAGAAGCTTAGGCTCATTGAGGGCTCCCATACTTTGAAACAATATTTTTACCATCACTAGGAATCAGACATGTCAGATCTAGGTTGAAGTATGTTGACTGCAGCATTATTTACAACCGCATTAACCAACCTAAGTTTCCAAAAGTGGAGAAGGTTTGCAAAAATTATGATTCCTCCAAATGACAGACTACTACAAGACCATTAAATATTATTCCGAATGCTAATTACTGACATGATAAATTGTGAATGATACATTCTTAATTGAAAACAATAAGATACAAAGCTGAACATAACAGAGAAACCTCAATTTGGCAAAATAAACTACATATATAAGGCTATTGGAAAGGATAATTCATTAGCATCTTAATTTGTATTTTGTTTTACTATTGTAGAAGATTCAGAAAATAATAGAGCAATTTCCCCCTGCTTTCCTTCTACCCGTGTCCTTCCCTCCCTACTATGCATGTGCCCACATATATACATGGAAGTAAGCAATACTACAGACTCTAGAAAGTTTGTCCTCTTCTTTCTCCCAAGATATTTTCTTTCAACAAAGATGTGAACTGACAATGATATTGGCTGGGAAGTTTCTGTGGCTTAGAGAATGGGAGTAGTCAAAGTGGCTTCAGCTGGGAAGCTTCCAGTTAAGATAGAAAGGGGACAGTAGAGGGGTCTGTGGGTCTTCCCATTCCCTGATACGTGATAATCCAGGATGAGGTATCAGACAGGAGTGGCTGGTAGCCATGTAGGAAGCCTGAGCCCAATGCCTGGGGTCCTTCAGGCTCAGAAGAAAAAACAAAACAAAACACCATGCCCAAGCTTGAGACCCAAAGTGGGTTGAAACTTCCTGAGTATCTAGACAGATTCTCTATGATTGATCTTGACTGTGCAAAATCCAGGGATCTTTGCACAACCTTCAAGAGGACAAGGAGGAAGCTATCCTGTTGTAATGGGTTCAAATTTCTTGCCATCCCTTTAAATGGGATATCATGGATAAATTTAATTTGTTTTGAAATAATGTCTACAAAGCATCCAAAGCAGGGCCTGGCACACAGTAGGTACTCAAATGTAAGTTTCCTGCTTCGGGGAGCAACCACTTGGCTCACTGTTCCTGCAATATCCCACAGCAGATAAGCAGAGATCTGAGGGTAAGAAAGGAGGCCATTCAGACCCCACTGGCCTCACAAGGTGGGCTCTTTAGCAATTCTTGACCAGAAGCCCCACTCTGCAGCTGGCCAGGAGGAGCACTTGGCTCCTCAGCCCCTCATCACCTTGGCAGCCAGCAAGCCAGTCTTCAGAGCTGCAGGAAACTGCGGCCTAGTACTGATCAATGACAAGTAAAGGGTTTCTTCCCTCCTCTTGCTGAAATTGGACAATATTCATATGGGATTCTTCAACCAGCTTAAGAGACAGTCTTCCCCAGTGCACAGAACATCTTCTGGTTTGAGACAGTGGAAAAAAATAACCAAAGCAAAGCCTACTGTCTTTATGAGCCCTTGAACGTTATTTAAGACACTTCACAAAAAGTTTTGGTGGTCTGAATTGTCTCCTGCCTCCACCTCTGCTTCTATGTTCCAGTTTTGAAAGCACACTCCTTGGGAACCCCACCAGGGGCCTCCTATCCCTCCCCCGCCCCACGCTGCGTAAAGGTGGTAGCTGCGTGGCGCATGAGCATGCACGCATGTGCTTGCTACTCGCCTCTCCCTGTGGTACACGATGAATAACCAACCTGGCACAGGAGGTGTAATAATAGACTAGAAGGACAGATAATAGGATCTTTCTGGCATAAGCAGTGAGTTCATCGGAATCCATCAGAACCCATTTGTGAGAAGAGTGATGGATGGGAATGCACAAAGGTAGATGCTAACCTTTAGTTTTCGGATGCATTTGCTGCACATGGGGATTAAAGCTATTTTTAAAACTCCCTAAGTGTCAGTACTCCCTTTCCCAAGCATCCTTCTGTCAAAACTCTGCAAAAGGATAACGTACTTGTTGGGGACAATTGATTCACATCTAAAACATGGAGTCTGATTCCACATCAATGGCAGGAATCTAGCTGAGCTGTTCTGTCTGCAGGAAGCTTGAATTTGGTTGCAAAAGGCAGAGGATCTGGAGTGGCCCCTACAAGCATTGCCTAGCTGTAGGTTTGTGATCCAAGAGCACATGTTTCTCACCCATGATGCCATAAGCTCTCTGAGAGTGAGGAGGATATCTCTCAAATGTGATTGAGCATCCCAATACCTCAGGGGTGGTCAGTACATGTATGACAAACGAATTATAGATTGTCAAGAGTTGCAGATCCTGGTAGGGAGACAGGACATGGAGGAAGAAGTTAAGGACCAATGAAGAATCACTGCCTGAGTTCTCTGGGGGAGTTGGAAAAAAGAAAGGTTATGGAAGAAATTCATAGGTGTTGCAAAGTGAGGGGAGGGTAATTGGATGGAGTTTTAAAGGATGTATAGGAGTCTGAAAGGGAGAACTAGGGCCCCAGGAAGCCCCAAGCACAGTTAGAAATGTTCCAATCCGAGGTCACCCAGACGATGAGTTAACCATGGCTCTGTCCCCTGGCACTCCTCATGAAGACATGCACTGACCTGTTATCAATTCCTCAAATCTGGGTATTTCCTTAAGTTCCAAAGATGAATTCCCCTGCAGGACATTAGTGATTGGTTAATAAGAGGAACGCTCCTTCAAGAGTGCTTGCTGTGTGCCAGACCCTGTGATGGGTCACTACTGGTGAGTTATCTCACCTAATCTTCACAACTATCCTAGGAGGCAGTATCATGAACCCCATTGAGCAGATGAAGAAAATAAGGCATAAGGAAGGAAGTATCCATTGCGTGTTCCCAAAGATTGATCTAAAACACAAGGGTACATCACTACTCTCTTAGTACTATCCCCCAACTCATCTGTACAGCTCCAAGTACTCTTCCCATGGGGCTCTGAAAAGGGCTGGAGAATGATGTTAACGTTATACACAATGACAATTTCCTCATGTATCTACAACCATAAGTGTTAAATTTCATAGATTCCTTTTGGCTGAGGAAGGATAATAGGTACATTCTGAGTAATGACTGGAAGTACATTTTTAGCAAATACGGTTTGTTCCCTTCAGATACTACTCATGTGACAGGTATTAGCTTAATTGTATGGGCTTTTGCAGGGCTCTTTCATTATTTCCACAGGAAATCTAAAACAAACAAACAAAAAAAGGTGGTACTATGTAAAGTAACATAAAGGGAAGAACTCTAATAAAGGTTTTATAAGAACAAATTTCCGTAAATGAGAACTGTATTACCACTTCCAAATGGTAAAAACATTCTAATATTGTTGGGGTTCAGTCACGTACTTAGTGTTTAGTTAGTACTGAGTATGAGGAGGAAAGGTAAGAGAGGGGCAGTGTGGCATAGGTATTTATTTCTTAAATTTGGAGTCACCTACACCTAAGTTCAAATCCTGACTGCCACTTCCTAAGTGACATTGAAAATCAGTCCATCTCTCTGAGCCTCTGTTTTCTTATCTGTAAAATGGAATAATATAAGTTGAGGTACATGGGGACTTGGTCCTCCAACTCTTTCCAACCATTGACCCCACAGGTCATCACATCCTCATAACAATAGCACTTGACACCAATGTTCTCTCCCTCCCCTCAGAAATGGTTTTTTTCATTTGACTTCCAGGTAAAGAAACCATAGTTACTAATCATATTAATATTCACATTAAATTTAAATCATCTAAGCACTGCAATTAAAAGGCCAAGTGTTACAACAGATAAAATAGCAATATCAAAGTATGAGTGGCTTTCAAGAAACATGCTATATTTTAAGCACAAGGAAACGAGTAGGTTAAAAGTAAAAGAATGGAAAAAGATATATTAGGCTAACACTAGTCAAAATAGATCTGTAATAGCTGCAGTAATATCAAATTATATTTCAGAGTGGAGAACATTTCAGAGCAGAAGGATAAAGAAGGTCATTTTGTAATGATAACAGATCAATTAATCAACAGGACATAAAATCCTAAACATTTATGCCTCTTGTAACGAAGCTTAAAAATACATTAAACAACAACGGATAAAACTACAAGGAGAACAGACAAACTCACAATTAAAGTTGAATATTTTGATACTCCCCTCTCAATAAATGATAGAACAAATAGACAAAAAGTCATCAAGGATACAGAAGACATAAACAACCCTATCAACTAAATTGACCTAATTGACATTTATAGAACATTCCACACAACAACAATAGATTACACATCTTTTTCAAGTGCACATAAAACATTTATCAAGACAGAAAATGTACTGGACTATCAAATAAGTCTCAATAAATTTTAAAAGGTGTAAGTATGAGAAACTATATTCTTTGACCACAGTGGAACTGAATTAAAAATCAATAAGAGAAAAATCCTTTAAAAATCCCCAAATATTTGGAAACTAAATAACACACTTCTAAACAACCCATGAGTCAAAGAAGAAATCAAAGGGTAATATAGAAAGTATTTTAAACTGAATAACAGTGAAAACACAACATAGCAAACTTTGGGGGATGCCATTAAGTCACTTGAGGGGAAGTTTATAGCACTAAAGAAAAAGTTCTCAAATCAATGATCTCAGCTCCCCCCCCCAAGAGAGATATAGATATAGATGGCAAATAGACACATGAAAATATGCTCAGTATCATTAGTTAGTAGGGAAATTAAAATTACAATCATAATGAGGTACCATTACATACCACTATAATGGCTAATATCAAAAACCTGATCAAACCAGCTACTTAACATAATGTGAAGCAATTGGAATTCTCATACCACTTGAAAGATTCTTAAAAAGTTAAACATACATCTACCATATGGCCCAGCAATTCCACTTGTAAATATGTACCCAAGAAAAATGAAAGCATATGTCCATACAAAGGCTTGTACATGAACATCCACAACAGCCTTATTTGTAATCACTAAAAAATCTAGAACAACCCAAATGTCCATCAATGAACAAACAGATACTCAAATTGTGATGAATTCATACATTTGAATACTCCTCAATTAAAAAAAGAACTATTGGTAAACATTGCAATATGGGTGAATCTCAAAATAATTATCTGGATGGAAATAGCCATAGCAAAATAGGAAAAAGAGTACATACTGTGTGATTCCATTTGTATAAAACCCTGGAAAGTAGGAATAATCTGTAAGTGCCAGGAACAGATTAGTAATTGCTTGGGGAGTGGGAGAAGGTGGGGCTGGAGGTGGGATTACCAAGGGGCACTTTGTGGGTCACGGACATGTTCACTATCTTCATTGTGGTAAGAGTTCATGGGTGACTCATATGTCAAATGTAAATTGTACACTTAAATATATGCATTTACTGTACATGAATTAAACCTCAATAAAGTTGTAAAATTTAAGTGAAAAAATAGATGAAGAAAGGAATGCTCAAAACAACAGTGCTGGGCGCTTGGGTGGCTCAGTTGGTTAAGTGACCGACTTGGGCTCAGGTCATGATCTCATGGTTCATGAGTTCAAAAGCCCTGAACCGGGCTCTCTACTCTCAGCAAGGAGCCTGCTTCAGATTTTCTGCCCCCGCTCTCTCTGCCCATCCCCTGTGCACGCTCTCTCACCCTCTCTCAAAAATAAATAAACATGAAAAAAAAAAAGTGCTTGCATCTGTAATGTCTGATAGATCCGCTGGGGCTTCAGAGGTGGATAGGATGTGGCCCCTGTCCTCAAGGGCTCCTCGGTGGGGCTGAGGAGAGAAACAAGCGACCCAATTACAACAAACATAATTGGTTTTGAGTGTTCCTAAATTAAATTTGTAGACAGTAAATGGTACAGGGACTTCATATCCAAGCAGAATTGGAATCTTCAAAATGAAAGGAAGAAAAAAATTAAATCTTCTCTCGACCTTTCTCTGTGTCCCAAATAGAGATTTCTTAAAGCTATTTGATTCCACGTTCATATCATGGTCTTTCTTCTTGCTTTCTTCAACTAGTGTATTAGCATTTCTTTCCCCCTCATTATTCATGTATAGCCTCATCTCATTTTCATTTATTTTAACTCAGCATGTGTTTGTGGGTGGGGAAGATTTGGAAGTCTGGACTAACGTTTTTTCTGAACTGCTGACAGAAATGCCCTCTGGGGCAAGCCGACGTCTGCACCCAGGGATCTTCATAGAGTATGTGTTGGTGGCAAACCAGTGAAAGTAATAAGGTGGGGGCTGAGGCCTGAGGGGCCACAACACAACAGCATTCTGGGCAGAGGCTCGCTGAAGAGGTCCAGACCCTAGGATGACCCTGTGCTTGGGGTGGTGATCGCTTAGGATACACTCAGAGCAGCCCTGTAAGATAAGAGGTGGTTGGAACTAAGACCAGAGAGGGCTCTGAGGTCAGCACATGAGCAACCTCATGAGTCATGTGGAAGAATGTGCACTGTAGCCTCCGGGTCCTGACACTCCACCACCTGCCAACAACCTATTCAAGAGCAGAGGGGAGCACACTGAGAGAAAATGCACGAGTGCAACTGGAACAAATGCACGTGACAGTGTGCACGGCCCCATCCTTGGAAAGCACAGCCGGCTTCAGAGACCGAAGATGCCTGTAGGAGACACCCATTTCTCACTCTTTAACTCTAACTTAGCCACCCTCTTTGATCACAGAATCCTTTTTCCACAAAGCACCTACAAATTAGCAGAACATATGCTCCCAAATGCAATTTGGAGACTGCTGTAGGAAGCCCAGCCAGCACTTCCCCTGCCCTTCTCCCTGGCTGCTCTGCCATCGGCTAATGGCTTGGACTGGGGCTGAAGGGAGCATGCGTGTGCCTCAGAGGAAGAGCTTGTGTCCCACGGGACTCATAAGTGCAGGGAAAGGGGATGCCGAGAGCAGGGGGTGCTGACAGCTGTAGCTCATAGAGCAAAATGACAGCTTTCTAAGTCCATGAAAGATAGGGACAGTTATAAATGTTCTTCTTCCACATGTAGGCAATTAGACAAGCAGAGTCAAGGTGAGGAAGCAGGAGGCCGGCCAGCAGCAGGAGCCTTAGTGCACACAAATTCTCTGTGTGTGACTCCCTTGTGCTGGGAACTCTAGGCAGCCTGACAGAAAGGAGGTCCACTTACAGGCTGTTCAGGGAATCAGGCACATGCATCATAGTTGCATGCACAGGGAATCAGGCACAGAGCATCATAGTTGGGGCAAGGAGTGTACGACAGTAAGACAATGAATAACTCTAATGGGGAAATCCAGGAAGACTTTTTGGCAAAGGAGATGTTTAGCAGACCCCTGCTGGAATGTAAGACCTTGGCAATCAGACATTCAGGAAGAGCATGCCAGGTATAAAGGGAGATCCTGGCAAAGGCAGAGCCAGGAAAGGAAAATAAATAGAGAAAACAAGTCACTCCTCTGCTTGCAGGGATGAGTCATGGGAGAGTGAGTAGAAGGGTAAGAAGTACATGAAGGTGTACAGGTGCAGTCAGGGTCATCCTAGACAGGTTCTGAGGCAGGGCCCATGATGTTGGCTTTTCTTCACTGAGTAGGAAGCCAACCAGAGGGGTGGAGACATGGGCCCCTGGGAATGGAACGCTGAGTGAGGGAGCATTGGGGAGAGATGCACTGAGCTGCAAGTGGTCACAAGGCTTCCACGCAGCTGAGTCTAGAAGGCATCTGGACCCCTGGGTCTGGAGCTCAGACACAAGTTCTGAAATGGGCATGGGATGTGGTGGTCATTGATGTCTGCTGGAAATGTGGCAGGGGTGCCTGCCAATTCTGTCTCTTCCACCTACACAGCCCAGAGCCTCACTCACTGAGAAACCTAAGAACAAGGGTTATATATGAGATTCTGAACTGCTTTCTAAACATCTTAAACCATTTCCATCAAAACATGCTTTGGGTGCATGTCTGGAAGAACTACTCTAACAGTCTGAGCTGTTCAGCAACAAACAGAGCACTCCAAGTCTCATCACACTTAGTTCCGGAAGATGCTGAAAATTTTATATATATATATATATATATATATATATATATATATATATATATATATATATTCCATAAAAGAATTTCCTCCAAAAAGTTCCCAAAAGACGGATCCTCATGGAAAGGGCATTCTCTTCTGCATTCAGACTCCACCTGGCATTGAGGACACCTGTCCTGCACACTGGCTCACCTGGGATCTGCTGAAAGCCATATGGAGAAGAGACACTCCAGACCAGCTAGTGAAGAGGTTCTGGAAGCTACCTAGCTCATCCAGAGCCATGTGTGACTGGTCCTCAACTGGCAACTTCTGGCGAATGACCCAGACTAGTCCCCTGCATCCCTAAGCCTCAAGTTTAATTGTTGCCTTTGTCTTTCCTCAAAGGCCTACTGAGAAATGTTCTTCAAAGGAACTTGCTCTATCCTAAGTATATCAACCTGCCTTCAACCAAACCTTATTAGGAACCTACTCTTTGGGGAATGTTTGGGTGGCTCAGTTGGTTAAGTGTCCTAGTCGTGATTTCGGCTCAGGTCATGATCTCACAGTTCATGAATTCAAGCCCCATGTAGGGCTCTGTGCTGACACCGGGGAGACTGCTTGGGATTCTCTCTCTCTCTCTCTCTCTCTCTCTCTCTCTCTCTCTCTCTCCTCTGCCTCACCCAACCTCCCCTCAAGCATATATACATGTGCTATCATTCTCTCTCTCTCTCACTCAAAATAATTAAATAAACTTAAAAAAGAAAAGAACCTACTCTTTGCATAGGGCACTAGGATTCAGTGATTAGCTAAATTCTGACCATGTCTTCTAGGGACTCATGACCTAGTGGCCACCTTGACAACTGGTTCAATTTGCTTTCCACAGGTTCTTTTGAATCCCCCACCCTCCTCCAAACTAACATATACTTTAAATAATCAATGAAAATATAGTTTAGACCCAAAAGTACATCTGCTTGCCAGTGTTCCCGCAGTCAAGCCCAGAGACCTGCAAAATCTAAAAACTATCAGTGAGGCTCACATGCTCACAAGCCTTTCTCTGCATCCAATTACCCCTTCTCCAAATGAAATAGACCTCATGTATACAACACCAATATTCACCAGTGAAGGAGTATGTGTATTAAGAAAACCACCAGATTAAGGAAAAAACAAAACAAAGCAAAATCACGTGCCTTTGAGTGTTTATCTTGAATCCAGGAAAATACATTAAGAAAGTCAGATATAGAGGGAGAAACTAGAAGACACAGCCTGTGAGGAATGAGGGAGCAGGGGCAGAGCCGGGGACCACAGTGCAGGCCTCCTTGGGGGAAAGACATGAGGGGAAGAGGCACCAACCTGAGTTTGTCAAACAAACTGAACTTGCTTCTAAAGAAGTAGGGAGCAGCTCAGGAAATGAGAAGATGGGGCCCCGGTACTATTGCTGAATTCTGGAGACCATGTCAGAACCACCAAATGCCTTCCCCTGCTTCTCTTCTTCCCACTTTATTTTATCCTATCCATCACATACGACAAACAGAAAAGCAACTGGTAAACATTGTCTGTGGCTCTGTATTTAGATAGAGTCTAGAATGATACAACTATCATAAGAATAATAGGACTTTTGTTTCCAGTGGGGCCATTATGTAACAGGAAACAGCAGTTCTGAATATGGCTGGATCCTAAGGGTAAATCTACGTACAATTGAGAGAACAGCTTGCTCATTAACCAAAGGCCACACTGGGACCTAAGGGTCAAAGCTTTATACGACGACATACCTCCAGATCACAGACTTCAAGAATGTACATGAGCTGACACCAAAGCCAAGAGTGTCTCCATAAGTGTGTATCCCTGAGTCCTACCTACTGGTCTCACTGAATCAGACCTTGACCATAGTTTAAGGATCTTTGTCAGGGCCGTATGCATAATAGTGCCATTTGGTAGAAATGGCTTTGTAGTCAGTCTTCATACAGAATCCCAAATGCACCATTTAATCATTGTATGACCTTGGGCAAGTGATTTAACCTCTTGGGCCTGCCCTTTCCCAGCTGTAAAATGGGGATGATAATAACTGTCATATAGGGTTGTTGATGAGGTCTAAGGATGGTCCCAAATATAAAACACTCTGACAAGTGCCTGGCATATAATAGGTGATCAAGAAATGGTAGGTGTTGGAGCGCCTGGGTGGCTCAGTTGGTTAAACTTTGGACTCTTGATTTTAGCTCAGGTCATGATCCCACGGTCATGAGATTGAGCCCTGCATCGGGCTCCAAGCTGACAGTGCAGAGCCTGCTTTGGATCCTCTCTCTAGCCTTCTCTCTGCCCCTCCCCTATGTGTGCTTTCTCTCTCTCTCTCCTTCAAAATAAATAAATAAACTTTAAAAATTAAATAAGTAAGGGGTGCCTGCTAGCTCAGTCGGTTAAGCATCCAACTTCAGCTCATGATCAGGTCACGATCTCGAGGTTTGTAAGTTCGAGCCCCATGTCAGGCTCTATGCTGACAGCTCAGAGCCTGAAGCCTGCTTCAGATTCTGTGTCTTCCTCTCTCTCTGCCCCTCCTGCACTCATGCTGTGTCTGTCTGTCTGTCTCTCTCAAATATAAAAGTAAAAAAAAAAAACAAAAACATAAAAAAATAAAAATAAATAAATAAGAAATGGTAGGTGCTACCCTTTCATTCTCAAGAAGAATAGCCTCCTATAGAAAAGGAAGCCAAGAAAGGAGATCACTTCTGGAGGAGGATACACTTAGCCTGGGGATATTCACATGATGTGTGTCCCAGCCCACAATGTGCTGCTGATGGTCGTGGGGGCATAGCTATCCTCTTGGATGAGGCTGTTCTAGTGTGGCTGACATCTGTCAGCCTGACTACTCCTGGTGACCCTAAGTAAGTCCTGGGGTCCAGCTGCCCCAGCAATGCCCTTGCGGGCACTTCAGCACTAACCATTCTGAAGTCACTCCTAGCCATGAAGAGGGGCTCAGGAGGGACAGAGGACCCTGGAGGTGAGTCAGGATGCAGAGGAGAAAAAAGCATACAGGTTAAAGATGCAAAATCAGAGTGCTTTTTGAAGACTGACAAGAGAGGAACACTGATGATTCAGTTTGGAGGAGTCACCAAAATATTCAAGCCAGCACCAGACATTTGCCTTAAGAGGCACATGAAATGCATCCCTTCTCTGGAACAAAGAAAACCAGACTTTGAAGAACCCATAGAGAAGATGACAAAGCCCAGAGGATCAAAACTTCCCAGGACCAAGGAGGACTCCAGCAGGCTCTGAAGAACGGGGAGGTGGCCAACATGTCCCTTCTAATTAGCAGCACAACCAGCCACAACCCGACATAAATGGACAGTTAATTTGCATTGTCCAACAGGCCCGGGTAGAGCTAATAAGATGTGAATTTATGGAGGAAAGCCATGAAAAGTGGGCCTTGCAAAAGTTACTATCTGATACTACCTGCAAAATTATTAAAATAAGCCACCCAAAACTCTTCCAGCCATAGAGCACTGAGCTGATGAAGAAACACACATCATAAAAGAATAAATTACCTCTATAATAAACCTTGCATCTTCTAGAATGAGGCCATTAGAAATTGATCAGTTAATTTAGGAGAAGCTGAAGGCCAAAGCCCTGATGAAAGCATGCACCAGGAACCGTCTTCCGGAATCAGCTCTGTTAACAGCATGCTGGGGTCACACAGGCTGCCCTGGTGGTGTTTCCTGAATGGGCATGTGGTTAAAGACCACTCACTTGGAATGTCTGCAGTATGGAGGAGGTCAGAGCCAGGAAGGTAAAACAGGTGAAGAGAGGACTGGGCCACAGTGAAAACTTGGTGTTCCCCTTCTTCCCAGCACCCAAAGCAGTGGGGTGGCCTGTCATGGGAGAGACTTCTCATCTACCCGCTTTAAATGGCTACATTGATTCCTGCCCCCGCTAGGTCCAGGGGCGTGTGCACACACGTACACACTCACACACATATACATCCACACTGTCACATACGCTGAAATACATGTTTTCACATACACTCCCACGTGCAGGCACTCATACATACACACATTCACAGTCATGTAACACACAGAACTGCAAACTCCTGCATGAAATGCAGCCTCCTCCATCCCCCCTCACTCCTCTGCCCCACTCCCTCTCCATCCCATCTTTTAACCTGCCCCAATCTCTCCAGCCCCCAACCCCCTGACCAGCTGTCTCTCCTCACTCTGCACATCTAATGCCTGAAACCACTTCTCTTCTGACTTCATGTACTCCAATCTTGACTCTTTCCCTGGTTCTCACCTGCTCCCCTGAGCATCTTGGCAGGTCAGGTCCAACTCTCTGAGACCCTGTGCTGCACGGTGGGGCCCTGGAATTCACTCCAGTATCCCAAGTCAGAATTGGCCCCAACAGCTTCCCACTGAGCTTTCTCAAGGGGCTGGGGGTTCAGTGCAGGCTGCACCCCTTCCCACTCTGGGGCTCTTACCTCATTCACAAAGACCCAGTGGCTGTCCTTGGAAGCGAGATTGGTCTCTACGGCCTGCAGAAAGAAAAAGAAAACAAACATGAATAGAAGCAAGCCAGAAGCTGGTAGACACGCAAGATGATTGCCGAGACGGGGTTTGATAAACATTGTTCTTGGAGATTTTTTTCTTCACAAAACATGCCATCCCCTGAGCTTTCGCTGCCTTAGCTACAAGACGCATCATTTGAACACAGATATCTGATTTCCTGCTGTTTTCCAAGCTCTTATGCACTAGCCCTCAGCAAGGTCGAAGCTCTGGTTCCTACAGGCATCACAGGGCCACCAAAGGTGAGGGCTTTCCTCTCCCCTCTCGAAAAAGTACCTGGAAATGCTTTTCTGACGGGGAGCTTAGGGGAATGATTCTCATGACTGCCAGAGGCTAAAAATGCGAAATCTGGAATGAAGGATTTATGGCAGCTTGTCCAGCTGCAATGAATGACACCTGGGAGAACAGCAGCTCACAGCTGGGGTTCTGAGCTGCCTTCAGGTCTAAAGAACCCATAAAGGACCCATAGAACTGGCTCTTTCTTGCTTCTGGGCAATGGCCCTACTCCCATCATTCTCTCTTCTAGCACTTTGTTCTGTTTCTTTATAGCACGTGCTATTTCTGTGCTTGAATATTAGTGGCTTACTTATTTCGTAGTATCTATCTCTTTCACCAAGTTGGGGTCTCCATGACGACAGGGGCCACATCTTGCGTGGTATCCCAGAACCTTACCCTTTAACTGGCACATAGTGTTCAATATATGAGTGAATATTGCTGTTGAATATGTGAAGAAAGTGGAAGAGGGTGAAAATAAGGGTTCCTTATTTCGTTTCTCATATGTTTTACGGGTGCTTTTATCCTCCTTTAACTGGAAAGCCATCAGACTGAAAGGAGAGAAGGAACTGATCATTGTCAAGCATGTCCTGTGAGAGCTCTCACCGTTAGCATGTGTCAAGTACTTGCTGAGTACCAGGCACTGTGCCAGGCCACCTACGAATGTGGGAGAGAACTATCAGATTGTAGTCCTCTTTTATTTTTACTTTTTTGCGTGTATTTTTGTGATGTAATTTTTATTACTCTTTTTTATTTGAAAAAAACACAGAGAAGTAAAAATGTTCAAAATCATCCCATAACCTTGCCCTCTTTTTAAAAATGTGCTAAATGGGGTGCTTGGGTAGCTCAGTCAGATAAGTGTCCGACTCTTGATTTCAGCTCAGGTCATGATCTCAGGGCTCGTGGGTTTGAGCTCCATGTTAGGCTCCATGCTGGCAGCACAGAGCTTGCTTAGGATTCTCTCTCTCCCGCTCTGTCTGCCCCTCCCCTGCCTCACACGCGCACGCTTTCTCTGTCTCTCTCAAACTTTAAAAAATAAACTTTAAAAGATAAAATAGGGGCGCCTGGGTGGCGCAGTCGGTTAAGCGTCCGACTTCAGCCAGGTCACGATCTCGCGGTCCGTGAGTTCGAGCCCCGTGTCAGGCTCTGGGCTGATGGCTCAGAGCCTGGAGCCTGTTTCCGATTCTGTGTCTCCCTCTCTCTCTGCCCCTCCCCCGTTCATGCTCTGTCTCTCTCTGTCCCAAAAATGAATAAACGTTGAAAAAAAATTAAAAAAAAAAGATAAAATAAAATATGCTAAATGGTGAAATGTCCCATTTACCCCTCCGCATTTATCCTCCAGAGATTGTTTAAGGTGTCCCCTTCTAGAAGGTTGTGGTCACATCCGCAAGTACATATCTATGTACCCATATCAGACAGATGTTTTTATTTAAATGAGATCACGAAATATGCATCAGGTTACAACTATCATTTTTTTACTTATCAATATATCAAGAATATCTTTCCTCATCAGTACACAGAGCTCTGACTCTTTCTCTTTAACCATGAGGCATAGAGGGCTAAAGAACCTGCCTGCACCAGCAACCCAGCTATATGTGGGAGGTACATCATTGCACTGTTTGTGCACGGGCTTCTGTTAAAACTTCATCCACACAAAGAATGGACACGTTTGTTGGCCAGCTCAACGAGCATGTGGAAATAGAGCCTGTGTGAGTGTCCCAGCTCTAGCATCCCAGTCCTTTACAGAAAGCTCCCACAGGACACCAATGGTGGGCACAGGGGTCTTTCTGGGCCATCTGGGGGTTAAAGACACAAACTCCCCTTCTCCAGCCTAGAAGTGAGAGGGTGCCAGCCCCTGTGAAGACAAATTAGGATGGGAGTCTGGACTGGGCTGGAAAGGACTGCCTCCACCAGCTGTCATTTAACCCCTTTGGTCTCAGTTTGTTCATCTATAAGACATATATAATGCTTGCTTCCTCTTGTCTGCCAATATCTTCAGTCCTCAATCTCAAGAAGCAGCAAACACAAAATGGCGTCCATACAAATCCCAAGCCTTTTTCACAAAGCAGAGAAGGGAAGTGGCCATCCCCCACCTTTTGTAGGTTCCATCCTTATTCCTTGATCCATCACATTCTTGGAACCTGGAAGTCTTCTGGAGCCACACAAGTCCTCCTCCTTATGAGCCGTGCCCCCACAAAACTCTCCCCTCCTAGGCTGCTCCATCCCCCACCTCAGGAAGGAGGCTCCAAGTCTTCTCTGTTCTGCCCCTGAAAGAAAGGATCTCCAGAGATACCAAACTCCTGTGGGGCCATGTCCCAAAGATACTTTCTCCCCATTCTACAAGCTCCACAAACCAGGCCCTCTCCCTAGAAGCTATGAAGACTTAAGGGCCAGTTGCCCTCTGAGGAGCCTCAGATCCTCAGAGGAGGTAACTATCAGGGAACTTATAGGTTCCAGAACACTGGAACACTGAACTGAATCTAAAGAGATGTAGGTTAACAAGGCTGCACTCAAAGCCCTGCTCTGGGTTTCCAGGAACAGAAGGGCAACTGGGGAGAGAAGACTTAGAAGAAACACTGCTGGGGCCGGGAGTTGACTACTGGGCTACACCACTTAATGGAGGACACCACAAATTAGACTTGGTCACGGAGTAGGCCAGTGAAAGTATAGGTGTCTTTAGGCACATGAAGAACTGTCATGGGCAAGAGAGACTGGAATTGCTCTTTGCAGCCTCTCAGAGTTTATTTAGGACCAAGGTCTCCAGTAATCTGGGAGGCAGGTATCAACACTATGTAAGACAGAAATTTCTGATTTTCCAAGTAGTTCAAGATGGAATGGGGCTGCCTCAGGAGCAGTGAGGTCTCATCAGGGGAAGTGCCTGAGTGGAAGGTGAACAGCGTGTCCCTGAAAGGTATTTAAGTATCAGCATAGAAGCTGACCATGGGCAAAAGGCAAGACTTAATCACACACTGACATTCCAAAGCAATGATTTTCAAGTCTGGCTGCATGTAGGAATCTCCTAGGGAGCTTTTAAAAGTGAAGACCTTGAGGGGTACCTGGGTGGCTCATTTGGTTAAGCATCTGACTCTTGATTTTGGCTCAGGTCATGATCTCACAGTTTGTGAGTTCAAGCCCAGCATGGGGCTCTGAGCTGACAGCATGGAGCCTACTTGGTAATCTGTCTCCCTCGCCCTTTCCCCCTCCCCCGCTTACTCTCTCTCTCTCTCTCTCTCTCTCTCTCTCTCTCTCTCTCAAATAAAAACCTTTAAATATTTTTAAAAAGATGTATTTTTAACAAATGTAGACTTTGGGGCCCAATTCCTTGGGATCCTAATTCACTGGGAATGGTGATATGCCTGAGTCCTGTGTTATTTCAGAGCTCTGACCCTGACTCTTGGCCTCTGCAGCTGGGAACACTGCTCCAGAATGTTTGGTTCTGTGAATCTGAAGGTACAGGTGCACCTGTGCAGGAGAACAGTCCTCTGTGTACCCACAGAGCCAGCAGTGCAGAGACCTGCCACAGCTGCTGGGACATCCCAGGGAACAGGTGGGACCCTGGCTACCCTCAGGAGTTTTTCCACCTGGTCTCAGACTCATACATGAAATATACTGATGGAGAGAATTGATCAGAAAACACCACAGGACAACTGGCCAACTTTTCTGTCCTACTTTCCTCATCAATTAAGCTCAGCTAATTTGTTAAGCCTCTTTTCCCCACACAGAGATAAATAGCATTTGGCTGTAGCCTTTTCCAGAGGACGAAACTCACCCAGAAGCTGAGCTAGACTGTAAGAAGGAGAAGCTACTGCAGATTTGGAAAGAACACCTCCCCCCCTACCCCCTAGTTACTGGTGAGCTGCCAGCTCTGTGGGAAGAGCCCTAAATGCTCACAGCCCAGTGGGCAGTGCCCCTCACAGCACCACTAATTCCCCGTCTAAGTGCTATCCTTTCCTCTTCCTCCTCAGCCATGTCTGCAGCAGGTGCAGCTGAGTCCTCCCTTCCGTGGCAGGGCCAGCAGGGTAAGGGGGAAGCAGGCAGGCAGAGCATGTTCGAATCCCAGTTCTGGCACTGCTTGGTTGCGGGCTGCTGGCTGAGCTACTCCACCTCCCTGAGCGGCAGCTCCCCGCCTTTAAGGCGTTCGAATGCCAACAGTGCTATCGATGCTCTGCCCACATTCCCCCTGAATCCCATTAGGGTTTTTGAGCACACTGGCTCCCTGTGTGCATTCACGCCCAACGGCAGACACCCGTGGCTCAGGCTGCCGGAACCCTGCACAGCACTCACTGAGCCTGGGAATTTACACCCCTCACCAAGGACAGAGAGTGTCACATATACAAGTCCCAGATGCCCTGTTCCCAGATGGGGACTGCTTCAAGTGTGAGCTCTGCTGGTTACAGAATTTCTCCATGGACTGAGCCAAACTGCCTCATTGCTAGCGCACCAGCTCTGGCTTCCTTCATTTCCCTGCCACATTCCCACTCCCCTGCTGTCTTTCTTTTCTTTTCTTTTCTTTTCTTTTCTTTTCTTTTCTTTCTTTCTTTCTTTTTTTAATTCCCCTGGGAACACTTCTTAATAAATCATTGTCACACAAATCCTCACTCCAGAGTCTGCTTCTGGGAACCCAACCTGAGACACACACCTCCCACCCTGGGGTTATCATGGGAATTCAATGAAATTATGTGAAGCTTCCAGCCCAGAGAGTTGCTCACTACAGATAATGAGTGAACATGAAGGTGTTCTTCATTCCTTCCACTCAAGGCCCCAGCCTGGTCTTTGTTCAATGGTTTCTTGAATGTGTAGACATGTATAGTCTCTCATCTATTCCCTCCTTCACTCAACACACTGTGCCTGCCACACACCAGCTATTGTCCTAACTCTCCTGAATACGGGTATGAGCCAGGAGCCTCGTCCGTGCCATCATGGAGCCAACAGTACCAAGACAACCGACAATAAACACAATGTGGCAAGTGTGATAAGTGCCCTCTCCTCCAGGAATCCACAGACCCTTTAAGGCAGCACAATGTGGGGCCTCCCTTTCACCTCGGCAACGCTGTGAGTCCATTGCTATGAAACACCATCGGCACGGGCAGAGAAGTGTTGAGCTGACTAGACAAACAAAGGGCAGCCCTTCATTCTGTGGGTGGGGAAGGGAGTGGAGCGGGCTATCTGCTCTGGGTGGGTTCTGGTCACTCGTCTCCAGCAAGTAGGGAGGCTACATTCCTACAGCTGGGCTTCTCTGCAGGAGCTGGGCACCAGGACTGTGGGGCAACCCTCAAAATAACACAATGGTAGGCAATTGAGTCCTGCGCAACAGTAGGAGCTCCACCTAGACCCTGTGGGAGGTAGGAACGAGGTCGCAGTGACCCCAAGGAGTCCCCGCAGTGTCACGATGCCTTGACACAGCACCAGCAGCCCTGGTTAAGTTGCTGCTGTGAGTCCCACAAGGCCTGGCCAAACCATCAGTGGCCGACTTCCCAGCTCTTGTGGTCCATCAGTAGATTGGCCAACACAGAACTTTAGAAGAAGAGCTGAGGAGGTGGAACCTTCCAAGGCTCATGCTCACTCCTGTTTGAGCCCCTTTTATTTTTTTTTAAATGTTTATTCATTTATTTTGAGAGAGAGAGAGAGAGAGAGAGAGAGAGAGAGAGAGAATCCCAAGCAGGCTTCGTGCTATCAGCATGGAGCCCAATGCAAGGTTTGATCCTACAACCACAAGGTCATGACCTGAGATGAAATCAAGAGTCAGATGCTAGACCAACTGAGCCATCCAGGTGCCCTGAGCCCCTTTTAAATAGAAGACCCAAAGAGCTTACCACGGCACGTAGCTCATAGAAAGGGCTGGGATGGTGGACACAGGTAGCCAGCAGTGAGGGGCATCACCTACAGAGACAGAGCCAGGTGTCTACACTTGTCCTGACACCCACACACCACCTTCTTGAGAGAAAAGCACACTGTCATAGCTACATGCCTCTTAGGGAAGTGGAAGGCATCTGTCCCTCCCACACCTAGAGAAGAGAAAGCGTCCCCTCGTCCATGAGCAGCAGCCCCTGTCTGAACCTTGCTCCAATCGCATCACCAGAGCTCTCGTATAGGTGATGCAGGACACCAACAGGCCATCCTGCAGGCCCCCTGGAGGTCAGGGGACATTTGAATCCTGTCCTGGCTATTCAGCCACTCTGGTTCCACAGTTTCCATAGAGAAGTAGATACAGACCAAAACCCCCGCTCCCGGCTCCCCAAAGCTCTGGACAGAAAGCAGTCCCTAGTGCTAATGGGAATAGTACATGCAGGGTGGCCCATCTTGGCCACATACAGGTGGAGATCAATTCTAATATCCAAATCCCTCTAAGGAGGTGGAGAAGACAGCAGTTCTGAGGGGCTGGAGGAAGCAACTCCAGTCCAGTACCCTGCCTCTGCCTACAGCCTTTCACACAGGACCAAGTCAGGGCCATTTCCTCCGATCAAGCACCCCACCAGACTCTTCGATACCCACTTCACAACACACACACTTTCCTTTACTCACACGCCCTAATGAGCCAGGCAGCATTCTCATCCCCATCTGTGCGGTGGGGAGCCGGGACCTGGATCTGGTCTCGTAGCTCACACAGGTCCCTGGGCTAGTACCTGGCAGAGACTGGATTTGAACTCGGGTGTCTCAGTCTCCAAATCCTGAGTTCTTTTCCATCAGTCACGCTGCTCCTCAACAGGCCCACATAGCTATCAGAGCAAGAATGTGAGCCTTTGGGACTGTGCCTGGCCCCTGACAATGGGGACAAAATGATCTTTTTTCTCATAACCGAGAAAACGCCGTTAGGAGCGGCAGTGCCTTCCTTCTCCAGGTTAACTTGTTCTCATAAGCCTGAGACCATTATTCTACTTGCATTTCTTAAGTATGAGCCTGTTTCACTTTATCTTGGCCTAAAGGAATAGTAAATGGAGTGGAAAAAAACCTCCACATGGAAGCCTTCCAGCAGCATAGCTGAGGATTTATTTCACAAAGTGCAAATGCCACCGATTATTTATGTATGTGTTAATTGTTGGCCACTCTTCTCTAGGCACCCCCCAACACTGGGAGCCTGAGATAATGAAAACTTGTCAACAATTAGCATCTTTTTAAAACCCCAACTTGTAACATTTCAGAACATTCCCTCCATGGAGCGCACAGCCTGGCATTTTCCCAAGGACAGATAGCGCGCTAACTTTAAAGACCCACTGCTGCCTTTGCAACAACATGCTATTTAGGAACAATTCTCTGTGTGCGATGTCACCCCTCTGGAGCATGAGGGAGTGCGATGCCTCCCATCGGCAAAGAAGGGGAGTAGCTGGCTACAAGACTACGGATGATTCAAGGAGCCCCTTTACAAGGAAATCAGCAAAGCAGCCACCATGTGGCCCAACTTCAGAAGCTATGCCCAGAACCATGAGCAAACCCATAAAGGGCAGCCACTGTTGAACTACTTCTGGTCACTCTGGGCTTTCCAGAGACTTGCCTCCTCAAGAAAAGGGCCCGAGATGCTGGCCCAGCTACTTCTCCTGTTTACCCTAGCCTTGTTTCCAGAACTTCCTGGGGCCTTGCTCTTAATGGAAAACTGCCTTAATGTTCTCCCCAAGTCGATGGCTCTTACTGCTGGCTCCAGCCTTACTCCTAGGTCCTACTGGGGAATCCTGGACTGTATGTGGGTTTCTTTTCTAGTTTCTTCTCCCAGTCTCTTCCCAGGAAACAGCTCCTCCTGACCAAGCAGGAGTTACCTGTTCCCACCTCACCCATCACTCTGCTAGAGCTTTCTTGAAGCTGAGGGCCCTCACCCTTGGTGGAAGCAGGAAACACAGCCACCTGAGCACACAGACAGGCAGCTTAGCCTGTGTGAGTTGTTGGGAAGGTTGGTTGCTGGAGGATGGTGAAGACAAGGCAACTGCACCAGGCTACACAAGGCCATCTGGGGAAAGTGTGACAGAATTAAGCCTGTGTGGCTTCCCAACCCGACTCTGGGGGACACTAAGAGGGCATTTGCTGAGGGAAATCTGAGCCTGCTATTGGGAGTTTGGGGAAGGTGCTGGTTGCAGACTGGGTGCAATTGTTGGCACTTTGTGAACACCCCCCTCTACCCAGACCCTGAATTAAGCCCTCTGCACACAATACTTCAATGAGTCCTCACAACTGCCCACTGAAAGTGGTTTCTGATCTGAACAGAGAGATGGGGAAACTTGCCCAAAGCCTCCCTGCAAGTCAGCATCACAGAGGCACACAACCAGCCCTTCTAGTGTGTCATGCCAACTTGAGGACAAACTCACTCTGGCCACTTCTTGGGGATGTTTCATACAAAAGCAAGAGTCGAGATGGAAGGCAATGCAGATAGTGATGAGGCCCGGATAGGAAATCTGGGAAGCCACAGAGACTTCTGCAAAGTTGGGTCCCGGATTCTACAGTTTCCTGCCACCGCCAATGTCGTGATCCTCCAAACTCCTGGGTCACGTGGTCCTCTGGTCGTACATGGGGAGGAGCCTCCAGTCCCTCACTGAGGGCTAAGGCCTGGTCTAGATACCATGCAGCCCCTTCCCAATATGGCACCTGGCAGACAATGAACTTTGAAAGATGTCCATGGAATCAATGAATGGGTGGATTCACACTCCTGCAATACTTCCCTGGTGCTGAGTACGACAAAAGCCAGGGACATCAATAGGAAGCCCCCAGTACTCAGAAGGGGTACTGACATACAGGTGTTTTTTCCTTTGCATGGTACTGTGTTAACAGAAACCCATGCATCCAGGACCTGTGTCCTCGTTTTGCACCGTGTGGATATGCACTTGAGTTTTGATTAACACTGTTCTGTGAAAAAAGTACCGCCTGTATTTGAAAATAGCACCCTTTTCCTACACATCTGAGAGAAGGTGAAATGAAACAAAGTGAACTTGAAAGGTGGATAAATACAAGACATGGTGACCTTTGGAAACATGATCACATTTTAGAGTTCTGTATGGGGATATAACTGTTTCTTCATTTGGGCTGAGTGCTGGAACTCCTGATGTAAGCTCCCTTATATCCTGCTTAACAACATAGTAAGTTCTGGAGTAGTCTGGTCAATCAAATGGCATTTTAAAAGACAGCCCTGTAATGTAGTTTGGTCAATCAGCTGGCATTTTAAAAGACAGCACTGTAACACTGAAGAAAGGATACTCATTGTTAGGTTTTTTGGGTTTTTTTGTATCGTTGTTGTTGTTGTTGTTTGTTTTTTACACTGGCTTTGATCTCAGAAAAACTATTATGTTGCTATTGAAAAAAAAAAGCAAGCAAGCAAACATAATTGACTAAACACATGTAAAAATCTGATAGATCTGGACAATTTCTCGTCGATCATTAGACCTCCCTGGCCTTCGTCTTCACTGTTTACCAAGTTTGAGATAAACAGCTCTTTCAAACCGCCTTCCCACTCTGTGTGGAGGGCAGAAGTGCCAGCTCACAGCCTCCGGGGATGAAGATTCATTACAGATCATTTGTGGATCCTTCAGATGAAATAGAGACAGGTTCCAGGGCTGTGCTGGAAGTGCAATTTACTGTAATAAAAAGTGAGAATATGCTACATGTGGACAATTTACGAGGAAACGTTAATATCAGCAGAAAAATGAAATGGAGTCTGCTCACAGGCACGACCTGCTTAATAAGAGCAACTTGGAGAAAGTAAAGCCAGGTGCTGCCGATAAGTAGCAACTGATGGATACTCGGATTTTAATAAATGGTCCATAATTTCCCCGCCATCTGGAGGGCACAGACGCCAAATAAGACCCTCCCGTGTTCGACTCTCACAGACACCCAGGCTCTGTCCTGATGGGAGGGCAACGGGAGCCGGCTTTTCTATCGGATCTTGTCTCACAGAGAAGGGCATTCCCGCCATTGGCCGCATGGCCACGACCGCACAATTCCTTTTGAGGACGGAGAGGTACAAGAGAACAAATCACTTCTGAGCTTATTTACACTCTGGTGTGGCGAGAACAGCCGCCAGCCTCTGCAGCGGGCTGTGAACAATCTCGTGACACGGTCCCCCAGAGGCCAGGGGACGCAGCTCTTGGGTGGCAGGTGGCTGCGCTGAGCCATTTCTCATACGCCCTGCTGTTCAGCTCTAGCTTAAGTGATTTTCAGATATAAGCAAAGCGAGGTCCAAACCTGATTAAAAATGTTTTCTTCTCCCTCCCAGGAGTATTTACACGTTCATGCTGGAGCTTGAGAAGGTGCTGCCTGCATCCAAAGACTGGCTCTAGGGACCTGCAGCATGAGGGGCTATGAAAAGAAAGGAAGGGGTGGGGACCATCTGGGGCAGAAAACTCCCTCCTAGGGCCACTGGGTCACATAAGGCCCCACAGACCTGCCCCACTGTGTGGCTGTCAGCCCCAGAGACCAGACCCACAGCAGACATCCACTGGGAGAATATCTACACTGCCCGGGCTGCTCAATTAAAGCATCAGCGTTCAAGGTTAATACCGTGACCCCTTCAAATCCTGCCAGGCAAGCGGCTTCTGCACACGGATCTAATTCCTTTTCTCAACCTAAATTGTTTTTAAAAGATGGAAGCGTTTGAATTCTTTTTAAGGCAATAAAGTTGAAAGTAGCAATTCTTTACCAAGCTGATAAGAGCTGCTGGGTGTAATTTGTATTCTTTTTTATGAGCCTGACTTTTTGGAGAATGGAATAGAAAGAAAAATATCTTCTTTTCAGTTCTGGAGACAAGAGCTGCTTCTTCCTCAGAGTGCCGGGGAGGAGTTCTCTGGCTCAGGAATTGTCAGGAAACAAGTCCCTGATTTGTGACATGGGAAAGCCAGGGAGGTGCCCTGCATTGGAGAGGGGGCATAAAGCTTACCCAGGCATTCTGGCCCTAGTGAAAATGGTTCTAAGAGGCCATGGGCGGGGCTGTGAGGTCCTGGGGAGTAAGGAGGAGAGGATATTGAAAATTCACTGAAAAGAGAAATGGGAGGATCTATTTCCTTTAGAATCCACAATATAAACTATTCTACAACCTTTGAGACAGTTTCTCTCCAAGTACAAAGCCTCTGTGCAGTTGGGTCCCAGACCTGGACATGGCCAGGAACCTAATTTTAGCCCCAAATCCTCTGGGCTCAACAATAAAGACACGTAACTCTTGGGGTACCTGGGTGGCTCAGTCTGTTGAGCATCCGACTTCAGCTCAGGTCATGATCTCATGGTTAGTGAGCTGGAGCCCCACATCAGGCTCTGTGCTGACAGCTCAGAGTCTGGAGCTGGCTTTGGATTCTATGTCTCCCCCTCTCTCTGCCCCTCCTCCACTCACACACTGTCTCTCTCTTGCTCCTCAAAAATAAATAAACATTAAAAAAATTTAATAAAGCCATGTAACTCTACATTCATCTGCTAGAAGGGGTAGACACAGAAGCCAAATACACATAAGCTTTGTCCTCAGGGGGGTGTGGCCCACCTACCCCACCCTCAACCCCCTTGGATAGCACAAAGCACTTAGAAAGGCCCTTGGAGATAAAACTCTGGGCACAGGGCTTCCAGGCTCAGTATCTCGAGTAGAAAAAGCAGTGAGAAAACTTACCGTAACCATGTCCTACACTTGCCTTAGAGCTGCACATCTGAAGCACTACACTGGTTTCATCTAATTTGATGATCTTGGTGACAAGCATAATAGTAGGAGGCAATCCTATCTGACCCCCAGGGCAACCCTAAACCTTGAACTCTCCGAATACTCCCATCCATGTGCGCACACACATATACAAACACACACACACACACACACACACACACACACACAAACAATTCCATTTCATACACCTTATAGGGGAAAATGGGGCACAAGTAAAAAGATCAATGAAACAACAGGCACAAAATGCCAGGGGTAGGCATTATGGCATCCCTCCCAAGTTCCTATGTCAGATTCACACTGGTCTTTCTTGCTTTCATGACCAAATGTTCCACATGGCCTCCAAGGTGCTTATTCCAAAACGTAAGTTTTCTATCTATATCGGCACTATTTCTTGCAACAAATCCTGAAAGGTGACCATTTATGATCCCCTTTGAAAGAAGAAGAAGGTGAAGCTTACAAAATAATAAATGTCCAAATAGCCAGGTCCTTGGGTTCACAGACAGGAAGAGCATCATCTCTGCCCAAACTGGAGAACTCAGGAGCACAGCTCAAATAATGATAGCACGAGATAGCCTGTGAGCACATCTGGAGTAGCTGTGTGTCCCACCAGACACCAAGGATGGGGAGACGCATGAGGTCTCAGCCCCTCCCCTCCAGTCATTCAGTGTAGACTTGATGCTTCTTGACTCTTTACTTCCTAGTACCAGGTTGGCTATAGCCCAAGGGAAGGGCCAAGTGCCAACCAGTGCTGGTCTGGCAGTTCAGGGCTTGGGGGAGTGGGGAGGGGGAGGACAACTGGCACAAGCCAAGAGGCCTCAGGCTAGAAACGGACCCAGTCCCTATAAGCTTCCCGAGGAATCTGCCTTATCTAGAGAAAGAGCAAGGCTTCAGGGAGGCCCAGAGGTGAAAAAGAGGCTTTTTGGATTCATCCACTTTGGGGAATCATGGGATTAAAAAGTCAAAGAAGCAGGTGTCAACCTTGAGAAAATCCATGAGCAGGTATGAGAGAGACAACAGCAGGGTCCACCCACCCATTTAACAACCACGTACCTGGGCTCCTAGGAGGGGCCAGGTGCTATAATCAATCTGGAAAAGGAAGTAAGGGAGTCTTGGGCCTTATCTTTGAGTGAATCTGACCCATTTAGAGAGACGACCCATCCAGAGAGAAAATTCTACTAGATAAAAGGAGAGATTGCAGTGATCGGGGAATGTTCAGTTAATGAGGATCGAGATACCAACTTCCTCCTGGAGAGTAGAAGTCCCCATGCTGGGGCTAGGCAGTAGCGGGGCAGATGGCTATCCCAGTCTAAATTGACAGCATGTGTAAGCCTGGAGGTGAGAGGGGCCATTAGGTTAGGGAATGGTGGCTGAGTCACATCTTGTGAATAAAAATTTGATTCTGAAGTTATTAGGGGAGCTAAAAATCAATTATAATCAAAATTAGCCATGAAGACTTCTTAGCTCATGGATAAAGTATAGTACAGAAAATATAATTTGTGTAAAGAATCCTGGATCCGTTCCCCTCACCTTTATTAATCAACGTTTCTTTCTCACCCTCAATTAGAGCTTCATTTTCTTCCCTGAGTGTATCGACTAAACTATCACCCTCGACCCTTGTCCAGCCCTTGAAAGCCATGCTCCCAATCCTGTCCTGTCAGATTGCTGTTCTGTCCAGTCAATTGGACCAGACAGCTTTGGAACCTCTTCCTACCCTACAAGTGAAGATGGGAGATCTGCATTCCAGAGAGGTCAGATGGGCCATGTGGAGAAGCCCTGGAGACTATGCATGCATTCTTTCTACCACTTTCTTTCACTGTGTCCAGCTCTACTGTGTCCATTGTCTATTGATGAGGTCAATTGAGAATTGTCTAGCCTAAGTACCTATTGTCTAGAGTTAAATCTGCACAGGAAGCATCCCCACAAGTGGTTATTCTGTGGCTGAAAATCAAAGGAGGGAGGATCAGTGGCATGAGGCATGAGCTCTGACCTGAAATACTGCCAGGTCCCACACAGCAGGGCCTATGCAGTGGAGCCTGGCTTTTACTCTGTTAAATGGGAGCCCCAGATTGTGTCCTATGGAAGAGAAGAGGTTTAGGAGTTGCCAAGAGTTCTCCTATTGAAAAAGAAAAAAAAATCTATGCTCAGAAAGTGTGGGATATACTGCACCCTGAAGAAACGCAAAGGACACTAACAGAAACATCCTTAGAACTTTAAGAGCTACGTTGTGGGCCCTCCAGAACATTCATATGTTCAAGTCCCAATCCTCAGTCCCTCAGAACATAACTGTATTTGGAGATAAGGTATTTAAAGTAGTGATTAAGGTAAAATGAGGCCATTAGGGTGGGCTTAATCCAATATGACTGGTGCCCTTATAAGAAGAGTAAGAGATGCCAGGGTTACATGCTCACAGAGAAAAGGCCATGTGAGGACATGGGGAGATGACAGCCATCTACAAAGCAGGAAAGGAGGCCTCAAAAGAAACCAACCCACCAGGCACCTTGATCTTGGACTTCTGGCCCCCAGAACTATAGGACAATATATTTTTGTGGTTTAAGCAACCCCGACTTCGTACTTCGTTACGGCAGTCCTAGCAAACTGATGCTAAAAGTTGTCTTGAAAACAAATTGTGATCAGAAAGTTTGAAGAACCACAAAGCACACTAACAGAAAAGTCCTCATATCACAGAAAATCATCGAACTTGGCTGAACCCCATGTTTATCAAACCCATCTCCCTGGAATACTAAGTTTCTTTGTTCAAGGAACATACAGGTATTTCACAGGATACTAAGGTTGCAACAGTACGGGGTGGGATAAATGGTACTCCAGGCCTTGGGGGTCTGGGAGAGGACATTCAGATGGGAAGTAAATGGTCGATGTGAATTCCAGATGGGCCAGACTGGCCACATGGAAGTTCACAAGCATGAGAAGTGTAAGGAATCAGTTAGGAAGCAGTCCCGGTGGTCTAGAAAGCTGGTGGTGAGGGCCAGAACAGAGTGAGGTCACCAGGCTGGAGCAGAAGGGATGGGGTGTGAAATGTTTAAAAGAAAAACATTAACAGGATATGGTCATCAGTTGGAAATTGAGCGAGGTGTGAAGGACAAAAAGAAATCAGAAATGACACTAGATGCAATCACATAAAAACAGAAGGTGGATCAGGCTCAGTGAAGAACATTAATTCAGGCATAACCTCCTGGACAGCAGGAAGTCAGATAGGTAAGTCCTAAAAGTTTGGAAGAGATCAGTGATCACGGGAGTGAAGAGGGATCAGGCAAGGGCTTACCTCAGGCAAAAGGTGAAGGTGCATAGGACAAGGCAGATGACAAAGCATCAAGTTAACCTAGAGTCCCCATCTTCTAGTGTGAGCACCGGCAGTGTCTAGCTTGATCTACAGACACATTCAAGTGGCTCCAGTTGTAGGACCAGTGACCTGTGGAGGCTGGGAGCCAGACAAGCATGCCAGGAGGACAGGAACTTCTTCACCTTAACCTTTGTACCACTGTTGCTTCTACTGGTGCAGGTCAAGCCAGCACCTTCCTGGAGACTGCACAGCACACACCCAGTTGTATCACTTTCAACCCCCAAGAATGTATTTTTTTTAAATGAGGCGTTTACACACACATGCACACACACACACACGTACTCCCCTACCTCCCTTCTATACCCTGTACTGATCCAGAGGGTTCTAAACCTAACTGGAAGACTTCACAGTATCCTTGTAGATTTCATGCTTTTGGAATCACTCTGCCACTCTATCTAAACTGTTGAGACCACTTTGGAACATCTTCCTGCTTTGCAACATCATCAGACTTCTCTGGGCTTCATATTTTTCATCTGAAAAGTCTGAGAGATAGGCAAGAGTGATTCTTCATTCTCAGTATATTCTAAGATTCTATGGGAAGGTCCCTGATGGTTTGGGGAGCTGAGTGGTTTGGGAGAAAAGAAAAGGGTGTCCCATATGGGAATGAGAACCAGTTGTAGGGTCTTGGCCACCCAATATCAGAAAACTCTTGATTTGTAGAGATGCCCATTGTATGTGTTTGGGCCAGAGGTAAGGGGCTTCAACGGGAGAAGGACCCTCTTCCCAGCATACACAGGCCAGCACAGAACCTAAGCTTAGCACAGTAGATTCCCCTGAATTGTGAGAAAGTGACACATGATCTAATTGAAAAGTTAATCCCAGTGATGAGGGCAGTGTTATGAGTCCAATGATGGTGTCTTATCCAGACTGGGCTCAGAACTGACCTTGACCATCTCCCCACCATCTGGCCTTCCATAGGTTTCCAGCCCTGATTCCCCATCCTTCTGCCCACCTTTGTGAGCTGCCCAATATCATCTGAATACCTTCCTTTCATTTCCTATTAACTCTGTTTTAAAACTTTTACAGGCAATAGGGAAAATAATACTTATTTTTAAAATCTGCCCCTATGCATCAGGGGCAGATTTTAAAAATAAGTATTATTTTCCCTATTGCCTGTAAAAAGTTTTAAAACAGAGTTAATAGGAAATGAAAGGAAGGTATTCAGAGCCTAAATGTCCATCAACTGATGAATGGATAAAGAAATTGTGGTTTATATACACAATGGAGTACTACATGGCAATGAGAAAGAATGAAATATGGCCCTTTGTGGCAACGTGGATGGAACTGGAGAGTGTGATGCTAAGTGAAATAAGCCATACAGAGAAAGACAGATACCATATGTTTTCAATCTTATGTGGATCCTGAGAAACTTAACAGAAACCCATGGGGGAGCGGAAGGAAAAAAAAAAGAGGTTAGAGTGGGATAGAGCCAAAGCATAAGAGAATCTTAAAAACTGAGAACAAACTGAGGGTTGATGGGGGGTGGGAGGGACGGGAGGGTGGGTGATGGGTATTGAGGAGGGCACCTTTTGGGATGAGCACTGGGTGTTGTATGGAAACCAATTTGACAATAAATTTCATATATTAAAAAAAATGGGGAAAGAACAGGAAAAGGCAGTTATCAAAAGACATACAAATGGGCAATAAACATTTATTTTAAAAATAAAAAAAAAAAAATAGAATCTGGATATCAAACACTAGTAAGACCAATGTGCCGAACAAGAACATAATCAATATTTTTAAGGGAGAATAAATGGAGTAATTGTAAAGCACAATGAGACAATCATAAACCATAGTTTATAAACATATTATCCTTTACAAAATCATAGTTTAAAATGAAGTGGTATTAAAAGCCCTCCTTTGGCAGATGGCAATCCCTGGCCCTGCCCCTACCCCTCGCCCTGCCCTCCAGAGGCAAACACTTGTAACTCTTTTAGCTATTTCTTTGAGATTTACTTCCATGTTTTTCAATCTTATGTTCATTTACACTGCTACACTTGGTTGCTCGATTTTAGACATTAGCATTATCCATTATCCTCCTGATATGGTGATGAGGACTTAACTTTCTACACAACCCCTCATCCTTTCATTTTCTGTCCTACTATTCTCCACTTACTTGTATCGCAATTTTTAAATAAAATCAAAAGTGGTGACTTCATTAGGACTATGAAATACTATCCCCTACTCTCTCTCTCTCTCTCAAAATGAAGCTGCTTATACAACTTCAGCTTTTCTTGCATCAACTAGTGCCTTGATTTGTATTTATTTACACACGTGCTGTATTGAACGTGCCCCAATGCTCAACCATATGAAACAGTCTTCCAGTTTCCTTACATCTCAGAAATGGCCTGTCGGAGCCCTCCCTCCCCTGTTCCTACACAGATGTCTGGTCTTCGGTTAGATCACCTGACCCCTTCCTTTCTGCTCTTCTGCTTGGAATTTCTATATCTGTTATTGTTTACTTTCATCTTTTTGGGCTTTCATTTTATTTTTCTGAAGTCTATCCTACAGTATCTTCCTAAGAAATGGTACATGAGGCATAAACTTTTTAGGCTTTGCCTATATGGAATTTTTTTAATGTTGCTGCTATATTGATTGATTGATTGATTGATTGATTCACTTAGTACCCTTAGACACGGTAATCTGAATTCTTCCACAGAAAGTTTCTCCAGTATCTTTTAGCATCCGGTGTTACTCTTTAGCATCCTAATGCCATTCTGATTTCTCTTGTTCCTGTTTCTTTTACATCACCTGTTCTTCATCCTCCTCCTTCTCCTCCTTTTCTTCTCTCTGCCTCTGTCTCCCTCTCTCTTTCCCTCATGCTCTGAAACTTGCCATTGCAGTACCTTGAGATGGGTGTTCTTTTCACTTATTTTGGCTAAGAGCTGAATGGTCCATAGGGCTTTTTAGTCTGGAGACATATGTCCTTTAGTTCTGAGACATTTTCTTGTTTGTTTCTTTGATACTGGCCTTTTCTCCATTATTTTCAGTTCTCTCTCCAGAATTTTTCTTAGAAGAATATTGAACTTCCTGAATTAAGCCACTCATTTTCGTCAACTTTTCTCTCTCAACTTATACTACTACTTTACCCTTGGTTTTACCTTTCTCGATTTTGTCTAATACTTTAACTGGATTTTTACAATTTCAATTGTCACGCTTTGTTAATTCAGTTGCTATTTGGTGTTCTCTGTTCTTTTTCATAGTATCCTGTTCATGTCTTAAGGCTACACATTTATTTTAGCTCTTTAAGATTATCAGTGATAGGGTGCTTGACCTTCTGTTCCATGAACTAAGTTTTGCCCTGGATTCCTTTTTATGTTTGTTTTATATTTTTTCATTCCTCAAATGCACTGTGATCCTGAGCTGTCCATTTATATTTAAAGTGAGGCATTCCAGAGTGTAGCCACTCTGGAGAACAGTATGGAGGTTCCTCAAAAAAATTAAAAAATAGAACTACCCTATGACCCAGCAATTGCACTACTAGGTATTTATCCAAAGGATACAAAAATGCTGATTTGAAGGGGCACATGCACCCCCGTGTTTATGGCAGCACTATCAACAACAACCAAAGTATGGAAAGAGCCCAAATGTGCATCAACTGATGAACAGATAAGGAAGATGTGGAATATGTACATATATATGTATTTAAAATGTGCTAAATGGGGTGCCTGGGTGGCTCAGTCGGGTAAGTGTCCGACTCCTGATTTCAGCTCAGGTCATGATCTCATGGTTTGTGGGTTCGAGCCCCTTGTGGGGCTCTGCATTGACAGCACAGAACCTGCTTGGGATTCTCCCTCTCCCTCTCTCTCTGCCCCTTCCCTGCTCATGACAGAGACTCAAATGTCTGTCTCTCTTGGAATAAATAAACTTGAAAAAAAAAAAAGAATGCATTTTCAAAAGCTTTGGGGTGGTGAGGCAGCCTGCCCAAACTTTGGGGTGAGGGAGGGACAGCTGCCTTCTCTGCTCTAATCTCCAGCCTCTGGAGGCTGTTGGGGCAGCATGTTCTTTGGGAGAACATGCAGCTGAACAGGTACAATTTCACAGAGAATTCTTGATCAAGCCCACAGCCCATTTTAGGCTTAGGCTCTCTTTATCACTCCTAGAGGGGAAGGATGTCAGATTCTTATCTGACAACTTCATTCCACAGCCCATTTAAATAAACAGGCAACCCAAGGTAAGGTGAGGGGAAAATCCATTGGTATCCTCAGATTGACATTATATCAATGGATGTGCATGAGGTCTGGGGATTTATAATAGCTTGTTCAAAGAAATAGTTCAAACATACTGGCTCACTTTGATCAACACATTCCTCTAGAAGGATGAATGATTTACAAATCTACAGAATACAGGGATCTGGGCTCCATCAACAGAAATCCAGGCGGAGGGTTTCTTAAGCATACTGCCCTTGGTAAGGGTGAGCCTGAGGGCAACAAGGGAAGCCATACATGATGTCTCTTTCTCCAGTTGTTAGGAGGAGAGGGATGACAGACAGAGAATACATGTTATTTGTGGACAGGCGAGCTTTCTGGAGGGCATCTGACAGGGAAGTGAGAGAAGACTGGAGGGGTAGGAAAGGCTTCATGGATAGGCTGGGTTGGAAGGGTGAGGAGGCTTGGAAAGACTTGAAGGAAGAAGGTCAGTAAAATCCTGGGTAGGAAGAGTGATGATGAGTAAAACTGTGAAGGCAAGAGACCAAAACATCCCCGCTCTCAAATATAACAAGTATACATACAAATTGCTCTGCATCCAAAGTGCCTACAGTATGCCTCCAAATAGTGGCTGTAAGTGCCCCTAGTGGCAGAGATGGGAAGCACCAAAAAACCCACAGCAGAGATTGCCGCTCACCGAGAACATGCTCAACCAAAATGACGGGTCAGAGCTAGAGTCTCGGCTATTCCTCTGAGAGACTCAATTCTCATGTATGGCCCCCAGCACCATGCATATTCAGGAGTGTGTCCCTCCAAGGCTAAGATTTCTTTGCAAAACCTAAACATATGGCTTCTTCTTTGACTCTAGTACATGATATACTACAACTACAGTAACAAAATCACATTTTCCTCAACAAAACTACTTCATGTATCATTTCCTGTACAAGTATGATGAGAATTTAATTTTTCCTAATCCTTTCAAGTAAAATACCTGTGTTTCTTTTAGAACAGAAGATGCAGTTAGTATAAACAAAGCAGTGAAAAGCTTCTCCTGACCTGGATGTACTCTGGTAGATGGGATACCAGCAAGGTCAGCTGAGGTCACCAGCCAGGCCCAAGCCCAAGTGCCAGATAGCCTACCTACTGTAGGAAGTTCTTGTGGGAGGAGGCGTGCGGGGAGGTCCTGTACCTCTAGGCTCAATTTGGTGGGTGCTAACCCCTACCCACAATTGAGCCCCAAGGACCTTGGTTGGGATAAACCCACCTTGGAACTTCAAGGCTTCTTGACTTTTCCTGGCTATTTTGACAAAGATGAATTCTAAAGTGAGTTCATGTCAAGAAGAAAAATGCCAGAGGAAGACTTCAGAGAAGTGAGTTTCACAAAGTCTAGAGGAATAGGTTCTTACACTGAATGTCCACTAACCACAAGCCATGTCCCAGCTAAGTGTTGTACATAGATGACCTTCATGAATCCACACAACAGCCACCTCCTCAGGGGGTACCATCATCCCTATCATTAAAGAAAAGACAGTTGAGGCCGCAGATGTTACATTACTCACCCTAGTTCACACAGGAAATAAGAGACTGAGAGCCAGGAGAAGATCCCAAGTCTAATGGTAGCCAAAGATTCCTCAATTGCTTCCTGAGGGAAACCGAGGCAGGGTAAGACACTACCTGAAGAAGTCTGGAAAGCCTCAGAGATGGAGCTCCAGCTTAGGAATCACAATATCCTTCCTCTGTGTGACTGGACAGGGAGCTCTGAGAAGGACACATGGGGTTGCCCAATCTCTAAACAGAGGCAGCCTGGAGAGCCAGTGAGCACAGACTGTCAGCCTGGTTCCCAAGGAACAGGAGCTGTTCTTGAGTGACCACAAGTAAGCCTGTGTGCCAGGCCCAGCATAGGCCACAGCTCAGCCCATCTATCTACTAACCCTGGTAAAAGAGCTGCTAGGACTTCAAAGATACCAGTCATCATAGCTAATTACACTCACAACAATATCTATACACCAGGCACCGTACTAAGTGTGTTCCATATGCTGATTCCCTTAATTCTCTCAGCAATCTTATAAGGTGAGTACTGTTATTAGCTCCATATTACAGAGCAACAAACTGTGGCACAAAGTAATTCTTGAACTCATCCAAGGTAGCAGAACTAGATAGTGGTAGAGGCCCAAATTTGAATCCAGCAATCTGGTGCAAAAGCCCAGATTCTAACCATTCTCTGTACTACCTCTCCCTATACCAAGAACGTACGAGTTCTGACATGCCTAACTGATACACACAAAGGCCTATAATATCCAAAACCACTGTGTGAGCTGGGAATACAAATATGACAATGGCCACGCCTACCATTCAGGATCTTACTGCCTTTAACACAGACAGAGAAACAGGTATTATGAGACAGGAGCTCTCTAGAGGGGAGGGGTACATAGGGCATTAGGGAAGTGCATAGCAAGGTACCTAACTTGACCTCAAAGAGTCAGGGAAAGTTTCTTGGAGCAGACCATGCTAGAGCTAGATCTTAAAAATGAAATAGAAGCTAGCCAGCAAGACAACCTAAGAAACACATTTTAATTCTTCTAAAGCTTTTAAGCGCTACCTTGTGCCAAGTCAAATACCTAGGAAGCTCCAAGTCTGAATGATATCATTTCAACTTTCCACAGAAAAATTTGCACTGAACTAGAATATCACATTGTTTATGCCTTTGGCTTTCAGCCAGGGCTGATATAAGAAGCAGTCATATGAATCACATTTGCATTGTTTGTAAAACTGCTAGCAAAGACACTATCCATTATGTTGTTCTATGTCCCTTATCTACAGACTGATGTGATAAATGTCTCCCAAAGCACTAAACTAAAAAAAAAGAAAGAGAAAAAAGAAAAAGAAATAGAAACTTCTCTCCCAATGGATTGGTATTCTTCTTTGTAGTAAGCACTGAGGGTTATGCATTCTATCCAGTCTATCATCGTCCTGCCTACCAGGAAGCTCAGAACTGAGGTCAATATTAGGAGTTTCCTTTAGCTATGTGTTTTGGCACAAATATCCCTTTTGCCCTTGATTATCTGGCTCTTAACATCATAACTTTATTTTAATGGATTTAAGGTTTTAGGTCTTTTTGTAACTAGGCCTCTACTTATTACTATTACTGTGGCACAGTGCAGCATATAGAAAACAGTTGAGCAGGGGCGCCTGGGTGGCGCAGTTAGTTAAGCGTCCGACTTCAGCCAGGTCACGATCTCGCGGTCCGTGAGTTCGAGCCCCGCGTCAGGCTCTAGGCTGATGGCTCAGAGCCTGGAGCCTGTTTCCGATTCTGTGTCTCCCTCTCTCTCTGCCCCTCCCCCGTTCATGCTCTGTCTCTCTCTGCCCCCCAAAAAATAAATAAATGTTGAAAAAAAATTTTTTTAAAAAAAAGAAAACAGTTGAGCAGGCTGGCTTAACACTCAAGGCCACGCTGCTCCCCAGCTCACTGATACCTACAATATCCCATTATTTATTTTCTTCAAACCCTGAGTGTCCCTTCATAACCAGAAGGGATGGGTCCAGATCTACAGTTAAATATGAAAGGCCCATGAGCCAAAATGGCCCCCAGCTGCTGCCTGTGGGATCTGTGATGCGGGGTCTCCTCTCGGAAGAGAAGAAAGAGTTGTACATCACAACCCTGCAGGCATGACCCCCTTCAGGGCTTCAAGAAAATTCTGAGGACAGGTTTTTCAAGAACTCCAAGCATCAGCACCAGCTGCTGAGAGGCATTTGAGATAACTCTGGTGAAGAGGGTTGTGTAGCTAGCTTCACAATGTGTGTGCTCATGCATGCATGTGTCTGTGTCTCCCCAAATCCTCCCTAACTCTTGTGTTCCATCTTAGCATGACCAAGGCTTCTTTTATCCCTATTCACAAAATGAGGTGGCTATGAAGCATTACAAGGACGATACATATGAAGCACCTGCCATCAGCTGGCACTTAATAACGATTACCTCTTTATTTGCTCTCTCCATGCTAGACTGCAGTCTCCAGGAGGATGAGGACTGTTACTGACTGTTTTAGTCCCCAGTGCCTAAAGCAGATCCTGGCCTTTAGAAGCCACCAGACAGATACTCATGCTAAGAACACAATATTCACTTGATAAATATTGCTGGAATGAATCAATGACAACAAACAACAGATCTAAACAGATGACATGATATATAGCTGAGTTGCAAATTTACTCCTTTACTCAATGTGCAAAGATAACATAGCCTCCATTTTCCAGAACGTTCTTCACAATTCTCCATCCCCACCCTTGAGCACCAGAGAAGCAGATATGTCTGTATGTGTGTCTCAGGCACTTCGCGTTCAGCTGTCTCTAGTGGATGTCTTCTAGGTATCTTCCCCTTGGCCCTGTTCCTTCTTCCCATGATGGGTTTTCATGACCTAGTGGTAGGGAAGGCTTCGGAATGGAACATCCAGCTCATCTGATCTAGTCTGTCTGTTCCTTCACCCCATATGATGGTCTAATTGGCAAGTTTGGTGGTCAGTTCCCTGGTTGGGTGAGGACCTGGTGGTCTTGCCTCGCTAACCTGGCTCCCATGACATTCAGACTTCTCTTAAGTTTCTGCCATGTCTTCCCTTTGACCACAGATAACATAGTCCTGCCCCAGTACAAAGGACATTTCATCCTTCTCTGGGGCAGTTCTGAACCCAGTGGTTTTCCGCCCTCCCCAGAAGACATTTGGGAATGTTCAGCTCCCTTGTCTATTTTACATACCTCCTGGTCTGGCACTGGACACATGGATGGATAAACAGTCCTAAAGCATAGTGTATGTTCCTTGCATCTTACACAGTCTCAAAAGGCTGTTCTTTCCCCATCTGCCTCCCAACTTCTAGGACTGTGCTGGGCACATAGTGGGCACCACGGAGTCCTGTTAAACTCAAGTGAACCGTCTGGAACTAAAATACAACTGAACTGATTTGGAGTGGGTATGGTTCACTCCTTATTTCTGAGTTCATATTAATGGAAACTGGACCTTTTGAATACTAGCTTATAAACTCTTTTCAGGAGAAAAACTTGGCTCTAGTCTGAGAGAAACACCTTACATTCAATATTTTTAGTGAGCTATTTTGGGGTTCAATTAAAAAACAGTTAAAAGAGAGTGTGCTTTGAAATGATATGAATAGGGGCGCCTGGGTGGCGCAGTCGGTTAAGCGTCCGACTTCAGCCAGGTCACGATCTCGCGGTCCGTGAGTTCGAGCCCCGCGTCAGGCTCTGGGCTGATGGCTCAGAGCCTGGAGCCTGTTTCCGATTCTGTGTCTCCCTCTCTCTCTGCCCCTCCCCTATTCATGCTCTGTCTCTCTCTGTCCCAAAAATAAATAAACGTTGAAAAAAAAAATAAAATAAAATGATATGAATAGGGGCGCCTGGGTGGCTCAGTTGGTTAAGCGTCCGACTTCAGCTCAGGTCACGATCTCGTGGTCCGTGAGTTCGAGCCCCGTGCCGGGCTCTGGGCTGATGGCTCAGAGCCTGGAGCCTGCTTCTGGTTCCGTGTCTCCCTCTCTCTCTCTGCCCCTCCCCCGTTCATGCTCTGTCTCTCTCTGTCTCAAAAATAAATAAATGTTAAAAAAAAAAAACATTTAAAAATAAATAAATAAAATGATATGAATAAAATCTCTTCTGGTACTAAGTTTTAAGAGTATTTTAATAAGTTAATTTTAATTCATATTTGTTTTTTGAATCAAAGGAGTTTAATTTTATAAATTAAAACAATGTTTTGGTTGCCTAGAAGTGGCCACTTCCCAACTTTACTGGTGGGAACCGGCCCAGCCCTGGAGAGCAGATTTTGAGAGATGCAGTAAGCCATCATCCCCACCTGCTTCGCCCAAAACCTCCCTCAGTCTCTTAAAGTACATCAGATTTGCCTAGCAAGCTTTAAAAAATATCTGCATCCAGACTCCACCTCTTCTGGCTTAATTAATCTGGGTGGGGTGTGACCAAGTACTAGCACTTTGAGAGAAGAGCAAGAAAGCTAGAGAGGTACTGTGGGGCAATCGGAAGTGAAAACCTCCCACACTCACACACTAAAAACAGCTGTAGAAAGTCAAAATGTAGAGCAGTCTGGGGTCATTGGCTATAGGCACAAAAAAACAGCACCCTCTGATTGGCCCCTGTGAGTTTCAGGAAACCAAAGCTGATATTCAAAACACTGACCTATAATTAGAACAAATGAGTCTTCTGCCTTTGTATCCAGCAAAGCAGCTGTAGTGAAGGCACTGGCCACCCCCGGCCCATCTCGATCTTAAGAAAGATAAGGATCTCCCATATGGCTTCAGCCCAGTGGTTAGTCTGACTGTTACTCTCATGACCCAATGCTCGTGGTGGGGGAGGAGGGTCTCCCCTCCAAATTGTGAGATTTTTGATGACAAAGGTGGAGTCTGATAAGTTTCTGTAACCCCATGTCTAGCCCAGTGGTCCTCAACCAGGAGCAGTTTTGGGCCCCCAACCCCAGGGAACATTTGGGAATATCAGGAGATTTTGTGGTTGCCACAACTTGGGGAAGGAGGTGTTACTGGCATCTAGCGGATAGAAGTCAGACACACAGCTAGACATCTTACAATGTACAGGGCAGTCCCCCACCACAAAAAATTATCTGGCCCAAAATGTCAATAGTACCTAGGTTGAGAAACCCTAGTTTAGTCTAACACTTGACAGAGCTGACACTAAATATCAGAAAGATATTCCCATTAGGAACTTTTTTCTTCCCATACATATCCATCATCCAGATAAGGCCAGCATGATCTATAAACATCTAGAATCCTCATGCCAGATTTGTTGGCCATCTGGTCTCAATTTGACAACATTTTGAACTTAATATATAAACCAACGGAGTTCCTTCAGTAGATCTGAATGCCTCCATTCCAAAGATGCTCCCAAAGCTCTTGCCAGAGGAAATGTGAATGGGAAAGACTGGCTCCCTAGGGCCAGTTCTCCAGGAATATCCACCTGAATTAAAGAGGGAAATACATGAACACATTTACCTATAAATAGGGTCCAATACTGAGGGAGGGATTTTGGTCACACTCATGACCTCCTATTGGATCACCAGCATCTAAATGCTCAGCTGGGATGAAACTCTATCCTCTACACTTGCCCTGACCCTCCATACAGCAAGTATTCTCCAATTTTTCATATTATAGATTCTAAATTTAGAAAAAAAAGGAGAGAAACTGTTATTTTTATTTGAGCACTTACTACATGCTAAGTGATGTTTTATGTGGCTTAGCTCCTTGAATGCTCACAGCAACCCTATGGGGTGGTCTCTATGGTTATGTCTATTATACAAATGAGAAAAATGAGGCTCAGAAACATGATAATATGCCATAATACAAAACAACCAGGATTTCACTCCAGAGATAGTGAGTAAATACATTGAAAATGTACAAAAGCCTTTCCAGTTATAACCCACAGTATTTAGAAGGTTTGAGCGGTTGTCAACAACCCAGTCCTCTATGGGACATCACCTATAGCAACGTAACAACAGTGGAGTGGGACAATCAGAGATAGTCACTTAACCTTTGACTCAAAAAGTTTCAAAAGATTAAAACATACTGGGACGCTTGTGTGGCTCAGTCAGCTAAGTGCCTGACTTCCAACACAGGTCATGAATTCCCGGTTCGTGGATTCAATCCCCACGTAGGGCTCTGCGCTGACAGCTCTGAGCCTGGAGCCTGCTTCCTATTCTGTGCCTCCCTCCCTCCCTGTACCTCCCCTGCTCATGCTCTGCCTCTCTCTCTCTCTCTCTCTCTCAAAAATAAACATTAAAAAATTTAAAAAAAACCTAAACATGCTAATGCCAGCAATAAAAAAAAAATCTCTCATATTGAACCCAAAGTAGTCACACAGAAATGCATTATGTAGTATTACTTTTTAAAATTAATTTCCTAAAAGTAACAAAAATTAATCAAATAAACTTGAGCATAACTGTTCGGAACTGCCAAGGGCTGGCTATTTTAAGAATGGGCAATGATAGGTGTAACCCCTTAGAAAACTGGACCTTGCCAAAGGACTGTGCCCTGAGGTCAACCCTCTATAGATGGGTCATTGCTCAGGTCATGTTTCACCTGGTGCCTTGTCAGTAGGATCCCCTCTCTGCCAGCTCACCCAAACTGTGGAGGCGTGGAGTGGGGGGTGGGCGCGTTCCCTCTCACCTGAGTCAACAGCTAAGTCCAGTCATTTCCTTCCCATCTCACTCTATCCAAGCAAGAAAGCTTTGCAGTGCAGACTGAGGTGTTCTTACTGGTTTAAAGGAAAGTCACCTATCTTAGTTGTCCATTAATGCTGCAACAAATTATGCCAGATTTAGAAGCTCAAACAGCGCAAATTTATTATCTTGGGGTTCTAGAAATTGCAAAGCCAATATGGGTCTCCCTGGCTAAAAATCAGGGTATTGGCAGGGCTGTATTCTTTCCTGGGCGCTCTAGGATAGAACCCATTTTCTTGCTCTTTCCAACTTTCAGAAGCCACTCTCATTCCTTGGCTTATGGCGCCTCAAAATCAGCAGCATTGCATCTTCCTGTGCGTTTCTTCAGTAGTCACACCCTCCTCTGACTCTTCTGACTCCCTCTCCAACTTTTCAGGACCCTTGTGATTACACTGGGCCCACCTGAATACTCCAGGATACTCTCCCTACTTTACGGTTAGAGGATTAGCAATCTCAATTCCATCTGCAACCTCCCCTTTGCCATGTAATCTAATATATTCACCCGTCCTAAGGGTTAAGACATGGCTTTGGAGAAAAGGTGACAGGGAGGCAGTATTCTACCTACCACACCACCTCTTAGATGGGTAGCAAACTGTCAGAGAACTTTGGCCCCCACAAGAATTTAATTGAATTTGAAAACCTTGCTATGGGGACATGCCCCATCCAGTTTGCCCAGTTCCTACCACTCTCTAATTCCCCAGCCTCCTGCCCTCATTTATCTTATTTGTCTGGACCAAGGAGGCATTTGGGTTTTCCAACCCAGGTTTAATTGAATCTTCAAGAGGGAGGACCAGTCTTGCTTAGCTTGGGGCTCTTTTCTTAAGAAGCCACACTCACAGGCGTGATCTTGTGAATGGACCCCAAGAGCTCCTGGCACCATGCTATCCTCAGGGCTCTCCAATGCTACTGGAGTGAATAATGAATGTAGATTCTGGGATACACATGCGCTGATGTGACTTCCAAAAAAGAAACTGGAGAAGCATTTGTTTCCATCGATGTCTGGGTGACTTACAGCTCTAAACATATATCTCCAGGATGATTTATCTGAATTTTATAGATCCTAGACTTTTCCCAGCTGAAACCCAGTTACTGCTTCCACAATAACTCATTGGATTGATCGTTTTAAATTTAAAGGGGCACTGGGAGAACTCTGGCTGCCCGAACTGTTTAAATCTTGTCCTCTGTGGAAGGTTCTGTTATACTTCTGGATGATCTGAACACAAAGCACTACAGTTCCATGGTAACAACATGGCGCCAGTGGGGTGGGAAGTGCAGCAGAGACAGAGGCAGAGCTGGGATGGAGAAGGGTGTAAGCCAGAATCTCCGAGAGCAGAGCAAGGCAGAGGCTCTGGTGCCCAAGGCTCTGGAAGGAGGAGCTCAAGTGACAAGAGCTTCTGTGCAAGAGTGGTCATAAACCAAAACACAGAAAGAAGAACCTGGTAGGACCTAAGAAATGCCCTGCCTGGGAAAGGCAAGGCAGGATGAGGGAGAGGAATTTTAGTTATTAAGCACCCACACATGTCAGGTACTTTATGTCTACCTGTGACATTCATTTATTCTTCCAACCTCGGGAGGATTGGTCTTAACAGTTAGGAAGGAATGGGTTCAAATCTCAGCTGTAACTTACGTTAGCTGGGTGTCCTTGGGTAAGTTAGTTAGCCTTTCTGACCCCCGTCTTCTCATCTGTATTTAAAAACTACTATTCTGGGGCATCTCGGTGGCTCAGTCAGTAAGCGTCCGACTTCGGCTCTGGTCATGATCTCATGGTTCGTGAGTTTGAGCCCTGCATCAGGCTCTGTGTTGACAGCTCAGAGCCTGGAGCCTGCTTCCAGTTCTGTGTCTCCCTCCCTCTCTGCACCTCCCCAGCTTATGCTCTGTCTGTCTCTGTCTCTGTCTCTGTCTCTCTCTCTCTCAAAAATAAATATTAAATTTTTTTTTAAAAACTACCATTCTGTATTTAGAAATTATTATATATCAAATATAATATATACCTCACAGAGCATGTACTTTTTAAAGGGTGTTTTCAAAAAACATTTAATAGCATGGGAAAATGCTCTTTGACAAAATTAACAGGGAAAAAAAGTAGATGGCAAATACCAATATAATTCTTATTTCGTAGAAAGAATATATACACTTTGAATAGATGCCCATCTATATATTTTGAATACATATGCACGTATACATATGAAAGAAAATAAAAATATTAACGGTAGTTATTTTCATGGTGGGAATTCAGATGATTTAATTTTTAAATGTACTTTTCATATTTTCCAAATTGCCTACAATGAACATGACATACTTTGAAATATTTTTCTAGATTTGCATTTTTATTGCAAAAGTGATCCATGTTCAGGATAGGAAATTAAACTTTGTTACCACTGGGAACAGCTTGTTATGAATTCTTGCAGATGTTTTTCTCTGCATATCTAAATATATATGTAGAGGGCATGAGTTTCACAGGCCAAAAATTCAGGTGTGCAAAAGAGGGCAGCTTTAGTTTTCTATAACCGAATTTCCTTTCTGTCTCAAGCCCCCAATCCACCTAGTGGCAGAAACTTTATTTTAAGTAATAGAAAGTACACTCAGGCAAATAAGGGTTTTCTCTGTGTATTTAACTTAATCCCCCCACTTCTACCTGGACTTGCATCTTCATCCAAGGGGGCTGACATGGTAGCCAGGTTTGTGGGGATGTCTCGTGCTGACTCATGATCCGATTTTGCTAAAGCGAGCAGAGTATACCTTTTGCCTGGCCTTGGTCTGCAGAATCTATGCCAACTGACAGGTCTGGGAGACCTCAAGTTTCCCAAATCTACTTAGCAATCATGTCAAATATTCTGGACCACCCCTTTCTTGACTGGAAGCCCCCTTCTGATCGAGCAGCTTTGGACCTCCATTTCACACGGAAAACTTCTGCATGCTCTCCCATATATCCCTGAAAGGTGCTTTCTCGGGCTCTCTCAGACTCCAAAAGAAATTTCTACTCTTCTGAAGCTATAGCCACCTCGCTCTGCTCAGGAGACGTTTGCAAGGTCTGCCAGCTCACTGAGTTCTGGTGGGGTCTCTTTGACTCACATCACCAGTGATCTGGGACCTGTGACCCAGACTTCCCTTCTTCACTCTGGGAGAGACTCAAAGACAACAAGTCCTCCCCAACACCCCACTACACTCCAAGATCACTCTCCGCTCAGATCCTCCCCTCTCTGAGGCAGGTATGATCTGTGATCTTCACCTTCTCTCTCTGGGTCAGACAGCCAATTTGGGTATCTGAGGTGTATGACATGAACTTGATGTCGAGAGCCCTTTGACTCAGCCTGGAGACGACACAAGCCTTTGCTTCTGGCCAAGACTTTTATACTTTGCTTCACAGAGTATAAAATTTGTTTCGAAATTCCAAAGCTGAAAATTAACTTTGGTCCTGTGGTCTTGTATTCTGCACTGGCATTATACCCCTTCCTTGCAGCAGGACCAAGAAATGATCAAATTTGAGGGGGCTACAAGGGGGGAGGGGCTTGGCACAGAAAGAACAGAAAAACAAATCTGTGGATATTTTAGAATACTCACTTTATTTGTGCCTTTGGATATGGGAATATAAATACCCTGAGAGTTTAACAGTAGTATAACACTGGAATCATACCACACATACTTTCCAGAGTTCTTTTCTTCACTGAACAATATGTCTGGAAATTATTGGGCAAATAGATTCTTTGTAACAGCTGAGTAATATTCTATTGTCCTGTTTGGTTATCTAATCTTCTTTTCCAAAAATAGAGTAGTCCCCAATTTGTCACTATTATAATGCTTCAATGAACATTCTTGTTCATTGTCTCTTGTTCACTTGATCATCTGTCTCTGCAGGATAAACTCCTACATGTGCAATCGTTATGTCAAAGGATATCTATTGCTCAATAGCCCCCATCAACAACATATATATGGGAATATTATAGGTTTAAAAAATTCAAGTCCATGTAAAAAATGATATTTTACTTAATAAATCAATGTAATAAAGAATGACTGAACGAATCAGAATAAACCAAAGATGTATGTATATATATCATATTAAAAAAATAAAACCATATGCCAGATAGATTAAAATGGAAATAATAGAAGTGCCTGGTGGCTCAGTCAGTAAGCATCTGACTTCAACTCAGGTCATGATTTTGAGGTCTGTGAGTTCGAGCCCTGCGTTGGGTTCTGAGAGCCTGGAGCCTGCTACGGATTCTATGTCTTCCCTCTTTCTGCTCCTCCCCCGTTCATGCTCTGTCTCAGTCTCTCTCAAAAAAATGAACAAACATTAATTTTTTTTTTAAACTGGAAATAATAAAATGGCTAAACTATGAGGAGAAAAAATACCAGAAACACGAGTATAACCTCACCTTAAAATAAAGAACTTCTTACCCCAGATTATTTTTAGTAAGATACCTATAAGATACAGTAAGATACCATAAACAAAGCCAAGTGGTACATGAAAGTCAGGGAATATATTTATAGGGTATATGACAGGCAACTGGTTAAAAACATAAACAAAGAGCTCCCTCAGAATTAATAAGAAAACAAAAGGGCAAAGATTGCAAAAAGCAATGCAGAGAAGAAATTTAAAAAGACGAATGTGGGAGATGGCCAACAAGAACCACAGGATTCCACCCACCCATCAAGAGATGGAGTCTATTTCTGCAACCCTCTCCTCACCGCCAGTCAACCGGCCACGTGACTTGCTTGGCCAATGGGAAATTAACAAATATAATGCAAGCAAAGAAAAGCACTTGGTGCTGAGGCTTGCCCTGTGTTGCTCCTCTGAAGAACCCTGCCACAGTCACCCTGTGGCCCTAGCTATCCTGGTGGATGATGAGAGACATATGGCCCACTCATTGCCCCCCACCCCCACTCCAGCCAACAACTAGCAACTGCCAACCACCAAAGCTGCTTAACTGACTCACAGCTAACCACAGGCCCCTGAGGGGGCTGAGCCAAGGCCAGTAGTATAAGTGCCCAGCTGAACCCGGCCTCAATTGTTGACCCACAGAATCATAAGCTAAAGAAACAGCTGTCGCTTCAGGCTACCAAGTTTTGGGGTGGTTTATTATGCAGCAAAAGCTAACAAAAGCAGCTAATAAATAAAATGTTCAAATTCACAACCAGCAAATTTAAGCAGAACATCATTTTTTTTTTTATCCATCAAATTGACAAAAATGAAGAAGAATGATCACTTCAGTTCAGGCAAGGATGTGAAGAAATAAATATTTTCATTCATCGCTGACAAGAGTGTAAATTGTTGCAAACTTATTTGAGAAGTAATATGACAATACCGATTAAAACTGAAAATACATGTACCCTTTGGCCACTTTGGGGGGTTTATCTTTCAGGGAAAAGATGTATAAGAATGTTTATTGGAGCATTGCTGGCATTTGGCGGGGGGTGGGGGTGGTGGGAATCAACACAGAAAGAACAGAAGAAAGGAAGGGATGGAGAAGGAAAGAAGAGAGTAAAGGCAGGGCATGTACATTATGGATTATCATATAAATATTAAAGGAATGAATTAGAACTACATCTACTAATTTGGAGGAATAAATTTGATTTACTGTTGAATTTTTAAAGCCATTTACAATGTAATAGATATAATTCTATTTTTCTAAAATAAAAAAAGATGACATATGTGTACATATTTTAGCAGAATACTATTGACAGGCTTTCATTTCACCAATTCCTTTTATGCAGTAGCCCCCTAAAGACATAATAATGGAAATAATGCGTGCCATAGTGTATTATAGAAACAGAGGTTAATTCATGGCTTTTGAGTTTCAAATTGAGGTCCTCAGCTAAACTATGACTGCTAAACATCCTACCTGTGTACACATATCAGTAAGACCTTTGAAGCAGGTGCCCCATTACATGTGTCTAAAGTACTTAAAACTTAGGTACATCAATTACCACATAGTATAAAACATATGCAAAACTATGAATATTCAAAAAGAGCCAAAAGGGAAACTATTTTAAATAAAATATATTATATAATGCATTAATAATACCAAATCGCTTTTGCTATTGCTAAAAACACATCCTCAATCATAAATAATTTTTAGTTAGAGCAGTGTAATTGAAAATGCTGTCCTTTTTAAAAAATATCTTGGTTTCGCTCTTTGTGAATCAAAGCCCTGATACCAGCTTCGATTGACTTCAATACTTCATTTTAATTGTTACTGTAACTGAAAGTGGGAACTTACAGAGTTTCATAAATCCAAATGGAAGAAGTTCATCTTTGGTGGTATTGCTTTGCTCAATCTCAGCCACAAAAAAAGATGCTCAAAGTTGGCTAAAACATTTTCATCTTCCCAGGAGTTAATCATTCCTCTTGCAAAGGCTTCAGAACACACTGAAATTTCATGTTTTTAGGAAATCATTTCAAAACACTGAAACTTTCCACTCAGGAAGATTTTTATATATGGGTTAGAAAATACTGTTTCCCAGGTGTTTTTTTTTTCCAATTGCAGATATGAGAGGGGTTTTTTAAATTATTATTTGTGGATGACATATGTTGTTTTCAGCAGCAGCGAGATAATAGAAATATTTCCAAACATTCATTTTCAAAATGCTCAAGAGCGAGAGTTTCTTTCAAAAAGCAATTATTTCTCATGCATCGTTAAAACAGGATGTCCCATTGGAGGGACAGATTGAATATATTTAATTTTTTCAAAAATAGCTGCCCGGTAGCATTTGACTAATACTGGCATCTCAAACATAGGTCAGTAAACTTGAGTATCTGTCTTTTTGTGAAACAAAAATATCTTAACATCAATTTCAGCAAGTCTTTTAAACACTGTGCCGTGAGGTCTTCACTGAAGCTCTGGGTCGTGGGAGAGATTTCAAAATCTCTCCCCATTTCATTACAAAGTATTGTAAAGAATGCTACCCTTTAAAGGTGTTGTTTTTAGCAAAACAATCAACCAGTGGTATCGCACAGCAGGTCAAATGGGATGTGCTGCAGGACCCTGAAGACACAGATCAGTGTGGTCACCACTCCAAACGCTCCTCACTGCCCACTCCGTTTAGCCCAACTACCAACTCATTAAATAACTGGAAAGTTTAGTTCCTTTCTTTTTTGATTAAAACCCTAGAAGTTTTAACATTTTCCTCTCATACCCGAGAGAATCAACCATACAACCCACTCTGGAGATCAGTGCTCTAAATAACCCATTTGGAAAAATACTTTCTATGGCACAAGGAGATAAAAACACCTTGCTAAGGCAAGAAGAGAGAGCATGAAGCACTTGAACAACAGAGTCCAATGCGGTCTCTGAAAGGTGTGCTGTGACAGCTCACTGGGTCCTGACACCCAATCCAAAGCCATCCCTGTGGAGCAGTGTTGAGGGAACTGCCCGTTCTTGGGTGGCTGTAAGGAAAGGGGACCTGGCCTTTGATTTCACTGGGAGACTATGATAGGAAGAAGCCTAGTGCTCCCAGGCATCCAGGAAGGCAGATGTGCAGCAGCCCACAGAAGCCACACACACTTGCCAGTGTAGCACCCAAAGCTGCCTGGTGACCTGGGAGTTGTGGATGAAAACAATCACAGATGCAGATGAGAAGGTCACAGCAGAAGTGTCCACAACTAAAGACGTGGAAATGAAAATATAGCAGGAGAGACGAGAGCAAGCAAATTCTAGAAGGAACAGAGGAAGGGGTAACAATTTCCCTCAAGGTAAAAATTAAGGCCATCTATAGACACAGAAAGTGACATGGTCTTCATTTCTGAACTTGTGGCTTGAGATTAATATGCACTATGCATGTTATAAATTTGTACCTACATGGAGATGTGCAGGGATATCCTCCAGGCTGGGAACAGGGGCTAGTTCAGCAGGCTGGGATTGGAGGGTGGCATGCGGTGGGGGTGGAATCACTGATTCATGCTCCTTTACATTGTTTGACTTGTTCTGATGGCCATTTATAACTTTGTCATTCAGATAAAATATAATTTAAAAACATATATGTGAGTGTTTCCCTACAGGCTGGCTGGTTTTTTGAGTGAAGCTGTATTCGCAGATTGCCCCAGAACACCCAGCAGATGCCCTGAGGAGTTGTGGTTTGCCCCCAGGCCTCCACCGAGCAACATTGCACACGGGATGCCTGTTGATGTTTCTACAGGCTGTTGTTCCACAGGAAGATGGCCAGAAGAGGCACCCAAATGCTTCAGTCAACTTCACAGAATTTTTCTCCAAAATGCTTAATAAGGAGAAAACCACCATGTCTACTAAAGAAAGAGGAAAACTTGGACGCACGACAAAAGTATACGAGAATAGCCTCCTGTGACCTTGTTCTTGTTTCGTTCTTCATGTCACCCAGACGTCACGGGAGAGCATCTCGGAGATGTTGCAAAATTACTGGGGGAATGTTGAACAAGTCTGCAGATGGTAAGCAACTTCATCATAAGTCTGCGATCCTAAAGAAAATTTTGAAAACAGTATTGCTTTGCAGCGTTCAAAGAGATTCTGGCCTAGGAAGAAAGGAAGCTGTCCTAACTGCAGTGTGGTATCCCAGATGGGATCCTGGGCCAGAAAAAGGAAATCAGTGGAAACACTAGTGAAATCCAAGTAAAGTCTGGGGTTTGATTAAAGGTAATGCACCAAAGTCAGTTTCTTAGTTTTGACAAATGTACCGTGTGGGGTAACGTAAGATTGATGAGATCAGATCATTAACATTAGGGGGAACTGGGTGAAGGGAGATGGAGAACCCTGTGTACTATGTTCAATAACCAAAACTTATTCCAAAATAGAGTGTATTTTTAAAAAAGAGAGTGAGAGAAGTTGGGGCGCCTGGGTGGCTCAGTTGGTTTACCATCAGATTTCGGCTCAGGTCATGATCTCATGGTTCGTGAGTTCCAGCCCCTCATCAGGCTTATTACTGTCAGCACAGAGCCCGCTTTGGATCCCCTGTCTCCCTCTCTCTCTGCCCCTCCCCCTGCTAACACTCTCTCTCTCTCTCTCAAAAATAAATACACATTTTAAAAAAGAGAAGAGAAAGAACAAAAGGAAGAGAAAGAAGAGGAAGATGAGGTAGCCAAAGATAAATTCATGGATTAGTTGTTTCTAATGCAAGTTTTCCTTTTCTCCAAAGGAATGAACTCATGTGCACATCTCCCATGATTTTTACAAAATATTACTGAAATAACAAAGATATAAAAGATCATTTGTTTGCAGAGTACTAAATCTAGCATTAAGATAACCATGTCTTTCAGGAAGATTTGCAATAGCCATTAACCTCCTATGATACAATTTGAGAGCTGTAAATTGGCATGGAAATTTAAAGCAGGCCGTGTATAACACAAATTATATATGGGATGGCAGTTTTGCTTCTGATACAACTTATATTAAATCATTGCTCTGTGAAATGAACACAAGTTTATAATTGACAAAAAAAGTTGCAACTGTCTCAACATTCTGAATGTTCCTAAGCATATAAGTTATTTTTTAAATCAAAACATGTGTTTCATGGAAAAAAAATTATATGTAATAACCTCCCCTCCTCAATCACTTGAACATTCTGAAAGGTAATGTGATAGTGCATTGTTGCCTGAATTTACATTTTTTATTATTAAATTCTACTTTTTATGATCAAGAATGGTATACAAAAAAAAGAAGCTTCAAGCCCACATAGGATGGCAGACAAGTGGAGCCATGAGGACACAATGCTGACTCTGGACAGAGAGGACAAAGGAAGAGTTCTTTCTGTGAAAACAGAAGAGATGCCCAGGAAGGAGGCGGTGGGGCAGGGAGGAGAGAGGTCAGCCCTCCCTTGGTATCAGAGTGAGAAAGTCATGAAATAGGCTTTTAAATTTTTATAATAAAAAATAACTTTTTATTTTTTTAAAATATAAAATTAAAATAATATAATATTTTAATTAATATATATATTATTAATATAATATATTATTTTAATATATTTAATAATATATTCATTTTATATTTATATAAAATATATAAATAATATAAAATATATATTAAATATAAAATAATAATATTTTATATTTAAACATATTTAAATAATATATTTATTTTCTATTTAATAATATATTTAATTAAATATTTAATATATTTAATTAAAATATATTTTAATTAATATATATAATTATTAATATAATAAAAATATAATTAAAATAATAATATTTATAAAAATTCCAAACAAGTCTTCATTAAAAATTCCTTTCTCTCCCCTAATCTCATTCCCCAGAAGTAACTGCTGGTAACTGCACACTTTTGGGCATCCTTCCAGACTCTTTTTATGCATATACAAAGATATAATATTAACAGAAATGGAATCATACACATACACTATTGTATAATTTGCTTTTTTTTTTCATGAAACAATAGATCATGGACATTTTCCACCCTTTGTGTATGTAGGTCTAAGTTATTCTTTTGAGAAGCTGCATTGTATTCCGTTTTATGGATAAACCTTAAATTATTCATCCACTCTCCTATTGATTTTCATTTACAGTGCTTCCAGTTTCTTGCTATTATAGATGATGTTGCCACATTGTTTGTGCTCTAATGAGCACAACCTTTACATCAAGCCCTCTGAACTACCATCCTTGCACTTCCAAAACTAACTCTGTGTTTTTAGACAGATTATTTAACCTCCTTGAAACTCAATGCCCTCATTTCAATTGGAGATAACGTCTACCTCTACAGGGAAGTTGTGTGAATTAAATGAGTTTATGTTAATGAGTGAAAATGAATGAAAAAAAAAATGCCTGGTAGTTTACCTAGTACGTGTGTGTGTGTGTGTGTGTGTGTGTGTGTGTGTGTGTGTGTCTATAGATGGAGAGAGGAAAGAGAGACAGACAGACGAAACAGACACGGAGGCATATAGAGATAAAAATGGGTGGACCAACACATGGATGGATGGATGGATGGATGGATGGATAGATGGATGCATGGATGCATGGATGGATGGATGAATGAATGGATGGAGAGACCAACCGACAGCTGAATAGATGCCTGTTAAGTAAGGAAACCTAACAAGAGTTATTCCTCACTAACAGGACCTGGGGGGAATTTCAATGATCAATAAACTTAAGTTCCTTCCTTTTCCACTTACAGAAATAGGGAGCAGAAGCAATAGGGAATTTAAATTCTCTAAAGGTATCTGCTTGAAGAGCTATTAAACCAAGAACAGTGGTTAAGACACCTGGAGGTGACAGTTGCCCACCTCAGAAGGTAGAGGAAGAGATGGAGGAGATGGTACTCTTCTGGATCTAAGAAGTGGTTCAGGGAATAGGAATGGCCAGAACACTGAGAAAAAGTGGCCCTGTCATTTTATTTTTTTTTTTTCAACGTTTATTTATTTTTGGGACAGAGAGAGACAGAGCATGAACGGGGGAGGGGCAGAGAGAGAGGGAGACACAGAATCGGAAACAGGCTCCAGGCTCTGAGCCATCAGCCCAGAGCCCGACGCGGGGCTCGAACTCACGGACCGCGAGATCGTGACCTGGCTGAAGTCCGACGCTTAACCGACTGCGCCACCCAGGCGCCCCTGGCCCTGTCATTTTAATAGCATGCACTAGCCAGGGAGGGTGAAGCTCTATATAATCACAAATGTATTCCAGACTTTGGCCAGAGGGATTGTAAAACACCCAGAGAAAAGCAAGACTAAGACTCTTAAAAATGATACAGCTTCAGATGTGGGAGGCTCCCAGAATCCAAACCTGACCAGACTATAATAAATAGTCCTGGCAAGGAATAAAAGGGGAGAATATCTCAAAAGGGCTATGAGATAACAAAATATGCACAGCCTTGCAACCAACTTTGATTCATCCTCTAATTTAATCAGTTCTCAAATCCCATAAACCTTATGCCTGGTATAAACCTCCAGCAGAAGTGATCTTCCTAAACTCACTGTTAATGATGCCAGGCCCTATATTCCTCTGTGATTTACAGAATAAAGTCTGAAGTCCTGGCCTAGAATTCAGAATCCTCCTAAATCTGGTCCCATCCTGACTTGTACCTTGGCCTGGAGTATATACACGGTGGACACCTAGAGTTTGGGGCCTGTCTAGCTCCCCCCATTCCATCTGGAAATGGTCCCTTTAGGACCTCATCTGGTTCTAATCAAACAGCACTCACAAGATACCACTCCAGAGTTGGCCACTAGAGGATCCCAACCTCCTCTTCTCAGTGACCAGCTCACAGCTTAGGAACATAACCCAAGTCAGACCAAGCCCAGCCTTTCTAAGAGAGGTGCCAGGTGAACATAGGGACAGATTCACCCTCCATGTTCCTTGGGATGAGAAGTCATTAAAATATGGGCTGGGGCTACGAGCCACCATCCTACCCACCATGGGGAAAACTGGTCCCTGAGCCCCATAAGAGCAGGGGAGTTCTGTGTGGCACACAGTGCACCCTTATTTGTCAAATGAATGGATGAATGAATGAGACAGAATTGAGTTTGATCAGCAGGCAAATAATAGGACAGACAGATTCCTGAACGTGTGCCTTTCAGACCTCCAAATTAAGTTCACTTACATATCCCATTTCCGCATTTCTGTGCACACTAATTGAGCTGGGTTTCTGTCACATACAACCAAAAGACTCGCCCCAACACATGCTCAAAAGCTCAAAGCTGTCCAGATTTTTTTCATTTGCTAGGTCTCTTGTGCAGTCTTCCCAGATGCTCCCACATCCAAGTACCCTCTATGTTTTTTAAACTCCAATCGCACGTTATTCAAACCTTTAAACATTTATTATTTTCTACCTTTATCTAAAGCTCTTTATTGCCACAGCTGCAACAGATGCCATTGGTGCCCCACCTAGATGTCCCCCAGGATCCCCTTTACTGAGCCAGCTGCTACAAGCCTGCCCCAGAGGGTACGGGTGCTGGGCTAAAGGCTCAGACCTACAACCTTCCCCAGGGACAACTGAACCCCAGAGGTACCTGGGAGTCAGTTACCTGTAGGGCCACATCCCAGCAAGCATTGGCTGAAGAACCAAAGCTGGCCGTCACACCTCAAGGCATGCTCCAAGCACCACTCCTGCTCCAGGGGATCAAGCTGGGTTTCTCCGGAATCCACATTCTAGAGTAGGCCCACCCTTTCCTCCGTGCCACGCCTCTCCCTCCTTCTGAGTGTTTCCCTTCCCCAGGAAGTAAAGTACTCACTGATCTGCAGGCCATGCTGTGCAAATAAGGAATAAGGTCTAAGGTAATGTCCCATCTCCCTTAACAAATCTCTTAAAAACAAGCTGTATGTTGACCCCCTTCCATCCCTTGTAGCGCAGTGCGTTCTTGGAACTGTGAGACACAAGCATGAGGGGCTGTGTGAATGAGGAACGAGGGAGCACTCAGCAGAGTTAACAGTCTGGAGTAAATGAGGAGGAGTAGATGATAGGCATGGTGCAAACCTGTAAACACAGCACAAGGAAGCCAGCTTCCAGAGCAGGGCGGAAATTTCAAATCAACTCAGAGAACAATAAAAATGGCCTTTTAAAAAGCTCTATCCAGAGGGAAAGCTAGACAAATGTGCTGTTTTAGAAATTCTTTTCTTTTATTGATCCTTTTCAGTGTTTCCTAAATCCCCCAGTTTAAGTAAATTCCCAATGTATCCGAATTCCCCCAGTTCATCTGTAATGAGATGGGCACTTTTGCATCAAGCGTGACATGGAGGCAATGCCTTCAGTATCTGTGTGAAACCTGTTTTTTAAGGAGGTTTGATTTCCTCCAATACTTGCCTCCCTCTCCAAATAAACTCTTCTGCCACTTTAATTAACAGAAAGGGGTCTCGCACATTGAACTACAGTTTGGTGCTGTGGGCTCTCTGGTATGCATTTCCCCCCACTGATCTGAGCTGTCATCTTAAGAGAATTATATAGTTTACAGAATATTTGGTAAGAAGAAACTCCCAGACTACAAAAAACAAAAAAGGCTTCCCCCTGGGCAGAATCCCTGGACTCTGGAGTATTCTTGGCTTCCCAACATTAAACTTTTAGCATGTATCTTTCTCCCTTGCTTCAGCCCCTGTGGGCTTTTAAGTGTTTAACCATTTCACAGTGTCTCTAACTTAGGTACATCCATAATATGCAAGAAGGCACAGACATAACTCCTTCCCAGCATAATACATGCACACCCTCACATAAATGTTCATACAGAAACATCACACTCTCCGGTTTTAATATTCATCAGCTTCTTCTCCACCCAGAATTTCTAATTCTCAGTGTGGGACAATGTTTTCCTATTAAACATTTTCCCCTAAGCCTCATTACCTCTCTGTGGTAGAAAATCATTGTAGTGCTTTGGCTGTCTTTGCAGGAAAGGAAATTAATTTACAAAAGAGGGAAAAATAATTTCCAAATAAATTCTTCTAAACTTGGGATTTGGCAGTTCACAACCAAGTCAGATAGAAGGGAGGCTAGGACTGCTCCACAAATTTCGGAGAGCAGATGAAACTGACCCAAAATTAACAAGTATACAAAATGGAGGCAAGAAGGAGAGCCAGCCAGAAGCTCTGGCCCCAGAAAACCACACCATGAAATGCCATTCATGAAGATAATAATTGGGTGGTACTCTCAGGATGTTCAATTAAATATAAACTTTAAGAGAAAGGACTGCACTTCCACTGCAAATCAGTAAATGCCAATCATTGTATCAAAGTATGCCAAGTGATTATCAACATCGTCTCTTTCTCATGTCCTAACTATTTAACAAACGGAGAGTGACTGATGGTAATGGGGAAATCTTCAGAAATTAAGGCTACATGAAAATATTAAGTCACAAATACAGAAAATACAATGACCCTTTAATTAGCACTCCTGGCAGGCAAAAAAAAAATCTTTATACCTTTTTATTATAGAAGAGATTAACTCACCAAATACAGATAGTTGGCCCTTGCTAGAGTTGAGAAAGTTGTCCCTAAACCAACAACATCACTATGCCATGTGGCTCCTCTGATAAACTCTGCACTCTAATATGACCAGAAAATAACAAAACCTGGTGATGTGCATCCCTACATCAGCCTTCCAGGTCCTCACAATCTTGCTGAACTGTGTTAAACCCCAAAAATGAAGATCAAGGGAGTAAATTACGTGGATGAGTGTTGAAGTCGTGTGAACTCAGACACTTACTAATTGTGCAATCTACAATAAGTCATTTAATCCCTCTGAGCCACAATTCCCCAAGGTGTTGTTGTGAAATTCAAATGAGGTCCTGGATATAAAGTGTCAAACCCATTGCAGACACTCTCTGAACGTTAGGTTTTTCTCTCTTTCTAGCATATACTCTGAAACAGGTGTAAAATGTTGGAGTTTACAGATACAAGTATACTAAATGCTCCTACACGTAACTATGGAAACTTGGCCCCTTCCCCTGGGCAAAGCATGCACATGCTGGAGTGGGGAGGGGAGGACCGCTGACCCCCCTCAGTGACTTATGGCTTCAGATGATGAGCTGCTGGGGGTCAAAGGAGAGAATCCATTCACCTGTCCCTTGGATGGTGCAGAAAGAACTTGCTCACCCATCAAGAACTAGGACAACAGAAGCTTCCAGGACCTTGGCCCAGAATCCCAGCTCACAGGGACTAGTGGTAGTATCAAGATGACAAACCCCTAGCCATGAATAAGCAACATATGCAGAAATCAAGAGGCCCCTCAGAACATGCATCTAGATTGCATGGAAGTACCAAGAACCTGCATGCAAGAGCCTCCTTCAGGAATAAAACTGGTGAAATCAGTAAAGGAGGGTCTGGCCCCATACCTGGCCCTCTGCCTAGAAAGGTCTCTGCAGTCAATGCAAGAACAGCATGGCCTGGGAACATGAACTCATTAAGGGGATTGTTCTGCTAAAAGACATGGGCAGGGCAAAGGAAAGAAAAGTGTTTCCAGGCCTCCAGTTTTGCCTGGGATAAAAAAAAAAAAAAAAAAAAAGAAAGAAAGAAAGAAAGCTCTAGCCAGCTACCAAAAGGGTCCAGTGAGGCAGAAAGGTCTCTGTAGACAGACAGGTGGAGGCTTTGTGCCTCCAATTCCTTCATTCAGCCCATCCATTAGTTAATAGCTTTACTGGGCATCCTACATGCCAGATACTTTGCCCCTATCTGCCAAAGGCATAGCACACACAGTACAGCCAACCTGCCCCTCAGTCCTCTCCTTCTCACCCACCCCCAGTACCCGTATGCTGCTGGACTCCCAGAGCTGGACCTCCAGCTCAGCTCACAAGAGGGCCAGCTGGCCAGCTACCAGCCATCATGGGCCCCCAGGCCCTTCCTAATTCTCAGTATGACAAGAAAATTGGGATCTGACAAGCACAACAGTTTCTTGTGAGCTTGACCAGCTTGAGTGGCCTCCAGACACCCTGGCAGAATTGAGTCTCAATTCTGGACCTCTATGTAAGGGCTAAAGTCCAGACATGGTTACTCAGGATGTATGATGCTTGATATACTGGACAGTCTCACTAACAGCCAGACATCTCATCCTTTCTCCCTTCAACACCTGTTATGCTCATGTTCCATTATACACATATTTTTGTCTCATTTTAATTTTAACCAAAATAACTTCCTGAATCAGACTGTAAGCTACTGCCTCAAATGGTCTGTCCCTGCCAGACAAATACTGGATTCTAGAAGTCCAGAGCAAGGTCCTTACAACTGGGCACCACTGACCACCTGAGCCTTTATTTGGCTGTGCCAACTCCTTTCCCAAACAATTCCTATTCCAGCAAGCTCCTTCTAGCCCAAACCTCCCTAATACTCTTCTTCCCTGGACACTCATGAGACGCTAATCCTCACTCTTTTCAAAGTTCAGGAAGAGGTTTGCAACTTCCATACGTTCTATGAATGTCATGTATTAAGAATTTAAAATAGATGTTCCGGATTTCTCTTTTAAAATGGGAGCATATGGGGATTAAGTGCAGTTTTGACCCCAAGAGACCATCCTAGCCTTGTCTGTGCTCATGCATGTGGTCTGATCACCATAAGCCGACCAAACATTCAGTAGTATCAGAGAAACCGTCCCTACATGGGCCGGTACTCTACAAAATCTAATTCAAAGAGGTCCACCAAGCTAAATTGAAGATGCCCTTGCTCATGTTGATGAGGTCAGTGCAGAACAGGCGGGGAATGGGAAGCATCAATTTGAAAAGGGTCCAGAAAGCTACCATCACCACTGGGTTTTTTAGTGTAAGCAACAGAAATTAATTCTAATTAAAGTTGGGGAATTATTGGAAAGAATCTGGGAACTCGCAGAATCACTGCCAAAGGCTGGTGAATGAAGCTGGGATATAAGGCAGTTCCAGAGGATCAAAGAACAAACTACAGAAGTGGACTTTGGACCAGGAACGGGGTAACCAGTCTGCTCCCAGACCCATGCCCCCAGATGAACGAACTCTAGCTGGTTCTTTCGCCCTCCAATTTTCCAAGCCCCACAAAAAGCGTGTGATCAGTCAGGTTAGGCCTTGGTGCTCCCTCTGGTTGTCCCAGTCAGTGAGAAGAAATCCAGGCTCTTCTGGCATCTGTAGATGAGAAAATCCACCCCCCCCCGCCCCCTCCCCAGAATATACATAGGGGTAAATGGCAGTTCTCCAAAAGGAAATCCGAGAGCCGTGGGAAGGAGGAAAGGATAAATATGCCCCACAGAGAAAATGAAGATAAGAATGTCCCAAACACCCAGGGCGTACCTGCCTCAGACACCCCACCTCCCAGCCAGGGTTGGCTTCACAAGCCTCCACGTTGTTTGCTGTGCACCATGCTCTCTCCCTGCACCCATCTCAGAGGTCAGCCACACTCCCTCCAACAACAAACGCTTCCCCAGAGGTGGAGAGACCAGGGGTTAATGGGAAGGCAGTAAGGGTTAGGATGTTTTGTCTGTCCGATCAGATGAAACTGCCACTCAGAGGCAGCTTTGCAAAGTCAGCAATCACCTGCCATGGTGAGACCAGCTGGAAACAGGGACCTTCCCCCAAAAGGAGGATTACAACTTTTGATTAAAATGAAAATGGAACATGTGAGGTCAGGAAATGTGCTTGCTAGTCATGTTAGTGATGGCAGAATCCAGCGAGTGAGCAACAAAAGCAAACCTCCCAGACCTGGGGCCATCGTGCTCGGGACAGCCCCCACTGACACTCTGCTGGTCAGGTCAGCCAGGCCCACTCCTGGATCCCACATGGCTCCTTCATGGACAGGTCTGCAGTTTGAATTAGAATTCCTTGGGTGACTATTTATGGATGATAGCCTCTCGCTGGAGCACAATCTCCTCAATGGCAGGGACCCTGTCTGGTCTTTGCTCCCACAACTGTCACCAGCATTTAGCGTCTGATACACATAAGTAGGTGCTTAGTAAATGTGTTGAGTTAGGCAATGAATGAATAAATGAATGAACACATGGAGCCTGACTCGCTTGTTTTCCCACAGCTGCATTATTCATGTATCACTCCTACCTCAACGTGGCCAAGGTTCTATAGAAAATACTGATTTTCTTGAATAGTGTGGCAGCAGAGATTCTAAACGTGGATTGAAGGGAGAGTGTGGGATGGAAAGCAGGTGAGCCTGTGCAGGGAAATCGGATTCTATTGGAGAAGGGGGTTGTTACAAACTACCTTCCCTCCCCCACAGGTAGCCTGGTACACTGAAAGTGAGTGCACACAACATGAAATACCATACCCGTCTGCTGCTCCAAGGCCCTTGATGATCCCTGTGATGGTTAATTTTAGGTGTCAGTTTGACTAGGCCACGGAGTACCCAGACATTTGGTCAAACATTATTCTGGGTGTGTCTGTGAGGGTGTTTCTGGATGAGATTAACATCTGAATCAATAGACTGAGTAAAATCAGTTGACCTCACTAATGTGGGCGGGCCTGATGCAATCAATAGAACACTAAATAGAACTAGAAGGCTGAGCAAGAAGGAACTCCTCCTGCCTGGCTGTTTGAGCTGGGATATTGCTCTTTTCCAGTCTTTGGACTCAAACTGAAACATCAGGTCTTTATGGATCTCCAGCCTGTTGGCTTTCAGACTGGAATTTGTACCCTGGCTCTCCTTGAGTTCCAGGCCTTTGGCCTCAGGCTGGCATTACATCACTGGCTCTCCTGGGTCTCCAGCTTGCTAACCGCAGAGCTTGGGACTTCTCAGCTGCCATAACTGTGTGAGCCAATTCCTCATAATATATATATACACACACACACACACACACACACACACACACACACACACACATACCCTATTGATTTTGTGTTTCTGGAGAACCCTAATATAGCATTCCTCAGTAACACCTCTCCACTGATTTGGTGACTATGAACCCTCTCCTAGGAAACGTTGGGCCTCCCTCTAACCCAGCAGACAAAGCAGGGTCGACGTGGTACAGCAGGGGGTCTCCAGGACATTGCCCAGTGCTCTGCCAGCACCAGCTTTGAGGTGTGCAGGTCACAGTGTTGACAAATGGATACACCTATGCACCCACCACCATAATCATCACACTGGAAAGTTCTCTGTGCCCTGCGTAGTCAGCTCCCACCCAACTTCAGCCCAGCAAACCAGTGACCAGCTTTATATCACCATAGATCAGATGAATCTTTTCTAGAGCTTCACATACATGAAATCATAGGTACATCTGGCTTCCTTTGCTCAACATAATGTTCTTGAGATTCATCCTTATCACCATATGTATCAAGAAGCTATTTCCTTTCATTACTGTGTAGTTTTCTGTTACCCGAATGTATAACCATTTCTTCAGCTATTCACCTGTTGATGGGCATTTGGATATTTCCAGTTTTTTCTGTTATGATTAAAGCTTCTCTCAACATTCATGTCCAAGTCTTCATGTGAACCTATGTTTTCATTGCTTCTGAGTAAATATTTAGATGCAGAATAGTAGGCTCATAAGGTAAATTTATGCTTAACTTAATAAGCAATGGTCAGACTGTTTACCAAAGTGGTTACCCTATCTTCCATTCCCAGGAGCAAAGTTTTCATATCACTCTGCCCCCCACCCCAACCCTGAGACAGGTGGAGAGGTGCTCATGCCGGGCCTACAGGGCATGCAAGCCAGAAGACATTACGCCTGTATCACAGCATGGTGGGCCTTCCCAGCCAGGTCTGGAGCCCCCTCCTTGCTGAAGGCTTCCCTGGCCCTCAGTTTTGTGCTCTCCTCTGTACCTCCATGTGCACAGTGACCCACATGCACCCACATGGCAATGGCCATGCTGGGGAGGGAGAGCACTGTATGTTTCTACCAGCCAAGGGCTCAAGGACAGGGCTCTGTTTTTATTTACCTGGGTATCTCTCCTCCTGACCCCCAACCCCTGACAATCTTGCACCATGCCTGGCATTACCACTTTCTGGTACATGTGTGATGAATACCTGAATGAATGAATGAATGAATGAAGTCTGTTTTAATAACTTCTATCTCTATGCCCGCCTCACTCAGTTGGACCATTGCTTTCTCCAATTGGGTGTGTGATTTGAGCACTGACCTCTCTTGGGGAAAACCTTCCTTTCAGTCTTCTGAGGAGAACACTAAACCTGATGTGGACTTGACCACTCGGGGAGGGAGAGGGGCTTCTGCTGCATTCCCTACTAACCCCTGCCTTCACCCAAGGACTGCCAGAGGGAGGCCTCCCTGGTGGAGCCTTTCTTTCCACACACACAGTCTTTGCTTCCACACTGGAAAACAGGTCTCCTGTATGGTTGTCCTGGTCATGGGAGTAAAGAGCTCCAGAGCTGGGCCTCAAGAATCTCAGGAGAGGTCCCCACCTTGGTTGAGTGGCAAGACCATCCTAAGCCCAGGTTTTCTCCTCCAGAAAGAACAGAGTGGTAATAACACATTCACAGCACTTCTCTGAGATTAGAATGAAATCATGTATATGAAAGTGCTTTAAAAACACTAAATTACTCCCCAAACGTAAGGCCTATTATCATGCAGGACTTGGTTCTCCTCACACAGCCTGACCACCAGTATCACCAGGCTCATTAGCTGTGCTGAACACATCCTCATGTATCTGTCAGTCTAGAAGCTATGAACAGACTCACTGTCAGCACCCACCGGTGACCTTGTATGAGGAGCACTGCCAGGCCGAGACCAGTTAAGGTGGTTTCCCACCACTGGGGCTCTGAGGCCAAAGGAAGCATATGCTCCAAGGCTTCAGACCTCAGGACCTATGGGTTACACCATCCTTCTTTCCTTTCTTCCTTCCTTCCTTCCTTCCTTCCCTCCTTCCCTCCTCAGTGTTCTTTCCCAACATCCACAGATTTGCATTTTTGGCGGCAAAAATACTTAATATCTGGTGGCTGGACCTGGGTGGTCCTCCCTACAGCCTTCTCTTCCAGTTTCCACTTTTCTTCTCCATTTAAATATTTTTTTAATGTTTGTTTATTTTTGAGAGAGAGACAGAAAGAGCATGAGCAGACTCCAGGTTCCGAACTGTCAGCACAGAGCCAGATGTGGGGCTCAAACTCACAAACCACGAGATCGTGACCTGAGCCAAAGTCAGATGCTCAATGCTCGAGTCTGGGTGGCTCAGTTGGTTGAGTGTCCGACTTTGGCTCAGGTCATGATCTCGCAGTTCGTGAGTTCAAGCCCCACATTGGGCTCTGTGCTGACAGCTCCAAGCCTGAAGCCTGCTTAGATTCTGTGTCTCCCTCTCTCTCTGTCCCTCCTATGCTCGTGGTCTCTCTCTCTCTCTCTCTCAAAAATAAATAAATATTTTTTTAATTAAAGAAAAAAAAAGTCAACCTGTAGCTGCCTATCTCTCAAATCAGAAAAAGTCCTTGCTCAACTAAGTGGCATTACTAAGTACCCGGCAAACCCCATGACTGTTCAAAAGCTACACTTAAAAATGATGTCCAGGGAAGCTATATTGCTTACAACCAGACTATCTCCCCAAATGAGGATGGAGGGAAGAATACACCATCACAGTGTATCCAGGCACTCTCAGAGCTCTCAGCAGGGATCCTGAAAAGCAAGATGAGGGAGCTGGAGAAACCACTATACCTCAAGGGCCACCCTTGCTCCAATGAGGTTAGGTGCCTCAAGCTCTGAGGAGGGCCATGACAATCTCGTACCTAACTAGTATGCAAGGGCCCAGTCCCAGAAGGTGACCACAGTCCTGCTAAGCATGCAGAAACAAATATGGGAGCCCTAGTTCAGTAAGCCTTTCTTCCCAAGTTAGCGCAGACCTCACAAGCTCCTGGAGGGAAAGTGTCTATAGAGGCTGGAAAAGGGGCCAAAGTCTCACATGACTTCAGCAGATGAACAGAACAAGGGCTGCAGATGCAAATTAGGTACTGGACAAGTTGGAATGGGACATCCTGAGTCAGAAGGCTAAAGTTTCTTATTCAATATGTAATCATGATGCTGCCTACTCTGGGCACATTGATCACTGGATATCAGGGCCATAATCTGTGGACTCTCAGCTCTTTGGGGTGAAGACACTAAGCATACTGCTCAGGTTTGGGAGGTCCTGAACTGGCAGAGGGATTTAGGAACTGATGGAATCAATCAGTACTAGCCTGCTAGATTCCCTCTTCCAACCTACTATACCTACACTTAGTTCAACACACAATTGTGAAGCCCCTACTCTGGGACAAGCTAGCAACACAATGATGAGTTCCTATGCTTAAGGCACTCACAGTTTACAGGGAAATATAGGCACATGGGCAGATAGTTTAAAATATTATGCTTGGGGCGCCTGGGTGGCGCAGTCGGTTGAGCGTCCGACTTCAGCCAGGTCACGATCTCGCGGTCCGTGAGTTCGAGCCCCGCGTCGGGCTCTGGGCTGATGGCTCAGAGCCTGGAGCCTGTTTCCAATTCTGTGTCTCCCTCTCTTTCTGCCCCTCCCCCGTTCATGCTCTGTCTCTCTCTGTCCCAAAAATAAATAAACGTTGAAAAAAAATTTTTTTAAATATTATGCTAAGTGCTCCGTGGTAGATAATTCTCTGTGAGCCTAAGAAAAGATGCCCAACCCAGTCAGGGGAGTCTGGAAGAATGATCTGTGTTGTTGATGCCTGAGACAAGTATTGTTTATCTTTTATTCACTGCTGCTACAACTGTATTGTGGATTCTGAGACATGTTGCTAAAGGCAGCTGAAGCATAGATTCCATGGAATTCTTCATGTGGAACAAGCTACATTTTTCAGACACAAAATGATTCTTCTGACTTTTTCCTCCACGTGCAACCAGGTCCCAGGCCCTAGGGATTCCCCCGAGTACACTGCCACTGCCTTAGTCATCACTTCTCTGGTCATCACTTTTCCACTTAATTTGTATGGCAATAATACTACAAACAGCTATATTAAAGTTTTTATATAATATTAAAATTAAGCCACTATTAATCTGAACTAGACTGTTTTTAGTTAAAATGTTAATGTAATCCTCAGGGCAACCACTAAGAAAATAACTCAAAAAATGTATAATAAAAAACAAAAACAGAATTAAAAGGCTACACTAGAAAATATCTACTTAATGTAAAATAAGGCAGTAATGTAGGAATAGAGAAACAATGATATAAGGTGTACAGAATGCAAATGGCAAAATGGAAGATGCAAATGATACTCCATCAGTAATTACATTAATTATAAATGAATAAAATACTCCAATCAAAAGGAAAAGACTGGGATTTACGAATTTTTTTTAAAAATCCAACCAGATGCAGTCAATAAGAAACACACTTCAGATTCAAAGATACAATAGGTAAAAAGGAAAAGATGGGAAAAGATGTACCATGGGAACATTAACCAAAAGAGACTAATATCAGAGAAAATAGACTTTAAGATGAAGTGTTAGAATAGATAAAGACAGATACTTTATAATGATAAAGCTGTCAATCCATCAGGAAGATATAATAATTATATCTAATTGCATTACATATATAATTCTATTTAATTCTAATTTTATTACACATATATCATATAACTAGATGTAATATGTTATATATGAGATATACACATGTAACAACAGATCCCCCAAAACACATGAAAAAGAAACTGATGGAATTGAAAGTAGAAAATGATCACTGAACAATAACAATTGGAAACTGTAATACCTCATTTTCAATAATTGATAGAACAACTAGGCAGAAAGTCAACATGAAACAGACCTGACCAACATTATAAACCAACTGGACCTAAAAGACTTCTGAGGACCCTCCATGTGAAAAGAGAAGAATGCGTATACTTCTCATGCACACATGGAACATTCTTCCATGACAGATCATATACTATACCATTAAACAAGCCTCAATGAAATTAAAAGGGTTAAAATCACATAAAGTGTATTATCTGGCCTTAGTGAAATTAAATTAGGAATCTAAAACAGAAAGAAATGTTAAAAATCCATGAATGTATGGAAATTATACAACACACTCCTCAATAACCAATATTTCAAAGAAGAAATCTCAAAGGATATTTAAAGATACTTTGAGATAAATGAAAAAAAGAAAAACATGGCATGCAGTGAAAGCAGTGATTAGAGGGAGATTTCTTTTTTTAAAAAAGAAACATCTCAAGCAAGCAGTCTAGCCTTCACTTTAAGTAACTGTTAAAAAAAAAATTAAGACCAAACTAAATGCAAAACAAGCAAAAGGGAAGAAATAATAAAGCTTGGAGTAAAAATATATGAAATAGAAAATAGAAAAACAATAGAGAAAATAAGTAAACAAAAAAGTCAGTTATTTGATGAGATCAACAAAATCAACAAACCTTTAGCTAGACTGACCAGGGAAAAAGGACAGAAGACTCAAATTAGTAGGATTGGGAAAGAGAGGACATCATTATCAACATTATAAAAATAAAAATAATTATAAAAGAATTGTATGAATAACTGTATGGGTAACAAATTATATGACTTTGGTGAAAGGACAAATTCCTAGAAAGACACAAACTATTGAAACTGTCTCAAGAAGAACTAGAATGTCTGAACAAACTTGTAAGTTTATTCAGTAAGTAAGTAAATTGAATTAGTAATTTAAAACCTTCCCACAAAGAAAAGCCAAGGCCCAGATGTCTTCACTGACAAATTTTTTTTAAAGAAGAATTAATATCAACCTTCCATAAACCTTCCTCCACCCACCCACCCGCCTATCCCCCCAAAAAGGAAGGAACACTTCCCAACTCATTCTATGAGGCTATTATTACCCTGACACTAAAATCAGGCAACAAGATCACAAGAGAGGAAAAATGCAGGCCAACATCCCTTATGACTATAGACCCAAAAGTTTTCTTTTTTTTTAAATATAATTTATTGTCAAATTGGCTAACATACAGTGTGTACAGTGTGCTGTTGGTTTTGGGGGTAGATTCCCACGATAGACACAAAAGTTTTCAATAAAATAATAGTTAACTAAATCTAGCAGCATATAAGAAGGACTATACACAATGATCAAGGACATTTATTCCAAGAATGAAAAGATTTGTTTAACGACTGAAATCAGTCAACTCACTATATTAACAGATAAAGGACAAAAACCACATGATTATCTCCAATGATGCAGAAAAAGCGTCTGAAAAACTCCAACACCCTTTCATAATAAAAATATTAAACAAATTAGAAATAGGAGCAAACTTTCTCAACCTTTGTAAGGACATCTATGAAAAATCCACAGCTAACACACTTAATGATGAAAGACTAAATGCTTTCCCTCTAAGATAATGAACATGACAAGGATGGATGTCCACCATTGGATATCACTTCTACTCAGCATTGTATTGGAGATTCTAATCATGCCAATTAGACAAGCAAAGAAATTAAAAGGCATCTAGAAGTAGGAAGGAAGAAGTAAAACTATCTCTATTTGCAGATGATAAAAACTTGTATATAGACATTCCTAAGGGACCCCCATAAAAAAAAAACAGAGCTAAAAACTATAATATATACATATATAATACATATATATAATAAAATAATTATTTTTAGTTATCAGGGAAATAGAAATTAAAACCACAGTGAGACACCACTATACTGCTTCCAAAGACCTAAAATTAAAAAGACTGACAACACTAAGTGTTGGTGAGAATGTAGAGTAGCTGAAACTTTCACACATTGTTTGTGGGAGTAAGAACTCCTGAAATCATTTTGGAACAAAGTTGGGCAGCATCTTCTAAAGCTGAACATACGCCTATTTTATAACACTGCAATCCCATTCCTATATATACATCTGAGAGAAATAAACATATGTCCACCAAAGACATGGACAAACACATTAGCAACAGACTTATTCATAATATCACAAAATTAGAAATAACTCAAATGACCATCAACTAGGAAATGGATAAATGAATTGTGGTATACTCACATAATGGAATTCTACAAAGCAACAAATACCAGATAGACATAACAATACAGAGCAGTCTCAAAACATTATGTTGCATGAGAGAAGTCAAACATAAAAAGTACAGCCTGCATGATTCCATTTATATGAAGTTAAGGCAAAACGAACTGACAGTGAAAGAAGTTAATGGTTATCACCAGGTGAGAAATAGATGAGAATTGGACTACTGATGGACTAATTGATGGACTAATTGATGGACTAACTGAACATGATGGAACCTTCTGGAATACATGCTGTTCTACATCAATTGATCCAGGTGCCAGTTACATAGGAGTGTACATATGTAAAAACGGAATCAAGCTGTACATTTAAAAATCAATGTTTTTATGTACTTTAAAACTGGGATTTAAAAAGTTTTTTAAATGACATTATCAAAGATGAAATTAAAATATATTAAATAACGTCAAACAAAATGAGTTATTTAAAAAACTGCATCCAGGATTCTAGCCTAGGTCTGCCCCAGCACCTAGCACACATGTCTATTCCACCATGTCCCATGGGCCTCAGGCTGTGTCTCAATAAAAGCAGCCAAGGATTTCCTACGCATTTTTTACTGACTCAAAATATTGATGGCTCATAGTGAACTCTTAGTCAACTAAAATGTCCAAGTCTGTTTTCCCCTATGCACAGCTAGGGCCCATTGTCCTCATTCTGTCCTTTTACAACTTTAAAACATTTTTAATATTATTATTGTTGTTACTTGTTACTGCAAGATGTAACAACCCTAATGGAAATCAAATGCAAAGGGAAAAGGAAATTCTCCCCCAGGCCAGCCATCTCACAAATTGTCAAGTTCCAGAGCCCTCCAGTCTCTGTCCACTTACATATTTAATTTTTATGTGCTTATAATCACCCCATAGATACAAGTCTGTTATTCTTTTTTAAATGTACATACTGTTACATCATAAATATTTCCCATAGTCTTTATAATTATCATTTTTATTGGCTGCAGAATAAGTCTATAGGGTAACTACACCCATAATTTTCTTGGCTATTCCCTGCACTGAACACTGAGGTCATTTCCAATTTTTCAGTATGATAGATAGCACTGCAATGAAATGCTCATGTATTTGTGCATTTCTCATTTAAATTATACCATTAGGCTAAATTCTTAGAAGCAAGATTATTGGGTCAAAAGGTATGATTTTAGGTATGTTTTGCAAAATGGTTTCCTAACTGACTTGGCCACCCACAATGAATAAACAGTTTTACCACAACCTTGACAGCATTATTATAACTTTTAATCACAGGCAATAGACATAAAATTATTTCATAAATTCCATTTTATTTTGTAATTCTGTGATTACTCGAGTAGTTCTCCATCTTGCCATGTTTGTTTTTGAAATGCTGGTATCTGACACAGGGCCAGGTACAGAGAAGGAATTTGATAAACGTCTTTTGAAGTGAACTAACTTTATTTTTTGGGATGTCAGTTGTTCATTCATGCCTTCTGCCCATTTTTTAAATCTAAGCTCTAATGTATGCCTCACTGATTTGAAAGAGGAAAAGTAAGTACTTCCAACTTGTCATATATATAACATTTGTTACTCTACCCTCCACTATCTTTCTTCTTTTTTTTTTCTATAAAATTAGTTCTAAATTTTTTTAAAGTTGTGTCTGCAGTAGACCCTCGCACAACATAGGTTTGAACTGTGTGGGTCCACTTATATTTTATATGTGGATTTTTTGGACAAATACAGCACAGTACTGTACTTTCTCTTCTTTATGGTTCTCTTAACATTTTCTTTTCTCTAGCTTACTTTATGCTAAGAATATAGTCTATATATAACACCTGTAACATATAACATATGTGTTAATCAACTGTATATGCTATCAGTAAGGCTTCCAGTCAACATTAGGCTAGGTAGTCAAGTTTTAGGGGAATCAAAAGTTAAATGCAGGTTTTTGACTGCACATGCGAACACCCACTCTGTTCAAGGGTCAACTGTATTTGCCTTTGTAATATTTTTTATCACTTTACATTTTCGAAAATTATCTGAAAAATCTTGTGACCTATCTTTTCCTTATTTTCCAGGATTTTTTTTCCTACTTAATTCCTTAATAGAACTGTTAGTTATTTTTGGCACACGATGAGGTATGTAGCTTTTTTTCCCCCAAATAACAATAAATTCTGCCAAAATCATTTAGTCAACAAACCTTCCTTTCTCCATGGTGTTTGATTCCTCCTTTATCTTCTATTAAGTTATTTTATGTAATAGGATCTCCTACAGACTTTGTTGTTGCTATAAATTTGTTTTGCACAGTATCTCTTTATCTCTCTGATTTAATTATTGGTATATATGTTCTAGAATCTGTTAATAGTTGTCCCCTTCATTATTTCTTATTTTTTAAGTATTTTTACATTGACCAGGTTTCCCTTGACAGTGTAATTTTCTTTTTATTTATTGTTTTAAGAGAGAGAGAGAATGCAAGTGGGGGAGAGGGACAGAGAAAGAGAGTCTTAAGCAGGGGCTCCATCCCATGACCCTGGGATCATGGACCTGAGCCGAAATCAAGAGTTAAACACTCAGCTGACTGAGCCATGCAAGTGCCCCTTGTCAGTGTAATTTTCTAATCAATTTGTAAAAGTCCAATTAAAAAAATGATTGGGATTTTGATAGAGATTGAACTACAATTATAAATTGAGAACAGACTTTTTTATATTTACCCAAAAGACTCTATCTGGGACTATTGTAAGTCACCTCAATTATTCTTCTTTATTTTTTTTTTAGTGAGATATGGTGAAATGCCAAAGAGTATGGACTCTGGAGTAGATTATCTGGGTTTGAATGCCAGCTCATCTACAAACTGGAGCTATGTATCAGTTAGTGACGACCAGAAAATCTTGGTGGCATACAACATTGAGGACATATTTCTCCCACTGACAGGTCTTTGGGTCACCTGAGTGGCCCCGCTCTACATTCTCATTCCTGTGGCTCAGGTGAGAGGACACTGAGTACCTGGGGCAGGCTCTTCTTGTTGTGGTCAGAAATGGAGGAACAAGGGGAAACATTCCCCACCCCTGAAAGCTTAGACTCAGAACTTTCACATTCACTTTTGCCCACATGAGTCAAAGCAAGTTCAATGGCCAGGTCCAGTATCAATAATGCATGGAAGTAACTGATTGGAGGATATTTAGGAATAGGAATGAATACTTGCTGGACAATAATTTCATCTACTATACCATATGACCTAGGGAAATTTACCTAAAACCCAAGGTTCAGTTTTCTTTTTTAATAAAATAGAGATTATCACCCTTCCAACTCATGGGCTGCCATAAGGACTAAATAGAATAATGTCTGAAAATCACTCAGCATCATGCCTGATGAGTAGCAGAACTCAGTAAATGTCAGGTATTATTATTCTTTCTAATTCTAGGCCAAACACTGCAATTGGCCTTTCGAACCTTTCAGGTTTTGCATGTTTTAGATTTTATCTTGTGTTCTCTGACACGTTGTGCCAGTCATTGGAGATATTTGGAATCATCATCTCTCAAGTAAATAAACAAATTCTGAGAGCACCATATTACCTAGGTTCCTAGATATTACACGGTGGGCTTGTGTGGCACTGATTACAGAGCCATCCTTCTTGACTTGTCATCACGTAATGTTTGATCTTTGTGCCACAGCTCTTCACAGACAGTGGGCATGTTGAAGGAGACAGAGCCAATATTGAAGTCCTCTTTTGATTGACATCAATCAGTGGATCAATAACCTCTGGATATATGCTTAAAGTTATACATCAACCTAATTGACCTGCTTAAAATTCTATGCTTCCCTGTTTCCTCTAGAAGGGCCTCATACAAATCTGAACAGGCATCCCAGTCCTATTATTTATTCTTGTCCTGAGTATGAATTTCTCCAAAATCTCCACGTATGGCTCTGTTGGTTTATTCAGACATTCCCTATCTCCACTAGAGGTATTCACAATTATGTGCCCACATTCATTTCAGAGCCTCTATAGCCCAAAGAGTCATCTTTCCTTATTTTGACAAAAATATTGGGATTTCTTTGGGACTTTTGCAATTCCCCTTACCAAGTTGTAGGGTGAGAGCATCTTTTGCCCAGTCTTCCCTTCCTGGCTTCAGAAACTGAAAGGTCATCTGGGAAATCTGTCACAAGTCTCCCCTCACTTCCACTTCACCAAATGGTTCCTCCACACTGTCCACATTTAGGGCCAAGATAGCAATTGTCCTCATCAAATCCTCTGTCATATAGGAAATAAAATTGCCAAAAAGCTATAAGATGCTTGATGAGACCTAGCAGATGGCTAGTTTGCGACTGGGATCAGCTTAGGGGTCATCCTAGAATTTTCAAACAGGGGAAGCCAACTGGCCTCCCTGGGGCCAGTTTATAGTAGGCTAGGCTGGAACCCCAAATTCCAAGGACTGGCTTTTCTTGGTCCAGACTTGTGGTCAGTGAGTCTCCAAGTAGCCCTACTTCAACAAGTTCCCATAAGGCAAGAGACCATCAAGAAGATGATCAAGAAAGTCAATGCTCAGGGGACCTGGGTGGCTCAGTCAGCTGAGCATCTGACTCTTGATTTTGGCTCAGGTCATGATCCCAGAGTTGTGGGATCGAGACCTACATCAGGCTCAGCACTGAGCATGGAGCCTGCTTAAGATTCTCTGTCTCTCTCTGCTCCCCTCCCCAACTCATGCTCTCTCTAAAATAAAAAATAAGAAGTTAATAAAAAAAGAAAGTCAATGCTCAAGGCCAAGCTCTTACATAGGCCATCTGCCCAAAAACTAGGTTCATTTGTGCTCCCCCAAAGAGATGACAGTGATTTTTTCTTGTAATATATATTTCACCTATAAGAACAGTTTAACCTATTTAAGCCTTTTTCCTTTATTACTCTTCCAAAATCTATCACTTGAATGATGTACCATTGGTGAGAGTATGGGGAGCCCTGAGAGAGCTCACCGAAGGTGCAAGGGTCCTCTCTCTGTCTGTTCACCTCGCCAGCTAACCGCTGGGTTGGCGAGCATCGTCTAATAGACATGAATGCCTCTGCACTGTATGTCTCATCCTTCTCAGAACCTGGACAAGATTGTGCTATTCTCTTCCTTTCTTCTCATTAATATAAAAGCCTTTATTTTCTCTAATTTGATTATTGAGTTTTTGTTCTGTTTTCAGGTAAAAACAAAATGACCAGCGATCAAACTGTGATCATTTCCTGCAGAGATTAATCTGTCTGTAAGGCCGTGTTCTGCTGAGAACTTTGATCCACATTAATCATGCCTTGGGACCATGCTTCATCAATACAGCACAATTACTAGAGTGGCCAGCAATGAAACGATTTGGAATCACTGCCCCAAGAAGTAGGGATTCCTCTAGACCAAGGGAAGGCAGTGAGAGCTACTGCTCATCAGACCTATGCCTGGTCCTCTTCAGAGATGAAAGAGCAAGCTACTGCCTCCTTGTCTTAGAAAACCTAACCCAGCCAGCTAGCCTCCCTGCCCCTTGTCACCCCTTGCCCTGCCCTGCGTTGCACACCAACAGAGGGGTGCTCACATTCCAAGCTGATTCCCAGGAGACAGAGCCCTCCTGTCTCCCAGTGTCCCTACAGCAGCTGCTCTGTCAGCCATAGCCACATCTCCTTCTTTCTGTGTATGCTCTGCAAATTTGTGCCTTCAGTCCTGACAGTCTTCAAAAGCCCCAGATAACAGGCAAAAACAAAAATCCAGAGTTTCCCAGTACCCGGGAAAATATACCACATTGGAACAGTTTGCTCCAACCATAATGGGAACTGATCTGTGAGCCGTGGGACCGTAAGTGATCTAAAATCATCAAAGGAACCATTCTCCTCCTCCTGCCGCCTATGGAAGGCACTTAGGGAGGACTTATTTCTAAGCAGCAAGCACTGGCCCATGAATTCCAGTGCAGTCTTCTCCCTGGCAAAGCCCAGCTCCCAGGGGAGAGGTGAAGCCCATAAAGCCTATGTAGGAGCCAAGGATGCTTAACACACTTGATTTGGGGGACAGCCCCTCCTCTGTGAATGTCAACGAATGTCTACGTTGTAGCGTTACTACAGTTGGAAGAAGACTCAAGATGTAAAAATGGTTGGAGAAGTGAGTGACGTGTAGTAGATGCTTAGAAAAGGTTTTTCTTCCACTCCACAGCCTCTTGTGGTGAAAATGCAGATGGTAGAGGCCACACATACTCTGCCCCAGGCAGATCAGATGGTGAGGAGAGAGGGAACAGGCTTCAGAGAAGAGCCCACAAGGAGGGCTAATAGCCAGGCCTGACCCAAGGGTACACACCCCATCTAAAGGGGCTCCAGTAGACATGGTGAAAAACACTGTGTAGGCCACACAAACACATCTCTGAGCTGAGTTCAGCACACGGGCAGTGAGGTTTCAATTCCAGAAGAGAGAAAGATCTGGAAAATGCAAATAGTTGTGGAACATTTCTAGCAACATAAAGGGAGCAGGCCGAAGCAAGATCCCCATGCAAACCTGCTAAGCCTAGAAGCTCTCACTTTTGCACATGCACCCTCAAGGCTGACCCCTCAGGACACAATGCTGTGAGATTATCTCCTTTGCTTCCCTGGATTAGATTACAAACCCTCAAATCCCATGTGGAAACACCAGGCCAATCTACACATCGCAAAAACCCACTACCTGCTAAAGTCCCTCCACTGAAGATGAAATACTAACTACTATTTAAACAGACTGGCAAGGCTGACCTCAGTATCCAATGCACTGGAGGATGGGCATGATGGCAGATATGATAACCGATGGCCATGGCAGGGCCATCATGAGAACCAGCTCAAGTTGGACCAGAAGGCCAAAGCGGCCCTGGAACTTATCCAACTCTCTAAAAGCATTTTGCTAACCTTCTGGAGCTCCCCAAATACCTGGGGTTATCCTTATAATTCTTGCTTGCTATATGAAATAAAGCCATCAATAAATGGTGGAGAGATGGACATTTTTCCAGACCATCCAGCATCCCCCCCGCCCCACTCACCCTGTGATCAAAGAAATATCCCAACAGCCACATCCTTGGGGTTCGGGCTCAACACCGTATAGCTCCAGGGCTACCCCACTCATCTCTGACTGGCTGCCAGACTAAAGGACGCAGAACAGCCACATGATGTGCTGGCCAAAGTCTGAAAACATATTGCATTTGCTTATAAACATTTTCTCAAAGGAACCGGAGTAGCTTACACAAAGAATTTATCTAATCAACTGATACAACATAAATAAAGCATAATCAATTAGAACAAGAGAAAAGGGAACTACAATTGTACCAACATAAGAATTAATGGCCTTGATCTTCCTGATAGTAAGAACAAAAAAGGGAAATACATTCAGTTGCTTGGATCATGATGCCAGGGAGGAGGAAGCAGATATTCACTAAGTTCTGAAAGACACACCTCCAAGTTGTGTAACGAAGAGTTTCTTCAAGGGAAAAAGCAAATACTCATTGAATATCAACTACATACTGGGAATGCCATGACACCCATGACATACAGGGACATCCCAGCTTGTAGGAGCTTATGAGAACATGACCAGTGTGGAAGGGGTGGTGACCAGTGTGCCAGCCAAGTCCAGCTCTGACTCAGCCCCTGGCCATCCTGTGCAGAACACAGTCTGCCCAGCTGTATAGGAAGCCTTGTTTATGCACATCCTCCCTGCATCCTTATAGGGACCCTGCAAGGACATGGCTGCACTCCACAGGTTTTAAAAAAGGAAAGAGACTCAGAAAGAGTAAGCATCTTGGCCAAGTTCAAGTCAGTGAGTGGCAGAGCTGCATTCTCTGACTCCCGTGTCCAACCTCCTCCCACTACACCTAAATAAATAACAGTGCCAGACACAGAGACTATGGCAAATTCCATACCTTGTTTTCTTGTGGGACCCATGACAAAAGCTACCACTGTATAGGGGACTCTGAAGGCCCTAGGGGCATAATGAATGCCAAGTTCAGAGCTTTCTAGTAGACTGGCTCCATGGATAGATCTGAGGACTAAGGGTGCAAAAGCACAGAAGAAGGGTAGCATGAGACCTGTGCTCTGCAACCCACCCTCCCCATGCCCGATACTCATCAGCACCACCCAGAGAGACCCCACCCACAACCACATCTGCATCGCCGAGAGTGGGACCCAGGTGCTGATGTTTTGTAGGTCTCCAGGTTTCTCTATAAAGAGACAAACAGGTATTCATTTGTTAGGATTACTGTAACAAAGTACCACAGACCTGAGTGGCTTAGACAGCAGAAATTCATCTCTCCCAATTCTAGAAGTTCAAGATCAAGGTTTCTGTAGGGTTGGTTTCCTCCAAGGGCTTAGAGGGTAAGATCTGTTCCAGTCCTCTCTCCTTAGCTGTGAATGGCGTCTTCACATCGTCTTCCCTCGTGTGTCTCTGTGTCTCTGTGTACAAATTTCTCCTTCTTTAAGGACACTATTCACCATATAGTGATCCCATATAGTCACCCTAAAGGCCTCATCTTATGTTTTTATTTTATTTTTGAGAAAGAGACAGAGTGTGAGCAAGGGAGGGGCAGAGAGGGGAGACAGAATCTGAAGCAGGCTCCAGGCTCTGAGCTGTCAGTGCTGAGCCCGATGCGGGGCTTGAACTCACAGAGTGCGAGGTCATAATCTGAGCCAAAGTCAGATACCCAACCAACTGAGCCACCGAGGTGCCCGCCCTAATGACCTCATCTTAACTTGATTACACAGATGCTATTTCCAAATAAGGTCACATGCTTAGGTACTGGGGTTAGGACTCCAACAGATCTTTTTTGAGGGGACACAACTCAACCATGACCAAGGGCTACAGCATGGATATCCTCAGTGACAGATGATAGTCCACAGGGATCAGGAAGCGGCCAGGAGGCCAGGCTTCCTGCCAGGTTCCAGGTCTATCCACTGGCCTAAACCAAGCCACTTTTGTCTATTGCCAAAACAACCTCAATAGCCTCCTACCTGGTCTTCAATAGTCCACAACTGTCACCTCCATCCAAGCTCTACATAGCAGCCAGAATGAACTTTTCAATCAAACACAAATATCATAATAGCAGTCATGGCTTCAAAGCCTTCAATGGCTGCCTATTAGTCTCAGGAGAGACCAAAGCCACTCCATCCTCGTTATGTTTCAAACGTTGTACTAGGTCCTGAAATGCTCTCCCCTTCCTTCCCCTCCCACCTGGGACTCACCTAGATCGGGTCACAATTAGGTTCCTCACCCATCAGATCCCAGCTCAGAGGTCTTCTCCCCAAGGGTCTGGTACCACACCACAGCCCCCAGCCTGACAGTATCAAGGTGTTTTGCTCCCCACTGGATCCCCAGCACCTACAACCAAGCCCAGAATGACAGTGTTCAGTATTTATCAAGTGAAAACAAAGTATGGCAGTGATGCATTTAAGTGTATTATCCTGGATTACATTCTCTTCTTCTATGAATGTTTAAGTACTTACTATGCCTAAGGCATCACACTAGGAGCCTTAGATATCAAAACAAACTTTAGTTCCATGTAATAGATGAAGAAACTGAATTTCTGAACCAGGTGACTGTGCAAGGTCACACAGCTAACACGTCTGACTCCAGACCCTGAGTTCTCAACCACAAGGCTCTACTGGCTCTCACAAAGCTGGGAGTTATCCAGGACAGCTCTGATTCCTCCTTCTGTATCTCATCTCTGGGTGTTTCTTGGGCAGCAGGCAAACCTCTGCTCCTTCTCCATGGAAAAACACCCATGTGTTCCCATCCAGAGGTCATGAGGCAAAAGGCTGATAAGAGAATAATAATACAGCCTACAGTGCTGGATGTGTCCCAAGTGGGACGGAAAAGGGGACCTGCCTCCTAAAGGCATCATCATGAATTGAGCCCTGGATCTGGAATCCCCAAATGAGGCATCAGGTATTACTTCTGCTACTTATGGAACAGGAACTTGGGAAACTTACATGGCTTCCCTGAATCCCACTTTCCTTCTCTGTAAAATGTGACAGAATATTTCAGTGAGAACTCAGGACACCATGAACACCTAGCCCTTGGTTATGGTTGAGTTGTGTCCCTCAAAAAAGATCTGTTGGAGTCCTAACCCCAGTACCTAAGCATGTGACCTTATTTGGAAATAGCGTCTGTGTAGATAATCAAGTTAAGATGAGGTCATTAGGGCGGGCACCTCGGTGGCTCAGTTGGTTGGGTGTCTGACTTTGGCTCAGATTATGACCTCGCACTCTGTGAGTTCAAGCCCCGCATCGGGCTCAGCACTGACAGCTCAGAGCCTGGAGCCTGCTTCAGATTCTGTCTCCCCTCTCTGCCCCTCCCTTGCTCACACTCTGTCTCTTTCTCAAAAATAAAATAAAAACATAAGATGAGGCCTTTAGGGTGACTGTATGGGATCACTATAGGGTGAATAGTGTCCTCATACAAGGTTTTTAGGGAGCACATGTCAGCCACCGTGGGCACACAGGAAATGACAGCTGTAAATCTCAGGGGTAATGACAAGGGTAAATCTCAGCAAACCACCATTCAACAGCAGCCGATGGCTGCAGAAAATCAAGAATTAACCCACAGGCTGCATGTTCCAGTTCAATCCCTGGAAGAAATGACCACCAGTAGCCAATCACAAGATACATACCTCTCCACACCTGGACAGGAATAACTCACACTTCTGCAAGCAACACCTTTGGTCAGACATGCAGCTGCAAGGTAAGGCCTGCTTGCTTTTGCTCCATTTTATGCCTTGAAATGTGCGGGCAAGGGATATGAGCCACAGTCACTCCAGGGAAAAACCCTCATAGAGTATCAGCCTTTGTGAAAGGGAATCTGGAAGTATCTGGCTACCAAGGCCGCTGACTTCACAAGGGCTTCATTGGCTGTCCAGCTTTAGATCAGTGCTCAGCAGCCACTAGGAACCTTGGCAAAGGACTTTATGCCGGTCTCCTTCAAATGGTGCCAAAGTTCCTCCAAGCTCTGCCTTCTTGCCCTGGGGTCCCATAGGCCTGAGTCCTAATGCCCAGATGTCCATATTTGGATCCTTCTCTTTCCTTTACTGTCACTGTGTTCCATCCCCCACCCATCACTTCTTTTTTTTTTTTTTTTTTTTTTTTTTTTTCAACGTTTATTTATTTTTGGGACAGAGAGAGACAGAGCATGAACGGGGGAGGGGCAGAGAGAGAGGGAGACACAGAATCGGAAACAGGCTCCAGGCTCTGAGCCATCAGCCCAGAGCCCGACGCGGGGCTCGAACTCACGGACCGCGAGATCGTGACCTGGCTGAAGTCGGACGCTTAACCGACTGCGCCACCCAGGTGCCCCAACCCCACCCATCACTTCTTGATCCTGGTGTTCGTTCAATGAGTCGTTCCTTCACCAAATGCCTTGAGTGCCAACTGTGTGTCAGCACTATCACCAGCATAGAGGATACAACAGGAGCAAGAAAGATACAGTTCCTTTTATTGCAGCCTGGTAGGAGAGAGACAATCAAGTGACCTTCCAACTAACATATGATATAATATTGGGTCATGACAAACACTATGGAATAAAGCAGGGCAAGGGCCAGAGGAGAACAGGGACAAGAAGGGCAGTCAGGGAAAGCCTCTCTAGGAAGCAGTATTGCACAGAGGTTCCAACAAGGTAATGAAATCAACCTGAGGCCATCTGGGAAAAGAGTGATCCAATTAGAGGGGACATCCAGTGCAAAGGTCCTGAGGTGGGAGCTTGCTTAGCATATATGAGGACCGAAAAGGAGGCACCAGAGGAGCATGGAGGGATAGAAGTCAGACAGAGACAAGACCAGGGGGAGTAGTGGCCATTTTGTGAGGACATTGGAGGTGATGAAAAGGACTTCTGGATCTTTTTCTGAGTATGAGTGGACATCACTGGAAGCATTTTGAGCAAAAATGATCTGGGTTATATTTAAGAGGGTCAGTTCAGTTGCTCTATGGAAACTGCCTATAGAGTTCAATGGTGAAGTGCAGCTACCCTTGAGGACTCCTGTGGGCATAGTCAGTCAGTGAGAGCTGAGGGTGTCACAGACAGTATTGCTGACAAGGAGGAGGGGAGCCTAACCTTAGCAGCTGTGTGATTCCAGACAAGTCAGTGGTTTCTCAGAGCCGCTCTCTGCCTCGGACAATCCCATTATGACCTCAGTTTCTAATAGGAACACAACAAGATAACATATGCAACCAGCTTTGCATAGTGCCTGGCTCCTATCAGGACTGTTTCTGCCTCCACTAGTGTCTCTACCTTTCCAGCAGAATCCCTTCCCATCATGGCTGTTGCAGCTGGAAAATACTCCCTCCAAGGAGGCTGGAAGTTTTTTAGTGAGAGCAACTCATGGGCAAACATAGGAAAACTCAAGAATCTCTTACATCAGGACCTAAAAACCATCACAAAAAAGAAATTCTGGCACTTTTATGGCTCCCTAAAAACGCTTTAGAAACACACGTGGTATTTTTCTCTCAAGGCCCTCTGTGGTTGAACCAATTAGCCAACTTCAAGGCCAGGAACAACATAGATCTCCAGAGGCTGGTGGCCCCCAGAGAAGGAAGAACTGCCTGAGTGGAAGTGGACGCTGACCATGAGCTGGATACAGGGCTCCAGGGTAGCAGGTGGGCAACCCTACTCCTGTACCCACCACCTTGCCTAAGTGAGTATGACTGGGTTGCCTCTGCTGAGTCGATAAGTGAGACAATGGAGTCTCTCCCCACATGCTGGTCAGCCCTGGGTGCAGGCTAGGACCCAGCTCAACCAGGAAATCTGGGGAAGCCATGTGCACAAGACAGGGAAGAGAAGACAGAGCAGGGCACATGTGCTAATTCACCAGGTGAGACTGAGCTGTGTGCCCCGTGCGCTGCAGTAACTCCTAAGTTCATAGTGGCATATCGCCTCAGAAATGAGCCTAGTTAATTTTCACAGACTCTAATTTTCACCCCTCTAAGATGGGCAGGACATAAAGGATTATCCCATTTTAAAGGGGAGAGAACTGATGTTCAGAAAAGGGTTGTGGAGACTTGCACAGAATGGACCTCCTTCTGAGACCATTTGGGAGTCCTAGCTGCCAACCTCTCCTCAGCCAGTGTGTCACATCCAGGGCTGTCGGACTGAATGAGCCTCTGGGCTCCGTGGATGGGCCAAGGGAGATCCAGGGAGTCTCCCGGGTGGAGCCTGGCTCCTCCTCAAGGCCATGCCCCATTGCTCAGAGACCTTCCCTTGCCACAACTCTATCAAGCGAGAGAGAATCAAGGCTTGTCACTAGGCCATGGCCTTGGGGGACCGCACAGAGAAAAGGGCTCCTTCTCTTTGTTCTTCATGGCACAATATTGTTTTCTCCTGTGGCCCCTGGACTCCTCAACCTCAACATAACCAAACTATCCCTTCTCCTACATTCCCCTGTCTCCTCTAGATACCTGGGCTTCAGCCTCTCCCCTCCACCCCCTGCCAATCTTCATGGCTGCTGGATTTCAGGAAAGTTGCCTGAACCCAGCCTTCCTCTCCACCACCAACCCCCCTGACCTTTCAGTCTCCACTCTTCCGGGCCACACAGGGAGGCCCTAGCATACACCCCTGGCCTCCTCCCTACCCTGCTAATCTTTATGCTTATTGCTAGCGACTTTTTCATAGGCTCTTAACAGATTCCCTTTACCCCTCACTGCCCAGCCTGGTGGCCTCAGAAAAGACCTGGGACCAGACAACATCGAACAAGGAAAAAATACAAGTTTCCCCTCCTTCTTATAGACTCAGCATACCCAGCCTATGCCCAAACCTGGTGAGGTCTAATCCATCCACCATCTGAACACTTGGGACCAAGGCACAAACTGTTGATGCCTATTAATAATGAAGCCCAGATGCTGAGGGGTCCTGAGGAGGAGAGCCCTCCCACAACTGCTGAGACTTCTCCTCAACAGTACAGGCAGGTGATGGGCCTGGTCCAGAACCTGGAGCTGAAAGGCAGCAGGCAGGACCCCTGTGAAAAGCTCTCAAAAACCTGGGTGCTGGTCAGAGCCCAGCAAGTGCCAGACCCTGGGAAGAAGTATCAGAGCCAGACAGCCCCACAGAAGTCATCAGACACATCACATTAAGGTAGTGAAATTGAGGCCCAGGAAAGGGGGAGGGAAGCGTCCGCAGTCAGCAGCAAACCCAGGAGCCCTCATATTCCAGACAAAGAATACCTCCTACTTGCAGCACCTCGTACTTGAAGCATCCCAAACTTAATGGAGAAAAACCTGAAAAGGTAATGAAGTTGTCTCACACTGCCTTTGTCTTAAAGGCAATTGCCTGCAGATGGCTAGCCCAGAATATTTCCAAATGAGATGCCCTGGGAGAACCCTTGGTGGGCACCGAAGCAGTCAGTCCAAGAGAAAAAATAATAATGCAGGTTGTTGTCTAAAGCACTTGTGTGTGCATTCTGTTTGGGGAAATAGCATTAGTCACAGAGGCAGCACTGATGGGGGGTGGGGAGAGGGGGCACAACTGGGGAGAGCTTGGGGGAGGCAGCAGCATGGAGAAGGTTAGCATCTCCGCCAAAGCCTGCCTACAACTTGCCCCACCCGCCACCCACACTGGTGGAAGGGAACTGTCTGATGGGGTGAAAGCATATCAGGACCCTGCACACTGAGTGAGGAAGTGGGCAAGGATGCTGGGGTCTCCTGAAACTTTCCCCAGCTCCTTGGTCACCTCAGCCTGAGTTTGCACGTGAGTGTAACACATGTACGATATTCATTCATGTGCTCAAGCATTTGCTGAGCACTAAATCCAGAGAACTGTTCTAGGTACTGAAGATACAGCAAAGGGCAATGCAGATAAAGCTTCCTTGTCTCATGTGAATGGGGGGAAAAATAACAATGCCCATTTGTTCATTTCATGGAGCTAGGATTCTTCCCATTCCCCTGTTCCACACCCTGCCCCAGAGCAGCCCCATTCTGGCATGTCTGCATCTCCCAGCTATGAGTGCTGATTCTAAGGGAAGACCACCAGCCTGAGCTCCAGGATGGCTCAGAACTTTCCTCCCTGCCACACCCTAAAAACCCCATCCATCTAGGGCCAGTCACTGGAGGAGGGGGTGCACCACAACAGACACCAGAGTAGTCACTCGATGCCCAGTCCTTGTTGCTCCCAGCTCGCCAGCCTTCCAGCCCAGCAGCCCGAGTGGTCTCTATAAACCTACCCTGGATGGGGTTGCACACCCACCTTCTAAAAGCTCACTCATTGAAAATCAGACCCTCTCTCTTCCTCTTCCTCACTCACACAAGGCCTCATCTCCCTCCTCCAGTACCCCCTCTCTCCTCTCAGCCTCCCTGCTTCCTCCCAGCCTCCTTACCTCCTCTTAGTCTCACATCCCTCCTCCCAGCCTCACCTCCCTCTTGTCAGCCTCACCTCTCTCTTCTCAGCCTCCCCTCCCTCCTCACCTCCTCAGCCTCCCTGTCTCCTCCCAGTCTCACCAACTTCCTCCCAGCCTTACTTCCCTCTTCACAGCCTCACCTCCCTCTCCCTCATCTCCCTGCTTCCTCCCTGCCTCCTCTTAGCCTCACCTCAGGCTCCTAGCCTCGCCTTACCCAGTTCTTTCTCTCTCTAGGCCTCCATTCCTTCTACCTGGATCCAGGATGCTCTTCCCCCATCACTGCCAGCGTCAAGCTAGCCCTTCAGATCCAACTGTAAGTGACACTTCTTCAGGAACCTTCTCAGATGTGCATCCAGAACAGACCCCTCACAACCCATCTTAACACACTTCACTTTTCCTTCACAGACATTGTGATTTATACTGTTTTGGGGGACACAGCAATTATTTGCCTGATGTCTACATCTCCTACCCACTGAAAACTCCATGAAGGAAGGTAAAAAGCTGAGTTTGTTCACCAATGAATCCCCTGCACCTAACACAAACTGTACAGAGGCCCTTGTGAGGAGTTTGAGTTTTATTTTAATAGAAAACCTTCGAAAATTCTTACACAGGAGGTGATGAGGTCACATTTATTGTCAGTGACTTATTAAACAACCAAAACCCAAGAGAATAAAAATATTAAAAGTTTCTTTTCCTTTAGTCATTCACCTTGGTTCCAGAATGACACCAAAAAGTTTAAGTCACTTTTAATTATCAAGAGGTCCAAGCTTATTTCACCCCCTTTCATGCCTTCCTCCACCGTTTCTCATGCCATGGCTAATCTTTGTCCTGGGGAGGAAGCATGATTTCTAAGAGATTCCTTTCATATCCCTCCCTACTCCTCAGGCCTCCCTTCCTAGGGCCTGCAGGAACATGGGGCAAGGATAGAAACATGGCCAGTGTTGTCTGAGGTGTCCAATCACCTGTATATGAGGTGAGGTGCCCCTGGCTTCCATCTGGTTGGATCTAGTTCCTTATTATGTTGGGGGGTCCACTGCATGGAATGTGGAAAGTGAGGAAAAGAAGGATCAGGGAGATTTCTGTTTCAGGCTCAAGTATCTAGATGGTTGTTGGAGACATTTTGTGAGGTGGGATGTCGGGAAAGGAGGAGGCTAGAGAAATCCCCCTGGAGTCTCTTAAGGCCAAGGTATGTGGGAAACATGCCTGCAGATGTCAAGGCTCAGAGGAAACGTCTGGGCTAGAGACCAGCATTTGGAGTAGTTTGATGTGTAGAGATGACAAGCCCCTGGGATAGATGAAGTCACCAAGAAAGGAGAACAGAGGAAGGAGAAGTAGCACAGCTCTGCCCCTTGGGGACTGTCAAAAGTTCAAGTTTGGGCAGGACATTGGGGGGAGCCTGTGAAGCAGAAAATTGGCAGCCAATGACAACATGGTGAAAACCAGAGAAGAGACTATCATGGAGGTCTTGCTCAACCTTGTCAAATGTCACAGCAAGGGCACCGAAGAGGGAAAGGAGCTTGGGGCGGAAATATAAAGATGGCTGGCTTTGACAAAGGTAGTTTCAAGGAAGGGAGGGTGACATCAGTAGCCACACTGTGGTGGGTTGAAACGTGGACAGAAGGAGAGGACATGGAGAGGTAAGAAACAGGGCAGTAGCTGGAGGGGAATGGAAAAACGGGTAAGGGATTTGCAGTTTTGCTTTTCTGATGGAAGATTCTAAGACAAGTTTCTAGGCAGCAAAGCAGGAAAGTGGGAGAGGTGGAATGCAGGAGAGAGGTATAAAAGGGGGAAAGGCAAAATCCCAGGGAGGGTAAAAGCTTGGATCCAGAGCCCAGGGAAGGAAGTGGCCTTTGCAAGGGGAGGGAGACCTACTTCCTCCAGGACAACAGGATGGGGTCATGAGCCACAGGATGCAGATGCAGGTGGGGTTATAACTTGGGAGCCTGGAGATGAGACATGGCTGGGAAATGGGAGGGGAAGTGGATTGGGGATTGAGAGAAGAAGACAGAGTACAACACAGGGGTTTCGGGAGGACATGTGAATGCTGTAGAGGTGAGTGCTGAAGAGTCAAACCTGACACCCAGCTCTCCTCTTCACGGAACACCATGCACCTGTGCAAGTTGGCCTCCAGGTTCATCAGGAGTTTTGCCTGATAAATATCACAAAGAAAAGTGAACAGGGAAATTGGGCAGGCAAGGGAAGGATTATTAATGAAACAAAATCATGATGTTTAACTCAGGAGACAAGGGTTTTGTGAAGAATGTGGGGTTAAAGATCTCACTGTTCCAACAGAAGAACTGAGGGTAGTTGGAGAACGGTAGGTTGTGTTTGTGATTTTGGATACGGGGTAGCTGTCGCCAGTGGGCTTGTCTAGAATATGAACTCCACGAGGCTGAAAGGCTCAGGTAAGTGAGGAGGTGCAACTGGAGATGAAGAGGTTATGGAAATGAAAGGCCGAAATGTGAAAGTCATCAGGAATGAGGCAGATCTGGGATGGGGAGAGAGCAAGCCCGAGGGGGAATAACACCTTCAACTTGACAGGCTGTCCACAGAGGATAACCAGGTGTCAGTTAAGGTAAGTAGGGGAAGAGAAGAGGTGGAGGTCAGGGTGTCTGTCAGCTCCAGGGTGGCAGCTGCCGAGGGAGAGAGGATGGGTGGGGAAGCAGATAGCAGGTGGAGATTTGTGTAGGCTCAGGCACAGCTGTGACTGAAGTCAGAACAGTAGGATGGAAATTAAAAGATTCAGAGCAGTTGGTAAAGTGTCCGACTTCAGCTCAGGTCATGATCTCACTGTCCTTAAGTTCGAGCCCTGTGTCGGGCTCTGTGCTGACAGCCCAGAGCCTGGAGCTTGCTTCTGATTCTGTGTCTCCCTCTCTCTCTGTTCCTCTCCCGCTCATGCTCTGTCTCTCTCACTCTCAAAAATGAATAATTGTTAAAAAAAAATATATGCATAGCAGAGACGGGACAGTTTTAGAGCCGACATCTCTAGTGCTCTGGTTGACGGTGTGATTAATCCCAGGACACTACCTCAATTGGGTGATTCTCTGTACAAGGGCCACCTTTCTTTGTATTGTAGCCAATGTTTTCAAAGGACAAATATGTATGTTAATCAAAGAAGGCTAGGGAGGGAATTAATATTGAAAAACTACTAGTCCCAGGACATTTATATTTATGTCTGTTTAATCCTCTGATAAGTACGCAGAGAAATTATTACTGTTCCACTTCACACATGAGAACAAGGTTCAGAGAAAATAGGTACCTCATCCAGGGGCCCCGACTAGCAAGTAACAGAAGAAGAAGAAGGAAATGATGAAAAGGGTATTATTTAGATTTATTTAGAACTTCCTGCCATAGGCCTGCCATGGCTAATTGCTTTTACCCACACTGTCTTATTTAATTCTCATGATGAAACTAATAAACTAAATTGCATTATATACCCATTTTATAGATGGCATAATTATGACTTAGAGAGTAATGAGATCTGTCCAAAGTCAAAGGCAGACACCCATATCCTTTGTTGGACATGATGTCTTTTACCCACAGAAGACATGCTCGAAGCCCCACTCATGCAGAGAAATGCCCCATCAAGAGACCAGTTTAAATATAGAGCAGGTGCCCCTGCCATGGAGATGGACGCCACATCTTTTAACCTCATTGTACTCTGGCCTGCTGAGCCATCCTCCATGATGAGTCAGCTAATCAGACACATGTCCTGGGCCAGGGGCTACAAGCTGTTTCAATTTTTCAAACACAACAAACAACAGGAAAGAAAAATGATCATACCAGATCCAGAAAGAGGCTCGACCCAATGCCCCCAAATAGCTCTTCCAGTCAAGAAACAGACCCTCCATCTGGGCTTACAGATGTTGTTCAGTGACCCTCAGTCAGCAGCCTGGCCCCTCAGGGGAAGCTGAGAGGATCACATAGTGACGGTGCCTGTGAGTGGGCAGTGGCAAAGCAGGGCGGTTCCCTGGGAAGAAAGTTGCAGGATTGAGGTTGCCTGAAATCCAGCTGATAACTGCCAATAACTGCAATTTCTACACCCAACATCCCTGCCCTTAAGTCGTGTACCTGGAATCAGAAGCTGAGGACCACAAGAGCCCCAGCTGTTCACTTCTGTGTAACCCTAAAACTGACCAACAGTGAGATACTGGTAGACCCTGTGATGAAGAAATAGAGGTATCTCATGGCCAGAGCATCATGCCTGCACTTCATCAATTGGTGAGGTATTAGATGCTCAGCACAAGTATGCATCTGCAAATGGACTGAATGCTAGGTTCACCCCAATGGTCTGGGAATAATGCTGAAACCTTATCTCCAGGTGTCCAGGCAAGATTAGGAGTGGTGGCCTCTGGTTTTAATGAGAGAACCTTCTACAGACAAGAATTCCCTACTTCTAAATGCAATATAAGGTTCTTAAAGCAATGAAAAGCAACTAACATTGGGAGTGTTAATAAGAACACAGTATCTTCAGTCCAGATGCCATTGGGCTTATATTTTTAACATTTCTGCCAGCCCACACTTGGCTGAAGCAGATGCAAATGTAAAACCAACTTTGATATCCCCTGTTTGGTTTCATAAACTTACTATAAATGTTTCAAAAGCACATTTTTGTGTTTTATATTCTTTTTGTTTATTTTCATGTTAGACTCGGGGTTTTATCTTATAAAGTTGTTTTCCAAAAGTAGAATTTTGCACCCACAGAATATTGAGGCTTCACATACACAACTCAATGTAGAGGCATCATCTAGAAACAAAGTAGTTCTCTGGTATCATGAGCCAACTCTTTGATGTGCCCTCTATCAGCTATCCTATATTTTGTTTCTGGGTAGACCAAATGTTCTAAGAGCATCTGGCTAGTGGAGCAGTCCCCAACTAGTGAGCAGCTAGATCCTCTGCATTCCATCTGTTGGCTCTGTCTTAGTTCCAGGGACTTCACCACTATGGCTACACTATTCAAGGGTCTCCACCTCAGAGGCAAGGAAAGGTTATAAATCTCACTTAGAGGGCTCCATTCAAACTACTCAAGGGAAAAAACATCCCGCAGCTGATTGAGAAATGCACATCTGGTTAAGAAGCACTGATATGGCATGTTGGAGTAATCACACCCCACCATGATTCTTCCCCTGGATGTAGCCATAAAACCTAGACAGAATGCATGGATCAGTATTAGAGGAATCTGAAAAATAAATAGTGGCAGTCAGGTAAGGGAAGAGGACAAGAATTTTAAGTTCCACTAAACTGGATTGAAGTTTAACAAGTTTTCATTTTCTGTTCCCCTTGCTCCTCAGCCTTGGAGATAGGTACAGCCACAAAAGTGTAGAGCAGGGCAAGATCACAAAAGCCACAGCTATCTGACTGAAGGATCATCACAGGAGATCCATAAGAACAGGAAAGTACTGGGGATATCACACAGAGGGAGGAGTTTGGGAAAGCAGTTCCATCAAGTTGTTTATAAACTTCTGGGACACACCCCTGAGCTTCTCATAAAAGGATAAGATACTAAACAGGATGGAAAAAAAAAAAACCCGTGAAAACAAAATTTAAAGACAAGTTACCATCCAGATTCTAGACTGGTCACTGGGTGATACACAAATGGGACATATCAAAAGAGCACTGCAAGTGCTTTGAAAACTGAAAACTGAAAACTGATTTTAGAAACAGTCCATAGGCAACATGCTAGAACTTGTGGCCTTAACCTAACCTGCTAAAACAAAAATATTAGTACCCAAAGAGATCAAGAGTTTCATAGCATAATATTCAAAATGTCCAAGATAAAATCCAAAAATTCTCAGAATAACAACCAGGAAAATCTCAACTCATATTAAAAAAAAAAAAGACATTAACATCAAGAGGAGATATTGGGGTGCCTGGGTGGCTCAGTTGGTTAATCATCTGACTTTGGCTCAGGTTATGATCTCACAGTTCATGAGTCTGAGTCCTGTGTCTGGCTCTGTGCTGACAGTTCAGAGCCTGGAGCCTGCTTCAGATTATTTGTTTCCCTCTCTCTTTGCCCCCCCCCCCCACTTGCACTCTGTCTCCCTCTCTCTCAAAAATAAGTAACATTAAAAAAAATTTTTTTTTAAGAGAAGATGATGAGATGTTCTAACAAAGACTTTAAAATGACCTTTAAGGGGCACCTGATTGGCTCAGTGGGTTAAGCATTCAACTTTGGCTCAGGTCATGATCTCACATTTGTGAGTTAGAGCTCCACATCAGCCTTTCTGCTGTCAGCACGGAGCCCACTTCAGATCATCTGTCTCCCTCTCTCTACCTCTCCCCAACTCTCTCTCAAAAATTAAAATAAACATTTAAAAAATAAAAAAATAAAATAACTATTTAAAATATTTTCTAACAAGCAATTGTGAATACTCTAAAAACAAATGGGAAAATAAAAATTCTCAGCAAAGAAATACAAGATATAAAAAAAAACAAGTAGAAAAGTTAAGCTAAAATATACAGTAACTTAGAAAAAATAAAAAACTCATTGGATCAGCTCAATACAAATTTCTCAGTAATAGCATCAGCAGACAGATAATCAAAAAAGATATAGAAGAACTAGACAGTCCCATCAACCTACTAGATCTTATTGGCATTTATAGAACACTTCAAACAACAACAAAATACAATTTATTATCAAATACACATGGAACATTTGTCAAGAAAGACCACATCTCATATTATAAAGAAATCTTTAAAAATTTAAAACAATTAAATCATAAAAAGGCTTTCTGACCATAATGGAATTAAACTAGAATTGTTGAGTAACAGGGGCGCCTGGGTGGCTCAGTCGGTTAAGCGGCTGCCTTTGGCTCAGGTCATGATCTCGTGGTCCGTGAGTTCGAGCCCCGCGTCGGGCTCTGTGCTGACAGCTCAGAGCCTGGATCCTGTTTCGGATTCTGTGTCTCCCTCTCTCTGACCCTCCCCCATTCATGCTCTGTCTCTCTCTGTCTCAAAAATAAATAAACGTTAAAAAAAAATTTTTTTTTAATTAAAAAAAAGAATTGTTGAGTAACAGAAAAATAAAAAGGAAATGTCTAAACACTTGAATACACTTATAAATAATCCACAGATCAAAGAGAAAGTCTAAAGAAAAATTCAAAAATATTTTGAACAAAAATAAAAATTTGACATTTTACAATTTGTGAAATGCAAATAAAGTAGTGCTTAGAGAGAAATTTGTAGCACTGAAATATGTATATCAAAAAGAAGAAAGAACTCAAAACAATAATCTAAGCTTCCATATTAAGAGACTAGAAAGGGAAGAACATATTAAACCCAAAGCAAGCACGAGGCTGGAAATAAAGATAACATCAGAAATCAAAGACATTGAAAACATAAAAACAACACATAAAATAAATGAAACAAACCAGATTTTTTCAAAAGATCAACAAAATTGATAAACCTCTTGAAAGACTAACAAAAAAGGAGGGCACAAATTACCAATGTCAGACATGTAAGAAGACATCACTACAGACTCCACAGATGTTAAAAGGAAAATAAGGGAATAAAATGAACAACTCTACACCCATAAATTCAGCAACTTACATGATGCAGAGTAATTTGCAGAAAAACACAAAAACCAAAATTCAACCAAGATAAAATAAATAACCTGAATATTAGTGTAAGTACTAAATAAATTTAATGCATAATTGAAAGCCTTCCCTCCCCAAAATCTTCAGTCATAGATGATCTTATTGGAAAATTCTACCAAACGTTTAAAGAAGAAATAAAACCAATGTTACACAATCTCTTCCAAAATACAGAAAGGATACACTTTCTACTTATTTTACAAAGCCAGAATTCCCCTGCTATAAAAATCAAAGACAGTAGAAAACAGAAAACTGCAGATCAATATTCCTCAATAACATAGACAAAAATAGAGAAAGACCAATACCATATGATTTCACTCATATGTGATATTTAGAAACAAAACAAACAAGCAAAGGGAAAAAGAAAGAGAGGGGCAACCTTCTTAATTATAAGGAACAAACTGATCGTTACCAGGGAGCAGGTGAGGGGATAGGTTAAATATGTGATGGGGATTAAGGAGTGCACTTGGCATGATGAGCACTGGGAGATGTATGGAACTGTTGAATCACTATATCGTACACCTGAAACTAATATAAAACTGTATGTTAACTAACTGGAATTGTAATAAAAACTTTTTTAAAAAAACATACACAAAAAGATCTTCAAGAAAATATTAAATATAAACAAATTGAATCTAGCAATATATAAAAAGAATATTATGACCATGTAATATATAACTCAGAAATACAAGACTAATTCAATCCTTAAAAATAAAGCAATATGTTACACTAATTTAACAGTCTAAGAAACAAAAACTACATCAAAAGATGCAGAAAACTCATTTTGAAAAATTCAGCATGATTCATGATAAAAACTCTCAGCAAACTAAGAATAAAAGATAACTTCCTCAACTTGATAAAGGGTACCAACCCACACACATACACACACATACACACACACACACACACACACACACACACATACACACACACACACACACACACGGCTAATATTATACTTAATATTGAAAGACTGAAAGATTTTCTCCTAAAATAAGAAAAAGGCAAATATCTCTACTCTCACCATTCCTATTATACATCTTATTAGAAGTTATAGCCAGTGCAATAAGGTAAGAAAAAAAATAAAATATGTATTCCAAGATAGCAGCATAGAAAGACCCTGAACTCACCTCATCTGACAGAAACACAGAATCTATAGCTACATATTGAAACATACTCACCAAAAATACTGAAAACTAGCTGAATAACTCTCTTCAAAATAAAAGATAAAAGAACTATATTGAGACAGGAAAAGCAGAGATGTGGTCTTCCACAGTGCAAGGACACAATAGAGAGGACTCAAAATCACAGTGAAAGAGAAGTTACAACTGATACCACAGAACTACAAAGTATCATGATCACTATGCACAATTATATGCCAACAAACTGAAAAACAGAAAAAAATAGATAAATTCCTGGAAATATACAATCTTCCAAGACTGATCATGAAAAAAATAGAAAGTCTGAATAGACACACTACTAGTAAAGAGATTGAAAAAAAATAATCAACAACCTCACAACAAATTAAAGTCCAGGACCAGACAGGGTCACTGGTGCATTCTACCAAATATTTAAAATTTAATACCTATCCTTCTCAAACTCTTCCCCCCAAAATTGAGTAGACGAGAATGCATCCTAACACACCTTACAAGGCCTATATTAGCCTCATATCAAAACCAAACAAAAACACCACACAAAAAAAAGGAAATTATAAGCCAATATACCTGATGAGCATAGATGCAAAAATTCTCACCAAAATATTAGCAAACCAAATTCAACAATACACTAAAAGGACCATGTCCCAACACCAAGGGGGATTTAGGACAGGATGCAATGTTGGTTAAACATCCACAAATCAATCATGAAACACCACATTAACAAAATGAGAATACAAACATATGATGATCTCAGTAGATATAGAAAAAACATTTGACAAAATTCAACATCCATTTATGATAAAAAAAATACTCAACAAAGTGGGTACCTCAACCAATAAGAGCTATATATGAGAAACCCATAGCTAAAATCCTACTTAATGGTAAAAATATCAAAGCTTTTCTTCTAAGATCAGGAACAAGAAAGGATGCCCACTCTCATCACTTTTATTCAACATAGTATTAGAAATCCTCATCATGACATTTAGGCAAAAAAAAAAGGCATCCAAGTTGGAAAGGAAAAAGTAAAACTGTCACTATTTGCAGATCACATAATACTATATACAGAAAACCCTAAAGACTCCACAAAAAAAAAAAAAAAAACCTGTTAGAACTAATAAATGAATTCAGTCAAGTTGCAGGACACAAAATCAATATATAGAAATCTATTATGTTCCTATACACTAATAACAAACTATCAGAAAGAGAAACTAAGAAAAGAATACCATTTACAAGTGCATCAAAGAGAATTAAATACCTAGGAATAAATTTAACCAAGGAGGTAAAATATTTATACACTGAAAACTATAAGACATTGATGAAAGACATGGAAGATACACAAATAAGTGGAAATATATTCTGTGCTCATGGATAGGAAGAATTACTATTGTCAAAATGTCCATACTACCCAAAGCAATCTACAGACTCAATGCAAACCCTATCAAAATTCCAATGACATTTTTCATTGAACTAGAATGAATAGTTCTCAAATTTGTATGAAACCACAAAAAAAAACCATGAAAAGCCAAAGCAATATTGAAAAAGAGGAAAAGAGCTGGTGATATCACACTTCCTGATTCCAAACTACCCTACAACACTATAGTAATCAAAACTGTATGGTATTGACATAACAGACACATTGATACAGAATAGAGAGCCTGGAAATAAATCAATATGTATATGGACAATAAACTTACGACAAAGCAGCCAAGAATACACAATGGAGAAAGGATAGTCTCTTCAACAAATGATGTTGGAAAAATTTGGCAGCCATATGCAAAAGAATGGAACTAGACCACTGTCTTAAATCATACACAGAAATAAACTCAAAAAATATTTGAATGTAAAGCATGAAACCATAAAACTCCTAGAAAAAAAAACACAGGATGTAAGCTCTTTGACATTGGTCTTGGTGTTTTTTTTTTAAATCTGACTCTAAAAGCAAAGGTAACAAAAGCAAAAATAAGTGGAACTACAACAAACTAAAGAGCTTCTTCACAGCAAAGGAAATCATCAACAAAATGAGCATCAACTTACTGAATGAGAGAATGTATCTTCAAATCATGTATCTAATAAGGGGTTAATAACCAAAATATACAAAGAATTCAAACACCCGAAACTAATATAACACTGTATGCTAACTATATTGGAATTAAAAGAAAAGAAGCAATGAAAGGAAGGGAGGGAGGGAGAGAGAGAGGGAGGGAGGCAGAAAGTACTCAACTCAACAGCAAAAAAACAATCTGATTTGAAAATGAGGAAAAGATATAAATAAATACTTTTCTTTTAAAAAAATTTACATTTATTTATTTTTGAGAGACAGCATGAGCAGGGGAGGGGCAGAGAGAGAGGGAGACACAGAATCAGAAGCAGGCTCCAGGCTCCGAGCTGTCAGCACAGAGCCCAACACAGGGCTCGAACCACGAATCGTGAGATCATGACCTAAGCCGAAGTCGGACGCTCAACCAACTGAGCCACCCAGGTGCTCCTAAATAAATACTTTTCAAAAAAAAGACATAAAGGTGGGCAACAGGCATATCAAAAGATGTTCAAAATCACTAATTATCAGGGAAATGCAAATCAAACCCACAATGAGATATCACCTCACACTTGCAAGAATAGCTATTATCAAAAAGTCAAAAGATAACAAGTATCGAAGAGAATGTTGAGAAAAGGGAACCCACATACGCTGTTGATAGGAATGTAAATTGGTATATCCACTATTGAAAACAGTATGCAGGTTCCTGAAAAAATCAAAAACAGATCTACTATATGATCCAGCTATTTGCTTTCCAGGTATTTTTTTGAAGACAATGAAAACACTAATTCAAGAAGATATACACACCTTTCCATTCATTGCAGCATTATTTATAATAGCCAATATGTGGAAAACAACCTAAGTGTCTTATTGAGGGATGAATGGATAAAGAAGATGTGGCATGTTTGTACAATGGAATACTACTTAGCCATAAAAAAGGAAACATTACCATTTGTAAGAACACGTATAGACCTTGAAGTTATTATGCTATGTATGCTATGTATTCTCTCAGAAAGAGAAATACAAATACAGTATGATTTCACTTACATGTGGAATCCAAAGAACAAAACAAAACTCCCAGATACCGAGAACAGATTGGTGGTTAGGGGTTGGACAAAAGGGCAAAGGACAAAAAGGGTCAACTGTATGGTGATGGAAGGCAACTAAACTAATTGTGATCATTACTTTGCAGTGTATAAAATATTAAATCATTATGTTGTACACCTGAAACTAATATAATGCCATGTACCAATTTTACCTCAATAGCAACAACAAAAAATTAAAGCACATGAATTGAAAAGGAAGAGGAGTGCCTGGGTGGCTCAGTTGATTAAGCGTCCAACTTTGGCTCAGGTCATGATCTTGTGATTTGTGAGTTTGAGCCCTGCATCAGGCTCTGTGCTGACAGCTCGGAGCCTGGATCCTGCTTTGGATTCTGGGTCTCCTTCTCTCTCTACCCCTCCCCTAATCATGCTCTGTCTCTGTCTCTCTCTCAAAAATAAAAAAACATTAAAAAATTTTTTTTAATAAAAGGAAGAAATAAAACTGACCTATTCACAACCAATAAGATTTTCTATGTAGAAAGCCTCAATTAACCTACAAAACAATTCCTAGAATCAAAAATTATCAAAGCTGGAGAATACAAGGTAAACACACAAAATATCAATAGTATTTCTATATACCAGCAATGTAGAACTGAAAAACAAAATTTAAAAATAATGCTATTTACAATAGCTCCCCAAAATGAAATAAATTATAAAGCTAATATAACTTATGAAGGATCTGTACAAAACACTAATACAGGAAATCAAAGACCTAAATAAATGGAAAGATAAACTGCGTTCGCAGATGGGAAGACTCAACATAGCAGTGATGTTAATTTTCCGCAAATTGGCCTATAGATTTAAAGCAATTCTGATTAAAATCCCAGAAGGATTTTTTAAATATAGACAAGTTGTTTCTAAAATGTATATGGAAAGGAATGGAATTAAAATAGCTAAAACAATTTTGAAAAAGAAGCTGAAAAAATCACTATCCAATTTTAAGACTTACTATAGATCTATAGTAATCAAGACAACATGATATTAGTGAACATATAGACAAGTAGATGAGTGAAACAGAGTAAAGAGCCTAGAAATAGAACCACATAAATATGGCCAATTGATTTTAACATTGCAAAAGCAATTCCATGCAGAAAGGATAGTCTTTTCTACAAATAGTGTAAGAACAACTACACATCCAAAAACAAACAAAAAAAACATTGAATTCAGCCTCACAACTTATACAAAAGTTAACTCAAAATGGATCATCCATTCTGGAAAAGTCTGGCTGTTTTAATAAAGTTAAATATATACTTACCATATGATCCAGGACACCCACTCTTGGGTGTTTATCCAAGAGGAATGAAATTGTCAGACAAAAACATGAACATGAGAGTTTTTAGAATCACTATTCATAGTCACCAAAAATTGGAAACAAACCCAAACATCCTTCAGCAGGTGGATGGATAAATACACTATGGTTGATCCAATAAAATACTATTCTACAAAAAGATGAGTGAACTATTGACACATACATGGATGAATCTCAAAGGCATTATTCGGAGTGAAAGAAGCCAGTTTCAAAAGTCTACACACTGTCTGATTCTATTTATATGACAGTCTTGAAATTATGAAACTATCATGAAGGAGAACAGATCAGGGGTTAGGAAATTCTGAGGCCACAAAGGAATAGCATGAAGGAGCTTTCTGATGAAATTGTTGTGTATCTTGATTGGGGTGGTGACTCCATGTATCTCCACATGTGTTGAGATTCAGAGAACCATAAAAAAATAATAATGAAATAAAATCACAACAAAAACATGACACAAATAGGACAGGGCACTGTAGCAAACCTCAATCAACCTCCAAGGCTTTGTGCGAGAGCTTCTCAGGTTAAAAACTTACAAACAAGACAAAAAACACATTTGAACCAGGAGACACAGAAGACACAGAAGTAGATTGACAGAGCATTGAAGAGACAGATGTGGACCCTTGAGGATGTCCCCTGACTTCACATCCAAGCTTACTCCTCCCAAGCCTAGAACACTGCTCAGCCACATTTCCCTGAACACAGTGAGTCCTATGAGCACTGGTCCTCAAGTTTGTTTGTATACAGAGTCTGAACTAAAGGAATCTGGCCTTGCAACAGAAGGGCATCTATTATAAATGCAGAGATGTGGCTTCAGTAGTGTCTGAGATACAGCCACAGAATGTAGCTTCCAGTGATCCAGAAAGTTCCCTTATCATCTGCGGGATGTATGTCTTACAATTAGCTGGATTGTTGAAATGACAGGTAGAGCAGCCCTGTTAGTTTGCTAGGGCTTTTGTAACAAGGTACCATAAATTTAAAACAAAGAAATATATTCTCTCACAGTTCTGGAAACCAGAAGTCCAAAATCAAGGTGTCGGCAGCATCATGGTCTCTCCAAAGCCTCTGGGGTAAGATCCTGCCTTGCCTCTTCCAGTTTCTGGTAACCTCGGGCATTCCTTGGCTTGTGGCCATATGACTCCCAATTTCTGCCTCCATCTTCACATGACTGTCTTCCCTCTGTGTCTGTGTCATCATATGACATTCTCCTCTCTGTGTGTCTGAATTTCTCTTTTCTTATGAGGACACCAGTCATATTGGACTAAGGCCCACCTCAATTAGATCTCATTTTAATTTGATCACAGCTGTAAGGGCTCTGTTTCTACATAAGGTCACATTCACGGGTACAAGGAATCAGAACTTCCACATAACTTTATACAATTCAACCTATACCATCAAAATTTCATAGAAAATAGGAAATGAAAGGTAAACCAACAGTACTGGCATTCATTTGTTGAATGTACTGATAGCAATTGATTCTAAAGAGGTTGACAAGCATTGAGTCTCTGCTCTCCTTATCCTAAATCGCCTTTTCAACTTGTTGGGAAAAACAAACCTTCCCTTGAGTTGTATGTTTTTATATAATGCAGGCTGCACCTCTTTTTAAAGTTTTCAAACCAACCCTCACTGATGTACAATTTAATGATTTTTTACACTTGCTTCTGCTATGTTTCGATTTCCCAAGTCTCAGCAAAATCCTTATTTAACCACTTGGCCTTTTCACAAAATTATCATGGTACTTACTGGGCCTGGGAGGGATATAAACAAATCTCTCTCCCCTTACAACCCCCCAGACTCAGCCACGTATTCTAGGAGGAAGGAGCCATATTTGTCGCTGTGTTCTTTTGTTTAAAGGTACTATGCTACTATGTCAAACTATGCATACCTGAAAACATGGAATTAAAAATCTTTAATATACTGAAACAAAATAACTTTTCAAAACTATGGTTGGCAAAGATCCTTGGACCTTCCTCCACTGGTTTATATATTCACCTGGTAAACATTCACTGAGCACATAGGATGCTCTGCACCCTATATCATACTAGGGGTACAAATAGGACAAGCCATAACATTGATGAAAATTCAGTATTTTGAGTGTTTTTACAGGATTAGCATAAGGTATCTTAGGATGTTGGTGCTGCTCCTAACTCCTCCTGAGAGTAAAGTGTGACTGTCCTCCAACTAGTTCAATTCTTGTCACCAATTCAATGGCAAACCCATAAGGACAAGAAATTCTTCCTCTCCTTATATCTCCCCCACCAAAGCAGCCCAGAATCAGACCAGCTCAGGACCTCTAGGGCAACCAGAGGCACCTGACGCATTCATTTAACAAATAGAAGTATACAGAGGCACCTGGCTGGGGCAGTAGTTGGAGAATATGACTCTTGATCTTGGGGTCATGAGTTTAAGCCCCACCGTGGGCATAGAGATCACTTAAAAAAATGGAAGTGTACAACTGCAATATGCCAACCATGGTGTCAAGCAGTGGAGATAGAGGAGAATGGCAGGGCAGCTGTCCTTCCTGAGCCATTTTCTACCACAGACTGGCTCCTAGGAAGTCAGGGAGCTGGGAGAATGGGGAGGCCTTGGCACATCAGCTGGCTGGGAGAGCCCACGAGGCAGCCAACAGCTGCTCATCCAGATATAGCCCTGCTGTCCTGAGAACATGTCACCTTATTCAAAAACAAGAAATATTTTTAATTCTCTGGCACTTATGCCCCACTTAGAATTATTACTTCAGTCACTAATCAGGGGAACCCAACCGCTCCAGACTCCTGAGAGTTCAGGCAGCTTGTCAAAGGTACAAAAGCTACCAGCAGCCAGCAGGACTCGGGGAAGCTGGCTCATGCAGCCCCAGGTGGACCTGATCATTCCACCAGGCCCAAGGGATTGGCGTCTACTTTGCCAATCTCCACCAGGCCCAAGTACATGGAGAAGGCTGCCATAGCAGACCCCAAATATGAGAGTGGCTCTCTTTCTATAAAGCTTTGGAACCCAATGGCCAATGAGTACCCAAACAGATGTCCAAACATCTGCAAATAGGGAGATGTACATTATAACAAAGCACCACTTATACCCATCTGACAGACAAGGATTTTAAGTCCAGCAACACAGATGCGCCTGAGTGGCTCAGTCGGTTGAGCATCCGACTACGGCTCAGGTCACGATCTCATGGTTTGTGAGTTTGAGCCCCACGTCGGGCTCTGTGCTGATAGTTCAGAGACTGGAGCTTGCTTTGGATTCTGTGTCACCCTCTCTCTGCCCCTCCCCTGCTCATGCTGTCTGTCTGTCTCTCTATCTCTCTCAAAAACAAATAAACATTAAAAAAAAAAGCTTTAAACTCCAGCAACATCAACCAAGAGTTGCCAGGATGTAAAAAACAGAGTACAACTAACTTGGAGAGCTTTTTGTCCATACCCAGGGAATCTGCCAGCATGAATGAGCTACAGGGCAGCCCATCACACAGGGCACAAGGGAAGCCATAGGATGTGTTCATCATAGTGCTGCCTATTACAACAAAACATTAGAAACTCCCCAGCATCTAGCAGTAGAAGAACAGGAAGGTAAACTATGCATCCAGAGGAATCCAATCAGCAGTTAAAATGAAACAAATCTCTGTCTATTCAGGTTTGTTAGATTCCCCCAAACATATTGCTATGTGAAAAAAAAGCAAGTTATGGAATATTATGTCCAATATGCTACCACATTCTATCATTTGAAACAGAAAACACTGCTATATCTTGTTAGTGAATATGTAGTTAAAATGTAGAAAAAATAAATGCCAAAGTAGATGCCAAGTTTAGGACAATCCTGCATTTGAACAAGGAGAAAGGTATAGGAGTTTGAGGATAGAAACAATGGAGGCTTCAACTATAAATTACTTTTTATTTAAAAAATTGGAAGCAAACACATCATATCATAATGGTAGGACTTATCAACCTTTGGAGCTGAGTGATAGAAACACCCATGTGTCATAGGCACTAACTTATGCTTTACATACACTACAGCATTTAACTCTCACTACAATGCTGTGAGTGAAGGTATTATTTACCCCCATTTCACAAATGGGGCAACTGAGACACTGAGAGGCTAAGTAACTTGCCCAAAGTTACACATCCAGGATTTAAACCCAGGCCATCTGGCCCCAAATCTTTGCTCTTAACCACTCTGGAATCCTGACTCTGTGGAATGGACATGGAGGTATATTGCAATTCTCCCTGACGTTTACATAGGTTTGAAAATTTCCCTAATTAAAATCAAAGAAGATGTAGAAGTGCTACAAGAAAGAGCTTCCCAAAGCCCCAGTTAACTTCATGTGTCAAGTTGGCTGGACCACAGTGGCCAGATATTTAGTCAAATATGATTCTGGATGTTGCTGTGAGGATGTTTTTGGATGATATTTACATTTAAATCAGTGGACTTTGGGTAAAGTAAATTGCCTTCCATAATTTGAGTGAGCCATCTAATCACTTAAAGGTCTGAGTAGAACAAAAGGCTGACTTCCTCCAAGCAAGAGGAAATTCTCCAGCAGATGGACTTCAGAAGTGATCAGCGATATTAGCTCTTCCTGGGGCTCCAGCATGCAGACCCACTCTGCAGAATTTGGATTTGCCAGCCTCCATAACTGCATGAGCCAATTCTTTCAAGCTCTCTCACTCTCTCCAGAAAGATACATACATACATACATACATACATACATACTATATAGAGAGATACACATTATATATACATATATATACATACACACATGTATGTGCATATATACACACACATGCACACACACGCATGTACACATCCTACTGGTGCTGTTTCTGTGGTGAACCCTGACTAATACACACCCCTCCAGCTCTTGCCTAGAAGAATGTAGTACAGCTGTCAAAGGACAGATGGAAAGAGGCCTGGCTGGGTTGCTCCTACTCCCTCCTGTCTGTGGAGTCTTGAGAGAAAGAATCCTAAAGAAGCCATTAATTATCAGAACATCACACTCCAAGGTAGCTATTGCTAATCCCATCTTATAGGGAGGAAAACTGAGGAGATAAACAGCTTGCCAAGTTCTCCCATCAGGCAAGGAACAAAGCACATTTCCCTAAAGCATACAGCAAGGGCTATCTGTGGGTGCACCTTGACTCTGCCAACAATCAAACCCAAATCAGACAAATGCCAGGAATCCTAAGAGTTGATCATTTGGGTACTAGGGCCACTGATGTGAATTTGCTTTTCACTACAGAGGTCCTATGCTTAGCCCACAGCCTGGTCACCCTCTTCCCCCAGGACAAATATTTTTGTATGTTTTCCAGCAATCTACTCAATAAGTACATTTTAAATGGACATGTACTTGTTAAATAAAGCAAAATATATAGATACCCCCTCCCTCATATGGGGCTTCCTTTAAAACAGTAAGAAGAGAAACCAAGGACAAGGGTAAATCCTGCTGGGGAGTGTACTGGTTAATCATGTAGATTACGTAGCAGATGGAAGAAAGTGTGGTTTCATTGAAATATCTAACAACAAAGAACAAGATACCCAGACTACAGGAAAATAGCACAAAGAGAAGTGAAAGCAAACATCTACAGAAATCATTATTAAATTAACTGCAAAGTTCACAGGGTGCCTGGGTGGCTCAGTCATTTGAGCATCCGACTTCGGCTCAGGTCATGATCTTACAGTTTGTGAGTTTGAGCCCCACATTGGGCTCTGTGCTGACAGCTAAGAGGCTGCAGCCCCTTCGGATTCTGTGTCTTCCTCTCTCTCTGCCCCTCCCCCACTCATGCTCTGTCTCTGTCTCTCTGTCTCTCTGTCTCTCCCTCTCAAAAATAAATAAACATTTTTAAAAAATTAACTGCCAAGTTCAGACAAGGAATCTCACAGCACGGTCAAAATCCTGATGGGGACACAGTGATGGCTCCAATACACACACTCCTCAGTGTCAGAAAACAACAACCACCTAGTAACCTTGAGTACTTGAGCAGACACTGAATTAAGACAATATACAGGAATGTCTAATTATGGGGCATAGTTCCTGTGATGACTATGCAGAAATATACGAGGACTCATAGCAGCAGACAAAAGAAATATTGCAATGCAAGGTCCTGTCTGATCTATGAAAACCTGAAATAAATGAAGATACATACCATACTCATGGATAGAAATATGTACAATTATGTAGAGTAAATTCTTCCCAAATTTATCTGTATATTTAATTCAACTCTAGTCAATATTCTAACAGTATTTTCATGGGCCCTAACAAGCTGATTCTGAAATTTACATGGAAGAATAAAGAACAATGAAGAGCCAATACACCTCTGAGAAAGAAGACTGCTGAGGAGAGAGTTTTTTACTAGGTCTCAAGAATTATTAAGTCTTAGGGATTAAGACATTGTGGTACTAATGCAATAATAGACAAAATAACCAACAGAATAGAACACAAAGCCCTGAAACAGATGCTAAAGTTATACAAAAATTTTCTAGATGACAGAAGTGGCAGATCAGGTCATGGGACACATAAGGAACCAGTCAATGAATGGAGCAGAAAATACGGGTGTCCACTTGGGAAAAAAAGTGAACTTCAATTCCTAACTCACTCCAAACATAAAAATTAACTATAGTTGGATGAAGAACTTAAATGATAAAAGTCAACTTTCACTGTTTTATGTAGCTAAATATCTTCCTGATCTGGGGATGAAAAAAGACTTCTTAGAAAAAAAGAAAAAAACTACATAAAATAAATGGTTGATAAATGTTGACTATATCCAAATTAAGAATTCCTATATATCAATGAAAACTTTCAAGACAATAAAAAGGCAAATAGGAAAATAATATTTGTTAACATTATAACTGATAAGGGATTAATATCAGTAATATATAAAGAACTAAAAATCAGTAAGGATCTTTGAACCAATAGAAAAAGGATCAAAAGACAAATAGGCAGTTCACAGAAAAGGAAACACCTGTGAATAATAAAGCTATATAAGATCTGTATTCTCTTTGGTGATCAGAGAAATGCTAATAAAGACCATAATAAAATACCATTTTACACAAATTCTGTAGACACAGATTAAGAAGCCTCTGTGTGTTGCAGAGTATATGGAACAAGAGCATCTCCTATATGTTGCTGGTAGGAGCATAAACTGATACAGTCAATTTAGAAAATAATTTGTAATTTTCTTGTAAAATTAAACATTCTGTCCCCGACAATCCAACAATGCCACTCCAAGAGAAACTTGGACATGTATAGCAGGAAACATGCACAAAAATATTCATAGCAGCACAGTTCATAATAGCAAAATCTTGGCATCATGCCTAATGCCCATCAACAGGAGAATGGATTAAAAGGAAACACCATTCACAATAGCATCCCATTGTAATGTACACTACTCGAATATTATGTAATGAACTCTGGCTACATACGGTAATAATGAGAGTGTGTCATAAACCAGAGATTATGATTAACCCAAATCTGAGGTCTCCAATATAAATGAAAAGGAGTAGGAAAAAATTTTTTTGAAAGGACACCTATCTTTCCCTGGTCAGACAAATGCTGTGATCTCATCCTTGCAAGGGACATAAGTGTTTATTGAAGGGGAATTTTTTAACAGCAAGTCCCTTCTGACATTCCTCAAACCAATACCATAAATGAAATTTCTATGCCAGCATCCCAGAGTGAGATAAATTGGGATTTAAATGGCAGAGGATGGGGGCTTAGCTGCAGCCATTTTTATTTATGCATACATTCAGGCAGAGTGAAGAGAAGATACTACAACCCTGATGGTAAAAGTTAACAGGAACACCAGGCTAAAGAATTTGGGAAGGAAATGGCTTCTAATCAGTCTGTCTGATGGAACCAATTGCCTGAGATAAAGCCAGGCCATGCTGTTGAAGATGGATAATCGAGACTTTATTGGACAAATGAAACAGCAGTGATAAAAGAGGTAAACTTGTTGCCAAGAAGGAAGGTAAATAGAGCTGGAATAATGGTAAAAGCTGTTGTTAGATTCCAGTTTTCCAAGCACTATTTATGCTCCTCCTCTGCAAAGTCTTTCTCACTTTCCTAAACAACTTCAGAGAACCAGGATCATGGACACATTACCCAACCCAACCTAAGCTGAGGTGTGTAAACTGCCTAAATTATCTCTATCAGACACCAGAATGGACAAAAATGGGGATAAACCCAAAAGTTCGGTCACTATCATTAGGAGATAAATAAGCAGAGAGGTTTACAGGGGTGAAAACCCATGTCTCAATGGTCTCCAATGGCTGTCACAAAAGTGCCATCTCTTTCCACTTCCTGCACTCCAGACAGTGATTTCAAACCAACAATTACCTCATCCAGTTTTGATCAGGCACAGACTAGGATCCAGAACAAAAAGATCCACACTACTGTCAAACATCCATTCAGAAACAAATTCAGTTCACTTCTTGGCTCAAACTCTTCCCCCTTCCCCCAGGAAGCTATCCCTGATTGCCCCTAAAACCTTTGAAGGGCCTCGTCCAATGGCTGACTACAGTATCAGTACTGTGCATACTTTGATACTTAGACAATGAGCAATCATTAGAATGAGTATCATGATGTTATTAATTCATTAGACAAATACCATTAAATATTACTCTGTGCCAGTCAGTGCACTGAGAACTGGGAATACAGCAGAAAATGAACACAAACAGGACCCCTGCTGTCTGGGGGCCACTTGCTGGCAAAGGAAAAGCCCTTCATCAGATAGTCATAATACTATCATGATTACAAATCAAACTAAGGGCAATGAAGGGCAGGCAGGACAATGAGGGACCAGATCTTGTTGGCAGGAGTGGGAGTGAGGTTAGGAAGTATTGTCTAAATTGTTTTTGAATGATGAAAAAGAAGTAATCTGTTGAAGGGGTATGTGCATGTGTATTTACACAATGTACGTGTGTGTGTGTGTGTGAGTGTGTGTGTGTGTGTGTGTGTGTGTGTGTGTGTGTTTGGTTGAGGAACAAATAAGGCAGAGGAAATAAGTGCAAATTTAGGTAGTAGATGGACCATAAAGGCCACATTTTCAAGATTCCCAAGTGTCCACTGAGAGCTGAATGGATACAGAAAATGTGGGGTGTATCTATATCTATATCTATATCTATATCTATATCTATATCTATAGATATCTATATAGATATATAGATATAGATATAGATATAGATCACACACACATACGCATATATATTTATATATAATAGAATATTACTCAGCCATAAAAAACAATGAAATCTTGCTATTTGCAACAACATGGATGGATCTAGAGGGTATCATGTTAAGTGAAATAAGTCAGTCAAAGACAAATACCATATGAGCTCACTTATAAGTGCAATTTAAGAAACAAAATAGCAAATGAACAAACAAGAAAAAAGAGTCAAACATAAATCAGACTCTTAAATACAGAGAACAAACTGGTGTTATCCAGAAAGGAGGTGCATGGTGGGGGGGGGGGGCGTGAAATAGATGAAGGGGATTAAGAGTCACTTATCGTGGTGAACACCAGGAAATGTATATAATTGTTCAATCACTGTACATACTGCACGCCTGAAACTAATATAACACTGTAAGTTACCTATACTTGAGTGAAAAAAAAAGATTCTGGTCTTTACTCAAATTCAATGGAAATCTTAAAAGGAATTTGGGGTAGGAGACAGTAGGCGCAGGAAATGACCTCTGCATTTTGCCTTTTGGAAAAAATCACTCTGAATAGAATTGAGGTGGTCACAGTTAATATGTGAGAATCAGTTAATAGTCTATTGCAATAAGAAATAATGGATGATATCTGGGACTGATATTCGGGCCCCACTGGGGGTTATGGTAATGAAAATCTTAGTGGGATTCGGGAACGAGAAGCAGAAAATGAATACTTTGCCATGATGAAAATAACTCCTTAATTATCACCTGTAATCATGTGAAATAAAATGTCTGCTAGACTTGGAACTCCATGAGGTCAGGGATTTTCCTCAGCTACTTTTTTTTTAACCTCTGCTGTATCCTAACACTTAGAATAACACCTACTAAACAATAGATACTTGTTAAATAGTTGTTGGGTGGATGGATGGATGGATGGATGGATGGATGGATGGATCCTAATTGAAGGTAAGCCTTTGGTCAACTAAGGCTCCACTCCCTGAAAGCAATATGAAAGGCTTGAAGAGATAAATGATGATGGAGTGAGTTATAGTGACAGTCTCTGACGGTACTGTGTAAATGGGAGAAAAAAAAAAACACTCAGATCTCTGTAGAAGCTGAATTATAATATAGCTGCATTCACAACCTCACCAAGTCTTTTATGGGGAAGTTGGGGCATTGGCTGGGAACCAGGAGGGAGCTGAGAATTAAAATGGACATTAATGGGAGAATATAAGATGACTAAGAATGGCCTCACTACCCCAACCCTGCAAGTCCCCATTATGAGCTGAAACAGCCTCTCCTCCCTTCCCTATTGCATAGTCCTTCTTTGCTTGAAGACCCAAACATCCCTTCATTTTGGCTTCTACTTTGAAACAAGAAACTCATTTTCATCATCCCTAACACCACTCACTCCCAACTATAACACACACACACACACACACACACACACACACACACACACTTCATTGTCTCTATATCTGTAATGAGATTATTACCCCAGCATCTCCTGGAAGATCAATTACAAAGTTAAGCCTGGGAGAAGAAGGCTCACTCATACAAAAATATAGCAGGTCTTAGCTAATTTACACCAGAAATATATATATAATGGGCCCTGAGGGGACCAGAACAAAGACAGGTGAATATAATCTCAGACCAGACGGAAATCACTGATATGGAGGCTTGCCAGACTTCTAAATGCAATGTCCTACCTCAAGCAGTTGGAGTGGTTCTCATAATTTGCTCAGCTATTTAATGGAAATCTAAACTCAACAGTGATCTGCTCTAAATGAAGTTGAGATGCCAGAACTTCCTTGACATAATGGAGATGAAGTAGTCCAAAGACCACAGAATACTGACACCAATTTACCACGTGCTGTCTCCCCCTACTCACTCTTAACCACACACACTCCCAAAAGCCACACCCTTCCCCAACTGTTTATATATAAAATGGTGGGAGAGCCACCAGCATTTTGGGAAAATACTTCAGTGCCTGGTCTCTATAGGCTAAAAAGTGCTTGTTCAACTGTAGTTGAGGTCCCTGATTTCAACAGAGATGGGCAGAGGCCAAGTGAAAGCACCCAAACCCCAGGGGTAAAGTGTGCTGGGTGCCTACAGGAAGCAACAGGACCAGAGGGGTCCATTGTTCTCACCCACAGGGATTGCTGATGGTGATTAATTGACCCTGAGGTCCCAAAAACAAAAGTAAATTCAGGCGACCTACTAAGATCTTACTTAATTTGTATAACTGAGGGGGAAAAAGAGGCCTTGTTTAAGCCATAAAAAATGAAACCACAGACTGTTTTCATACAATCTCCAAATCCTAAATCTCTTCAATAACCCTGAACCTTTTAAATGAAAGGAAGCCCTGAACTCTCCCTCGAGTATCACAAATATTGTGAATATTCTTCTTAGCCTTTCTCAAAGGGACGTGAAACTACTTATCAGGATCAATTTGCACTGGCAGACAGGAAAAACCATGACCTACTGGGTATTATTGAATCTTGTATCTTGGCTCATCCTGATTCCTAGAAACCTGGCTCATCACTGGTGCATCCGTCAGAGTGGGGGCTATTGGAGGTCAAAAGAAAAATCGAGTTTTGACCTAGGTCAGCCTCATAGAATGTCCAAGGGACCCCAGACCTTCTCAATGGTTGTTTCCCCATTTCTAGAGTGAATGTGTGAAAAAGACATCTTCAGCAATCTGATAAACTTCCTAATTGACTCCCTGGAAATTGACTAAGGGCTAATAACGCAGAAAGGGCAAATGGAAGCCATTTATTTCCCTCTCTGTGCTAAGATCAGAAAACAAAGCACTACTCCATCCCAAGGGAAATCAGGGAATGTAGCATCGTTACTAAATATTTGAAAGGTGCAAAGCAGAGATCCCAATTACATCCCTACATAACTTTATAGGCTGGCAGATGCAAAATATGAGTCATATGGAGTAACAGTGGATTATCATGAACTTAATCAATGGTAACTCCAATTTAGATCTGCTGTTTCTGATATAGTCTCCTTATTGGATCAAATCAATGCAGACCTTAGCAACCGGTACACACTTATTGATCTGTCAATATATTTTTCCACTACCCCAACAAACAGAAACTGCTATAAGCAGTTAGCTTTCTCCAGGAAGATATAGCAATAAAACTTCACTGTCCTACCAGAGGGCCATAGCAACTTTCTGGCTCTAAACCACACAGTCCACACAAATTTGACTGTCCAACCATCTAACAGAACACCATCCTAGTCCAAGACATGGGTAACTTCATGCTGATAAGAAATAGAGAGCATGTATTAGCAGATACCAAGTGTATATATAAACATATATATATATATATATATATATATATATATATATATATATATAATAAGGTCAAAAATAACTTCAGTGAAAGTGTAGGAACTTATTTAAAACTTGGTTAAGGTTTTTGGACTCCCAGTGCTCTGGGGTCTTTCAGAATATGCACTGTAAAATAAAGATTAAGATGTTGCTCCTTGTATCCTACGTTATAAATAAAGAATCACAATGCTGCATGGGTCTCCTTGGATTTTGGAGGCAATAGATACCATGTTTAGATGAGCTGTTCCCATCCACTCACTGGATGAGTTGAAATTCTGACAACTTTGAACGGGGCCCCCAAAAAAGAGCAGGCTCTCTGCCTTGTCCTGGCTGCAGTGCAAACAGCTCTGACACCTCTCCTAGCTCAGGATTCAAAGTGGCTACAGTAACTCAGGATGCTACATGCAGCCCGCCTAAGTACAGCATGCCTCCACATGCATCCACATCCCCACAATAAGGTCTTCTCATTTGCTATCCACAACTGGGAAATATCCTTTCCCCAGTTATTCAGATAGCTCACTTCTTCATCTTTTACGTCTTTGTTCAAGTTCCAACTTCCTAGTAGTCCCTCCCCTTACCACCATATTTGAAACTGAATCTCTCTTAATGGTTTACATATCCTTTTCCTGTATTTTTTCCCATACAACTTGTCATCACATGACATACTATATCCTTATTTATTCTATTTATTGCCCATCTCCCCAGAATTTCACCTGAGCAGAAATTCTCCTGGGTTGTTCACTGCCCCAAGCCTCTAAAGCCGAGCCATTCACATAGCAGGTGCTCATAATGTATGTGGGTATTGGGCAGCCACACGAGGATAATGCAGTGACCATTTGGCTTTGTTTTGGCTCTGTAGCATCTGAACTCCCTCCTAATTTGGGGACAATTCAACCACAGCTTTAGTATTTCTAGAAGAAAAGGTCATTCCTCTTACTAAGGATGCTGAATGCGGCCAGATATTTTCTCTCCCAACACCCTTGCAGCTACAGTGAAAAGTGGGGATTGGATAATCTTGCCAAACTCTTCAACTCTGAGGAAAGTACACAAAGAAGTTTAGGAGAGATTGGCACCATCATAGTGCAATCAAGAGTGCCACCATGGTGGAAGTGATGAGGCGGAGTAGAACTGGTAGCCAGAGTTCAGCAATGGCCCTGACACTTCAACCAAGGTGTCACTGAATGTGTGACTTCACTGTGTCCTCTGTGGCTCACACTCCCTTGGTTGGTGCCCATCTCCCTGATCAGATTTTCTAGACTTCCCATTGATTCTGTGAGCTGTCCAACATCATAACATTTCACTATTCTCACAATTGAGGTTACGGGAGCTGACTTGCGCTGTTTGCAAGCAAAACCCCAAAGGTACAGGAAGCGAGGGAGAGGGAAGGATCAAGGATATGGTCAGAAAGTAGGGGCTGGGATGAAATAGTTTCAGAGGATGCTAAAGGCCAAGGTGGCCATGAAGGTAGGAAGCTGAGGGGCAGTGGAGGGGAGGGTCACCAGAAACAAGGCCAAGGAAATAAAAGGTCATAGAGTTGAAGAGTCACCACACGGTCAGTGAAGTCACCCAGCATTATGTCTGGACTAGGGCTGGCACAGGAAGAAAGTTATCCAGTTATCCAGGGCCAAAAACCTTACACAAAAGAGAGGAAGTAAACAGTGAGTGTGTTAAATCATCACATTGACCCCCAAGGCAGCATATCTTACAAGGGTATCAGAGATCTCCATTCCTGAATCTCTCAGACCTAGCACAGCACATATGTGCTGAGGAGTCACAGGAAGCCAGCCTTCTTCATGTTTAACCACATGAGTAAAAGGTATAAATAAGAGTTCATCTCTAGAACTTCTCTTTAAAGTACACGTATGTGAGCATACAAATTTTTGTCTCGTTCACCCTACTTTATGGTTTAGTTATTTATTTATTTTTTTATCTTTTAATTAGGTTTTTTTTTAAATTTCAGAGCAGTTAACTTATAGTATTATATTGGTTCCCAGTGCACAATGTAGTGATTCAACAATTCTATACATCACCCAAAGCTCATCATGATAAGTGTACTCTTTAATCCCCTTCAACCATTTCCCCCATCCCCCCACCCACCTCCTCTCTGGTAACCATCAGTTTGTTCTCTATAGTTAAGAGTTTGTTTTGGGGCTCTGGGTGGCTCTATTGGTTAAGCATCCAGCTTCAGCTCAGGTCATGATCTCATGGTTCGTGGATTTGAGCCCCTCATCAGGCTCTGTGTTGACAACTTGGAGCCTGGAGCCTGTTTCGGATTCTCTGTCTCCCTCTCTCCCTGCCCCCTCCCCCCATGCTTGGGCTCTCTGTCTCTCTCTCTTAAAAGTAAATAAGCATTAGGGGCGCCTGGGTGGCTTGGTCAGTTAAGCGTCCAACTTCGTCTCAGGTCATGATCTCACGGGCCGTGAGTTCGAGCCCCGCGTCGGGCTCTGTGCTGACAGCTCAGAGCCTGGAGCCTGTTTCAGATTCTGTGTCTCCCTCTCTCTCTGCCCCTCCCCTGTTCATGCTCTGTCTCTCTCTGTCTCAAAAATAAATAAACATTAAAAAAAAAAGTAAATAAGCATTAAAAAAAATTTTTAAAGAGTTTGTTTCTTGGTTCGTCACTTTTTTTGTTTTATTTCTTAAATTCCACGTATGAGTGACAGCGTATGGTATTTGTCTTTCTCTGATTGACTTATTTCTCTTAGCATTATACTCCTTAGCTCCATCCATGTTTGCAAGTGGAAAAATGTTATTCTTTTTTATGGCTGAATAGTATTGCATTGTATATAGCTACCGCATTTTCTTTATCCATTCATCTGTGGATGGATACTTAGGCTGCTTCCATAGTTTAGCTATTGTAAATAACGCTGCTATAAACATAGGGGTGTATGCACTCCTTTGAACTAGTGTTTTTGTTTTTGGGGGGGAAAATACCCAGTAGTATGATTCCTAGATTGTGGAGTAGATCTAAGTTTTTGAGGAAACTCCATACTGTTTTCCACAGTGGCTACACCAGTTTGCATTCCCACCAACAGTGCAAGAGAGTTCCCTTTTCTTCACATCCTTGCCAATATCTGTTGTTTCCTGTGTTGTTAATTTTAGCCATTCTAACAGGTGTGGAGTGGTAGCTCATTGTAGTTTTGATCTGCATTTCTCTGATGGTAAGTGGTGTTGAGCATCTTTTCATATGTCTGTTGGCCATTAGAATATCTTCTTTGGAGACATGTCTGTTCATGTCTCCAGCCCATTTTTTAATTAGATTGCTCATTTTTTCAGTGTTGAATTGTATAAGTTCTTTATGTATTTTGGATACTAACCCTTTATCGGATGTGTGATTTGCAAATATCTTCTCCCATTCTGTAGGTTGCCTTTTAGTTTTGTTTTTCTTTGCTGTGCAGAAGCTTTTTATTTTGATGTCGTCCCAATAGTTTATTTTTGCTTTCATTTCCCTTGCCTGAGGAGATATATCCAGAAAAATGTTGCTTTGGCCCACGTCAGAGACATTACTGACCAAGTTCTCTCCTAGGATTGCCTTGTTCACTCCTATCACCCAGGGGCCTAGAACAGTGCCTGGCACAGAGCAGGTCCTGCATAAATATTTATGGAATATAAAATAAATGAATGAACTTAAATTTCTCTTCCATCCATTTCATGTCTTTCTTGTTTCTGTAATACTTTATTTCTGCGGCTCTAAAGAATAGCTGGCCATATACCTTGGTCCCTTTCTCTCTCTCAGAGCATTGGCTTCCATTTCTGAATTCACCTCCCTCTTTTATATGTACTATTTTGTCTCTCCACAAAACCAGAACCATTGGGCAGAGAGACCACAGACTTGAGAGCCAAGACATCATTTCTCACACTCAGCATCCACAGGACAAGGGTGCTCTGATGAGGGGCAATTATCAGTCTTAAGTCTGGCACTGACTCATTCATTCATTCAATAAACCTTTACTGAGTGCTACCACCTGGCCATATGCTGCTAGGCACTGAGCTAAAAAGGGTCTAAAACCCCAAGAGGAGGTCATGCGCACATAACCATGGAGATCAAAGGGTGCAGAAAAAGATTGGACTTGCTGAAAGGTATTTCTGGGTACAAATTCTACCCCAACACTTATTTGCTATAGGGAAACATTAAGCAAATGTCCAAACCTATCTGAGGCTCAGTCCCCTCATTTATCTGTGAGGATACCTAAATCTAAAAGTCCTGGCATGTGGGTAAGTATCAAGAGACATCTCTCACCTCTCCTTGCTCTCCCGTCCCTTTCTTTGCATGTCTCATTAAGACTACTTTGGGGCTGGGCATACAGCAAGTGCTCAAAATATGAATTGCTGGAGAAGGCTGGGCTGAAGTGTCCTATTTCAGATTTTGGTGAGCCTTGGCTCAGCCCTGACCACTGACTCACCTTTTGCTGCAGACTCAGTTACCAGTCTGTGAAGGCAGGAATAGGTTTCCCATTGCCCCAACCTTATTTGCAGAAGCTAGGATTCACCAGCCACTTTCTCTGGAACCCTTGAACAGGCACTCCTGGGTCACTGTCCAACATCACAGCCCATTTGGCTGTGTTGGCCCTGGTATCCCCAGGACAAGGGGTGGGTATGAAGGGTCCACATCCAATCTGGAGAACCATACTGTCCAGCTGACAACTCAAACATCCTTTTAAGTTTGAACCATGTGAATAGATATAGCCAGTCTTGACAACTGAGAATGATTTGACAGCTATGCATGCTGCCGCAAGAAAAGCTACCATGGGGATTCCAAGTGGGGAAGACAAGGAAGAGGTGGGGAGGATGCTGTCCTTTGCATGCTTTGGAAAGCCACCAAGAGAGAAGGAGGAAGAAGGACAGGGAGGATATTGGCACACCCCCCAGTGTTTGGCCCAGATGCCACACCATGTCAGCATAGACCTGCTGCACCCATGCTGCTCAAACAGACTCTTCCAGGTACCTCACCCCCAGCTGCAAGATGGTTTGCTTGCCTCACATCTCTGGGAAAGGAGGAACAGTTTAGGGCAATGGTCACACCCAGGCAGAATGATCCCAATGTGGCAATTCAGGGGTGATCTGGCTCTGGGCCACCCTCTTGGCCATGTGGATACAGACTCCTCATGAGTTCCTTTCCACCATGAGCCATAACCAAACCCCAGCATCAGAAACCTCTTCCTGTAATACACTAAAACTGCCTCAGCTTGGTCACAATTCTGTGACCACCTGTGGTGGATGCAAGTGAATCGGTGACCCACTCTCTGGCCCCCACAACTCTGTGGAGTGAGACAAGACAGGCCTGTGTGAAGCAGTCAGCAGATGCCACAAGACAGACAGCAACCCATGCCAGAGCGTCTGGGGAATCTGTATCTAGTTACATGCAGCCTTCTTAGCACCACGTGACAGCATGCCTCTCATTCCAGCAAGCCATTGGTTCTTTAGTAAGCCTCCAAGGCCAAAAGCAAACAGCTGGCTTGCTACAGCCCACAGGACTACAGGTGCCCATGTCTTCTGCTGGGCCCAGACTCAGCCTTCTGGAGCTGCAGAAGCTGTATCTTCCAAACTTCTAGGGAGCATCCACGGGCCCACCAGCTCTGCACAGATAGCCGGAATGCTGGAACTACAGACACACCCCCAAAACTTGCTGTATGGGGGCTCTGGCCTGTCTCCCAGCCCTGTCAGAGGCTGAATGGCAGAAGACTGCCATGGGTTCAATGGTGGCCACCAGCCACAAATCTTGGGTTCTGACACCATCAACAAAATACGTCCCCTCCTTCCTCATGATGCAACCAGATATTTTTCCACACTTGGAAAACCCCTAGAGAGCATGCACATCTAGTCCACAAAGGACCTCCTCCAAAAGGACTGAGGAGCTTGCAACCCCAAATTAGGATGCATAGTCAGGAGACCTAATACTGGATGCCAGACTGTGAGGACGATCCAGGACACTGTGGCTCTTATCAGACAGGAAGGTGCCTCATGAAGGCGGAGCTTTCTCTCTCCAGTGACAGTGCATGGGGTGGACATGAGCAGCCCGAGCCAGGGGCCTGGCAGCTCTCTGGAACCCACTTGGGAACACATCTGGACCAGGCTTGGCTTCTGCACTGCAAAGCCGCCTAGGCACCTCAGCACACCTCCTGCTCTCCGTGCTGACGATGGCAAGCCCTGCCTCACAGCTGCTCCTTCCACCCGAGCTGCCCTCTGCATGACACCCCCTTGACATGACGGTGCTCCCACAGGCACCACAACAGCAGGCCCCCCAGTGCCTCAGCTATAGGCTCTCATGGGATAGTCATTGCATCTCTGTCAGGAAATAGGCAGCAACCTTGAGCTCCTGTGCAACTTGCGGGGGGGGGGGGGGGGGCTTTAAGACCTAGGATGTGTCCCCTTTTCCTGCCCATGACCCCAAGCCCACTCCAATCTGCTCAACTCCAACCAGGCTGGGTAAGCAGGCAGCCTCTGTGCTCTGAATTGACAGTGAGGAAAAGCAGTTCCCACGCATGGAACATCCTTGCCAGGCCCTTGTCAGACTGTCCACCTGATCCTCCCAGAAGCCTCTCAGTGCAAGTTAGCATTCAGGTGCAGAACAGGTATGTGACCTGCTTTGAGCCACACTGTAGTGCGGTAGCTAGTAAGTAGCATAGGATCCAAGCAGAGGTCTGACTCCAAGCCAGGTCTTCACCAGCCAAAAGACGGCAGACACATCTACTCAGGGCCACAGGGCATCCTGGTGGGCACCTTGGGCAGGTATGCCGACAGTAGGGGCGCCCTAGCTGAGCACCTGCCCACTGGCAGCCCAGGGCCCTGCTGGCTCCATCCCAGCGCTTACAGATGGGAAACAGCAGTCCCAAACACACCGAAGCCTTGGCAATGCCCTAACCCAGAATAAATTAGCTCTCCTCTAATTGTCCTACCACGGGGAGAAACGTGACAGACCTCATACATCATCTAAAGCCAAACTCAATTTGTACCCATTTATAACACAAACATGTCTCAGGTGTAACATCAAAGGAGCTCATTTAGCATTCTGCAAACTCACCTCCAAGAGCTGGCAATGCACTGGCACAGGCGAGATGGCACAGATCACTTATGAGCAAACTTGTTCCAACGTGGGAGAAAAAATTAGTTGACTTTAGATGGCAGGGGGGAGACCCCTCCCACATCTGTAACGTGCCCAACAGGAGCAAGGATGGAGCCTGGCACAGGACAGGAACATAAGTTGCGTTGGCCATTCCCACCTCCCATGACTGGCAGGATGGCTCCAGGCCACTGACAGATGGACAGATCAGCCTGAGCAGGGTGAGCAGCCCACCCACTCAGTTCCAGCCTGCGGGTCCCTCGGTGATCATGGACATGGCACTAGGCACAGCCTGTAGGGTCCAGGGGACTCAAGCTGAACTAAATTCAAGTCTTTGCCCAGGGACCTTGTTGCCATTTCTTGGCTTCTCTAAGCCTCCCCTTCCAGCCTATTAAAATGAAGTCAAGGGCAGCCTGGGTGGCTCAGTCACTTAAACGTCTGACTCTTGATTTCAGCTCAGGTCATGATCCCTGGGGCGCAGGATTGAGCCCCAAGTTGGGCTCTATACTGGACATGGAACCTGCTTAGGATTCTCTCTCTCCCTCTCCCTCTCCCCCTCCCCTGCTCTCTCTCTCTCACTCACTCTCTCCCTCTCCACCCCGCCCCCACTCAAAAAAAGGAAGTCAAGTGTGTGAACGTGACTGCACATCAGAGGAAGTAACAGAAAGGGAGAAAAAGTAGAAAGTGCTTTGTAACCCACCATCATTAATTCCATCCCTGCCATTTGCAAAATCCTAAAGCACTATGTCATTACAGCCAGCACCACAGGGCCAGCATGCAAAGCCAGCAAGTACTACCAGGCCTCCCTGGGGAGGTAGGATAGCACCCCCTGGGAGCAGCATCCTCCTGGCTTCTAATGGGTTTGGCCACCGTGGCAGCTAACTTTGGGGCCTTTTGTTAAATAGACTATGTCCACTGAATATGCAAACAGAAAAGTGCAAAAATCCTAAGACTGATGCATTTTTATAAGAGAACACACAGCGATAAGGAAATTGGATATTAGCATCCCCCCGAGAACTCTTGGGGACCACTTTGCAAAGTGTTACCACCCTTTCTGATTCTCAAGCCTGGGCCAGCCTGCCTGGGAGGAGGATCAAAGTGCCAGAAAGCGGATCTCCAATGCAAAGACGGCATCCGTGATCAAAGCTGGAGACGAATCCACTTGTAATCGCGGGGTTTGATTTAAGGCCTTGATCTCCAAAACGGAGGCCAGTCAAATTAAGAAAAGGCATTCTTTTCCTTTCTGGACCCCTCTGGGTTTCTTGGTGAGACTCTCAGGAGAGACTCCTTGATGGGCAGGCGGCTGCTGCCCACAGTTCAGCCCTGTGCTGCGTGCCGGGCGGCCTCGGGAATGCTCTGATGATAAGAGGCTTTGATGGAGCAGGTGCCTGCCCTGATGAGCAGAGATTCATTGAGCAAATTTCCTTCCCCTCAAAACACATGGATGGCACTCTGAGATGTCTGTTTTTTTTTTTTTTTAATTTTTTGTTTGCATGTTTGTTGTTTGTTTTTCTTACTCTTCTGCTTGAAGTTTTTTGAATAGACTTCATTTTTTTAGAAAAGTTTTAGGTTCACAGCAAAATTGAGAGGGAGGTACAGAGAGTTCCCCTATGCCCCCTACCCCCCCACACCCTCCCCCATTATCAATATTCCCCCACCAGAATGGTCTATTTGTTAGAGCTGATAAGCTATGCTGACACATCACTATCACCAAAGTCAGTAATTTACATTATGGTTGGTGTCTGTTTTAAACCTACAAATTTGTCTTATTTACCCCAAAAGAGTATTCTCTAGGTGAAGCCATAGGCTTCTCAGACCTGAAACTGAGCCAGGCCTCCTCAATTTTCTAATTTTCTAGTAGCCACCTTAAAAAGACATAAAGAAATGGGAGAGATTAATTTCAGTAACATATTTTCTTCACCCCAATATATCCAAAATATTAACATGTCCACATGTAATAAATATAAAAATTATTAACAAGATATCATACACTTGTACTGAATCTTCTAAACCAATGTGTATTTTATGCTTATAGCATGTTTTAATCTAAATGCTAAATTTTCATCAGAAATACTTGATCTAATTTTAGATTTCATAGAATTTGCCCTGGAAAAGTAGAGTCACATAATCAGGTTGTTCCAAACATACTTACAATTTTTCTAATGCTTAAGTTGAACATGATTTTTTTTATTTAAATTAATTAAAATTAAATATTATTTAAAAACTCAGGTCCTCAGTTGCACTAGCCACACTTCAAGCACTCAGCAGCCACATGTGGCTGGTGGCTCCTGTGTCAGACAGGGCAAGGCCAAGGGAGGCCCACAAGTCAGCCGATGCTGGCTTTCACCCACAGTGGCCATTATTCCATGGTCCCAAAGCTGATTAAAGGTGTGAAAATGACGGCAGATCTGAAGTTCTTCTTTTCTGATGGTCTCATTGAGGGGCAAGTTCAAGGCTATGAGACTACCAGGGACTGGATGGTGCTGCAGATGGCATTTTCAAGACGAGCAGAGACCAGGCCCAAACCATGGTCACATGTTGGGAAGGCCCACAGGAGATTTTAAACCCCTGCCTCCTGGGCAGACCGACTCCAGCTCTCCTGGCCTCCTGTCCAGCCCTGGGCACTCAGAGGTTCCCCCCCCAACCTTGCACTGCCACCTCCCACTCTGTCCTCAGGATCTCCCCTGCCCAGCTGAGGAATATGCACAAGAGTCCCAGCTCCCCTCCCCACTAATGTCTGACTTGCTCCAAAGGTGAAATGTGTGCTCCAGAAAAGGCTGAGAAACTAATCAGTTCAGGACAATCATTTCCATCCACAAGAGCAGTGAAGCTGGCCTGCAGACTCACGGCGGTCTGTGCTCTGCTACAAGCACCTGGGTTGAGGCGGGGGGAGGGTGAGCACCACCTCAACGAATATTCACAACTCCAAGCTGAGCACTATTACGGTCCCATTTTGCAGAGCAACCTTCACCTCCACTGCCTTTGCCCAGCCCATCTTCCCTGTCTCTGTCCCTGGGTCCTTTTCCTTTTAGACTATCTCTCTGATCAACCAGTTCCACACCCACTGCTCCTACCACCCAAGTCTCCAGTGCAGACCCCTCTCTTGAATACCATTTCTTTACCACCATCTGCCTACTAAAAACACCTGTGCGTGTATCCCACACAAACACTGAAGGCTCAAAAGGCCTAAGGCTGGACTCACCATTTTCCCCTGGCCAAACACCTTCCTCCTCCTCACTACTTGTTCTCCACGAATCATGTACAATTCACACAGCCACACAGGTAAGCACCCAGGCCTCATCCTAGCCTCTGACTTCTGTCTCATCTGTCTCCTCCCAAAGTCAATTACATGTGCCCCGTGCACATGACTCAAGTTAGTTCCCCTTCCTACCTCTAGCTTCATATTAGAAGGGGCCTCCCCAGCTCTCACTTAGGTTACAGACAACAACAACAACAACAAACTGCACACACTTACACACAAAATGATAATCACAACCACATCTGAATACCAAGTACACAGTGATCGAGTGCTCATTGATTGTGCTGAATTAATGCCTTCCTCTTCATTCCATCCTCTACAGCTCTGTGAACCAAGGCCAGCCAGTTAGGTCTCCAGGGGTTGCGGATGGTCTAAGAGCTGTCAGATTTCCCAGTCAAGGGCCGCCACCTTCCCTCAGAGGATGGTGAGGAGGAGATGGGTGTCCACACTCTGCCAACCCACTAGCCATGGACCAGTGGAGCAACAGCCGGAATGGTCAGTCTGGGATGAGACTCCTCACCCCAGTTCCCAGATTGGTGACCAGAGACAGCTCTACCTGATTAGCATCCTGCAGAGTAACCTCTCTGCTCTCTGTGCTACCCCTCTTCCACTGCCCCCCAGCTGTCGGGTGAAAACAACCCATTTAAACATGTCCGAAGTAATGGCAAGAAACAGGATAATGAGGTAGCCAGCCCCAGGCCCCCAGGCAGCGATCACTGTGTGTGCAGAACAGAGTGCACAGGCCTCTCCGTCGCTCTCATCTGTCACACATCAAGTAAGAAAAGATCTATTTTTTCCCCAGGCAGCATGCCTACAACTTCAATTGGCCCAAAATATGCTTGGCTAAATTTGCTTGTGTGATTCTCTAAATGGTACACAGTGTTCTATAAGAAGGCGTGAGAAACCTCAGCACAACATGGTGGGAGCTGGGGTTCTGCAAGGTGAGTAGTTCTGAACAAGGTGCAGGGTTCCTGCCAGCAAAGAGCACCCCTGAATTCTGAGCCTCGCTCCTCTGGCTGGCTGCAGTCAGATCGCCCTCTGGCCACCACACTTCTTCCCAGTGGCCTCGCAGTGACCCTCTCCTCTCTGCCCCTGGAGGCCTCCTCTCTGAGCATGTAGCCCAATCTTATCACTCATTGCTCGTCCAGGGGATAGAGGAGGCTGCTGGCTCCCCAGCACAGGGAGACAGTGGGGGTGGGGGTGGAGAGGTGCTCGGTCCCATCTGCCAAGATGTAAACAAGGAAAACAGCCAAACACATCATCTGAGGCTCGAGGGTCTTTACACCAGACTAAATCCAGAAAGCAGGCCTGGGGAGCGGGGGGTGGGGGTGGGGGTTTGCAATGTCAGTCCCAGTGAGCAGAAACCTGAAACAGCACCAGGTTCTGAAATTGCTTTAAACACAGAGCATATGATGAGAGGGGCTCTAAATACAGAAATGTGTCCCCAAGTGTCCAGCAATCTTTGGGAAGAGGATGTCCCAATGGAAGGAGAGAGCCACAGAGCAGCCTCCCTGGAGTCCGACAGGACTGGACTCAAATCCTGGATCAGTCAGTGACTGGGGGACACAGCTGCCACTCCACTCCCTGAGCTGCAGCTTCCTCAGCTCTGGGCCAGGAATAGAAACAGTATCACCTCTCTGATTTGGGGGGATGGGAAAATAAAATGCATATAGTGCACTTAGCACCTGGCACGTAGTGGGTCCTTGAAAACAGGTATTCAGGCAGTTCCCCTGTGTGGGGACTGTGTGATGGCAGGAGAGAAGTTTGCATCCTGCTAACTACTCAGCAATGGTGTGCTTGACATCACCTGGCTCCAGTAAGCAGACCAAGCAGTCTTCTGCTTGGTGACAGAAGTGACTTCTCCCTGGTAGGTCTCCTACAGTCATAGTCACGGGACCCATCGGGTGGGCATCATTATACATGCCAAGTTCTTTTCAAATGGTATCACTTTGGTCCCCACCACAGCCCTAAGAGAGGACCCAGACTCTCTTAATTTTACCTTAGACAGGGCAAGCGTTTCCTTCAAGTGTCATGCACACAACCAGGAAGTGGCAGGGCTGGACTGGGAACCCAGGGCACAGACATCAGGGTCTGTTCTCTGCACTGTGTCAGCAAGGGGAGCCCAGGCTACTCAGCCAGGGTGAGCCCAGCACACACTGGACTCCTCACTAAGAGTAACCCAGTCTGGGCACTCCGTCAACCTGCAACAGTGTATCTGGTCCATCCACTCCCCAGGGCCCCGGTAAAATTGAATTTCAAGCCCTCAAGACTGAAAGCCAACCCCTGGCCTGGGGAACCTGTTTCTTAGCCTCCTGCCTCAGGATCTAGCCCCTCTGCACCCCAGAGCAGGCAGCCAGCCCCTCTCCCATGCCACATTACGTCGCAGGTCCCTGGTGCAGTGAGACCGTCCACAGCACTTCTCCCAGGCCCGCAACTATGTTGCCAACACATGTAACACAAACCCATCTAAGCCCAGAGTTTTGATGACAATTAGCTCAAAATAACATATGTGCAACATCTATATTATTGCATAATTTATATACATTTCACACTGTTTGTGGGGGATATATGCACCCAGAACAAGCTATTTGCATATAGATGGCGGGCTGTAGACATATGCTTGTATCTGATAGGTAATATCTGAAATACACACACACATTGCTCTTTCAAGAGCTGAAATTTGCTTGCTTTCTACCACGACTTGAAGTGCACTGATCCTTTAACAGTTTTTTTTTTTTCCTTTTTAATTATTACAATGCTGAATTGTCCATCTCTGAACACGTAAATAATTTTTAACAGCTTGATGAGCTGGAGCCGCCAAGTATCAGGGAAAAAGAGGATGACGGCTTCATGAAGCTTCACCTCAGAGAACTTAGGAGTCAAGTTCACTTTTGTGAAAATGGCTCATGCTAATGGTTGCCAAAGAGAAAGCCATTCCCCCAGTCCGGGTCACAATCAACTGCCAAGTCGATAAGCTCAATGTCAAAACAAAACCTGTCATTTATTGATTAAACGCACACGCGGTTTCTGGCCTCTGCCAGAGGTCAGACACTGCACTAGGCACAGGGATCCCAGGGCGAGCCCAGAGGTGAGAGGCAACACGAACCTCGGACAGAACCCGGTGCACTAGGTGCTCGACGATTGGCAATGACTGCGATGTGTCTACGGTGGCAAGTCTGGCCCTAAAGTGGAGACGGACACAGGCAGGGCTTAACTGCGAGCTCAGTGCATGTGGCCTCTGCCACCTGAGAAAATGAATGCCCCTTTCTCGGCCTCCGTTTCCTGGTCTGTAAAGTGGGACCAATGCCTCCAAACTCATAGACATTCATGAAGATTAAGAAATGACATGTCGGGGCGCCTGGGTGGCGCAGTCGGTTAAGCGTCCGACTTCAGCCAGGTCACGATCTCGCGGTCCGTGAGTTCGAGCCCCGCGTCGGTCTCTGGGCTGATGGCTCAGAGCCTGGAGCCTGTTTCCGATTCTGTGTCTCCCTCTCTCTCTGCCCCTCCCCCGTTCATGCTCTGTCTCTCTCTGTCCCAAAAATAAATAAACGTTGAAAAAAAAAAATTTAAAGAAATGACATGTCTTTTTAAAAAAATTTTTTTTAATATTTATTTTTTTTTTAGGTGGGGAGAGCCAGAGATAGAGGGAGACGCAGAATCTGAAGCAGGCTCCAGGCTCTGAGCTGTCAGCACAGAACCTGATGTGGGTCTCGAACCCACGAACCACGAGATCATGACCTGAGCCAAAGTCACACATTTAACTGACTGAGCCACCCAGGCGCCCAAAGAAATGACATGTCTAAAGTGCACTGTCCTGTGTCTGGCCCATGGAAGAACCAAGGGAGGCAGGAAAAAGAGCCCTATCAGAGACTCTCCTAGCATTAGGTTATTTTTTAACTGCTGGAAAATAGACACAATAAAAACTTCACCAGGATAGCTACTCTAAAGTGTACGATTTCATGGCATTTAGTACATTTACAGTGCTGTGCAACTATGCCATGTGTCTTGTTCCAGAATATGCGCTTCATCCCCAAAGGAAACCCCAGGACCACTAGCTGTCAGTCTCTCTTTCTCCTTCCCCCCAGCCCTGCCAACCACCAAGCTGCTTTCTCTCTATGGAGCCGCCTATTCTGGATGCTTCATATAAATGGAGTCATACAACAAATGGTATCTGCCCTTTTATGTCTGGCTTCTTTCACTTAGCATAATGTTTTCAAATTTCATCCAAGTTGTAGCATGATCGACACTCATTCTTTTTTATGACTGAAAAATATTTCATTGCGTGGATATACCACATTCTATTTATCCAACCATTTGAGTTGTTTTCACTTTGGGGCTATTGTGAATAATGCTGCTATAAAACCCTCTCTGGTTTTAGTGGCCGGGACCAATACTGCTTCAATTTCAGGTGCTGTGTTCCTTAACTCACGTCATCCTATCATCCTTGTGGGGTCTGGAGCTGCTCCTCCCAATGTCCCTATAAGGCCAAGACTTCTTCAGGTGAAGCCAGCAGCTGATGGCTTTTCTATTCGAACAGGGTCTTTGTTTTGCCTACACATCAGCCACCACCTTGTGTTTCCTCGGTTCCGGCTTCCTAATTGATTTATTGACACAAAATCCACCCTCGCGTCACTATAACAGTCATTACAGAAACCGCTCATCATCAACCTGTAACCATCACCATCGTGAATTTCTTGTTGGCTGCATACAGATGGGGAAAGAGAAGGAACATTGGGTGAGCGCTGAGTTGGTGCCAGGTGCTGTGCTGGCTCCTCTATCTGAGGGGGAGGAGTTAACATCCCCCTGTCACATGAGTGAGAAAACTCAGACTCAAAGAGATGAAGGGACTTGTCTCAAATTACAGAGCTAATGAAATGCTAGGGGAGCATTCAGCCCCACAGGTGTGTTTGGCCCCAGAGCTGCCCTTGAAATACAGCGCAAGGCTTCCGTGATGGAATAATTATTAACAACGGGCCACCTTAGCCTGCTTCTCTGATTGTGCCTGTTTGCTTTCCGCCCTGTCAAACTGAGTACCACTGCATCTCCGTGAATAAACAAAGCTCCTGTCTTTGTATGCTGGGTTTGGGGGCAATTCTACCCACTTCCTTCTGAGAAGGTAATGGAATTTTATATACTAGGCAAGGTGAAATTGGGGCCCCGGGCCAAAAGATAAGACCAGGTCTCTGCAGCATCCTTAGTTACCGTCTGACGTGAGGGGAGCCAGTCCACCAAACTGGTCCTCATCTTCCTGTCAGCAAAATGGGCTTCCGTCTGCCCTTATAACACCCTAGGAACTGTGGGAATTGTCTCTAGATATTGGTATCTTTAGCTAGTTGTGTGCATATTCACATGGAAGACCTGAGCTTAAATCCAGAGAAGGGGAGTGTGGGATGTTTACTTACCAGAGACAAGCTAATCAGAACAGCAGGGCTCCCCTTAGGACCACCCTTCAGCCAGCACCCAGAGCCCTGGGACATCCATTGTCTCTGAGAGACCATCTGGTAGAAGGAATTCAGGAGCCATGGAAAAGGGTGTATTATCCATCTCAAATGGCAGCCTTGTAACTAACTAAATAATGTTTGTACCATCATGAGCCAAATACCCATACTTTTTAGAAAATGTCCCAGGTTTTCTAGCTGGAGACTTCCAAATTGGGATATTCAAAAGTCAACATGTTCCCATGAATTCTCAGGGGTGACAGGCAGGAAAGTGGGCTGCTTCAGGCTCCTATCTTCAGTTCTTAAAATAGCCCTTCTGCTACCAGTCCCCAGACCTCTTCTCTTCTTGACCTTCACTCCTTCCCTCAAGGTCCGTCTCACCTAGTATCCTGGCTTTTTTCATCTGTGTGATGATAAGTGTCAAAGTTGAATCTGCAGCCCTGACCTCCCCTTGATCCCCAACACAGTATATCTAACTGCCTCCTCCAAGCCTCCGAATGGATGTCTAGGGTGCATCTCAAATGTAGCATGTTCAAAACAAACTTCTGGTTTTCATGTCCCCCTAAGACCTGCCCCTGCACAGTCTTCCTCATCAGGAATGGCCACAGCATTCTTCTCGCCACTAGGGCCCAAAAGCAATGTGCCATCCTTGGCTCTTCTTTTCTCAAGACTCACATCCACACTGTTGGTAGGTCTGTCAATCTGCCTTCAAAATGCATCCAGAGTCAGACCATTTTCCAGGTTTTCCACCTCTGGCCCCCACTCCCAAGTCAAACTCCCTAACACCTCTGCCTGGATTATCTCAGGAGTGTCCTAAGAGGCCTTCCTCTCTCCCTCTCCCAGTAAGGCCTGTCCTTCCCAGTGTACCTACTCAAAACCCTAGAATAGCTTCCATCCTGGAGTAAAATCCAATTTCCTTACCAATCCCACAAGGCCCTACCCAACCTGCTGCCAGCCTACTTCTCTGACCACAGTTCCACACCCAATTGCTTCCAGTTTCTTGAACATACTAAAGACACCCCTATTCAGTCTCCACACTTGCCATTTCCTTTGGACCCCTGCTCAAATGCCCCCACATCAGGGACCTCCCCTACCCTTCTCTCTAAAATAGGACTCTCACCCCCTTCTCTTTTTTTTAAGTTTATTTATTTATTTTGAGAGCGAGAGAGAGTGCACGAGCATGAACAGGGGAGGGGCACAAAGAGAGGGAGAGAGAGAATCCCAAGCAGTCTCCACACTGTGAGCACAGAGCCTGATGTGGGGCTTGATCTCAGAAACCGTGAGATCGTGACCTGAGCTGTAATCCAGAGTTGGATGCTTAACCAACTGAACCACCCAGGTGCCCCAGACCCTTTCTTTTCTCCTTATCTTTTTTCCTTCACTATATGTCTCTTATATATTTTTATGGTTATCTGGTTATTATCTGTCTCACTTCACCAGAATATAAGTTCTATGATAAAGGGGGGCTTAGTCTGGTTCACTGCAGTATTTCACTGGCTGGCATATAGTAAGTGCTCATTAAATATTTATAGGAGGGGAGAACAAGGGAGGCAGCGAGCGGGGGAGGGGGGTTGGCGGGAGGGAGAAGGATTTTATAGACTCAGCAAGGTTATGGAATCAGAATCCTAAACAAAGGAGTAGAAGCCCAGCCCTGATTTACTGTGTGACTTCTGGTGAGCGAGTCCACTGAACAGGTCCCAATCTTCCTACCAACAAAATAAATATCTGTTGACTGCCCTGGAATGTTTTAGAGATGATGAGAATTGTCTTTTGATACTGGTATCTTCACCAATCATGGAAATTCAAGCCCGTAAATGCAAGCTCACCCAAATTCATCCAGCTAGAAAGTAGAGAATCCAGAGTGTGAGCCCAGATTGTGATGCTCTAAAACCTGTGCTCTTTCTCCAACAATGAATTGCATCTCTGGGCAACATTCTTTGTAGAAATTGAAATCACTATCCCGAGTCAAGCAGGGCTGGAGACAGATAACATTTCCAGGAAAAATGTGAAAAATAAATGTTATGGTAACAAATTGCCCATGATCTAATTATCATCATCAAACATTTATTAAGGGCCCATGAGCACATGGTGCCCTGCTTGGCAGGCTCCTCAGAGGGATAGAGAAAACTAGAACAGCAGACAATGGGAGGCCCATTAATATGAATGATGCTTCAGCCCCTGTACTGCCCATGGGCTGGGGAAGAAAGCAGAGAGTCAAAGAAGGCTGGGAATTAAGTGTAGACAAGATGGAAATTGGACTAATTTTTAAAAAAACAATCTAGGACTGCAAGAAAACCTCCTGAAGCCCTTATAAGAGAACAGCACCCTTGTCCTACAGAAGCAAGGACTGGAAGACAGCCCCAAGGAGCACCCAGGCAGACAGACTGCTTCTTTCCCACCACAGCCCCAAGCTGATGAATCACCCAAGCCTTCTCAGTTAGGGGCTGGAGCTCCAGCCCTGACCAACTACCAGGACAGCAAGAATGATAGCTCTCTCCCACTGCACCCAGAGAACGCATGGCCCATTGAGGGTCCCACCAAATGAAAATGGTAACCACTCCCTGTCGCAGCAACAGGTGCCAAATCCCCACAAATATCAGCTCCAATGTTAAGATGTGCTGACTACACTTCCTAAGAGAGGCATCACCCAGTATCACCTCATCCCCATCTTCCCTGGTGTCTCCCCTGCAGAAAATGCAGAATCTATTCTAGACTTGGCTTCGTCAGGAAAAGTTTTCAGGAGACAGGTTTATTCAAGTTTATAACTTCAGAATTACAAGTTAGCTTATATTAAGCAAACTTACCCTTCAGAGTAATCAAACAGAAAGCCCAAGGCTCCTGCTATGTGTGTTAATATTTGATTTTTTTTAACGAGGTACTTATATGTGTGCTAACACAGCTAATGGCATTGAGGTAACAGATGTCCTTCTGAGTTGCCCGGGAAAAGGGAGGGCTTTAATGCTGAACTGAGAATTTTAAGTTCTATGAATGTGTATAAGTGTGTATGTGTAAAATATGGGATATGTAAATCTTTAAACAGGATCTGTATTTTATAAACAAATGAACCAAAGGGAGGCTTAGCATAGGACAGGGAAAGGGAAGGAAGGATACTCCCCCCCAACCCAAGCTACTAATGGCAGACATTCTGCTGAGACTTTTCACAGACATGACTTCACTGAACCCTCCCAGAGCCCTGCTGGATGGCGTTGTCTCCATTTCAGAGGTGAGGAAAATGAAGGCTCAGAAAGGTTCCATAACTTGCCCACAGTCACTCAAGCCCATTTCCAACTAGTTCCAAAGCAAACATTCTTTCCTCAATACCACACTGTCTCCCAGGAACCAGCTGAAACTTCACTTCCTGCTAAGGGGCCCTCCCCTGAGCCCCCACAGCATCTGGAAGGCTCCCTGTAATCATGTACTATTTAAACTGTCTGTTTTCTCATTGGTCTCCTTTACCAGACTATACATTTCTGAGAACAAGGGCCTTGTCTATCTTTTCACTTTTGTATTCCCAACTGTGCCTGTGTGGACGGGCAAATAGACAGGCAAGGGGGAGGATGGATGGATGGATGGATGGATGGATGGATGGATGGATGGACGGACAGATGCATGGGCAGACAGACAGATAAGCAGATGGGTGGCTGGATGGCTGAGTAGATGGATGGGTGGACAGATATATGGAATCACTGGGCGTTAAGTGGGTCTAGGTTCTAGCTTTTGGGGATCATGGTTATTTGTTCAGAAGCCTTTTGGGAGCCAGGCCACCTTGGACAAGGGCCTCTCTACCTGGCCAAAGGGCAGTGACCATAGCCACCCTTTATCAGCCCCCTTTATTTTATCTACTCTGTTCTAATAGGCCTGTTATCCCTCCATCACAGCTGATGATGAGATTTTACCTAATAGCCCAGAGATGGATTTCTCTGGTCAAAGAAGCTTTCTGCTAATAGATGCTATTCTTATTCATAGAGGTTTCTAATCCTCTCCTTAGTCATGCTGAATTATTTGCCTCAATGTTATCCTGCAGGATTGAGTTCCAAAGGTTGATTAATTGCATGTTGCCAAAAAAGGGGGTTCCCGCGTGTCTATTTTAAATTTGCAGGCTTTTAATTTCATCAAGTGTCCTCTTGACTATGAAAGCACTGAGAATGGGAGTGTGCTATACACGATCCAATGCCAGCTGGGGGCCTGCAGGTCTCAGAAGAGGAAGCACCAGCCTGGCGATCACAGTGAACAGGGTCCAGAGTCAAGAGCTGGCAGTGCAGAGTGGGTTTATGAGGTATTCCTTGGGTCCCTTCTGTCAGGACTGAACTTTTTGGGCATCCAACATTCATTTTAGTGAGCACCTATTAGATGCCAGGCCTTGGGCTAAGCACCAGGTATGCCCTGGTGAACAAAGCATACATGGTCCAGGAGGCAGACAAACCATGAGAATAAAGTAAATAAATAAATATGCTCATAATTTAATATATATAGCATAAATACATAAATATTAATAAATAGATATTTATAAGCTGAGATACACACTCCCAAAGAAAGTAGCAGGTGCTTTGGTAGAATAACATGGCGGGGGGGGGGGGGACAAAATATAGGGAAATCTCAAAAAACTGACATCATCAGACACTTGGAGCCTGAGACTGCAGCTTTGGAGAGCCTCCTGCCATTCACACCAAGTGGCCCTCAGTGTGACCTGAGAAGGCAGGACTGTGGGGGCATCTTGCTAAATGTATTATAATCAGTTTAGGGGGAAAAGAGGGAAAGGCAATCAGCTTGGAACCGGGGAGGGAAGCTCAAAGGGACAAAAGCTGGCAGCACCCATTCGGGGGCTACCAGACAAAGGGTACCTAGGACCCCAGATGTGGGGCACACAGGTCCTGGGTGATGGTTCAGACAGGAAACACTCCCACTGTGAGACAGGGCTCCCTGGCCGGGCTCTCGGTAAGGGCAGAAGGGACAGGTTTTGCAGTCCCAGGAATTCTGGCCTGGGGTCACACACGGGTTTCCTTGGCTGGAGGTTTCCTTGCTGGGCATTTATCCTGGGAAGGGAGTTCCTCTAAATGTGCAGACAAAACCAAGCCTCTAAGAATTCAATCCAAAGACCTAAGCCTGGGGGCGCCTGGGTGGCTCAGTCGGTTAAGCGTCAGACTTCAGATCAGGTCATGATCTCACGGTTCATGGGTTCGAGCCACACATCAGGCTCTGTGCTGACAGCTGGGAGCCTGAAGCCTACTTCAGATTCTGTGTCTCCCTCTCTCTGCCCCTCCCACTCATGCTCGCTCGCCCTCTCTCTCTCTCTCTCTCTCTCAAAAATAAAATAAAATAAACATTTAAAAAAAAAAAAAAAGAAAGACCTAAGCCTGCACCCTGATGAATCTTCCCCAAAATGCCATTCCCTAGAAGTCTTGAAAGCTAGTCTCTGGCACTCTGACCACACCCCTGTTCACCTTGATCCTGTCATCTCTGGCCCCAGGGAGGCCCAGGTATAGAGCTAGTGCTTCTGGAGAGCCAGGACACTCCACTGTGGCCAGCAGAGGCCCAAGGAAATAACCCTGTGCAGCCTCCCAGTTCTCAGTGGGCTTGGAAACCAAGGGCTTTGGACGCACCCCATGAGCCCCGGCTCAGAACTTTGCAAGCCACGTGGAAGCATCCAGCAGCCAACAAGCAGGGGCCCTGCCCCGCCCACTGAGTGTGAGAGGAGCAGCCTGGGGAAGCACAGAGTCCAGGCTGACTTATGGCCTTACAGGGCACAGTGACCATGAGCTGCAATACGCATTCATGACACAGGTAGCCCAGACACCAGGCCCAGGGCTTCTGTAACCTGGAGGGAATGTTCTACTCCCCCGCACCCTGCCACTTCCCATTTAGTGGTTCAAACAATGCAAGATACATTACAAATCAAAATAAGCAACATTGCATTTTATAATTAGCCACAACTTGACAAATTAATTAGTACAGCAGCACAGTGTGTTCCCTGAAGCATGGCTTACTATATTTTGCTTAGAGAATATATGTCTCAAATTACAGATGTATTATTAAAAGAACTTATGCAATCAGAGTGAATTCTAAAGGTGCCCTTTTGGTGCCACTTTCTGGGACAGAACAAGGGGTTCAAGGCAGCTAGAAATATCATCAAACCCGCCATCCAAGCTTCCAACCACAACGGTGTTTGCAAAGATTTGCTTTTTTTCCTGGAAGGGGAACAAAGGCTGTCAAGGACCGAGACCTGGCCTCTGGAAAAGAGTTAATAACAATTAGTTACTTGAGGCAATGTAAAGTGAGAAATGCTGAGCCTCGGGAGCAAGCTAATGATCGAGGGCATCAGGCTTTGGGGCTGGAATCCTGACTCAGCCATCTGTCAGCTGTGTGGTGTTAGGCAGGCTTCTCATCCAGAAATTGATATGGTAATAATAATAATACCTGCCTTGTAGGCTTACCGTCAGGACTGATGTGTTACTTCATGCCAAGTGTTTAGACCAGGGCCTGGTCCATAAGAAGATGATGATGCACTTCCATTGGAAGACTGAAAGCATGTTGTCTTAGGGGAAGCCTTATGGGCTGGTGGCCTAGATGCCTCATCCTTTCCTCCAGGGACAGTCAAGGGCCTGTTCTTAGCCTTATTCATTCAGAAACTTAAAAACTGCTTCTCTTTGGGGAAACACCAAGTCACTCAAATGGGTGTACACACCAAAAAGTGAGTAAGTGGCAGTGAGAGCGATAACCAGTGGTGTGCTGGTAAATGTGCAACAACTCTCAGGTGGTGGGGGTGGAGGTGAGGGGGAAGCCCTGAGTTGGAAAATGTGCCAGGCTAGAAATCCTCCCACCATGACCAATTCCGAGCTGTCAGTGTGATGTCACTGAACACAGCAGAACTGGGAACAGATACACACAATCAACACGCACAAGCAGGTACGAGCTGGTCCAGTACACCACCAGCTAAAACTGAGCCTGGGGTTGCAATCTTGTATCCACGAGACAAGCCACATTTCTGGGAGGGGCGGGGGGGCAGGGAGGAGAACTCCCCGGCTGCTCAGAGGTAGCCGGTGAGTCATGGGGTAAGTGGAGTTAGCCAAATGCACAATTCTCTGTAGAGCTGATGGTCTTGCAGAAGAGCCTGGAAGTCCACTGGCTTCAGGTGCTGCGCCCACAGTGGTGATGACACCACTATGCTCCTGCAAGCCCAGGGGTGCCCCCTTCCCCACTTGCAGGGTGTTTAAATGGACACAGCTAATACTGGCCCCTGCAACTCTCCTTTGCCTTCGCCTCTAGGAGGCAACCCCCATTTCTCAATCCTTCTGAAGGTCCCATTTTGTCCTGACACCAAAGCCATTGCTCTCTCTCACACATGTCCATGCAGCTCTATTTTGTGTTGGCTAAAGTGGTAACTCTCAGAAGATGGTTGTTGCTCCTCTTTCCTCGTTCTTGGTGTAGGGGAGTCACTTGCAACAGCCCTTACTCTTCTCTTCAACAGGCTAGCTTTGTAACTCCGAATCCTACTCAAAGCCAAAGTTATCCTTGTGGTGACAAACCAAGCTATTAGCAAGTCCCATCATTTGGCTTTCTAAGTGGTACACTCCGTCTCTACTGACACTTCCTTCCCTTAGACCCTCATCATCTTCTGCCGAGACTACTCAATGGTCCCCTGGCTAATCACCTTTCTTTAATCTCACTTCTTCTCATCCTTCCCTCCTCTACTCAACTAGAAAAAGAATTCAAAATGGAAATCTGACCTTGTCACACACACCCCACTTATAAGCTCTCTAAGGTAATTTCTCTGTTCCCCCCAACTCCTACCCTCATCTTTGGTAGTTCTGGACTACATGCTGGACCCCATGACAGCTTACAACTCTGTGTCTTTGCAGGTGCAGTTTCTTCCACTTGAAGTTCCCTTCCCCACCCCAACCAGACCACCTGGACAATTCCTCTTCACCCTTCAAAACCCCTTTCTGGGCATGCCTGGGTGGTTCAGTGAGTTAAGTGTCTGACTGTTGGTTTCGGCTCAGGTCGTGATCTCACACTTGCGAGTTCGAGCCCCACTTTGGGCTCTGCGCTGACAGTATGGAGCCTGCTTGGGATTCTCCCTCTCTCTCTACCTCTCTCTTCTTCTCAAAATAAATAAATAAACTTAAAAAAGAAAAAGAAAAACCCTTTCTGATGGTAATAAATCATTACGAGAAACAGCTTGCTCTCTCTACCCATGTTTTGTCCGAAAATCTTAAGAAGGAATTTCACCCCTTTAAATATATTAAGGAAAAAGCTGCTGTTCTTCCTTTCACCTTTCCCAGCTCCTTCCCTTAGGAAGGGGGAGGTTTAGGGGTCCCTGGGTGGCTCAGTCAGTTAAGCATCCAACTTTGGTTCAGGTCATGATCTCACAGTTCATGAGTTCGAGCCCTGCATCGGGTTCTGTGCTGACAGGTAAGAGCCTGGAGTCTGCTTTGGATTCTGTGTCTCCCTCCCTCTCTGTCTCTCTCTGCTCTTCATGCTCTGTCCCTCTCTCAAGAATAAATAAACATTAAAAAAAATTTTTTTAAGGAAGGAAGTAGTTTAACCTGCTTGGTAAGGGGGCAAGAGCTTGACACCCACTGGCTCACTTATCTCTAGTGAGTGAGGAGAAGAGTGAGGCCCGAGGCCCAGGCCAGTTGCCTCCGCAGTTGCTTGAGTGGAGGCTGGATCTACAGACAGACTGTCCCCACATGTAGGGCCCAATGAATGCATTTAGGGGAAAAGAGCAGCAAGTCCATTTTGACCTCAGCTCTAAAACAGGTCTTTTATTCAACAATAAAACAGTGTATTTTATCCCTATCTGTCTCTTCTGTATGTTCCTCAATGATCCAGAACTCACTGAAGAGTCAAGTATGAACAATTAGCCCCGAGAACACAGAACTTGTGTGTCAGGAAGAGATCTGTGTTCAGAGTAGTGATTATCTGCTAATTTGTCAGTTTCCCCCAGTGGACAGTGAGCCCTAGGAGGATAGGGACTGAGTCTTTTTTGAATGGAATGCACTCTAGAAGCACAGAGTGCCCGTCCCTTTTCAGGTGGGACATCAACAATTCTAGGACCTGAATGCTTAGGAAGAGCAGGGCTAAGATGATCTCTGGGCTGCAGGACCCAGGCCTCCTGCAGTGCAAGGCAGGGATGCACCAGCCATGGAGGGATCCAGATGCAGCTCCCAGCCCACTTTCTCCATGGTTCTGCCACCTCCTCTGTTGCTTGGTCTCTTCTCACCCTGCCTCTCTCTCATTCACTGCACATCTGTGATGTGGCTGCCCCTTGGTGCTAGGTGTCAACCACACCTGGACCTCAGAGGCAGATGAGTCGTGTTCTACCGACTCAACCACACAGAGACAACTCAGAATACCTCAGACCAGTTTTTAGGGCAGATCTGCTAAAATCTGCTCCTGCAAACCAACCCAGAGTGTCAGTAGTTCTGCAAGGCCTCGAGCCCCTGTACAGCCTCCTTCAAGGACTGAAGTCTTGCAAACACCACAGCAATAGAAGAGACCATCCACCTGCTTCTACCATCACCATCAACAAGGGCTCAGAGACAGGTGTAAGTCCATGAGCCAAAGCCTGTCCATGACCCACAGGGAAGAGGCTGATCTTATTTAGAAACTTCCCTGGCTGGTGCTATTTATGAGGTGGCACCATAAAACAGGGTAGAAAGAGGTACCTGATGGTTTTCTATTCCTCGTAAAGCCAGTTGGGGAATCCACCTGAGACAGCCTGGCTTTCTCAGAGAGCATGGGCTCTGCATTCACACTTCCTGGGTTCAAATCCCAGCTCTCTTTCATCCTATCCAGGTAACCTGGGCCAGTCCCTTGACCATATCAAAACTCAGTTTCCTAATCTATAAAACCTACTCTGTCACTCACAGTCATTGAGAGGTCTAACAGGGAGCACACATGTCAATTTCATTAAACCCCAGGGTTATCCACTTTGATATCTTAAGGGAGTATAAGAGCTGTGCTGTCTGCTGGAACCCTGATGAAGTCCCACTTCTGTTCTACCACTTTTCAGCTGGGATGTTAACACCTCACGCAGCCTGTCACTGAGGGACAGCCTGCCAGGCCCTCCTACCTAGTAGGCCCTCCCCTCTGGTTCTAGCCTCATCCTGGGCACCTCTCCAAGGAGACCAAGCAAAGCCAACCATCTTGTCCAGTGGCGGCCTCTCCAAGCAGTCTCCACCCTGAAATAGGAACAGGTCCACTAGCCCCTCAGGCTGGACCACATGCAATGGGGAAACTGTGTAGGTGCCAGAGGGGCTTAGATGGGCTTCAGTCAATCCTATAAAGTGCTGTGGGGAGCACAGAGGTTCATCTAGTCCTAAGCCTTCCATCCAGAAGACTGTCACCACCCCCACTGAGTTAGACAGGAGGGTTGTCTCTGTGTTTGGAGTCTTTCCTCAGCCAGAGGAAGTCAGCCTGGCCTGGCAGCCTGGCCTTGGGGCTCCCAAACACCACACTCATGGCCCACACAGCTTCTGGCAGCTCTGGGCCTCTGTCCCAGGCACTCAGCCCGGGGTGACTCTCTCTTCTCTCTACACCCTGGATCTTCCACCTCTCTGGCTCCCTCAGAAAGACTACAAAGAATCTGAAGACCAAGAACAAGAAAAGCGCTCCCTCTCAATCCTGATGGAATTAGATCAGCATAAAGAAGATCTTCTTGACCAGCCAGTGGGTTGGGCGCACACACTGAAGGTATCAGGAAGCCCAAGGCAGCCTCCCCTGGGAATGTGGCCTGAGGCTCCCTTGCAAGGCCCTTGCCCACAGCCCACTGACCCCTGCCCTCATTACTGGCTGGATGGGGCCTGGAGGCACAGGAAAGGGCAAAGGTGGGCAGGCTGCAGGCTATAGGTGACCTACCTCAGTTCGGCATCCAGCTGGAGCTTCAATTCGACCTCTAGCAAATTCGCAGCTCAACTGAATTTAATAAACCCCCCCTCCGGAACTGAACACTGCATCATAAATAACCCGACTACCAGATTTTTGACCACTCTCACAAAAACACTTGCTTCTTACATCTCCGATTTCTGTTTCCCAAACACCAGCCGTCACACCGAATTTCACCAATCTACAAAAAGTTGTACTTTCTGGAAACTTAAATAACCAGAGCTTTACCTGCAAGGTGAGTTATCCCATGTGATACGCACCTATGGGATTTTACACTTCAGTGGGAATTAATGCATGGAAATAGAAAATGAAAAAATATTTTAATATGATAATTGAGGACTTACTAAACACCATCTACAACATGTATTCAATATTAAGGAAGCGAGTAATATCTTCTCATGTTATACCAGATTCACATCTGTTTCAACAGTCCACAAAAGAAACATCCGTTGTTTTACCAGGTTCCAATATGGAAACACAGCTCAACATAGTAGGATTGTGAAGGTTAAGAACTGAACTATGCTGTGTTAAATCTATACACCCAGTGCCTAACAAGTGCCAGGTACGTAAGTGCCAGTGTTTGCTGAATGAAGGAGTGAAGAAATTAATGGCATTCTAATGCATCAAGTGTTTAATTTTCAAATCCCAGGCGAACACCCACACAACCTGCCTCCTTTCCCTACTCAGTAATCACAGCACATAAACTTGTAAACCTGCATTGGCCTAACCATTTCTGACGTGCAAGCGAGTGACTCTAACTTTGATTATATTTTAATTGCCAGTCCTTCTGCAGAGCCAGGAAGGCCTGAAACACTGTTAATCTACAGAGGATACACAATTTGCTTAGAAAAGAAGAACTAGGTGCTTGTAAAGGCAACTCTGTCCCTGCATCGGGCTTGTCTCTACTACAGATCTACCAAGAGCTATTACAGACCACCCAGTTTTCCCAAGGATCCCGACACCTCACCTCCCATTGAAGACCTCACTCAAAGGGGAAAAAAAAACCTAATCACAGCACAAAGGTGCCATTACAGGGTCCCCCAGGGACTGCCTGCGATGTGCAGAAGTAACATGGGACAGGGAGGAGAGGAATGTGAGTGATTTCCAGACTTTCAGGGAGCCTCATGGAAATCACACATTCTTCTGCAAAAGGAGAAGTCCAAACTCTTCGTTCTCGGGTAGAACTTGGAGGTCATTTTGACAAGTTGTCTCATACAGGTCAAAAATACATTCCATCGACACTGCCGAACTTGATGCTGCAGTGGGAGCCCTGGCCCAGTGCTCAACATCCTTGGGCCCTGTGTCAATGTCAGACAGAATCATGCAAATTCATCACACATTCGTTCCCTGGATGTTTACCTGGAAACTGCCATATGCCAGGCCCTCCTCACAACAATGGGACATAATGATTTACAAATCCCTGCTTTCATGGATCCTGTAGCCTACTGGAAATTATTTCAGCACAGATAACACTTACTGAGTGCTTATCATGTACCAGATACTGTTCTTGGAGCTTTATTTGTATGAACTCATTTAATCCACAAGTAACCCAATATGGTTGATTCTGTGATTATCTCCATTTTTCACATAAGGAAACTGAGGCACAAAAAAGCTAAGCAACTTGCCCAAGGCCACACAACAGTTAAGGGCAGAGCTGGGATTCGAAGCCTGACTTTTTGCCTCTGGAGTCCTCACTTATAATCAATACAGCAGTTTAACGGGGCAGAGGTCTGGATCTGCTGAGTTACCACATCCATATGTTCTCCAACAGTTACTGCAGAGCAAAATGAACATATAATGTGGGGATCAACAGGTGGTCAATAGGTAATGAGGTGGGGAAAATTATCCTGACAGGTTAGACTGGGATTTTTCTCAGGGAGAGAATTGTCTACTGAGGACAACATTTAACATTTGTTTAGGGCAACAGATAAGCCGCATAAGGCCTGCATGTTGACTGGCCCCACGCTTCTGAGAAGCTTGTAAAATAGAGAAGAATTTGGACTTCCTGGGACAGTCTGGGGGACACAGGATAAGGAACAGACATGGAGGGAGGGAAAGAGAGAGCAAAATGAAGGCAGGAAGGCGAGGCTGACCTCCTCAGGATGCCCCACCCGTAAATCTTGAGGCAAGTCTACCAATCTCATGGCTGATTAGTGTGAGGATTTTTCTGTCTGTTGTTGGAACCAGAGGAGGGCTAAGGTTCCCAATGGAGAGGCACGGTGCCAGGCAGAGGCTGTACTTGCTGAAACCGTGGCTCAGAGAGAAAAGAGGCCAGCAGATTATATGGTGATATGATGAGCTTTGGACTACCACTGGCCATGGACTTGGACACCTTGGTCTCAAGACACAAAGTGGCCCGTGACTGTGTTCTTCGTTATAGCTAGCATGACCATGTCAGATGAGACAGTCAAGAATTTCTGTCTCCGTTCTTTTCTTAAAGTTTATTTCCACAAAGAGTTGTCTGATAAAGATCATACATAATAGTTAAACCGTAGGGGCACCTGGGTGGCTCAGTCGGTTGAGCGTCTGACTTCAGCTCAGGTTATGATCTCACAGTCCCTGAGTTCCAGCCCCGCATCAGGCTCTGTGCTGTCAGTTCAGAGCCTGGAGCCTGCTTCGGATTCTGTGCCTCCCTCTCTCTCTGCCCCTTCCCTGCTCATGCTCTGTCTCTCTCTCTCTGTCAAAAATAAATAAACATTAAATTTTTTTTTTTAAATAGTTAAACCCTAAACTCATCTTGATCTATCTGAATTGGTCTGCCCATGCCAACAAAGGAGGAAAGAGGGCCAATTATCCTGACAAGTGACACTGACAAAGAAGGAAATACCATTTGCTCATCCCTGGACAATTACCTCCATAAAACTCCCAATTATTGATCACTTGTATGCATTTAAATGTATGCAAAGAATCCCTGCAATAAGGCTGCAAATGCTTAGGCCCATTTCACATAGAAGACATGGAGACTCAGTGAGGTCAAATTCTTGCTGAGGCCCCATGGGTAGCAGGCAGTCAAGTGGGGATACCATCCAGGTCTGTCTGTTCGACAGCAAAGGCCACGTCCTGTCCCCACTCACACTTCTCTCTAGACGGGCCACTGGAACACTGGTGGCAGACTTCTCCACAGCTCAAGCATCAGAACAAAGGACTGCCTCAAAACTAATTAGCTGCTCATATTCAAAACCAATTAATCTTAGTTAAGCTCACTGAAATCTCACCCTCAGTGACTGAAACTACTAAACCTGAATTTGTCATCAAAGACAACTCCTCAGCAGGAAACCTACTTGTCTAAATAACTAGGCCTCCCGAGCCACCTGGGCCCTGGTGGGAGAAGGAAGAGTGGCAAGGGCTGAACACTAATCCACGAGCATGGAGCAGAGCCAAGCCCCAAGTACATGGACCCGAGCCGCGCGCACATTATTAAAACATAGGCTGAAAATCACTTATTCTGCATTAGGTGATTAATAGTGCCAGTCCTTTCCTTGCACATGGCAGCAGCCCTGAGAAATGATGAGATTACTCCCAGCGAATGAAGATGTTAAGGGACTGGTTACTACCAGGGCAGAGTGTACGATTTCATGGTTAATTAGGACTTTTGGAGGGGAGCCCTGCTACATTACCCATCCTAAACAGAGTTCCTAACCCTGCCCCTCTCCTTGCCTTTACATTGTGATGAAGTAAACTTTAAGGGTTGGGAAAAGCCAAGCCGCTCTGAGCTAATTAGAACCCGGAAATGATTGCCGGAGATGATTTTCGTCGTCACCGTGGGCTGGCCAACTCCTGGTGGCCTCTGAGCCACACCCCGTGCCCTCCGTAGTAGTACAGCAGAAGCATGGAGACGTGGTTTCCAGGGAGAAAAATGACTTTTAATCAAGTCTGGGAAATGGAATTACATGTGTAATTAGATAGACACAGCCACAAAACCACAAGCAAGGGAACGCGCTGTAATACTGCGCTTCTGTTCTCCGCGGCCAGCGAGAATTTAGGCATAAACTATGCTGATGAAAGCATTTGGATTTGCGTTCTCTGGCTGACCGGAACTTCCCAGGAGGAAAATAATGGCTGCTTTGTCCTCATTGGAAACACCCCATGTGGCGATGCGGTGGCTGGTGGCTGCATTCCCTTTGTCAGCTCCTGCTTTTTGCTCTCCTGGCCCCAGACCTTAACCTTATCACTTGGGCAGACAAATAAACACATGTATAGGTTTTCTTCACTTTGGAAAGCAAACTCTGAATGCCTAGTGAAGAAGATAAACTATTTTGGGGCCCCAGGATCAAAGGTCACCAGTTAAGGGCTCTAACTGCTATTCATTTCATTTCAAGTTCATTGGCATATGAAGCAGAGTGCCATATTTTTTTTTTTAATAGAGACACTGACTTCTTTGACCTCTGAAGGATCGCTTGAGTGCCAGTCTTAGGCAAAAGTAGGGCAGACAGGCAGCCACTGCCTGAGATTATGAGTCTATTAACACAATCCTTTCCTTGGAGGTTTGAAAAGCCTCACAGGGGCCTCCAAGAGAAAAAGCACTAAAACCCCAACAGCTGCAACTGAATATTCTAAGTCAGAGAGACTGGTAGGGTAGGCCAGAGTGGCTCCTCCAGGACCAGAGGCAGGAGCACACAACAAGACTTGGAAATAAAACCATTTCAAGGAACAGTGGGGCCAGGTCAGTGGCCTGGGCTCAAGACCCCGAGCACAGGGTCCATGGCAGAACTTCCAACTTGCTGCCAGAAGGCCTCTCCCCTCCCAAGCCAGGAATCTGAGTGAGTGCTTGTGCGTAGAAACGCCATTTAGGAGAGGAGGAAGAAGATCTGTGAATGTGGCCTAAGGCCACATTGGCAGTTTATTCGTGACACATCACGCTGAAGACTCACCTTGTTTGTAATGTCAAGAAATACTGCTGTGGCTATGGGACACCGCAGGACATGTGGAAAGTGTACCAGCTACAGAGCCCTACAGGCCTGGGGACTCATCTGTTATTCCTTCTCTATTCTGAGACTCAGTCTCTTCCTCTATGAAACAGAAGCAGTGACTCACCTTTCTCACAGAATTACTGCAAGAATTGAAAATAGAAAAAAAAAAGAGTCCTTCTGTATATGTCAAGCCTCTTGCCAGTCACCTTATATATGTCATCTCACTCTGGTCATTCCATGAGTGTGGCATGAGTGTGGAAGTTGATGTTCAGAGAAGTTAAGCAATTTGGTCCATTACTCAGAAAACAGCAGAGCTGAGATGGGAACTTGGTGTGTCGACAGCAGCTCTAGGGTGTATCACCACCACATGATGCTAAGTGAATGAGTGAATGCCAGGCCTGCAGCAGCTTCTCGTGTAGCATCATGACCTCGCTGTCCCCCACCCCCAGCAACAGCTTAATCAGATGATCAGGACGGTGGTGGGGAGGTTCTCTCTTACATACTGCATTGATCCAAACCAAATTTTATCCTGTTATGTCTGACCCAACATGCTAGCAACATACATATTTTTGACCCATAGGATTTCCTTCTTAAAGACATTATTCTGAGGGGGCTATTGTGTGGCCCAGAAAAGCCTGGCCTGATAGTGAGGTTGGGGGGACTAAGCCAGAAGGCAGGAAACAAGTCTGGTATTATAAACCAAGGACAGACATATGTAGTGCATAGGTTAGGCAGAGGCTGCTTCTCACCACCATTGAGAGAATTCAACCATTAGGTAGCAATAGGGACCCCACCAGAATCAGGGTGATCCCAGATGTCATGCATTTTCCAACATACCAGACCTGTGGGTCTGGCTGCATTGCTTGGCTTTGACTACCACTGCGACCAGGTTCCACCCTAGGAGTCTTACTTGTCCAAGTCCTTAAGAAATTCAAACTCTTCTTGAAACACATTCAGGCCCTGCCTGCAGCTCCAACCTTCCCCTTCTTCTTGTTGCCACTCAAGTCTGTCACACTGTTGTCAGGTATTCTTTAACAGAATGTCCACATCACTCCTTCCATTACATAGAACGTCCAACTTGGTCCTTACATTACAAAGAATGTCCACATTGTCCCTCATGTTACACAGAATGTCCACATCCCCCCATTACACAGAATGTCCATGTTGGCCCTTACATGGCTGGTTTTAAAAGGTGAGAAGTTCTCTCACCTTTCCCAGAGAGTCATGCTTGCATATTAAGCACTTGCCAGGGCTCAACCTCAAATGGTCTGCTTATACAATCCTGTCAAAACCTGGCAGGCAGTTGGTAAATGACAGGATCTATGCACACAAAAATCTGGATACAGCCCCACAAGACTCATCCAGGTGTGATTTCACAGGGTACATCAGGAATCTCTGGAGAATTAAATCAATAAATGCATGAGGGTGACCATGTGACAGGTTTATAGTGACACTTTATAAGAAATATCTGTTTCCAATTATTCAGTTTTTTAAAATGAAGCACAGAATATCTCAACTGGCAAAATTGATTTGGACCATGCAATGCTTGAAAGTTTGTCATTAAGTGATTTTATACATTTTGAATATTTATTTATTTAAAAATGGGTGGGAACTTTTTTTAATTTTTAATGGGTAAATGGCTGACCCTGTAGAAGAATTCTGAAAACAAATGAAAAAATGCTGAGCTACTTCTGGTAAGCAAAAAAGGAGACAATTTAGTAATATATCAGGAAATGAAACCAACCCAAAAAGGTCAGTAATTCTTATCTTTACAAAACATGACTAATTATAAACATTTAGGAATAAAAAAAGAAGATTCACAAACAAGGGTAGAAAATGAAATACTGGGGCACCTGGGTGGCCCAGTTGGTTAAAAAATCCCAAATCTCGATTTCAGCTCAGGTCAGGACCTCATCAGTTTGTGAGATCAAGCCTCTTGCCAGGTACTTACAGTACAGAGCATGCTTGGGATCCTCTCTCTCTCTCTCTCTCTCTCTCTCTCTCTCTCTCCCTCCCTCCCACCCACCCATGCTCTCTCATGGGCACTCTCTCTGTCTCTCCCTCTGTCTCTCATTCTCTCTCAAAATAAATAAATGAACTTTAAAAAAAAAAAAAGAAAAAGAAAATACCTAGGAATACACCGAACCAGAAATGCGTAAATCTAAATGAAGAAAATGTTTAAACAGTACCAAAGGATGCAAAAGAAGGCTTGAAGAACATGGAAACACATGCCATTTTTTGAGAGCAGGACTCAACATCACAAAGATTTGGATTGTCCCTAAGTTAGTTTACATATTGAAAGCAATTTCAATTTGATGGCCATGGGCTGTTTTTCTGGCACTAGACAAGCTGATTTTGAAGCTCAAAAGAAAAAACAAACGAGAAAAAAACTTTGAAAAAAACCTAATAATAATAATATAATAGTAGTAATAATAGGAGGGGGTTCAGGGAGACATAATCTTACCAGGTATGAAAATATACACATTAGAAAACGTCACTAAATCAAATAGTGAGGCACAGACATGCAAAAGATCACAGGAAAGAGTGGTCAAACAGAAAATGATTTCCAGAAATAGACACAATATATGCCGGATTTGAGTATATCATAAAGGTGCTATGGCAAATCAATGAGAAAAAATAAAATTTTCAGTAAATGGTATCAAGAGTCTACATTTTCTAAATGGATCTTAGATTTAAGAGTTTTAAATGCAAGCACAGAAGTACTTGTAAGAAAAATAGAGAAAATCCTTTATCGCTTTGTATTGGGGTATATTTTCCTGTGAACTAAAATTCAGAAGCCGTAAACGAAACGATTGAAAATTTGACTATATGAATAAGAAAACTTTGTCATGAAAAAAAAGCAAAGTGAAAACAACAGCAGACTTGGGTAGAATACTTCCAACTCATGCCAAAGATCAGGGGAGAAAATCCCTCATACAAAGAGCTTCCCAAAACCAATAGAAAAATAAGCAAAGTATATGATTCACAGAAAATGAAATACAAATAACTCCTGAGCATGTGAGAAGATGCTTAATCTCACTCAAAATAGAAATGCAAATTAAAACTCTGCTCTCATACTATTTTTAATCCACCAACTTGGCAAAAATCCAAAAGTTTGAGAACGCATTCTGTTGACAAAACTATGGGGAAAAGAGGCACGCTTATTCATTGCTGGTGAGAGTGTAAATTGGCATAACCCTTCTGGAAGGGAATTTTGCAATATCTATCAAAATTACAAATGCAAAAATCCTTTTACTCTGCAATTCCATTTTTAGGATTTTATCCGATACTTGCAAAAATACAAACTGACCTGATTACAAGATTATTCTTTGCAGCACTGCTTTTCACAGCAAAAGACTGGATAGAACCTAGATGTTAGCATTAGGAAGCTGGTTAAAAAGGCTATGGCACATCCATACAATAAAATACGGTGCAGCCGGGAAAGAGAGTAGGAAAGTCCTTTATATACTAATACGGAAATATGTTTAAGGTGGGTTACTGAGTACAAAAGTGAAGTGTGGAACACGTATAGACAGCATGCCCCCGTTTGCACAGGATGTTGGGTGGGGGTATGAATTTATATTCACGTCTGCTTCTAATTCATAGTGAAACTCTGGAAGGACCCCTTCCCAAAATTAATAATGTATTTATCTGAGGGACTGGGAAGGGGTAGAGCAAAATGGAGCTTAGGAGAATTCTGACTCTACAAAACTGACTTCTACAAAAACTGTTAATTTTTGAATCACGAGAATGCATTATCTATTCAAAAAGTAAATAAACATGTTAAAGTTATGTTTTCAAATGAAAAATAAATGCTAATGGAACAGATCACAGAGTCCGCAAAAATAAAGTGACACTCCAGAACTGCAGAGACAGAGAACATGCAAGAGGGGAGGTTAAAAAAGAGAAAAGAGCCCACTCTGCAGGACAAAAAAAGGCAGAAGTGCCAAATGCAAATATTCGGCACGATTTAGGAATAGATTGAAAAGACTGAATAGACGAAAAGGTTGAAATACACACCCCGGGTGTTTCTGAACTAGTCATACACTTTGTATAAGACTCACATGTGTGTCTGCATCTGTATATGTTTCATAATTCAGAGCATTTTAATGAGCAATGAATGCCCTCTGCCCCCCAGCAACTGTACATCTCGAAATCTTTTTTTAAGGAAATCATTAGGAAGGTGCTCAAAGACTTAGGTACAAAGCTGTATCTCACACTCAGATGCTCAACAATAAATGACTCCTTAAATAAATCATGCCTTCCTGCACAATGGAATGCCAAGCAGGCACTGAATTTATGCCAGAGAATATTTAGTGATTGTGAAAGATGTTTACTCTCTGCTGGCAAAGATATACACTAAAATATTCGCCGCAGTTATCTCTGTGAGTCGTATTACGGATCACTTTTATTCTTTCTGCATATTAATATTTTCTAATTTTTCTACAATGAGTATGTATTACTTGTGTAATAAAAAAACAATAAAAGTTATTTAAAAGACGGAAAAAAAGGAAAAGCCCAGCTTAGTTGATTGATATCCAAGAGAGTGGCTCTAATGGCTACCACTTGTCTAGATTCTCTGCTTCAATATTTTTAAAATTGTGCCATGGTGAAATCCAAAAGCTTTCCGCAGGGGCTGCAGAGGGCAAGAGGGAAGGAGGCAGGAAGCTCTGCTCCACACCCAGGCCCTCCCACCCCTGTGCACGCAGACACACCCACAGTAACACATACACTCAGTCAGAGCAGCTCCACTTTCTCAAGTCTTATAAAGAGGTGTTCTGCCTAAGATTTAACTTTAATAAAAGAGCCTGCAGATGAAAAAACACACATACTATCCCAGGAAGCTTTGTCCGGATGCCATGTCTGAGCACCAAGAAAACACTTAACTCTCATTACCCCTGAAAAAGGCTTCTCGGAACTGAAGTAATGAGTCTGAAGGGCTTTTATCCTGGGCGGATGAAAGCGCGAGCGAAGGCCCGGAGGTGGGATTCAACAGGACTCACTGGGAGAAGAGGGTGGGCTTGTCTGGCTACAAGAGAGCAGAATGGGGGGCAGGCAAAAGCACAGTGGGCATCTGAGAAGCAGAGAAGTACTGAAGCAGAGGCCTAGTCCCTCCTCTCAGCAGGTGCCGGAGGACAACGTGGGTCAGTCTTGGAGAATATGCTGCCACATCTCCCACACGAGATGCCTTGGTGCTGGAAAGTCAGACTCGGGCTGACCTTCCCCAACTCTAAAAGAAGGTCAAAGTCAGCATCCTGCTGACTCCCCTTCTAGGGGAGGGCCCCACGTTTATCCACAGCTTCTGTCCTCCTGAGTGTAAAGGAGGCATTAGTGTGTCCTGCCAACCTGAGGTCAGATGTGCTTCTCACTTTGGTCACTGGCTGGATAAAGTGACTGACCCTGTATTAATTCTGAAACGTCATCCAGCTAATAATAATATAATAGCAGCTATCGCCTAACATGTTTTCACTACTGGTCAGGCACTGCGATATCATCAACAATTTTATTTAAGCCTAATAGCAAGGGTAAGAGGTATCGTAAAGACTCACTGTGAAAATGATCCCACTTCTCTACGACTTCCTGTATCTGTACTCTTTGTCATGTGACTTTGCAGCTCCTCCCATTACAAGGTGGGGTCTATATTTCATCTCTTGACTCTGGACAGATATTGTGACTTTCATGGCCACAGACATGATGAAGTGCCAATTTTTTTTTTAGCATTATGTATTTAGAGAGAGACAGAGACAGAGTGTGTGTGTGTGTGTGTGTGTGTGTGTGTGTGAAGCGGGGTGGGCAGAGACAGAGAGAGATGGAAAGAGAGAATCCCAAGGAGGCTCCCTGCTGACAGCACAGAGCCTGATGTGGGGCTTGATTCCATGAACTGTGAGATCATGACCTGAGCAGAAACCAAGAGTCTGACACCCTGATGAAGTGCCAATTCTTTTTTTTTTTTTTTTCAGGTTTAATTTTGAGAGAGAAAGCACAAGTTGGGGAGGGGCAGAGAGAGAGGGGGACAGAAAATCCCAAGCAGACTCCATGCTGACGGTACCAAGCCCGACATGGGGCTCAAACCCACAGACCATGAGATCACGACCTGAGCCAAAACCAAGAGTCTGATGCTTAACTGACTGAGCCACCCAGGCGCCCCTGAAGTGCCAATTCGAAGCCCAGGCCTCAAGAGCCATTGTAACCTTCCATTCACCTCTATTTCCTTCCCTTGGGATCCTGACATCCCATGAGAACAAGCCTGGGCTAGCTTGCTGGATGATGACAGACCATGTAGAAAGGAACTGACCCAGCCGAGGCCACCCTAACTCAGTCAGCTGACCACAGACATGGGTGAACCCATCCAAGACCAGCCAGGCTGGGCCCAGATCAGCAGACCTACTCAGTGGACCTATAGATTCATGAGGAATAATATATATAATTGGTCTGTTCAGGGACAGTTTGTTTAACTGTGTTATTGTGATAGTAGATACCTGGATACAGGTGAGTACCATCAGTGCTGCCAAACTCGAGAAAAGAGAAATTTTCCTGCTGTGGAATGAATGTCAGGGCCCACCCCCCCAAATTCATATATATGAAGCCCTAATTCTCAGTGTGTTGGTATTTGCAGATGGGGACTTTGGGAGTTAGCATTAAGTGAGGTCCTGAATGTGGGGCCCGTCTGATGGGATTATTGCCGTTATAAGAAGAAACAACAAGAATTAGTGCTCGCTCACTCTCTCAGTCTCTCCCCACCTCTAACTCCCTCCATCTACCATGAGAACAGACAGCAAGAAGGCAGCCATCTGCAAGGCAAGAAGAGGGCCCTCGCCAGGAGCCAACCACGTTGCACCCTGATCTTGGACTTCAGCCTCCAGAACTGTGAAAAATAAATTTCGATGTCTAAGCACCCCCAACCCAGCCTGTGGGATTTTGTTACTGGAGCCTAGGCAGATCTCACAGCTCGTAGGTGACAGAGTGAGGATCCAAAGCCTGCACTCCTAATGAAGAGTCCAAGGCTTCCTGCCCAGCCCTGGGGCAGTGAACAGAGCAGGAAGACTCCACTTCTAGGAAATTTTTCTGCCACACCCTTGGGGCAACTCTCTACCTTGAGCTATCCTGGAATCCCAAATGTCTTAGGCACATGGAATTTCAATGCTGGAAACAGACTTGGAGGGCATTAACTCCAACTGCCTGGCTACGTAGATGATGCCGAAGACCAGGTGATTCAAATGAATGGTTCAAAGTCAGACTGTATATAAAAGCAAAGAAAAGGTTAAACTAAAGGTCTCTGAGCCCCCAGGGAAGTGCTCACTTGTCCACACTGGGCTCATCTGTCTCTCCAGGAGTAATTTAAATGAGAAGGATCATTTTTCAAGAATTCTCATCTTGCTCCCAGCCCCAGCACTGCAAGGGTTCCAGTCTTGAGCTCCAGCAGCCAGAACTCCTATGAGCTACTTATAAATTCCAACCGAATCTAGTCCCTTCCCCAAACTCTTCTCCACAAATCAGCCTGATGAACCATGCAGTCAACATAGCATGGGCAGATGGTAGGGCCTGGCTCCCTATTGGACATCCAGGGGAATGAAACTGCTTTGGCCTACCAGCGTCATAAAGGCAGCAGCACCCTGTGCCCACATAAAAGACAGAGCCCCTCGGTTACTTCTCCAAGGCCATGCAGAAGATCTGGTAGCAGAGACTGCAGCTTATGTAGGCAGTTTGGCTGTTGCCATGCATATGGTAGCCTGGCAGCTACTTCCAAGAGCTTGCAAACCACATAGCAATCAGGAGCCCCTAGGGCCTGGGGCCCATCTGCTGTGCAAAGATAGAGCTTCATTTCAGATGCCACGAAGCATCAGAGGACATTGTATGCTTCCCTCTGAGCTGGAGCACTGCCCCAGCCTTTAGGCTGTGGTGGAACTCTTAGAGAAGATGAAGTTCACTCAGCATACAGGCAAAGTCCTGGGGCTCTGGGGCTCTGGGGACATTCTGATGAATGAGGTATGACTCTGGCCCTCAAAAGCTCCCAGTCAAGTAGTGAGAGTCCTACAGAGGTTTATACAATTGTGGGCATGCACACACAGCAACTAATTCTGGTCTGGAGAGAGCGAGGACAGGAAGGGCATTCCAGAAGGTTTTGGGGGGACACCTGTCTGGCTCAGTTAGTAAAGCATGTGACTCTTGATCTCAGGGTGGTGACTTCAAGCCCCATGTTGGGCATGGAGCCTACTTAATTTGAAAAAAAAAAAAAAAAAAAAGAGGACATGACCTTTGGGCTGGGAGTCCAAGAAGATCTTTCCCGCCATCACGTCTCTGGAGATTGTGCAGGAGCTGTCTAAGATTGAGGTCAGGCGTGATGTACATGAGAACTCTGTCTCCAGTGTTCCCCAAATGCTGGCCTCCCTATATGTGCCAGGCTCTCCAGCACCTGGGCTCACCTCTTCCTTCCATGACCCACAAGATGGCTTGGATTCCCACTCTACTTACTGCCACTACGTTGCTTAAAACCACACCATGGCTTTCCTTTTTATCTGAAATGAGGTTACAGTCTTCAGTATGGTCCCAAGGGCCTGCAGGTGTGGCCTTTGCCCACTCCGCTATGTCCAGTCTCACCCTGCTTCTCGGGTTTCCCAGCACGGTGGTGTTCCCTCAGTTCCTCAAGCCGAATCCTCACCGGCAGGATTTGACACATGTGTCCCTTGCCCTTCAGTCTCGGCACAAGGGTCACTTCAACAGGGGAGTCTCCCCTGACCCTCCAGTTTGGGTCAGCTTTCTCAGATTTAATCCCTCATAGAACCACGTCCCTTTCTTTCACTGTATTTTAATACATCTTGAAGTTATATCCCTCTCATAGTTTTTCAGTTAATGTCTGTCTTTCCCACTAGTCAGTAAACCTCATGAAAGTGGGAATCACATCTGCTTTTGCTTACGTTTGTAGGCTCAGTATCTAACACAGTGCCAGGGACATGGTATACACTCAACAAATACCTGATGAATTAATGGGTGAATGGATGGGCACTGCAAGAATTCTAACTGGGAGTTCTGCTCCAGGGAATGGAGAATCCATTGTGTCTTAGGTTGGGCGTCTCCAAAAGCAGAGCCTATGACAAAACCTTGAGTATAAGTCAACTTATTTGGGCAGTGAAACCAAGAAGTGCTAGGGAAATGGGAGGGAAGGGAAGGGAAGGGAAGGGAAGGGAAGGGAAGGGAAGGGAAGGGAAGGGAAGGGAAGGGAAGGGAAGCGAAGGGATTGGATCCAGGGTGCATAAACGGGACTCCTGGACTAGAGGGCTGGGGCAAAAGGGAGGAAGAGAGAGAGAGAGAGGCTGGTGGAGCCGCTGTGTGTATGACAGGTCAGGTGGGAGAAAGGAAGAAATCTGCCCATATCTGCTTGGTTTTCTACTTGATTTCTGGTGACTCCAGCCCCAAGACCCAGGCTTACTGACACAAAGGTTATCAGGTCCAACCTCTCTGTTTCTACTACTGGTTCCCCATGAGCACACAATTTCAGGTGGTCCAGTACGGGAATCTTTTTAGAGAACTCTCAATTCCCGGCTCCATGGAATACCAAAATTGGCTGATTGCACTGAAAGATCCAATTCATTCCCTCCAGAGGAAGAAGTGGTACTTTATAAGGAGACCATGACCCACACAGGTGAGACTCCACGTGTCCATGTGCCTTTATTTCCTGAACCTATCATATTTATGCAAAATGACAGAAACCAACATCTGCCAGAGGGCATTCAGGACCCAGGAAGTGGGTCAAGATTTTACGAATAGCATTCCTCCTCCATCAAACTTCTTAATCCACAAGCACCATGCGCTCAGCCAAATGTCCAGCAAATGTCTGGGATGCCTACTCTGTGTCTGGCACTACATGGAGCACCGGTAGCACAGCTGTGAAGGTAGAACAAATCCCTGTCCTTGAAGAGGTTCTAACCCAGGGGAGAGGACATATAACCACCAAAATGCATGTCGAAGGAAAGTATTCAGACCTACAAGAGCATAGCATGGGGCAGAGCACTTGGTGGGGGGCGGGGGGAGGAAGGAGCCTCATCTAGAGGCCAGGGAGGCCTCCCTGAGGATGGATCATCACCAGATCGACGTAAGTGTTAATGGGAAGATGAAGGAGAGGGGAAAGCATGCACAGCAGAGGAAATGGTATGTACGAAGCCCTTTGATGGGAGAATCATGACAAAGTGGACAATGAAGACAGGTGTGATCTGAGACAAGGCGGACAGGGGAAGCAGGTGTGGCCAGTTCAGGTCTTGAGTCCCACTGTGCAGGAGGATATCAAAGAACCCCGCTTCTAGGGGGCCTGCCAACCTCAGATGTGAGAGAAGGTAGGCAAAGGTGAGGCAGGACAGATGCAATGGGACCCGGGCAAGTGGGTAAAGAATTGGCCTTTCCGGAGCACCTCCTATGTGGCAGGCACTGTGCCACATGCAAGAATTTATGAAATTCTTAGATTCATTCATTCATCCAATTCAACCCAGAGCTACTGAGCCACTGCTTTACTCAATGGCCAAGTAGAAGGCAAGGGTAATTTTTTTCCAAAATCATCATTCAGAAAAAGAGTGAGAGAACTTATATTCAAATTCCTGATAAACTCTCTCCTATTAAAGGCCAGTTCTCTCATTTAGTTTATTTTCCACAACAAAGTACTGTTTGGGGAAAAGACATTAGCCTGAAATGACCTCAATCAATGCTAGTTTTGGATGCCTATAAGAGGTTGTCTGATAGAATCGTTACAGAAAGAGGCAAAGATATTTAACCCTACTTAATAATTTTTCCTGAGTATGACCTTAGAATTGTAAACTGGGGATATTGTTCTAAACAAGCCTTAGTACAAATCACTTTCAAAAGCAAGTTTTATTGTGGAGATCATGATCATGAACATACCTACAGAATAATGTGGAAGGAAGTGTTTAAAAAGGAAACACTCTCCTAATGTTGTGCAGGTAAGTGCAGGTGGCTTGGGATAAAATCTCTAGTGACAGAATTTTACACAGATCCACAGGGTGCCAGATCTCAAACAACTATGACAGAAGTGGAGATTTCTGTGGCCTGGAGAACTGGGTTAGTCGCTCCATACAGTGGCTCTGGCAATGACAGCACTGTTGCCCAAGAGGACTGGGAAAGCTTTGAATAAAATTACTCCATGAAATGCAAGAGGAAGAAAGCAGTATTTCTTAGTGCACTATTTTATATAACATGTGAGTTTAAATATGTATGGGTAGCTAAATTAATAAATCTAATGCTACAGATAGACATGTGACTCTGTTTTTTTTTAAAGTGTACAACTCAATGGTTTTTATTTTATTTTTTTTTAATATATGAAATTTATTGTCAAATTGGTTTCCATACAACACCCAGTGCTCATCCCAAAAGGTGCCCTCCTCAATACCCATCACCCACCCTCCCCTCCCTCCCACCCCCCATCAACCCTCAGTTTGTTCTCAGTTTTTAAGAGTCTCTTATGCTTTGGCTCTCTCCCACTCTAACCTCTTTTTTTTTTTTTCCTTCCCCTCCCCCATGGGTTTCTGTTAAGTTTCTCAGGATCCACATAAGAGTGAAACCATATGGTATCTGTCTTTCTCTGTATGGCTTATTTCACTTAGCATCACACTCTCCAGTTCCATCCACGTTGCTACAAAAGGCCATATTTCATTTTTTCTCATTGCCACGTAGTATTCCATTGTGTATATAAACCACAATTTCTTTATCCATTCATCAGTTGATGGACATTTAGGCTCTTTCCATCATTTGGCTATTGTTGAGAGTGCTGCTATAAACATTGGGGTACAAGTGCCCCTATGCATCAGTACTCCTGTATCCCTTGGGTAAATTCCTAGCAGTGCTATTGCTGGGTCATAGGGTAGGTCTATTTTTAATTTTCTGAGGAACCTCCACACTGCTTTCCAGAGCGGCTGCACCAATTTGTATTCCCACCAACAGTGCAAGAGGGTTCCCATTTCTCCACATCCTCTCCAGCGTCTAGAGTCTCCTGATTTGTTCATTTTGGCCACTCTGACTGGCGTGAGGTGATATCTGAGTGTGGTTTTGATTTGTGTTTCCCTGATAAGGAGCGGCGTTGAACATCTTTTCATGTGCCTGTTGGCCATCCGGATGTCTTCTTTAGAGAAGTGTCTATTCATGTTTTCTGCCCATTTCTTCACTGGGTTATTTGTTTTTCGGGTGTGGAGTTTGGTGAGCTCTTTATAGATTTTGGATACTAACCCTTTGTCCGATATGTCATTTGCAAATATCTTTTCCCATTCCGTTGGTTGCCTTTTAGTTTTGTTGGTTGTTTCCTTTGCTGTGCAGAAGCTTTTTATCTTCATAAGGTCCCAGTAATTCACTTTTGCTTTTAATTCCCTTGCCTTTGGGGATGTGTCGAGTAAGAGATTGCTACGGCTGAGGTCAGAGAGGTCTTTTCCTGCTTTCTCCTCTAAGGTTTTGATGGTTTCCTGTCTCACATTCAGGTCCTTTATCCATTTTGAGTTTATTTTTGTGAATGGTGTGAGAAAGTGGTCTAGTTTCAACCTTCTGCATGTTGCTGTCCAGTTCTCCCAGCACCGTTTGTTAAAGAGACTGTCTTTTTTCCATTGGATGTTCTTTCCTGCTTTGTCAAAGATGAGTTGGCCATACATTTGTGGGTCTAGTTCTGGGGTTTCTATTCTATTCCATTGGTCTATGTGTCTGTTTTTGTGCCAATACCATGGACATGTGACTCTTTGATCTACCTCCCTAAGAGTTTACATGTTCAACTTCAAGTTGACCCTCTCCCCTAACTACAGGATCTCCCCACTGCGAAATGCAAAAAGCACTTTCTATTAGGAAAGGAGCTGCTCTCTATTCCAGCATTTATGGGAACTAGCGACAGGGGACGGAATGGAAGCTCACCCAGTTCTACACACCAGATGGAAATGGCCCTGCCAGCCAGAGCACCCTATATGCGCACCCAAATTTTGCAGGGAGCAAACCCCCATTTACTGATGAGGAACTGGGTCCAGAGAGGCCCTGGAAGCTGACCTGCTCAAGGGCACAGGCACAGAGGGCAAAGCAGGACTTTAGCCCAATCTGCTCCACTCTGAAATCTTTCACCTAGCTGCTTCCCTGCAGCAGGACCCGGCCTTGGTGACCCACCTTCCTATTTCGGCACATGAAGAGTGCTCCAGAGATCGAGACTAAACCCCTAGCTGTTTTCTCTGTCTCTCCTGAGAATATGACACCCAATCCAAGCTCAAGAAACATAGCCTCCAGGCCACAGGCAACCGCCCCATGTGTGGCAAGCCCCTCGGGTTCCTTGGATCCTCTTGGGCTAACTTTTGAACCTGTCCTCCATGCACTGGTGGCTCTCTCCTTTACAGAGGTCACTGTCCTGTGTATAGCTGATCCTAACTGAGTCAGAAGATGAGTGAACTGAGCTCTCACCTCTCAGCCACCAGCAGATCAATGGGCCTTTCCCAAGCCCTTCCCAAAGTCCCCAAGGGAAGGGGCAGAGCAGCCGTGCCCTCGGCAGGGCCCCCCACCCACCCCCTGTTGCCTGACCTTCCTTCTAGTGGCCTCATGCTCCTTGGTACCGGGCCGTCCACCTTCAGGAGATGGAGGAAGGAGGGAGGCACCAGGATGGCCCAGTACTGATAAACTACAACCGTGGACCTGTTGTTATAATAAAGTTATATTAGAACACATGCATACCCTTCCTTTATGAATTTTCTGTGGCTACTTTCAGGCTACAAGGTAGAGTTGAAGAGATACAACAGAGACCTTAGGGCCTTCCAACCAGTGATATTTAGGTTCTTTAAGAAAGAGTTTGCTAGCTCTGGTTTAGAAGAATAGATAGCAAATGTTAATATCAAAATGTTAATGATGTTTATCGCAAGATAGAGGAAAGATAGGTAATTTTGGTTTTCTTGGGCTTTTTCCTTTATGGTTAGTTATATATTTTTATTTGTATATTTATATACATATACATATTTCTATTTTTCTACTACAATAATGTGTAATCTTCTAAAAAGCACATAACTTAAATAATTTCTTGGCTTATTTACATTAAAAATAACTTCACTAATGCTCACAGTGATTTTCCTCCATTTTACAGTCGAGGAACCAGATTTGAGAAATGTCTAGCAATTTGCCCAAAGTCACACAGCAAGCGGTACACATGAGACCCCAATCTGGGTCTGTCTGACCCAAAGACCTTCACAGGACCACAATGGAAGAAAGTCCCCAGGCTCCCCTCCTGAGAAGACAGGGACAAAGTGCATCTGTCTGAGAAGCATCACCACCATAAGCCCAGAGCCCCTCCTCCCAGAAACTGGCCTTGATAGGAAGCATCTCGCTCAGCCTCTCTCGAGGCTTCAGAACTCTGCATGTGGCTCACTGAGTGCACAGTGCCTACCTCAGCCTGGCAGGACCACCATAGTGGATACCAAACTGCTCCCTCTATCCCAAGCACGGAAGCCCTGAGGTCAGCAGGAAAAGCCGGCCATGCTGAGGTCAGAGTCCACATCTAAACCTCCCCAGAGCTCCAGGGCTCTTCCCTGCCCACCTCCCACCTTCTCCTCCAGCTCCACCTCCCCACCACCCCTCCCCAGGCATCCACTCACTGCTCCAGCCAATTAGAAGGCTCTGCACTTCCCCACTCACGGTGTTTGCACACAAGGTTCCCTTTGCAGGACAAGTGCTTTCCCTCCCCGGCCACTTGGCAAATTCCCACTCTTTCTTCCAAAGACAGGTCACAAACTAAAAATGCATGGTGGCTACAGATGTGCTTTCTCAGACTCGCATGGTATTGTAAAAATCAGGGCATTTCATGAAAAAAAAAAAAAATTGAGATTCCCAGTCTTCCCAGACCAAATGAAAGATCTAGTAACACTCATCCCACATTCCCACATGGCAACCATAGGCTGTGGCTGAGTAGCAGCTGTTCTTTTGATAGGGTGCGTGCTTCTCAGCCGGCCATGGACCCCACCCATGCCCACATCTATTTACGACTACAATCCCTGCATTAAGTGCTCTGGCACAATGGCTCTCTGTGCCCAGCAGTAGCAGCACCACCTGGAAACTTACTAGAAATGCAAATTTTTGACCTACGGAATCAGAAACTCCAGGGGCAGGGTCCAGCAATCCATGTTGTACCAAGTGACCCAGGGGACTCTGATGACCACCCCAATCTGAGAATCCCTGCTCTGGCACTGTAGGGTCTCCCCCAAGCAAGAGGCCAGCTGTGTCTCCCACCAGCTTTCTCCACCCCTGACTTCCAATCTTCCATCCTCAGTCACAGCACAGCTCGGTCCTGTGTCAGCTAATGACCACATGCATTGCACCTCTGTCACATACACTCACCTGCCCTGTGGCCACCGGCCATTTACCTGTCCATCTTCCTACCCTGTGAAATCCTTTTGGGTGAAGGCTATCCTGATCCCTCCCTCCCCAGCACCGAGCACAGAGCCAGGCCCCCAGTGGGAGCTGAGGGTCTTCTCCAGAACACAATCAACTCATTTGGTGATATTTATGTTCCCTTAATTACTGAAGCAAGAGTGACCGTGAGGCAGCCTCAGCCCTCCTCTGACATGACAAGGATATCGAGAACCAAATGCTTGCAGCTCCAGGAGAAGTGATATTTCAGCAGAAGATGAAGTAATTCCTATTCACAGCATCTGTTAATCACTCAAGATCCTTCTAGATTCGAGGGGCTATAGAATGAAAGGTGTTATTAATGAAACCATACAGACTAGGAGGCAGTTCTGAATAGCAGCCCTCCTTCCTAACAATGCCTTCCCCGGCAAGTTAATCCCCTTCCATTATTTCAAATTCTTCAAGTGCTAGAGAAGTCATGTAGGTTGTTTTCCGAATAGTCACTTAGCTGACAAGCATTTTCTAATTGACAGAACACTCTGAAAAGACAGATTGAAGAGGGGGGAGAGAGGTATTAAGATGGTGCAATTTCCCACACACAGCAGGAGGCTAAGTTGACTGAAATGTAAGATTTGGAAGAAAAGTTATTCATCATACCCCTCAATCCCACAGCCCCTCCCAGGAGAGAATTCAGAGATATTCTTCCATGGGTGGCTCCGATCCAAAGACCAAGGATGTGCCCAGAGGGACCACATGCTACCCACAAGCTCAAACCCAAGCTGAGAATTGAAATCCAAGAGCAATAATAAAAACTGTTACTAATAGTTGAGCAGCTAATATGTGCCAGGAGCTTTCCAATAGGGTGTGTGCTGTGGGGTGGGGGCCCACACTTATCCCTAAAAGGGAAAGATTTTTCCCCATTTTCCAGATAAGAAGACTGAGGAAGGCATTCAAGTTCACAGAGCATGTAAATGGCAGAGCTGAGGTCAAACCCAAGTTTGCTAACTTGAGAGGCTCTGTGTGCTCTTTCTGTTACTGGGCCACCTCCTCCCACCTCTTAAGGAAATGCACTTGGTGTGACTGCAGAGTGGTGATGGACTCAGGTGGCAAATACCCTGAGCCACAGCCCAGAACCTGTCAGGCACCATAGGTGCTGGCAGGGCCTGGGGCTTTTCGTGGGCTGTCGTCACACAACCTGGATGCCCCCGGTGCTTACAGAGCCACTGGACAGCGCTAACCTATCAATCACCCCTCCTTTAATATCACGTGGCCTGATGGATTACCACCACGCCCCACCGGCCTTCAAATCATGCATGCTTTGAACAGCTAATGAGACATGCAGGATGGCTCCTCGTCTAATGTTTTCAGATTTCCCGGAGTGAGATAATGCCTCTCAAGAGGGAGTGCACACTGAGTTGTCCCAAGCACTGATAAGGTGTTAATAAACCTCAGCAAATGCTGATTAGAGGGGGCTCCAGCAGCACAGAGGTGCTGGAGGCTTGGCAATGAAAGCTGGGGAGCTTCTCAATTTGGAACTGATCCCCGGTTGGCAGCAGAAAGCATTTCTAGCGCCCCAGGGCTGCCCCCACAGGTCCGGCAGTCCTGTGACTGGTCCAAGGCATGGAGTCTGAACTCTGCACCAAGGGACAGATAGTGTCAGCAAGGAGAGCCTCACAAACCCCATCCCAAAATACCAGAGAAATCGACACACATCCCTCACGCCCCAGGTAACCATGAGGTACTGGGTATTCGGGAATATAGTTAAAACTTCCTCGAACGGACTTACATTTATAGCTGATGGAAAACTCTCGGGATAAGAAGTTTCAGAATAGGCGAGGGGGGGGGGGGGTGCGGGGGGGGGGTGTAGTGGATGCTGCTGGTTCCGTGCCCAGATCCCTTCTACCAGCTGGTGTGCCCATCTCCAGCTGCTGTTTGTGGGGGCTCTGCCTTGCCCAGAAACACCAGCAGGTCACCTCCTCCTTCTGGGTGTGGCCTGCAGCCAATGAATGACTGCAATGGGACCCAAAAGTGCAGACCTTCATCCTCGAGTTGGGATAACTTTGTGGTACAATTCCTACTCCGGGACCCCCCGGCTTTTCTTCCCCTGCTCCATCCCGCTTCCTTCGTACCCCGAAGGCTCTCACCTGAGGGCTGTCCCAAACACATCACTTGTGGGGTGCCAGGCTCTGCTTCCAGGAGACCAGACTTAGCCAGAGGAAGGGAGAGAGATGAGAACTACTAATTTGTGAGCACTCTTACGCACTGGCACCGTGTTAGACATTTCCCATACATAACTTCACGAGCCTTCCTCAGTAAACTTGTGAGGTATGGGAGAACATCACCAACCATAGAAAAGGAAATGGAGGCTCTGAGTGGGAAAGTGACTCAGCCAAGGTCACACGGTACATAAATGGCAAAGGCAAGATTGATGTTGAAGTCAAAGCAAGTCTGTTTCCATGACACCACATTGTTCCCCATGTTTTCTATGAGCTGTGTGACATCAGAAGAAGAGAGGATGGAGTTTATAATAAGGATACAGATCTGAAAAGGTACATAAGGGTAAGAGCTGGCAGACCAGCAGGAAGAAAGAAAACCTCCCACACTGAGTTGAAGCAGGCGCTCAGATCACCATTCTGTATGCTCCCCGTCACCCCCAGTGGAACCTAAGGATATTGCCTGGCAAGAACCTAATCACTTGCCACCTCTCTGATTCTCAGTTGTACAGCATATCCTACATTTTAATTTAGCATGCATATTTCACTGGCCATAGACTGAAGCAAATGTTTCCACTTTGGGCTCCTGCCTAAAGGAGCTAATAGTTTCCGTAAAGGTAAAGAAGACTTCTGTCAGCGACAGTGCCTTCTGATACTGTCACACATTCTAGCTTAATTAAAACGTGCTCCACGATGCACATCTCGGGAGAGACAACCTGCTCAGATGGTGTCACCCAAGGATACCATCCTTCCTACTAAGAAGGCAGGTAGGCTAACTGCAGTCCAAACAAACCAACAGTGAAATGTGCCACCTCTGTGCAGGTTTTAATTACTGTCCCAGGGACCTGCTAGCTGACAGGCAGAATGCCGTGAGCAGGAGTCAAGAGGTGGGTGGGAAGCCCCTTTCTCAAAGTCTCACCACTCTGCAACTACACACCCTGCCCTCAGTGTCTGGCAAGTCCTGGTTCCCATTGCCACAATCAGAAATTCCCATCGGGTCTGCGGTCCCTTTGCCTCTGGCTTGATTTGACCTGAAAATTTCCCAGGAAATCCAAGGGCAGGGGGAGTGTGTGCAGACAGTTGGGGAAGGCTGGGCCATGGGGAACCCAGGACAGGCATAAAACATGTTCATGTATCCCTAATGAGAGCTGCAGGCAGGAGGGGACTCCACTCACCCAGGCCAGGTTTGCAGCCACGCCTGCTGCTGCAGACACAGAGATGGCTGCTGAGTGCATTTGGCCCCAGACGTGAGCAGAATTCTAAATAGGCCCCAGCTCAGGGGTTGGGGAACTCCAGAACACAGAGCCAGGCCCTGAGAACACTGCATTTGAGAGCACTACCCTCCCTCACAGAGGCCCCAAATAGCCAAGAAGCTTCATCAACAAGACAATGCCAAATTCCATTTTTAGTGTAGAAAATGTCCAGGAAGTCAAAGGCAAGCTAGTCCAGCACTGTCTTCATTTCCCATTGGCCAGAATATTCCTCTATGCCTTAGTCGGGGTCCCATGGAGGGATGAGGTTGTTCCTGGTGCAGAAAACCCAGAAAGCCCAAGCGGCTGGTGGGTGTGTGAAGGGAGTGAGGCCACTTGTTCTTGACCATGGAGAGAGAGGGATACCCAAGAGGAAACTCCTGGGTCATTGTGGGTCTTGATATGGTGCCTGCCAAGGGTAACAAGCTTGTAGAAGGAAAGGAAGGAGCCCAGGTAAGAAGTTGTTGTGGCCATGCGAGCTCTCAGCTTTGGAGCCAGAGAGACTATCTCTCAGAAGGTATGTGGAACGGAAACCAGTTTGTCAGCCTTAGTAATGCCAGCATTTTTATGTATATTTCATGCATACCTTGTGATTACTTCATTATTTCCCTTCAAAGTTCAGAAAAGTTGAAGTTCAATTCTTTCTTGGCGGGTCTAACCAGAGGAATACCAAGCATGCAGGCTTAGAAGACAGCATTGTGTGGTTGGGAGTGGTCATTGCCAGCATCCCCAGGAGCAGAGGAAACCAAAGCATGAACCCCTGATGGGAGCAGAGTTGGGCTTTATGGGCCACCCCCTTTACTTGGCCCAACCTCTCATGGAGAGTTTTACTCCCTTTCCATTAAAGGTACACAGCTTCCTTTGGATCAAATGAAGATTGATATCTTTCTTTTTACAGGTTATGACAAACATTTTCTGAGCACGATTATATGTTGAGTTGTGTGCTACATGTGTGAGGGAGATGCGGCAAGGATGCTGCCCTTGAGGAGTTCATGGTCTACTCAGAGAGAGAGATACCCCTAAACAACCCATAATGTTACTACAAGATGGTGGCCAGAGAGAGTGGAGGAAGAAGGACCACAAGAGCAGAGGCCAGGAGAGGAGAGGGTGATGAGGACAGGACTTGGGTCACTTGGTGTTGATGACAGAGAAGAGGAAGGTGAGAACAATGGGGGGGGTAGTGACAGAAGAAGGGTTGACAGCTCTTTGAGGACCCTATCAGGGATAAAGGAACATGACATTATTCTGGGGCAGTGGAGAACCACAGAAGGGTTTTACACAGAGGCGTGACAAGGTAAGTTTCATATTTTAGACTTTCAAGTTTAAGCCGGTGTCTGGCAACAATCCATAAGTCAGCCAACTTCCCTCCAAAAAAAATCTGTGACGACTCAGACCAAGATAGAAATGGTAAACTAAGATTTATCACTAACCAAGGGCCAGATGCCAGGAGAAACTTCTGCAATTTGTAACACCTAAGTTGCTAAAAGAAGACTCATGGACAAGACATTGCTTGGCAATTTTTCAGGCCAGTAGATTTTTTTTTCCCAGACAGTACCAGGTATTTCTTCATCTTATCCAGAGGAATCAATGCCTACTCTCTCTCTCTCTTCATTCTATTGAGTAAAGAAATACAAGCACATTTCAGGAAACATAGATATGCTTTTTTAAATAGCATAGGTAATTAAAGACCATATTGTAGGAGTAAAATAAAATATTCATTCCAAATTACTAAAGAAATCACCTATGGAATCTCAAATCACATATCAAAATATAAAACCAGAAAAACAGCAAGAAAACAAAAATATAAATAAAATATCAGAAATAAGACTAAATATATCTTTTAGGAAGACAAATACAAGTCAGTTGTCAAGCTGAGCCAAGAACTAAAATCCAAACACATGCCAACATTAGTAGCCATGCTTAAAACAAAGCAGTTCCATCCTGATCAGCATGGTGAATTTATCTTTCTAATGTGCCTTTGTTCATGTGTTTTCATCAACCTATCCTATACTCTTTCATGGTCTCAGACCTCAGTCTACACCAAGGAGACATGTCAACCCCTTTGCTAGTGTAAGAAAACAACTAACCCACTTGCCCTCACTTCAGCCATACTACGGCTGAGTGCTGTGTCTACATAGCATGCAGGTGGCATGAAATTTTTTTATTCTATTTTCTCATCCACCCAATGCCAAAGCCACAATATTTGGAAACACAGAGGTAGCTGGTAGAATTTCCCTTCTTCTCCAGATGTGTGGCTTTGTGAGTCTTAAGAATCAGGAATAAACAGAGAGCAACAGCTCCATTTACATTTCCTACTGGTAACTTATTAGTAAAGGAAAAATCTTTGCTTGTTGAAGGGATTGAGGAGGAGACACAACACATTACACCCCCAGATATTTCAGCAAGTAAAACAAATTCTAAATAAAATGATTAGCATCTATGCAGATTAATACACGTTCATAATGTCATCTTTCTCTCCATCAGAGTGACCCTTAGGATGGGACCTGTTCATTCAGATCTTTGCATCAGGAAACCCAGTGCTTACTTCCCTTACACACCGGGACGGGGTGGATGGAGGTATTTTCCGTGTCCTGGGACAGTGGATGCCACTCAGATAGGAGCCGCTGCCTCCTGCAAGTGTCATCTGTGGTCCCCATTGTTCACCCAACAACAGAACTTTGTCTGGTGGAGTTCATAAGGATGCAGTTATATAGCCTAGAAACAGAGTTTGCTAATGAGGCTGTTTTCTTGCCTCCTGAACCAGAGGAAAAAGGAGGGCCAGGTGTCCTGCCCTGCTAGTGGGAAGTTGGAGTGCATATCTTTCCTCCAGGGACAACCAAGGACACTCCCAGGCCTCCAATGAACTCCAGGTCACAACATAGACACCACTCAAATGCCTGCTTGAGGCTGGGCCAGACAGCAAGAACCAATGTCACTGGGCCCAAATCTTCTCAAGAGCAAAACTCAGGATCTGGACAAAAGCAAGGATAGGAGGAAAGAACATACACATGCTGCATGGCTGACCAGTGTGAGTGCCCAGACTCTCCTCTTGCTCAGAGAAGTGTGGACAGTCAGGGAAGCAGCTGACAGGGACCAGGTTTCAAAGGAGTGTATCCCAGCAATCTGTGATGGGAAAGCAGAACACAGCTTGCCATCCCTGCCTGGGAGACATCCCCATTATTCTGAGCAGAAGTGGCCAAAAAATCAAGTGTACATGCAGTCTGTAGACCCATTCTTCACCAAACCATTATTTTCTTTCGGTCTTGGAAAAGCACACCACTTTGAAGACAAAGATAGCTGAATGGTTCAATTTTCAAAACACAGTAGAGAAAACAAGCCCCTCCCTACCTTCTGAATCCTGGGGAATGCCTTTAGGAAAGGGCATGGGTGTTATTACAATCTGACTTCAGCTCCTAGCACAAGGATGGGGCAGGAGAGGGCTCCAATGCCTTTGATGGGGGACTGAATGAATGAAAGATGGAATGAGTGTTCATGTATGGATGTTGGAGGGAAGGAGTAAAGAGTGAATATCATTGTGGTTGATGAATGAATGAATGAATGAATGAATGAATGAATGAATGAATGTGTGACTGAGTGAACCAGAGTAGGAATGATTAATTGAATGGATAAATAACTGAGCGTTATGTGCATGTTGAATGAATGACTGAAATATATAACATGAATGAATGAGCTTCAACCTGAGCATAACTTTCCACAGTGAGAGGTATGAGAAGCAGGGGCCCTGGCTCAGCTCACTCGCCATGGTGCTCACCAAAGGCTCCTCACTCGCCACCACCCCACCCTGCCACTTTGACTCAGTGACAGTGCTTGCAGCCTATAATGGGTTGAATTGTGCCCCCTAACAATGTATATGTTGGAATCCTAACCCCAATGACTCAGAATATGACCTTATTTGGAAATAGAGTCTTTACAGAAGTATTCAAGTTAAAATGAGGTCATTAAGAAGATAAGATTGGAATATGACTGCTGTCCTTATAAAAAAGTAAAATTTGGAGACAGACATGCACCCAGGGAGAATACCATGCAAAGAAGGCAGAGATCGGAAATGCTTCCATGAGCCAAGGAAGGCCAGAGACTGACAGCAAATCACCAGAAGCCAGGAGAGGCATGGGGCAGATTGTACCTCACAGCCCTCAGAAGGAACCAACCCTTCCAACACCTTGACCTTGGACTTCCAGCCACCAGGACAGTAAGATGATAAATTTCTGTCGTGTAAGCCATCTTATTTGTGGTACTTTGTTACGGCAGCCCTGGCCAACAAATGCACAGCCATGATGAGATTCCCCTCAGGACCAGGAAGCACTAATGGCCACCATGACACCAGCAGTGTGGACAGCTTGTTTCAGAGCAGATGTCCAAGGGAAGAGGCAGGCACATGGCAGCTCCTTAGGGAAAACACAGCAGATCCCTCCACTCATACACAAAGGAGGAAGACACTGCAGACTGTGAGCCTGGCCAGGTATTTGGAATATGTTCAGAGGAACTGGAATGTGAGGAGTGCCATTAGGCAGCTGGAAAGAGGCCTGCTGCCCACTCTGCCCCAGCCCTCCCTGTACTGTTGTAACTGCTAAAGTCTTCACTCTCCCCATAGAGCCCAGCCAGTCAAAGCCAAGACTGTTATGCATACCCCCAATTCCTGCTCCAGGACTGGCACTTAGTAGGTGCTCAGTAAAGTTTTGAAGGACAGACAGAAGCAAGAAGTTAAGGCTCATGGAAACTAAACCAAAATTGCTCCTGGTGCCCAGAGGAGGCCCCACTACATTTCTCAACTTGTTCTCCACCACTACAAGTGAGTGAGAGATGACATTAGGTGGTATATAGGCAGACATTTTTAATAGTTACATATTTAATTGGTTTTCATTGGGAAACTATTCACTGCTACTATATCAAATCCATGATTTCACAGAAATTATTTCTGAAGATGAGGCAACATTGAAGAAGTGAATGGGTTTGAAGAAAAATGGTACATAATGAACAAGATATGGCAAACTGTGAAAGTCAGTCATGAATCACTGGGGCTTGAGCCTGCTGCTGCTATCAGCCAATAGCCTGGCCAAACCTAGTGTATCCATCAGGGTTCTCCAAAAGAAACAAAACCAACAGCAAGTGTATTTAGAGAGAGCAAGAAAGAGATGTACTTGAAGGAATTGGCTCACATGGTTATGGAGGCTGGCAAGTCAAAATCTTTAGGGTGGGCGGTCAGGCTGGAAATCCAGAGAACAGGTGATGCTACAGTTCATGTCTGAAAGCTGTCAGGTTGCAGACCCAGAAAGGACCCAATGTGGCAGTTCAAGTCAAAAGCCAGCCATCTCGTGCAGAATTCCCTGTTGCTCAAGGGAAGTCAGTCTTTTGTTCTATTCAAGTCTCATCCATAAACACCCACAAAGAAACTTCTAGAATACTATTTGCTTGCATATCTGAGCACCATGGCCCAGCCGAACTGACATAAAACTAACCACCACACCTAGGGAACGGAAGTTCCAGGAGCTGATGGAGAGGACTGAAGGCCAACACAGAATGGTTCCCCCAACCTCAGTCTAATCAGTGGCCAACACAACACTGGAGAAGAGTGATGGTGACCTTCATTCCTGGACCCCAGGCCAACCCCTCTCATTGCTCTCCTGACTTCCAGCCTAGTCCGCTCCAAAACTGATCCATAGGTCAGATTTTAGCATTCACAACTCAAAGGCCCTTTCTTTGACACCTTCCTCCTCCCTCCAAATCACCTGCAGCATAAGCTTCCACTCTCCACCATAGTCTCCAAAGTCTTCCTGACTTGATGGCTACCAACTTTTTCATGTGAAGGCTCCTGATTCGATCATTCTAAACCATGATGCTCCGCCTGAGTGCTCCCTATAATCCCCAGCCACCACATCCTTGCACACCTTACATCTTGTCCCTGGAGTGCCCGCCCACCTTCTCACTCTATCTCATCTGCCCCTACTGCTCCATGAAGCATTCCCTGATCCCCGCAGACAGAATCATGTCTTTATTTTCTACATCTCCATATGCACAGACCTGCATTAAAACACACATTGTGTGACTCTGATTGGTGATTTGTATACATTCAAAGAAGAAAGAGGGGTCTGTCCCCACCCTCATGTGACCACTGGCTGAGCCATCTCCACTTGTAGATTGGGAGCTCCTTGTGGCCTTCTGGGGACATATATTGGGAAACAAACATCAGGATGGGAGGCTGGTGAACAAATGGCTGGAAGGCAGACAAATCATGGATGGGAAGAAACCTTGGCCTCAGAGCCCAGACAGGGCCTGGACATTAAGTGAAAAGTAGAGTGGCTCACTTGGCCTGGCCTACAAGCAAGCCCAGGTAGCTCCAGTTCCAAAGCTCATCCGGAAGATTCCTCTGAGGCTGCCCCAAGGGCTTGCAGGAGCCAAATCCCGACCCACAGCCAGCCTGGTGGCTTTAGCACTCAAGGGCTCTCCAATACATGGATTAAAGAGGGATCTGGCTGTGCTGGGGCTGGCACTCACCTCTCCCTTGGCAGGGCCTGACCAAGAGCACCCACAGGCGTCTCCAAGGAAATGCACAGGGCTTGATTTTCAACGCCACCACTAGAAAAGGGCTGCGACCACACAGCTTATCTTTCCCAAAGGCCAGGAGACAGTGACACCTCCAAGGATATGCTTAGCAAAGCCCTGGAACGAATTGAACGGGCTACACAGTCAATCCTTTCCTGCCTGGGCTTTGTGCTTCCTTTTAGTTTCCTGCCTTGTTCACTGCAAAAACCCCTAAGTGTAAACCCTGTAAATCAGAAATGTCCCCGTGTCATGGTCAGCAGCTGGTCGCCCCGGGCACAGTCAGGAGACGGAGCAGGTGTTCCCTGAGCCTGCAGCAGCCTCTCCACATGCCACCCTCTCCTTGCTCTGCTTCCCTCTCAGTCCCTCCTCTTCGCCCTGTCATGTAAATCAGGCTTCACACCTTCTCTCTCAAAAGCCATGATGCTCTGGAAAGCCTTGCCTCATGTCCTCTGTCTCCCCTGAACAAGAGATCAGACACGGGATCGATATGGGAGCACGCCGCTCTGCCTGAAATGCCATCCCATTCCACTGTTCACGGAGCTCTGGGCACGACTCAGGGCCAGGGCCGGCTGGGCAACAGGAGACACGCGCGAGAGCGCAGGAGAGGCAGGCAGGCATCCAAGCCCAGCCTTGTCCAGGAGGCCAGCCCTTCCCCTGGGCACTGCAGCAAACCCCCTGGGGACTGTGCTCACCTTCCCCCACCTCTCCCGGCACCAGTGGCAGGGAGGGGAGCCAGCAAGCCTTTCCCTGTGCAGCCTGCCTGGAGCAGACCCTGTGTCAGGACCCGTACGGACTCGCATCCACCTCTGGAAGGGCTCAGCAGGCACAAGCAGAGGCAGCTTCCAGAGCAGAGGTGCTCAGCAGTGCCACAGCCCAGGGACCTAAGTGACAGACCAGCAGCTGCAGTTCCCTTCACGGACATGAAGGGGTTTCCCTTCCTGGGGCCTCGTGCTCCCTCACGGGGCCACACAGAGAGTGTGTTTCAGAGAAGTGAGGGTGGGGAGGTGGGCCTGCCACTTCCAGGAAGCCCCATTACCAGCCTCCACAGCTCAGGCCAAATCGCTGGGGCTGTCTGGGGTGAGCTTACTCAGGGTGAATTACTCAGCCCTGTTTCGGCAGTGGCCTGGACTATAGGGGCTGATTACCCTTTGAACACAGTTCGGAAAGGGAATTTCAGAAGTCAGCCTCATTCTCCCTGATGGAGGTGGAATGCTTCGGGCGGATGGGGGTGAGGCCTGCCTGCAAGTGGCCAGGGCGATGCACTATTGATGATTTAATCATCCATTTTTCTCTGGGGCTTATTCCACGGCTCAGCCAAATCAAGGGTTGGAGCACTGGGCTGGGGGAAGAAAGGCATCCATCAGACCAGGAAATGAGGGAGAAAGAAGGGAAAGAAGTCAGGGTCCAGACAGCAGAGCTATCTCAGGATGCAGCTCCCTCCACCAAGAGGAAGGAGTTGGACAGCCTGAGGCCCGAATCCCAGTACCACCAGTGAATGCCCTTGACCAAGCTATTCCACCTGTCTGACCCTCTGTTGCCTCCCGTGTATTTGGTGATAAATAGTATCTCCACCATGGGCTGGTTGTCAGGATCAAATGAGTTAACAATGCAAAGTGCCTGGCACACATCAGGCCCTTGATAAATGGGGCCACTGCCCCCCCTCGACCTAACAGGCACAGAGAAAATTAACAGCCATTCTGTTTGAAGTGGTGTTATCTCCTTTCTGTATATTTTGGCTGAGCTCCCTGGCAGTGGGTAGTCAGTAAAGTAAACCAAGGGTGGAAGTGTCCCAAAGTCCAAGTGAAGGAAGTGTTCTCTGTGCAAGAAGGTAACCGGCAGAACCAAAGACCGTGGAGAGGTGGAGTCAGATGAAGGCTTGGGCCCACAGAGGTCACTGTTGGCCACACAGGAGCAATGCCTGGGATGGCGGGCGTCACCTGACTGGAAAGTGTGTGAGTTTGGGTCTCCAGAAGCAAACTCTGACATAAAGATTCAAGTGCAAGGGGTTAATCTGGGAGGCTCAACAAACATCATCAGGGAGTAGGGAAGCTATACAGGGAAGGGAAGAGAGCCAAAAATGGGGATTATTAGGAGGCTTCCACATAGAGACCAGCACTTCCTCTTGCAGGGAATCCCCAAGAAGCAGTGTGGGCCTTGGGATTATGCCACTGTGGGACAGGGGACGGAGTATCTACATACCACTCCCAACCACTCTTCAGGTGAGGGCAACTCCCAGGTGTATTACTTCCCCGGTACTTCCTGCCTGCTATGAGGGCAAGCAGAGCATGGCCTTTGATGTTTCAGAAAAAAAAAAAAAACCCTTGGGCACAAAGGGGCAGACATAGGCAGAGCCGTAGGAAATGGGAGGATCTGGAGGGTGTGGACCAGTCATGGCCAGCGCCTGCTACACAGGAACTCCATAGGAGAACAAGAGGAGATGAGGTGCAAAGAGCAAGCACAGATAACTATCTTTGGAGAGTTTTGCTTCAAGGGGAACAGAGAAACGGGGCAAGAGACAAATGTGGGGTGCAGAGAGAGCTGTGCAAAGGTGAAAAGCATTGCAGCGTGCTCGAGAGCTGGTAGATATGGTCCACCTGGAAAGGAGACATTAACAGAGAGGGAGTTCTACCCTTGAGCAGGTGACAGGGAATGGCTTCGAGCATCCAAGGAGAGGGGATGCCTTTATTGGGTCCACAGAGTTCATGCACAGCGTCAGGAGCTCATGGGTACCACCAAGGGAAGCCGGAGGGCATGGCAGAGGATACACAGATCAGCCTCCGTCCTCATCCGTCCTGTTTTCTCGGAGATTTAAAACGTATGGTAACGTATGGTAATATCATTCATGATTGCCAAAACTTGGAAGCAACCAAAATGCCCTCCAGTAGGTAAATGGATAGATAAACTGTAATACATCCATACAGTGGGATATTATTCAGCCTTAAAAGGAATGAGCTCTCGAGCCATGAAAAGACATGGAGAAACTGTATATGCATATTACTAAGCCCACTGTTACTAAGAAGCCAATCTGAAAAGCTATAAAATGCAAGGCTCTAACTATAGATACCCTAGAAAAGGCAAGACTACAGAGACTGTGAAAACATTAGTGGTTATCAGAGGTTAGGGAGAGAAAGGGATGAATAAATTGAACACAGGGGATTTTTAGGGCAGTGACACCACTCTGTATGATACTACAATGGTGGATACATGTCATGATACATTTGTCCAAACCCAGAACATGTACAACACCAAGAGTGAACCCGGATGTCAGCTATGGACTTCGGTTAATGACGTTTCATTATTGGCTCATCAGCTGTAACAAACGTACCCCACTAACCCAAGTGTTAATAGGGGAAGTTGGGAAGGAGAGTGAGGGGGTGTATGGAACTTTGTACTTTCTGCTGAATTTTCTTTAAACCTAAAACTATCCAAAGAAGTAACATCTATTAATTTTTTTTTAAAGAAAAAAAACAGCAAAGAATAAGTACAGAATAAGTTTTGGAGAGTTGAGCAGAGGGAATATGTGAAATATTCATCTAGGAGAGTGGGAGAATGAGCAGCCTGGGGAGGGTGGTGGGATGGCCAGGAGATATTAAGGGTCTACAGGACGCGGGCAGCCAGATCATAGAGACACCAGCTCCAGCCTGGTTGTGTGTTTTTCCCAGCGAGGTACAACGGCAGGTGCACAGCAGGGAGGGAGCTGGGTTTAACGAGGACCGGGTTATCCTAGACAAGCGGGCTTCTTCAGATGTGCTTTTCCCCCCACCTCCCGTCCTCGTCATCGCTCACCTACATCACTGTAATCTGTGATACCCTCTCCCTGGTTCCTCTCCATTGAGACTCCAATCCATCCCCAACATGCCTACCAGAGGGAGTTTCAAAGAAAATGCATCCAAGAGGGTCACTTCCACTCTTCACAATCTCTGCTGGTGCCTGGCTGCCTTACAGGATAGACACCAGGCTCCTTCCTCCATGACACACAAGGAAACTGTCAGCCACCCTGGTCCAAGCTGACTGTCTGCCTCATCTGCCCATTCTCCCCCATACCCTCTGCTCTTGCCATGCAGAGTTTCTCACATGACTCTGCTTTTGCACACACTGTCTCCTCTGTCCACCCTGTCCTGACCTCTTTCTTTGCCTTTATCCTCAACACCCGGCTCACGTGGTCACTCCACAGAGTGACACAGGTGGCTTGTGGCAGCAGTAGTCTGGGCTTCTGTTTCTATTCCCGCAGCTCTGATGGTGCAACGGAAGGGCTTGTCTGCCTTTCTGCTCCACTAATCCAGGAGCTTCTGGGGGTGGAAGACATCACATTATTCATCTTGTCACCACACCCAACATAAAGCCAGACACATCGTGGGGGCTCAGGAAAGTTTGCGGAATGACCGAGTGAAGGTAAAGGATAGAAATACCACCTGGCCCAGCTCCCACCCAAACTTGACATTGAAAGCAGCATTTATTTCCTCTCTTGAACATTATATTCTCGTGCGGAGTGATTTCTGAAGCATCACTTGCTGGCAGCTGCCAGCTCTGAGAAGGGCACAGGGGCTACATGGGGCTTGGCCCTGAGCAAGCCACAGCCCGCGAGCTCTACCAGCCATTGCCACCGTGGCGCGCCCGGCAGAGTTCTGTTTCTGTCACTGCCTCGCGCACTGCTGTGAGGCCACGGCCAGATAAAGTGCCCCGAGGATTTCACCAGTGCTGACACACAGTAGGCGCCTAATTACTGCCATTTAACTCCCTTCACCGAGGTAATGGGACAATTCTTGTCAAGAAGTCTGCTCTTTCAATCTTGTTTCAGGAGCAGTCATTCCCCTAGGTGATAAAAGATAGCTCTAACTTAGACTGCTTTTTCACATGATACAGTAAAAGGCCATCCTAACTTCAGATCCAGATCTCTTGGCCATTCTGAGATATGAAGGGGCTGCCACTAAATCACAAGTAATATAAGTTATGTCATTGTCTTCATCACTGGGAAGAAGAATGATAAATCTGCCGCCATTAGCTTCAGGAATTGGGCCACCTTGGCCAACACTGCCAATGACCTCCACTCAGCACATACCTCGCATGCAGCTGTCTGCCTGAATACCCCACCTCCATGCAGGCCAAGCTCCAGTGCAGCTCACACAAGTTGTGCTTCTGTGTTCTCAGCTACAAGGCCCTGCGGCAGCATTAGGTGCTTCCGAGGATTGTGCCAGCACCCATGAAAAGCTCTTCTGGTGACCTAGGTCCAGCAGCCCCAGGGGAGGAGACCAGGCTCTTCTCCCTGAGTCCAGAGTCTCTGTTATCAGACCCTGGGGACCCTCTTGGGTCTAGGTGTTATGCATTCAATCCACAAAAATGCCTGAGCATATCCTGTGGGTCAAGCCTGGACATGACAAGGAGAGTAGTGCTGGATGTCCACAGCATGTTCCCTCTAGAAGCTTACAGACTAGCAAGGCAGGAAATACACACACAACCAAACATAACCAAGGGAAGCACAGTGGACTGAGGGAGTATGGAAGACAGGAGCCTGAGCAGGCTGAGTGCATCAGGGAAGACTTCCTGGAAGAGGTCATGGCTGACCTGTGTCTTAAAAAGTAAAGAGGCCTCATACCCACTGTTGGCTACTATCAAAACAAAACAAAACAAAACAAAACAGAAAATAACAAGTGTTGGTGAGGATGCAGAGAAATTGGAATCCTTACTGTTGGTAGGAATGTCAAATGGTACGCCACTGTGGAAAACAGTGTGGCAGTCCTTCAGAAAATTAAAAATAGAACTACCATATGATAAATCCTTCACCCAATGTGTCCTCATTGTTCATTGCACTATTATCAAAACCAGAACATTGACACAGCATTATTAATTGAACTACAGACTTTATAACAATTTTGCCATCCAAAGTGACTAGTTTTTAGTTTTGTGAGCTGAGGTGCTACCAGATGAGGTCTGGATCTCAGAGGAATAAAATTTATGATGAAGAAAAAAAAAAGAACTACCATATGCTACAGCACTTCCACATCTGGGCACTGTCTAAAAGGATTGAAAGCGGGGTCTCAAAGAGATGTCTATCCACCCATGTTTATAGCAGCATTACTCAGCATAGCCAAAAGGTGGAAGCAACCCAAATTTCTCTCAATGGTTGAATGGATAAACACAATGTGGTACATACATACAGTGGAATATTATTCAGCCTTTAAAAAAAAATGAGGAAGATTCAAGGGCGCCTGGGTAGCTCAGTCATTTAAGCCTCCAACTTCAGCTCAGGTCATAATCTTGCAGTTCGTGAGTTCAAGCCCCACATCAGGTTCTGTGCTGACAGCTCAGAGCCTGGAGCCTGCTTCAGATTCTGTGTCTCCCTCTCTCTCTGTCCCTTGTCCGCTCACACTCTCTCTCTTTCTCAAAAGTAAAGAAACATTAAAAAGAAGATTCAACTTAAAAAAAATGAAGAAAATTCTGACGTAGGCTACAACATGGATGAACATTGAGGATGTGATGCTCAGTCCACAGTCACAATAAGAAATAAGGTAGTCAACCAAGAGACAAATACTCTGTGATTCCCCAGATATGAGTGGAATATGACTACCTAGAGTAGTCACAGAGAGAGGAAATAGAAAGATGGTTGCCAGGCCACTCTGGAAAACAGTATGGAGTTTCCTCAAAAAATTAAAAATAGAACTACCCTACGACCCGGCAAGAGCACTACTAGGAATTTACCCAAAGGATACAGGAGTACTGATACATAGGGGCACGAGTACCCCAATGTTTATAGTGGCACTTTCAACAATAGCCAAATCATGGAAAGAGCCTAAATGTCCTTCAACTGATGAATGGATAAAGAAGGTGTGGTTTATATATACAATGGAATTTGGCAATGAGAAAGAATGAAATCATGCCATTGCAGCAACATTGATGGAAGTGGAAGGTATTATGTTAAGTGAAATAAGTCAGAGAAAGACAGATATTATATGTTTTCACTCTTATATGCAACTTGAAAAGCTTAACAGAAGACCATGGGGGAAGGGAAGGGGAAAAATAGTTTCAAACAGAGAGGGAAGGAGGCAAACCATAAGAGACTTTTAAATACAGAGAACAGACTGTGGGTTGATGGGGAGAGGGGCCAGCGGGGAGGGGAAAATGGGTGATGGGCATTGAGGAGGGCACTTGTTGGGATGAGCACTGGGTGTTGTATGTAAGCGATGAACCATGGGAATCTACTCCTGAAGCTAAGAGCACACTGTATACACTTGTATGTTAGCTAACTTGACAATAAATTATATTTTTCAACAAAAGAAAGAGAGGAAGGTGGCTGCCAGGGGCTGGGGAAGGGGGAACAGGGAGTCAATGTTTAATGGAGATGGAGTTACAGTGGGGAAAATGAAAAATCTCTGGAGATGGATGGTGGTGACAACGGTCGCACAGCCATGTGAATGTACTTAATGTCACCGAACTGTATGCTTAAAAATGGTTAAAATGGCAAATTTTATGTTATGTGTACTTTACTGCAATTTAAAAACTAAAGTAATAAAAAAACAAAAAGGAGTCTCCAGGGGATAGCGTTTCTGGAAGAGGCACCGCGATAACTCACTCCCACTGCATCTAAGAAACTCAGAGTTGGGAGAGTAGGAACACCTGTCCTTGGAGACAGCAGGAGCAGCCTGCAGGGACAGCTGTCTGTGAGCCGTCGGGGTCCTCAGTTTGTTCTCCTGGGATTTGGGGGCTCATCCCGCACTGCAGTGTGCTCTGACCACCCACATATGCCTGCTCTCAGAGCTTCTGCCCTTCTCCGCCCATTGCATGGGCCCTACCACACCAGTCCGAGGGGGACACAGTGCCACCAAAGGATAAGAAGTTACAATGGGACTAGAGGGGCAAGCAGGTGTGAGAAAACACTGAAATTAAGAGGCAAAGTAGAAATGCACCTAGGCCAAAGTCAGGAGAGGAAGGTTGCTGGGGCCAGCATGGAAGTTAAAGGGAACCCCGTACCCACCCCTCTGAGTAGACAAAGCCAATAGAGTCGAGTCTTCCCGTAAAACAAACAGAATCACAGAGAATGTCCGACGTCTCCTTCATTGCTTGGCCACCCAGGAAGGCCAATGGCACTGTCACCACACCCAGCAGTCCTCGTGTCCTTGTGGGTCTCAACAGTGCACAGAGCATCCAGGCACAAGACATCTGCCCCACATGCCCTGCTGACCACACATTCCATGGCACTAAGCTGGGTGCAGGCTGGGGATTGGGAAGGCTTCCGATTGTCTCGGAGCACAGTGCCCTGGAGCAGAACCCAGGCCTCCCCCACCACCATCAGGGCACCCACGTCAGGCACTGCTCAGAGCCCAGACCTCTCCTCAACCCATGGACTCTCCAGCTGTCTGTGCTGCAGTCCTTTTCTGTGCCTCAAATTTGCCAAGCCCTTTGGAACCTCACAGCCTCTGTTCTTAGGAGTCTCCCCCACCAGGAATGCTGCTTCCTGATCCCAGGGCTGGCTGGTGCTCGTCCTTCAGGCCTTGGCTCAAATGTCACTGCCTCTGAGGGTGCCTTTCTCTCTACATCCTCACCAACACTTGTTACATCTTGTCTTTTGATTGGAGCCCTTCTGCCAGGTGTGAGGTTATATTTCATTGTGGGTTTGATTTGCATTTCCCTGATGATGAGTGACACTGAACATCTTTTCATGAGTCTGTTGGCCATCTGTAGGTCTTCTTTGGAAAAGTATCTATTCAGGTCCTCTGCTCACTTTTTCAAATTGGATTCTTTGCAATTTTTGGTGTTGAACTGTATAAGCTCTTTATATATTTTGGGTATTAACCCTTCAGCAGATATATCATTGTAAATATCTTCTCCCATTCAGTAGGTCATCTTTTTGTTTTATTGATGGTTTCCTTCACTGTGCAAACACTTTTTATTTTGATGTAGTCCCAACAGTTTATTTTTGCTTTTGCCTGAGGAGACATATCTAGAAAAATGTTGCTACAGCTGATCTCAGAGAAATTACTGCCTGTGCTGTCTCCTAGGATTTTTATGGTTACAGGTCTGACATTTAGGTCTTTAACCTATTTTGTGTTTATTTTTGTGTATGGTGTAAGTAAGTGGTCCAGTTTCATTCTTTTGCATGTAGCTGTCCAATTTTCCCAGAAGCATTTATTGAAGAGACTGTCTTTTCCCCACTGTATATTCTTGCCTCCTATGTTGTAGATTAATTGGCCATATAAGTGTGGGTTTATTTCTGGGCTCTCTAGTCTGTTCTATGATCGATGTGTCTATTTTTGTGCCTGTCCAGACTGTTTTCTTTTCTTTTTCTTTCTTTCTTTTTTCTTTTCTTTTCCTTTTCCTTTTTTTTTTTTTTTTTTTTTTTTTTTTTTTGCTTAGAGATCTTTGTATTTTTCCATTTTATTTTTTTACATATTTTTTATTTTTTAATTTATATCCAAATTAGCTAGCATATAGTACAATAATGATTTCAGGAGTAGAATCCAGTGATTCAGCCCCTACAAATAACATCCAGTGTTCATCCCAACAAGTGTCCTTCTTAATGCCCCTGTCCACACTGTTTTCATTACAACAGCTTTGTAGCATATCTTGCAATCTGGAATTGTTATACCTCCAGCTTCGTTCTTTTTCAAGATTGTTTGGCTATTCAGAATCTTCGGAACCATCATGCACTGCTGGTGGGAATGTAAACTGGTGCAAAAACAGTATGAAACCACTGTCAAACATTAGGGAAGTTCCTCACAAACTCAGAAATACCATATAATCCAGTAATTCCACTACTGGGGAGCTATCCAAAGAAAATAAAAAACACTAACTTGAAAAGATATATGCAACCTTATATTTATATGGAAGCAACATGAATGTCCATCATCAGATAAATTGATAAAGAAAATGTAGTATACACAATGAAATACTACTCAGCCATAAAAAAGAATGAAATCTTGATATTTGTGACAATAAGGGTGGATCTAGAAGGTATTTTGCTAAGTGAAATAAGTCAGACAGAGAAAGACAAATACCATAGGATTTCACTCATATGTGGAATCCAAAACACAAAACAAGTGAATAAACAAACAAACAAAAAGCAGAATTAGACCTGTAAATATAGAGAATAAACTGATGGTTGCCAGAGAAAAGGGGATGGGGGGGGGGTGCAAAATGAGATAAGGGGAGCAGGAGATACAGGCTTCCAGTTATAAAAGGAGTAAGTCCCCGGAATGAAAGGTACAGCATAGGAAACACAGTCTGATGTTATAATAGCATCATATACTGAAAAATGGTACCTACACTTGTGAGCATAGAGTGACATATAAAGCTGCTGAATCACCGTGATGCATACTCACAACAATGTAACATGTGTCTCGACTATACACACATACATACATACATACATGAAATGTCACCACCTCTGAGATGGCCCTCCCTGACCACCCAGCTATTTTCTCTGACATCCCCCGCTCCTTCCCTCTACAGAGCTCATCCCTCTCCTTAATTATCTGTCCCACTTATATTATCTCCCTTGATTCACTCACTCATTTACTTTCTGTCTCCTCTAACAGCATATAGTTCCATGACGGCTGGGGTCTTGGCTGTCATTTTTGGCCAAGAACTCAGATTCAGCACTGGGCACTCAGAAGTCAGAAATATTTGTAGAATAAATGAATAAATGAATATTATCTGCCCAGCACTTTTGTGCCTGTCATCTCATTTGATCTATCAGGAAATCATTTTGAGACAGGAATTACTGTCTCCACTTTATAGATGAGGAAAGTGAGCCCCAGGAAACTGAGTGCCAGTCATACAGCAAAGCAGTGGCAGGGCTGGGATCCAAAGTCACGTCTGTCTGAGGGTCCTGCAGAGCCCAGGGGGACACAAGAAGCAAATGAAAGAGTGTGTATGTGAGCACGTGTGTGTGTGCGTGCGTGTGTGTGTTTGTGTTTGTGCCTGTGCCCCTAGGCCTGGACCTGGCTCTATCCCAAAGGCCCAGGAGCTCTTGGAAGAGACAGACCTCATCATTTTCATACTTCTAAGTCCAGAACATTCCACGGGACTTTCAATTGAGCTTCAGTAACAGTTTGCTGAACTATTACTCAAGAGCTATGTACATGTGAGCTCTCATTGTTTGAAGTCCCTTTGTTTTTCAGCATGTATGTCAGGGGGGAGTCAGTGAGCCTCTAGGAACCAGCTTAGCAACAGTTTAGGGTTAAAAAATGAATGTGCTTACACAGAGAGCATGAAGCATGGAACCAACACAGTCCTCTGATGTTTCTTCAAGGGCTCTACACACAACCTGTCTGGGCCTCTCCATCCAGCCTACTATGTCACCTTTGAATTGGAAGATGAAATGTATATCTGCGTGAGTGTGTGTGTCTGGGTGAGTGGAGTCTTGTGTGTGAATCTGGGAGTGTCTGTGCATGTGTGTGTGTGGACCTGCATGTGATGTATTGCTGGGTCCATTTATGGCTATGAATCTACATGTAGATCTGTGTGTGTGTGTGTGTGTGTGTGTGTGTGTGTGTATGAGTGTGTATGTATCCTGCCTCCCCCTCCAGACTGTAAAGTCCTGACAAGAGAGATACCAGGTGGGATCTTTCTCTGTTTTCTATCACTGGCCACTTCCTGGGTATCCAATAAGTGCAACTGATTAATTTGTTAATTAGCAGATGAGCACAGCGCTTGCCTTTCCCCTGGATCCCTGTCCACACTGCTTCCCAGAGTCACAGTGAGACAGCCCCCACTCCTCCACCCCACACCCATTTGGCCCAGCTCCCTCCATCCCCCTTGGACCGCTGATACTCCCCCCTGAAAAGTTCTCAAGGGTCTGCTCTGGCTGGTGGTGCAATCACCAGCGAGGCCAGTGCTCCCCACCCCCTACACCCTCCATCCACTCATGCAGGGCACGTCCTGCGGTCAGTGCAGAAGGAGGAACTGTCTGCAGAGTCCCCAACACTGGCTGCCTCTGTCCTCACCAACAACCGCGGACTGTTCCAGCCCCACAAACGCTTCCGTGGCTTTGTATCCATTAAAGGCACAATCTTGCTCAACCAATTAATGAAGCACCTTCTCTCCCACAATTCTTAAATTTCCCCAGAGCCAAATGTAAAGTGTATACAATTACACAGCTCACAGTTTGATAAAGGAAGGCTGACATCTTTAATAATTCTCAATGAAAGAACATCCTGCGAAGGAATTGTTTAATTAAAAGACAACAATGGGATAAAAAGCAAATAAAAAGGAAAAAAAGAGAAAGATTGCAACTATTAATTCAGAACTAAACAAATACCTTCCACTTGAGATTCCTTAAATACCTTCCTAGAGTTCAGATATACTTGTTTAGCATGCAAATGTCCAGCATTAAACATGTCTGAAAAATGAGCAGCTATACTTTGACTAAATTTCTATCTCCCCATTTAAAGAACAGCAGAAATGTCCCAGGAACACTAGAATTCCAGCTCTGAAGGAGGGACTCTGCTCTGACTCTCCAGGACAAATTTGTGAGGCTGGGGGAAACCTGGACTCAACAAAAAGATGCTTTACTAATTGAGGGCAGGCCAGAATGCAAAACTCTCCTTCAGGGAAATGGAGTTAATGTACATTTCCTTATTCTTCCCAGTAAGTGCAAGTAAAAAAAAAAAAAAAAAACCCAAACATCATACAGAAATAATTTAAGATGAATGTGAGGAGAGGAGTAAAGGTAGACCAGCTAGGGACCATGGGACCTGAAGAGCATGGGAACTACATCTCCAGGTTTTCTTTTCACTTCATATATTCTAGACCCAGAGCTGAAGAGTTGGCAACCCAGAAACACCAAAAGGCATAAGCAAAACAAACAAACAAACAAAAAAACTGCTATTTCTAGCCAAAGGTCCAGGAAATGGACAGCCTAGCAAGACAGAAACAGACAATAACCACTCTACCCCAGCCAAACACCACAAAGCACAGTGTTGCCCCTGCACTCACCCGTACCAGTGAAGGCACAGTGGACCCCTTGGACTTCCACCTTTGCAGGCTGTATGTAACAAGTTTCCTTTCCTCAACCAAGATGATGTCATAGGAGGTTTAGCAGTGAGTCAGGATGTTCACCACCACCCAAGGATAAAAAGGCCACCCTCCTCTCCCCCTGTGGAGGCCAGATGGGACCTCAGGAAGATGGAGTTGAGATTCCCAAGTTTTCTGCCGAGGAGAAGCAAGAAACCCACACCTCCGCTGTCAGCAGAGGCTAGGAAAGCATCCTGTCCTGGACTTTATCTTCCCTTACCAGTAATGAGATGACAGCACCACCCCAGAGTGGTGTCATAAGGAACCAATGAAAACAGAAGGTTTTAAGTAAAACCCAGAGCTTCATAACATAGTACCCAAAAATGTCCAGGATCCAAATGAAAATCACTATTCATACCAAGAACCAGGCAGAACTCAAACTGAATGGAAAAAATCAAGCAACAGATTCCAACAGTAAGATGATGGAAATGTTAATAACAATCTGGCAGAGATTTTAAAGCATCCATCATACAAATGCTTCAATGGACAATTGCAAATATACTTGAAACAAATGAAAAAATAAAAAGTCTCAGCTAAGAAATAAAAGATATTAAGAAGAACCAAATGGAAAATTTTGAGCCAAAAAATACAATAACTGAAAATAAAGCTCAGTGGAGGGGATAAACAGCAGAATGGAAGGAATAAAGGAAATAATCAGTGAACTGAAAGATACAACAATAGAAACCACCCACTGTAAACAACAGAGATAAAATAAACTGGAAAAAAAAAAGTGAACACAGCTTCAGGGACTTGAGGGACTGTTAGAAAAAAAAAAATCTAACATTTGAGTCATCAGAGTCCTAAAAGGAGAAAAGAAAGAGGGTGGGGCTGTAAAAGTGCTTGAAGAAATAATGGTTGAAAACTTCTCACACTGGGCAAAAGATATAAATCCACAGATTCAAAAATATGAGTGAACTCCAAGCAGGAAAAACACAAAGAAATCCATAGCAAGACACATCAGTATCAAACTTCTAAAAATTAAAGACAAAGAAAAATTCTTTAAAGCAGCAAGAGATAAAAAGTACCTTATCTACAGAGGAAAAGCAATTCAAATGACAGTAGATTTCTCATCAGAACTACAGAGGCCATTAGGAAGTGACACAACATTTTTCAAGTGCTAAAGAAAAAAACTATATCCTGTGAAAATATCCTTCAGGAATGATGGGAAAATAAGGGTATTCTCACGTGAAAAACTTGAGAACTTGTTGCCAGCATACCTACCCTAATGGCTAAAGGAAGTTCTCTGAATAGAAAGGAAATGACAGAACAAAACACCTTGGAATATCACAAAAAATAAAAGAATGAGGTAAGCAAAAATATGAGTATATACAGTATACTTTCCTTCCCCTCTTTAGCTTTCTAAATTATGTTTGAAGGTTGAATAAAAATTATAGCACTGTCTAATGTGATTCTAAATGTACAAATAGTAAATATGTAATATAAGATAATTACATATTATAAATGGGAAAGGTAAAAAAAAATAGAGGTAAGGTTTCTGCACTTCACCTGAACTGGTAAAATGTCAACAGCAGATTGTAACGAGAGAGAGAGAGAGAGAGAGAGAGTGTGTGTGTGTGTGTGTGTGTAGAGAAAAAGTGATACTTAGAGCAACTACTTTCACAACTAGGTGAAGAGAAACACCTAAAACCTCTATAGATTAATCAAAATGGAATTGTGAAAAACATTGAAGTAATCCAGGGGAGGCCAGAAAAAGGAAACAGAGAAGCAAATAAAACAAACAACAAAACAATAAATAAAATGGCAGACTTGTGCTCAAATATATCAATTATGACATTAAATGCAAATGATCTAAATACAACTAAAAGACAGAGACTGTCAGAACAGATTAAAATTTATAAGCAACTGGGGCACCTGGGTTGCTCAGTCAGTTAAGCGTTCAACTTCGGCTCGGGTCATGATCTCACAGTTCATGGGTTTGAGCCCCACATCAGGCTCTGTGCTGACAGCTCAGAGCCTGGAGCCTGCTTCAGATCCTGTGACTCCCTCTCTCTTTATCTCTCCCCTGCTCGTAATCTGTCTCTCTCTCTCAAAAATGAACTTTTTTCTTAAATTTTTAAAAATTATAAGCAACTATATACTACCTATAACATTTGTTGTAGGAACATCATTCCAATATAACAATATAGAGGTTGAAAGTAAAGGGATGAAGAAAAACATAGTATGCAATCAAAAGAAGGCACAAGTGATAACATTAATATCAGATAAAGTAGACTTCAGAACAAAGAAAATTACCAGAGACATAAGGGACATTACATGATAATAAAAGGGTCAATCCATGGGGCGCCTGGGTGGCTCAGTTGGTTGGTCATGATCACTCAGGTCATGATCTCACAGATCATGAGTTCAAGCCCTGCAACGGTCTCTGGGCTGACAGCTTGGAGCCTGGAGCCTGCTTCAGATTCTGTGTCTCCCTCTCTCTGCCCCTCCCCCACTCATGTTCTGTCTCTCTCCTTCAAAAATGAATAAACATGAAAAAAAATTTTTTCAAAGGGTCAGTCCACCAAGAAAATACAGCAATCCTTAATGTGTATACACCAAATAACAGAACTGTAAAATATGCAAAGAAAACCGGATAGAACTAAAAGGACAAGTATTCATATCACAATTATAGTTGGAGGCTTCATCCCATCTCTCTCAACATTTGGTAGAACTAGACAGAAAATTGGCAAAAACAGATAAGTACCTAACAGCATCGTCAACCATATATGTATATATCCTTATTTATAGAACACTTCATTCAACAGCAAAATACACATTTTTTTCAAGTGCCCAGAGAACATAGACCAAGAGAAACCATGTCCTGAACCATAAAACAAATGCCAACGAATTCGAAAGAATGGAAACTTTATAGAGTACATTCTCTGACCACAACTGAATCAAACTAGAAATTAATAACAAAAAATAACAGTAAAATCTCCAAATACTTGGAAAGCAAACAGCACACTACAAAGCAGCCTATGGGTCAAAGAGGAAGTCTCAAGGAAAACCAAAAATACAGTCAACTGAATGAAAATGAAAATACAACCTATCTAAATTTGTGGTGCACAGTTAAAGTAATAATGAGAGGAACATGTATAATGCTAAAAGCACACATTAGGAAAGAAGAAAAGCCTCAAATCAATAAACTAAGCTTCCACAACAAGAGTCTCAAAAAAAAAAAAAGAGCAAAATAAACCCAAAACAAGCAGAAGGAAGAAAATAATAAAGATAAAACCAAAATCAATGAGACCAAAAACAGAAAAACGTAGAAAGGATAAAAAACAAAAAAAAAAGAGTTAGTTCTTTGAAAAGATCAATAAAATTGACAAACCTCTAGCAAGACTGACAAAGAAAAAAGAGAGACACAAATTACCAATATCAGCAATGAAACAGGGAATATCTAGACCCACAGACAACCATAGGAGAAGGGAATATTGTGAACAACTCTACACATCAAGATTTGGCATCTTAAATGAAATAGCCCAATTCCTAAACACACACACACAAACAACAGCAACAACAACAACAACAACAAAATATACAACTTACCCAATATGGAATAGAGAATCTTCTAACCATTAAGAAAGTGAAACCATAATCTTAAACGCCCCCCAAAAAGAAATCTCCAGACCTAGATGGTTTCACTGAAGAATTATATCACACGTTTAAAAGTGAAGGCTAATTCTACACAATCTCTTCCAAAAAATAGAAGACGGGGAAATGTTTCCCAATTCATTTTACGAAGCTAGCATCACCCTGATATCAAACCAGACAAAGACCATAGGAAAGAAGAAAACATTAGGCCAATATCACCCATGCATGCAGATGCATAAATCCTTAGCAAACTATTAGCAAATGGAATCCGGTAATATACAGAAAGGACTAGACAACATGACAAAGTAGGGCTTATTCCAGGAATGCAAGGATGTTTCAAAACTTGAAAATCAATCAGTGTAATAATCCACCATATTAACAGGCAAAAAGAAGAAAGGTCACGTGATCATATCCATCAAAACAGGGCATTTCACAAATTTCAATATCCATTCATGATAAAAACTCACACAAAAAGGAATAGAGGGGACTTCCTCAACTTGGCAAAGAGCATCTACCAAAAGACCTACTGCTAATATCATATTCAATGGTGGGAAAAAAACTGAATGCTTTCCTCTTTCGTTTGCTCCTTATTTGATATGGCAAAAAGCAAGAATATCTGTTCTTACTCCTCCTATGCAACTTAGTACTGGAGGTTTCAACCAGTGCAATAAAGCAAAAAATGGAAATAAAAAGCCTACAGATGGGAAGGGAAGAAATAAAACTGCTCCTGTTTGCAGATGACATGATTGTAAAGAAAATCACAAGGTATCTAGAAAAGAACTTTTAGAAATAATAAATGAGTTTAGCAAGGCCATATCATACAAGATACACATATAAAAACCATCTACTTTTTATATACTAGCAATGAATATATGGACACTGAAATTAAAAACACAATACCATTTACAATTGCAAGAAATAAAAGAAATACCTAAGTGTAAATCTAAACAACACATGTATAGGACTTGTATGCTGAAAACTACAAGATGCTATTGAAAGAAATAAAAGGAGAGAGATTTAAATAAATGGAGAGACATAGAATGTTTATGGATTGTAAGACTCAACATCAATTCTACCCATATTGATATACAAGATATCAATTCTACCCATATTGATATACAGGTTTAAGTAATTCCTATCAAAATCTCAACAAGATTTTCCCTAGATGCAGACAATATTAATCTAAAAAGCAAAAGAACTAGAATAGCTAAAACAATTTTGAAGAAAAAATAAAAAGAATAGACAGGGAAGAATCTGCCACCTCAATTTCAAGACTTATCATAGAGCTACAGTGATCAAGATTGTGTGGTATTGGTGGAAGGAGAAACACACAGATCAATGGAACAGAATACACAACCCAGAAATAGTCCCACACAGCTGTGCCAAACAGATCTTTAGCAGAAGTGCAAAAGAATTCAACACAGGAAGAACAGCCTTTTTTTTAAGTTTACTTATTTATTTTGAGGGGGGAAAGCAGAGAGAGAGAGAGAGAGAGAGAGAGAGAGAGAGAGAGAGAGAGAATCCCAAGCAGGCTCCTTGCTGTCAGCGCAAAGCCATCAACATGGGTCTGAATCTCACAAATTGTGAGATCGTGACCTGAGCCAAAATCAAGAGTCGGACACTTAACCAACTGAACCACCCAGGTGCCCCAGCACAACAGCCTTTTTAACAAATACTGCTGGAGTAACTGGACATCCACAAGCAAAAAAAAAAAAAAACAAAAAAAACAAAAAACTAAACAATTAAAAAACTAACCTCAAACTAAGTCTTATACTGTATACAAAAATTAACTCCGAATGGATCATAGACTTAAATGTAAAACCTAAAACAATAAAATTGTTTTAGGAAAACAATATGAGAAAATCTTCAGGATGGAGGGATGCCAAGGCAAAGTATTCTTAGACTTGACACTAAAACATGATCCATGAAATTAAAAATTAATAAATTGGACTTCATCAAATTGAAAAACTTCCTGTCCCTGAAAGATCCAGGGACTTTTCAAGCTGCAAAAGGATGAAGAAAACAAAACAAAACAAAACTAGGGGCGCCTGGGTGGCTCAGTCAGTTAAGCATCTGACTTCGGCTCAGGTCATGATCTCACGGTTCGTGAGTTCAAGCCCCACTTTGGGCTCTGTGCTGACAGCTTAGGACCTGGAGACTGCTTCAGATTCTGTGTCTGCCTCTCTCTCTGCCCCTCCCCCACTGGCGCTCTGCCTCTCTCTCTCTGTCTCAAAAAAAACATAAATAAACTTAAAAAAAACTAGACTGGGAGAAAATATCTGCAAATCATATATCTGACAAGGAATATGAAGAACTCCCAAAACTCAACAGTAAAAAACCAAACAATCCAATTAGAAAATGGGCCAAAGACATGAAGAGACATTTCGCTGAAGAGCCTATACAGATGGCAAATAAGCACATGAAAAGATATTCAATATCATTAGCCACTGGGGAGATGTAAATTAAAACCACCATGATCTATCATCAGGTACCTATTAGAATGGTTTAAATTAAAAAATAGTGACAACATCAAATGCTCATGAGGATGAGGATAAACTAGATCATTCACACATTGCTGGCGGGAATAAAAATCGCCACAGCCACTGTGGAAAACAGTTTGACAGTTTCTTAAAAAAAAAAAAAAAAAAAAAAAAAAGCAACTACTACATGACCTAGCGGCTGCACTCCTGAGCGTTTATCTCAGAGAAGTGAAGATATGTTCACACAGAAAGCTACACATGAGTGTTTACAGCATTATCCGTAACAGCCGAAAACCAGGTAAAAAAGAAAAATGTCTTTAAATGAGTGCCTTGTTAATGAGCACTTCTTGGTACATCAGGCCATGGAATACTACTCAGGTCTGAAAAGGAATGAACTATGGGTACAGGCAACAACTGTGTGCATTACGGATGTGTGCGACAATCCCCAGGGCATTGTGCTGAGTTATGAAAGTTAACTCCATCGGCTACGTGCTGAATAATTCCATTTATACAACATTCTTGAAATGACAAAATTACAGAAATAGAGAACAGATTTGCAGTGGCTAGGGGTTAAGGAGGGATGGAGCTAGGAAGGGGAGTGTGTGTGGCCATAAATGGCAAAACACAGCATCCTTGTCATAGGAGTATTGTGTATCTGGACTGTATCGATGTCAATATCCCAGCTGTGATACTTTACTGTAGTTTTACAAGCTGTTACCATTGGGAGAAACTGGATAAAGGTACAGTGGACCTTTCTGTATTATTTCTTACACCTGCATGTGACTCTACAATTACCTTAAAACAAAAAGTGTAATAAAAAAAAGAGTTGAGGGTAAAGTCCAGAATCCAGGATGTCAAGCATCCCTAAAGGTCACCTGTATGAGCCACCAGAAACTGCAGAAACAAGTAACCCAGTTCCTGAGTCTCATGGCACTGAAAAGTGGCTCATGGCACTGAAAGAAGGGAGAATGATGAAAGCAGGATTGTCCTCCCAGAAGACCACTTCTCCAAGGTGCCCAGATGGCAGAGGATATACTCCATGGCATCCCATCGTGGCCACTGTCCTCTGCTGCCCATCACAGCACTCTGCCTTGACAGGAGGAAGGCATGAGGCTGGGATTGTGAGGGAAATGATGGCAGAATCACCCAGCTCCCAGGGCACAGCTCTGGCTCATGAATACACTAGCAAGATAATGACTATGAAGTGGGCAACTCTGGAAAGACCTTCCAGCCGAGCCATAGACTCTAAACATGCCAAGCGGAAAAGCTGCCCAGCAAGTCTCCTGTCCAAGGCACCTTCTGGGGAACCCTAGGTTTACAAGATATTCTGGGGGAAAGGTTTCAATGGTCAAATTAGTTTGGGAACCATTGTATTTTGTGTGCCGTTCTGACAACTCATACTGTAAATTAGCATATTAAAGGCACTACCTTTAGTATAAAAATCCTACCATAAAAAATCTGTTTAAGTGTGTTCAAGCCAGCCTTTCACAATTTGATTGGTCAGAGAAGTCTATTGCCATGCAACTTCCTTTTTAATTACAAAAAACACACTTTGAAAAATGATGATCTATTCCTACCTTCCACTGGATTCAAGTGACCCAAAAGAATGGTCACTGGCCTCTGCTTGGACACATGTGGCAGTAAGGAGCTCCATCTCACTAAGCAGATCCTTCTATCAGTGAACAGGACAGTGGACATGGCTTTAAAAACAAAGGCTCTGAAGAAAAATAATCGTGTACCTGAATTTGACTATGGTACAAGAAGGAGCTACGGGGCCTTGGACAAATGGTGTAAGTGCTCTATTCCCTCATCTGTAAACTGGAGCTAATAATGCCTGCTTCACGTGGTGGCTATGAGGATTCACTAATAGTAATCGTGATCATACCGACTATTATTGATCACTTATTATGGGCCAGTAGTGTGCTTGATGGTTTCCACCACCTTAAGGGCAGACATTCCCATGGTCAGAGAAGGAAGCCGAGACTTGGAGATGGTAAAGAGCTCCCTGAGGTTACTGTCAATACTGGTAAATCGCTGCACTGAAATCTGAACACAGACCATCCAACACCAATGTTTGTGCTCTTCAACAGAGTGAATGCAAAACACCCAGCATACAGTGGATACTCAGTGGAAACATTCTGTCACTTCTCACTTTCCAAAGCCCTGTTAAGAATGCAGTGCCTGGACTTAAACATTGTACCCAGATATGCCCTGCTCACTCCAACAACACCAGGGCTCTCATCAGCTAATGGTGCCTCAGCCCCACTGAGCTTCTGTGCAACCTCCCATGACTGCCCCCAGGAACGACCTACCCTAGCCTTGTCCCACAATGTGGGGCTCACAAAAGCATTGTCTTGATTTGCCAGAAACCTAAGGGCCCATCTGGGGATATAATAATTAGTGCGAAATGAACATGCCAGTAGTTATCTCTTTGTGGAAGTAGGTCTTAATCATCTTGGGCTGCTATATCAAAATAGCTTAGTTGGGTGGCTTAAACAATAGGCATTCATTTCAAACTGTTCTAGAGGCTGGGAAGTGCAAGATCAAGGTGTCAACAGATTCAGTTCCTGGTGAGAGCTCTCTTCCTGGAGTGTAGATGGTTGCCTTCCTGTTACACCTTCATGTGGCATAGAGAAGGAGCTCTCCAGTCTCTTCTTCTAACAACACTAATCCCATGGTCAAGGCTCCATCCTCATGACCACATCTCAACCTAATTACTCCCAAAGGCCCCACCTCCAATACCGTAACGCTTGGGTTAAGGCTTCAACATGCAAACATTCCATGCATAGCAGGGTGTTGCTAAAGGATACGGTCTCAGGGCGCCTGGGTGGCTCAGTCAGTTAGGCGTCCGACTTAGGCTCAGATCACAAATTCGTGGTTCATGAGTTTGAGCCCGGCATCGGGCTCTGTGCTGACAGCTCAGAGCCTGGAGCTTGCTTCCGATTCCATGTCTCCCCCTCTCTGCCCCTCTCCCACTTTCACTCTGTCTCTCACTCTCTCAAAAATAAACATTTTTTACAATTTTTAATAAAATAAAAAATAAAAGACACAGTCTCAGGAGAAGAGTCAACAGAAGAATTTTTCATTATAATAGATATTGCTAAATTGCCATCCAAAATATTTATACCAATTTACACTCACCAAGAGTGTATTAAAGGGAACATTTGCCTGCAACTTCTCTATAACTGAGATAGAAAAATGTCAAAGATATGTTGCTAAATGAAAGAAAAAAAAAACAAGCAAATGCATGCTATGATCCAACCTTTAAAAAAACTATAATTACATGACACTGTATATGTTGGGAAAGATGAACAGATGTATACTCAACTCTTGATGGTGATTATCTGTGAAGGTGGGAGACAAGCCTTGTTCACTTTCAGTTGCATGGGGAGTGATCATGATTGAAGTTTATGAAACTGTTTTATTAAGTCTATAAGGAGAAGAAAAATATTCAAGTTACTTAAAGAGAGAGAGAGAGAGAGAGAGAGAGAGAGAGAGAGAGAGAGAAAGTGATAAGGTATTAAATGTAAAACAAAACTAAAAAATTCCAGACGTGAAGAAAATGAAACCAAGTGATTATTCTCCAGCACAGCTCATCATCAGAAACCACCCCTGGGTTTTCAACAGAACGAATTCTAGATGAAAACACTACATAAGAAGGCAGTTTCTTGACCCAACTTTAGTGACCATGGCACTTCTATTCCAGCAGCATCCAAGTCTCCATTTACACAGCTAAATGAATAGCTCCTAAGCTGTTTGTTGGGCTATATGAAAGGGGTGCATGCTTACTATTAAAAACAAAATTAAAATCCCCATATTCATTCTACTCTGAGGCAACCATCATTACCTACTTCATTTTACTTACTTCCAGATTTGGTTCTCTGCAAGGATCCCTAGGGTATCTTACATATTTGTAATAAATGATATGTATGTAGTAGATGATACAATCTTGTGGCTTGCTTTTTCCCTCCCAGTCTAATATGCTCATCTCCTGCATCTTGGCAAATGTTCATGGAATGGCTGCAGGCACGATACTCCACCACGGGGCTATGCCATACTTTCCGGAACCACTCTCCTAATGCTGGCTCTTCAGATTATCACCAGTTTTTTCATTCAGCTGTTTTGAACTACGTCATCCAGTAAGCTTTCTGTGTAATTAGGATAATCCCTTAGGAGAGATTCCTAGAACTGAGATTTCCAGGTCAAAAACAATATAAACATCTTTACAGTTCCAGATATTCATTACTAAATTGTCTTCCAGAAAGTCTTCCCCAGTATGCAGCGGAAGAGACAAGTGTCACCAAAGTCTCACCAGCACGGGGTGTTCTGTAATTGAGTGGTGAAAAATGGCATCCTGTCTTAATTTGCTTTGCTTTGATTACAACTGAGGTTTTAGTGGTTTTCCATATGTTTGTTAACAAGCTGCATTTTCTCCTGTGATTTGCTGGATCCTGTTCTTTGCACAGTTATCTACTGAGGATGATCAGTATCATATCTTAGTTTCTCTGAGTCTGCTTTCTCACACTTCCACTAAGACTCCCCTATTTCCTGACTCCTATTGGTGCCCACTTCAAATAATAATAGGAGTGAAATTTTAGATCTATGGGGCACTCAACACAAGCACTCTGGTCTGATTTGCACAACAGCCCTATTTGTAGGACGAATGGGATTTGTAATCCCCATTTTACAGAGCAGAAAGCAGAGGCCTGAAGTGATTACATTGGCTTCTCCAGATCACATGGCCACTAACTGGCAGGGCTGGGACCAGAAAGTGCCCTTCAATTTCAGGAGAAAACGTAGCACAGGGTAATGAGTCCAGGTCTATATACCAGCTCTGCTCTAACCACTTGCACCACCCCGGACAAGTACAGACCTCTCCAAGCCCCAGGAAAACAGCAGCAATTTCCTCCAGGGGCAAGTGAAAGGGCCAAATGAGATCATGGGCGTGTGAAGCCAAGCACGGTTCCTGGCTGACCATAACTGCTCTATAAATCATTCATTTCACACACAGTTGCTGATGTCATGGGGGCCACTCTGCTTGGCCCTGGGAATGCGATGATGAGCAGGAGTTCGAAGTCTGGCAGGGAAAACAAACAGACATAGTCCTAACTGCCAATCCACGTGGCAGGGCCCTCACAAAAGCACGAACAAGGCACTGAGCGGGCACAACCCAGACCCCCTGTCCCCTCAGCAGGGCAGACTCCATCACTCAAGGTCAAATTCATCCTTCTGAAGCTTCACATTTGAGCAGTCTGGCTCCTCCAGCCCATTGTCATCCATGAGGGGTCATCAGACCAAACAGAATGACTCTCATAAATTTTTACATGCTCCATCCATCAAGCCCTCCCTCCATGACTCTGCTGTCAGCCGAAGGAGCCTAATTTTGCCTGATAATATGCGTCTCTGATTCTCTCTGCCCAGAGACCCAGCCACCCATTCTCAGGGTCTGACTGCTTCAGAGTCTGCAGAGAGCTGTCCCTCTGGGGGTCTCAGTCCCACACCGCACCTGGCTCCTGGGGAGCCAGGAGGGAGCTAACCTTCAACATGACTGAGGGACTAGGCTCTGATCCGGTCATTTATTCTGACTTCACGGGGCATTCTGATGCACAGGAAGAGGCGAGAGCCCTGTAACTAGCATGAAGGGAGATATGGAGGCGGCAAAGCATTAGAAAAACAGGTGAGTTCTCCATCAAAGAGATCCTGGCTGGCCAGGTGACTCAGAGCGAATGACAGTCTCTCTGTGCCTCAATGCCTTACCTCTGAAACCAGAACTAAAAACAGATCTTGCTTCAAAGGTCTACTATGCAAATTATTGCAATCATGGACATAACTGAGGCCTCAACTGTCCCAACAGCATTCAAACTGTAGAGTAATAAGAGCCACCAATTACTGAGCACTTCCTGTGTGCAGGAATGTACTTTAAGCATATCTCATATATCATGTTAATAATGTCTTAGCATAACCCCATTCAATCATTTAGCCAAATATTTATTGAGCATGTTTCTAGGTGCTGGAGATACAGTAGTGAGTGAAACAGACAAATGTCCCTGCTCTGATGAAATATACATTCCAGTAAGAAAGACAGAAAATAAACAAGATAAATAAGCAAAATGTATGATAAGCTATACTGCCATGAGTGTTGAGGAGAGAAATAGCTAATGTCAAGTTGGGGGTTAAAGTCTGAGAAGGTTGGCCAGGGAAGGCCTCACTGGGAAGCTGACAGTGACAGTTTGGGTTATCGGTAATAAATTCACTCCTCCACCACGTGGGTGGTATATACTACATAACGCCACTTTGGCAAATGGAATGTTAACAGACAGGAGACAAGCAAAAGCTTAAGATATTTTTGTGCAGGCACTTGCCGTCTTGTGCTTCTGCCATGGCCAAAAGAGAGCATTCCTTGGGTAGCTACTGTTCCTCCATATTTAGCTCCAGATGAGATGCCAGGAAGCAGACCCACAGGTAGAAAGAGAACCTACCAAGTTCAACTGGGATCAGTCAGCCCAGCCAGCTGGCAGGGATGCACGAGATGCTGGATCTCAGTGAGATCTGGGGTTATTTGTTACATAGCGTTATGCAGTCATTGCTGACAGAGGAATTTTGAGTAAAGACCTTAAGGAAGTGAGAAAAGCAGCTACGTGACTATCCAGAGGAAGACTGTTCTAGGAATTGAGGAAAGCAAGAGTAGAGACCCAGCTGGCATATTCAAGAGATAGGAAAGAGGCCTGCATGACTGCAATGGAGAGACTAAGGAGAAGGGCAGTAGGAAATGAGGCCAAAGAGATGATAAATGGCTAGATCAAGCGAGACTTTACCTGCTTGGATGAGCAGGTAATTTATCATCCAAACCAAAACACATTTTTAAAATTGAAGTATAATTTGCATGTAGTAAAATAGATTCTTTTTGTCCAATTCTATTTGTTTGATAAACTTAGACAGTCATGTAACCAGCACCATAATGAAGATATATAACACAAAAATTCCCTGTGCCTCTTTCAGTCAATGCCCCTAGCCCCGGAAAACACTGAGCAGGTGTCTGCCCATATAGTTTCACCTGTTTCCAAACATCATTAAATGGACTCATGGAGTACAAAAACCTTTTGGATCTGGCTTCTCCCACTTGGCATATGCTTTTGAGAATCATCCCATGTTATTGTGTGTATCAGCAGTTTGTTCCTTTTCAGTGCTGAATGATACTCCACTGTATGGATATACCACACTTTGCTACCCATTCGCCGGCTAAAGGACATATAGGTTATTTCCAGTTTGGGACTTTTATGAATAAAGCCGCTATAAGCATTTGTATGCAGTAAACCAGAACAAGGCTGAGAGTGAGTAATTCTTCTGGGGCAAGAGGTGTAAATGGGGAGCAGCCCAGGCAGATCAGGGAGGGTCTGCCTTCACCTGACGAGGGTCAAGGCAGGGACTCTGGCTGTCACCCCTGTGAGATGGGAAGCTATGGAAAGATTCTGAGCAGAGGAATGACGTGGTCAGCTGACATTGTAGCGGGTTCATTCTGGCTATAGGAGGCAAAGGCAGAAGCAGGAAGACCAACTACAAAGCTATTGCTGGAAAACTGGTGGCTTAGACCAGGGAGCTGGACTCCCCAGTGGCCCGGAGTAATCCAATTCCAGATACCTTGAAGACAGAGCCACCAGAATTGTTGATGGACTAATTATGACATATGAGAAAAAGAAGCATCAAAGACAACACCAAGATTTTTTACCTGAGCAACTGACAAAAAGGGTGATTGGCCCATTTTACAGAAAAGGCCACCACCCCAGGCTTAGAAAGGAGAAGACATTTGCTCACAGCCACCCATCAAAAGGGTAGAGCCAGAACTCATGTTCCAGTAGCAAGCTGCTTGGCATTACCACACCATTGGCCTATGTCAAGGAGAGAAGCAACTGTCCTCCTAAGGAGAAATCACACATAGGGAGGAATCCTAACATGCACCCAACCACACAAAAACTACCTCAGTCCAGGGCTAACCATTCATGGGAGAACTAACCTCCCTCCCCCGAGGGAGGGAGCTGGGCCTATCCCTCAACTGTTCACTATCAGAATACAATGCCCAGGGATGGGCAGGGGAACAGGAGTACAAAGTGAGGACAGGCAGACAGAAGGGGCTAGCCACCCTGGTCACACTCCATGCTCATCAGTCTACTGAGCCAGTGTGCATCACAGGGGAGGAAGGCCAGGAAAAGAGGCAGTGTTAGAGCCAGTCTCCACTCTGCCCCCAAGGCCATCCACAGCATCCTGGCTCCTTCTGAGGACAGAGGCGGGAGCTAGCCCTGAAATCCCTCTGGGGCCCAGCTGGGAATTCTGGACCCCTCAGTAGTTCCATGTGAGCCCGTGATGCAGGGTATAGCCCTACCTGCCCGTGGGCCTCAGCTCAGTGCCCGGAACAAGATTCACAATTTGCCATCTATGAAGACTCTACCGCACTCCCAACCAGGACCATCATCCTGGCTCAGGTGCCCAGGCTCCCAGATGCAAGCATCAGCCATGGAGGCTGGGAGCTCCTGTGGGTGAACAATGGCACTGTGACACATGCAGCAGAGACATGACTCCACTGCTGAGCGTGCAGCACCATTCAGGAAGGGACAGGCCCCCCTCATTTCACAGCACCTCACATTCTTCCCAGCCAAAGTTCTTCAGAAAGAGTATGCCCTACACCCCAAGGGTAGCAAAGCAGAGGGCACAGTCACCCTGATACACTGTGCACCTCCCCACACCCCAACCATGTCATTGGGAGGAAGAAAATCATTACTAAGCACTGTTGGGTTGATCCCCGCACACTGGGAAATAAATTAGTCATCCAATGATGGATGCTGGACACATCCCTCAGCATTCCCACCTCCATCTCTACACATTTATCACACATTGTTCATCCCGAGCCTCAGAAGGATGGTCCCCTCTGCCATACTTCCCTCGTAAGCACTGCCTTATGGTGTGGCCTTCAGAGTCTGTTCTGGCCACAAACACCCACACTCCAGTCTGTAGAGGGGTAGATCAAGCTCATTCCACTGGATAAAGCAGGATCCCACTGTCTGATGGACTCTTCAATATCACGCTTGAGTAAAGCAGACTTGGAGACACATGAACTGGATTCAAATCCCAAACCTGCCACTCGCTGGCTGTGTAACTTTGTGCAGGTTACCTAACCCCCAAGCCTCGGCTTCCTCACCTGTAAGATGTCTCTCTTGGGCCGCGAGAAATAAATGTGCTCATGTATAAACATGCCCTGTGGATAGAAAGATCTTGCTCTTCTTGCAAAACTGCTGGCCAGCCCAGTTCGGAACCTAGGGCGCACCTGCGTCTGTGTCCATCCTCCACCTGCAAACCACCTCAGCTCGGAAGGCGAGACCTCAGCCAGTGCAGGGCCTCCTGGATTCTTCTGAGAAGTCCCAATAACAGTCCCACACCTGTATCATTTAACCTACGGGGGGCACAGCTCACACCCACTTGCTTGGTGGCAGCCTGGCATCCTCTCCTAGGGTGCAGGTCTCTGCTACAAAGACACCCGAGACAGAGGCATGCCACACTCAATGTGTCCCAAAGTCCCAAGGCCCAGCCCTAGCTGGAATCAAGCAGGCAAGATAGGTAGGGCCAGCTCATTTGTGCCCAGAAAACAGCTCATGTCATACATCAGAGGCAACCCTCGCCAGACTGAAAGCCAGGAGCTATCTATGCCTCTCTGTGCCTTCTTCGGTGGGACCCCCACTCCCATCCCATATCCCCCAGACCACAGGCTCTATCTTGGTCCTTCACTCTCAGACACATGCCTGCACCCAGGCTCACACCAGGTGCAGCTGAAATTCAGCCCCAGTACCTTACTCCCATGACCCTCCAGAGCCCGAGACAGTGCACCAGGCCTTTCTGTGTGGCCAACCATCGGGCAGCACACTGGAAGGCTGGGGGGTGGGGAGGCTAGGAGGGCAGAAGGCAGCAAGCTGGAGCTGGAAAGTGAACAAGACCCACAGCAGGTGACAGGGCTGTGACAGGTCCCGTGCCCCCACGCGCCTCCACCTGCTGCTCAGATTAATTTACCTGACGAATCAATCCTGCCCACTTCTGACTTCATGATTTATTCACATAATTACACCCAAGTTTTTGGGAAGAAATTATGATTTACAGGAGCTCTGAACTTCTAGATGAGGGTATCACCACCTTCCCAGGAAGTTGAAGGAGTGCTTCCAATTCAATGGGCTATGTTTGCACAAAAAGTGTTACCCCAAATATCTGGCAAGAAAACCGAATGACATGGGCACTGGGGTAGCTTCAATACGCCCAAGAAGACCCTGAGGGAAGGAAGGCCAATCCCAAGCCCAGAGGGCCACAATGTATACCCATTGCCCAGGTGAGAAAACTGAGGCCCGGGGCACTAAATGCTCTACTTGAAGTCCCACAGTCAGAGTTGGTCAGAGGGAACATCTTTGCTACAAAGGGCTTGTTTGTCTCATCATACTTGGCTGTCTCCCAAGAGCATCGTGGATTCACTCACTATTCTTGCCTTCCATGCCTCCCAGTCCTCACGCTTGAGACATAACCTCTGAGGCACACATCTAGATTATTTTTCTTCAAGGAAAGCAGAGCACAAGTGGCCAGCTGCCCCTTGCCAGGGGTGTCCTGGGCACATGGAGCTTTCCTTCCTTGTTTGGCAAGCACTTAATAAGACCCTTCTGCATGCCAGACACCAGACTGGCACTGTGGGGAGAAAGACAGCCACAGTTCCCTTCTCCAGTGCAGATGAGAATCCTGTGGGCAAGACTGACATTAGTCAAATAATTATCTGACTGATATATCATCGCAGAGGGAATCAAGGAAAAGCATAGGGAGACATAAGCATGTCTAACAAGCCTGGGTTCCTCAGGATGCCCAGGAAAGGCTTCCCTGAGGAGCAGCCAACCAGTCTGGGAGAGAAAGGATGACTGGGGTTACGGAAGTGTGCAAAGGGGGCACAGAGCAATGGGGGCTGCTCCAGGAAGAGGAAGGCAGTGTGAGAAGATTCTGGAAAGGCCCGTTTTCTCATTTGTAAAAGGAGGGTGATGATACCTACCACTGGGTGTGGTATCAAGACAAAGATGATGCCCATTCAGGAGCCCAGCACCCTGACCCTTCTGACCCACTCCTGGAAATTTCCCACCAGCAATAATCCAAGGAGAAAAATACAATGTGACACACAAAGATTGTCACTGAAACACTGTCCGAAAAAGAAAATTGACTGAAGAGTTGGAAACAAGCATGATGTCCAATAACAGGAAACATTAGGTGGGTTATGGAACATCAATTCTTCATCTCAATGCAATCATTAAAAATGATCATTAGGAAGGCTTTGCAACAACACAGGAAATGTTTATGCCAGGATGTTGGGTCAAAAAAGCAGAACACAAAATTGCATCTAGATTATGAGTATCTCTATCTAAAATAGGTGCGCATATGGTCAGAGAATACAGAAAATGAAAACAGCAACTGGGCTAGGCAGTGAGGTTATGAAATTCTTCCTGATGTTGTCATAATGGTTTTAAATAAGCAAAACAGGAGTTAGGGTATGAGGAGGGACCTGCCTGCAGGAGTAGGGCTGGGGGGACCAGCCTGCAAGTATGAGGATGGGAGGAGGGACTCACCTGCAGGTGTGAGGACGGGAGGAGGGACCCACCTGTAGGTGTGAGGATGGGAGGAGGGACCCTGCCTGAGAGAGTGAGGGTAAAGGAGGGTCCTGCCTTCAGGTGGGGGTTGGGAGGAGAGAGACATGAGTTCAAGTTAAAGTTCTGTTCCTGGGCAGCACACTTGAGCCAAGTCTTCTACTTCTCATTCCTGCTCATTGATAGATGAGCACAGGGGTGTCTCTGTGAGGTCAAAGGGCATGTCTAGGGATATAATGGAGCAGGATGGAGGTTTGAATGGCAGAGTCAGGAGGTGGAGCAGGTCTGGGGCTGGGCGAGCTTCCAGGATGAGGTCATAGGAGTTGGCAGCTCAGATGAGATATGAATAAAAAGGTAAAGGCACCTAGAGGTGAAGGAGAAAATGAACTGATGGTGGCAACAAGGTAAGGAGAGGGGTGGGTTCCTAGAAGAGAAGGTTTCCAGGTCAAAAGAACCCAGACACCTCTGGTGGCTGGGGTCTAACCTGCCTATGGAGACCCCAAACTCTGGCCAGGTTACATAACTTCTCTGTGTCTCAGTCTCCCCAAATAAAATGGGTAGAAATTTTAAAACCTACCTCCTGGAATTGAGTGGCTTGAATGAGACAAGACACAATAACTGTTCAGAAAGCAGCTGGCCTGTGGTAAGCCTCAGCAAGAAGGAGCTGTTATCACTGCCTGCTTGGAATAGAGCTTCATCCACCGAATTGCCCTGTTATCTCTCTGGGACCAGAAACTTCCATGAGCAAAGAGGTACACACATGCGCGCGCGCGCACACACACACACACACACACACACACACACACACGTTTATAGATAATATGCATACACACACACATGCAGGCATGCATGCAAATACACACGTGTGCATACATAATATGCATACATATGCATATGCACACACATGCACAGGACCTAGCTCTGTCGCCACCGAGGAGGGACGTGCAAAGGTGGAGTGGCACCAGGCTCACTCTCCAGCATTCCCACCAGACCCCTCTCTTTTTTTCCACTCAGCGGGTTGTTTACATTTTCTTATCTGTCTTACTTAGAGTCTCTTCTGATTTCCCACATTCTTTGATTTCTCCATCCTGTGTTTGACAGGGGAGGTCTCTGATCATTTTCAAAATCCAGTCGGCACTGTTGGGAAAAGGCGCACGCATCAGAGGGCCACGGCGCCTGGGAGTCCGGCCATGGTTTTGTGTGATGACTTGGTTTCCCTGAGTTGTTTTGGTGCAGCTGCCACCTTCCCCCGTCCCCACCCTGGCCCACCTACCTCTTGGAGCCCCTTCCCTCCTTCCACGCTACTGTCTGGTTCCCTCCTCTGCCCAGTCTGGATGGCCTCCCACATTCAAGACCAAAAGGTGATTCCACTTTCTCTTTTCGTCCTTTTCTTCTGCTTTCCTCCTGACCCTTTTCTAAGCAAACATTCCTCCAACTGTAGTCATAGATTGAGTATCTTTCACAAGAAGTATTTTCCTTCCTATTTATCCTGCTTCCAAGTGGCTTCCTTCCTCGGTAAGTCAAAACAACCATTCCCTTAACTCTAGTGAGGGCCTCTGCCTGGCAGTTATCAGGACCTGGTGACCGAAGGGAGGAAGGAGCAAATCGATGTGCGGAAAAAAAGAGAAACTCCATGTTCAGGGATGATGCTCTCACCCCTGCCCTGCCAGGCATGAGCACGGCTTAGAAAGCTCTCAGCAAAGAGCTCGGGCTCCCAACATGCAAGGCCTCATTAACCTGCTCCAGAAGTCTCTGTCATCAAGCCCAGGGACGATGGCTGCCCTCAAGGTCACAGTGACCACACAGGTTCAAGGCTCTCTCCATGCCCATCCCAGCTCCTTCTCACACACAACTCCACAGAAGGACAACCACACTCACTACTTTGTGTCCCAATGCCAGACAGGCCCTAAAGCCACTACAGGCAGTAAGGCCAGGACATGGCAGGACTGGCCTCAGCCCTAGGGCTCCCTCTTACTTGGTCGATGTTCAGGCCTGGGACTCAGTGTTGTCGAAAGCTCTCTAGATGCCTCTAATGTGTGGAATAGGCTGGGACCACTGGGCTTCCAAAATCTGGAACTATGGATCCAGATGGATGGGATCCAAACCCTATTTCCACAAACAATCTCCAGGAAGTTACCAGCCTCACTAGGCTGCAGCATCCTCAGCTATCCAAAGGAGAATCAAAACAGCACTTCTGGTAGGTAATGAAGAAAATACATACAAAGAGCCTAGCACAAAGTAAGCACTGAATAACTATTTAATATTACCATTCTTAATTTACCCCGGGTCATCCCATCCAAGTCCAATTCTCTCTCCATTCAGTGCAGCCTCCGCAAAGGGCTTTTCAGATGGAATGGAAAGGCCTCCAGGGCCCATGTATGGGGTTGAGCCGACTGCTCCAGGTAATGAGAAAGCTGGTTTGGGTCACAGTACCTGCCACAGGGCTCTCGAAACACCCCACTACAGCAACCACCTGCTGGGAAGGAGGGATAAATGGTAGGCTGCCTAGACATGATAAGCAGTAGGCTAAGCACTAGCTTTAATAATAGCCGTGACTTCTACTAGACCTCCAGTCTCTACCACCCAGAAGCCCACGTTTCACTGCAATGCTCCTAAGGGGGCCCAAAGGGACAGCCATAACTGAACCAGGCTTGGAACTCCATGTTGGTTCTCATGGTCCATACCTCTTGCTCACTTTCCCCAACTGACATTGAGAAAAGAACTGGCCTCATACCCTCCATCTGAATGAAGCTCTGAAAGAGCCAGATGGGGCGGGTACCTCAATAGCAGCCAACAGACCCTCAGGCTCAGAGTGTCCATATATGTGGCAACTTAAAGAAAGGATCAATGCAATAATCAGGTTTAACAACCAGATAAAATTCTTCACCCATTCATTCATTTGTTCATTCAGTAAGCAGTTATAAGAACCTCTTCTGTGTCAGGCATAGTGCTGGAGTAAGGAACACAGAAATGAATATGACTCAGTGTATCAGTTAGCTATTGCCAAAATAATGCTGTGTAACAAACCACCCAAAACTCAGTAGCTAAAACAACCATCAATTACTCTCTCAGATATGTGGGTTGGCTGGGGAAGATCTGTTTCTCACTGCCAGTTTGTGGGTCAGTCAGTTCAGTGGCTCTGCTCTGACTCTTGCGTTTCTCATGCTCCTGGGACCAGTGGGTTATCCAGGACTTATTCTTTCTCTTTGTGGTAGAAACTCAGGAGAGATGGAAACATCCAATACCTCTTAAGGTCCAGGCTCAGAATGGACACATTGTCACCTCTGCTACGTGCTGTTGCCACAAAGCAAGTCACGTGGCCAAACCCAAAGCTAAGGCACAGGGAAGTATACTCTACCCACCATGAGGTCACAGCAAGAGTATGATGAACTACTGAGGTTGACCATTCAATTGGCCACACCTAGCCTCTGTTGTTCAAGAGTTCCTACTGGCCTGCACAGAGAATGCAATGTATCAAGAATAATTTAACGCGGTCAATCACTGGGGTCATTTGGGACCTGGAGTCCTTTCTAGTCTGAAGGACACCTGTCCCCTGTTCTCATTCCCCCTTTGCAGGCATTCTGTAAATTAGACTGAGCAATTCTCACCCCGTTTGACATGTAGAGAATAGGCAACACGGAGGCATAAAGGGACTTGCCCAAGACACACTCAACTGCTCAATTCTCCCCTATTATTTGCATTTGGTGAACATATTTATTTGAAAAAGGAAGTGGATCTGGTGTGTGTAGCTTCCCAGGCTAAGAGAAACTAAAGCCAGACTAGTCCAATCAGTCATGCCACTTAAGGAGGTAAAAAAATTCAAACTGATGGGAAGAAGCACTTATGATATGGCACAGCCTTAACCCACAGGAAAGCACCATCTTTTGGAAATAAAACAGAAACTCTAAAGGGCCTTCCATGCTCTGGGCAGGTTATAGATGTCATCTCATCAAATTCTCCCAAGAGCCCTGTGAGGTGCCCTGAGGTGCTAGCTCCATGTGATGGATGAGGAAGTGGCCAATCATAGAGACTAGAGTCAATGCCAATAGTCTCACAGCTGGTGAATGGCAGAGGCAAGGCTGCAGGGCGACTCCTTCTGTTGCAAGACCTGAGTTGTCACTAAATGCCGTAGATGACTCAACTCAGGAGTCGTCCGTGTCGGCCCAGGTGAGGACAGAGCACAGGCGAGGCCAACAAAGAACAGATGGGCTTGCAGAGAATCCTCAAGCACGTCCTCAGGACGAGGGGTGGCCCGGCTCCCACTCACAACTTCCTGGAACCGATCTCATTGGCCAGTTGCAAGGATATGTATTCTCTTCCCAGCTCCTCAAGTGAACATCTGTTTTTCTCAAAGCTGTGAATGTCACGTCAAGAATTTCCAATTACCTTCCCCTTGGTTTTATTTAGCATCAGTGTATTGGAGGCATAATTAGTCTGAGATGAAAACCTGTATTGTTCCCTTCTCCTCTGCAATGAAATAGGTTTCCAAATGTGCTAACAGAGAGGATCCTTCTCCAAAAATGACAAACAGCAAGTGAAGGATGAAAGCAGGAGTGAAATACAGATTGATGACAACCGTGGCTGGGTTGGGGCGGGAGTGGGGGACGCGATGGTGGGATCTGCCACAGAGCTCCTGCTTCAAATCTCACCTCCTCCTTGCCTTCTAATGAGGATGGGCCTTTTCCACAACATAAAAGTGATGCTGATGGAGATGAAAGACCAATTTCCACTGATATGTTTTCTAATGATGCATCATCAGAAGGAAGTGCCTCCGGGGACTGCTGACGTGAAGGTATCGTGAGAATTCTTCTCTGTCCCCACCATGCTCAGAGCCTGAGGCCCTTGGCGGAGGTGTGCGAGCTTCACATTGGCTCAGGTTACTCAGAATTGGAGGGGGAAAATACACTCACATTTTTACACAAGTCGAAAATGCCCCTAGAGTTCAGTACTCGAGGTACGACAACTCAGAGGCTCTCATTGACCCCAGGACTTGCGGGAGACTAGATCTTTAGCCTCTGGTTTGTCCAGTACTTATCAAATCAAGTCTTCAAGGGGAATTGATGCCTGGAATGTCTGCAGTGATATGTATTTTCCTCCCATTCTTATAGGCCCATCCCCACAAAACAGCCAGAGGAATCATAAAATGGGACACAGGTCATGTCACTGCCTTATAAAAACCCTCTAATCACTCTCCATCGCACTTAAAATTAAACGCAGCTCCGGGGCGCCTGGGTGGCTCAGTCGGTTGAGCGTCCAACTTCGGCTCAGGTCATGATCTCACGGTTCGTGGGTTCGAGCCCCACGTCGGGCTCTGTGCTGACAGCTCAGAGCCTGGAGCCTGCTTCGGATTCTGTGTCTCCCTCTCTCTCTGCCCCTCCCCCACTTGTGCTCTGTCTCTCTCTATCAAAAATAAATAAAATATAAGGCTGATGCCAATTTAAAAATGCAGCTCCTCACCTGGGTTGCAGACCACAGGTGGCATAGCCTCGCCCACCTCTCTCACCTCTTGTGAGCTCTCTCTCCCCACCTCACGCGAAGCTCCAGCCACACAGGCATACTCTTTCTGCTGTTCTTCCAACCAGCCAGCCTTTATTACCACCTCGGGACCCTGACAACGGCAAAGGTCTCCCTTATGAAAGCAAAGGACTTCACAGGCCTGACTCCACCAACCAGGTTCTCAACTCAAAAGGCAGAGAGGATGGCCACACAAAGTCAAAAGTGACTCCAGTCACCCCCTATCACCTCGTCCTGTTCTTAGGGAACTCTTCAGCTTTATATTATCTTGCTGTTGTTTCTTCCTATTGCACTTACAAAGTAGGTTCCAGAGGAATAAGACCTCACCTGTCTTATTCTCTGCCCGCTACCTCAGCACCTTACAGGGTTGCAGAGTATCTGACACACAGGATGTGCTCAATAAGGATTGAGGAACTCAAGACCAATGAGGGAGCTGGTGGGATCTGGCTTTTCAAAAGGACCACAAGGTACATGCATGTTATCTTCAGATGACTGAGGGGCTGACATGGGGAAAGAACAGTAAAATTACCCTGTAGCCCCAAAACACTGATCCAGGACTAACAGGGAGAAGCCACGAGACAGATTCTTCCTAACATCAGGTAGAAGTTCTCTCACTGTTGAGCTGCCCAATGACACAACAGGTTTCTTTAGTAGATAGTGAGTTCCCCATCTCTGGAGGTATGTAAGCAGAGGCCACTGCTGGAGTCCATGTACTGGAAAGACAAGCATCTTCCTAAGTTCCCAAGTCCACGAACCATCCTCAACACCCACTGTGGTTTCTTTCATCTTGGTCTTTTATTCTCACTGCCAGATCACAATCCCCTGAGCATGGCAGAGATTTGCTCTCTGGCATGGCCCCACAGGACCTTGCACCAGGCAGGGTCATGTTAATGGATGGAACACACACGTCCATCAGACACAGAGTGGAATAGATGTGTCTGACTCTCTGTAAGTGAAACCAGGAGGTTCTAGGCAGAGCCAACTCCATGGGGCCCTGGGTGGGGGTGGGCACCATGCTGACAGAAATGAGCTTGGAGCCTCCACCTTCCTCCAGGGACACAAACCTCGAGAGTGAACAGGGAAGGAGGTGTAAGAGGTGGCAGTCACCGAACGCCAACACCTGGACTCCAACTGCTTATCTTAATCGGTCCTCCTGCCAGCTGCCATGAGGGGGTGACATGACTTCCATACCACAGACAATGAAACCAAGGCTCAGAAAGGTCAAGCAGCTTGTCCAAGTCCTACAGTGCATCCAGGGAGCTGGGAGTTGAGCTCCGGTCTGACAGATGCCACAACCTTCATTCCTGCCACTTGGCCCCCACCAGATCAGTCACTTCGCTTCCAATCTCGGACCTTCCAACCTCGGAAACATTCTCAAGTCATTCCGTCTTTTCCTCTCCCCATCTTCTGGGAAGCTGAGGTCCCTCAAATACCCACCCCAGATTGAGCCCGTCTGAACTGCACTCAGCTCCCTGTTCAATCATCCAACCCCAGACCCATTCAGAGGAAGCTGGTTGAATGAGCGTGTTCCCACAACGCCTCCTCCCAGCCATGTGCAGGCAGAGCTTCCTGCACGTGCCACAGTCTTCCTGGCACAGGTGCTCACAGAGGTGCTCAGCTCAGATGTGCCAAATAACCATGGCAAGACAAAGGCACATCGGAATATCCTCCCTCCCAGCCCACGAACAGGACCCAACAATGGCCCCTGTGTCTTCTCCACCTCCTTAGGCTTCCTAGGCTGGTTCCTGAACTTTTGTGGGGGTAAAAAGCGGGGGGAGGGGCAGAAAGGAGGGGAGGGGGCCAGAAGCAAGAGCACATGTGGACCATGTGACATATCTGGAGATTTGGGGAGCCCCTGTCTAGTAAGAGATAAGGGGGAAGAGAGAGACAGAGAACACAGATTCTAAGCATTGTTGCTGTGAGTTATGAATTGAATCCTCCGACTGTCTTCAAAAGATACCAGAAAAGAATTGCTAGGTACAGCATTACTTTTGCTGGTTTTCCTCCTAATATGACTTTACTGACACTGGGATGTGAGACACCATAGTTTCATTTGGATTACAAAGGAATGAAACACCATCTCCTGGGAAAGTACCTATGACTTACTGTGCTGGATGTATTTAGAATTCGTCATGCAAAAAAGCTTAGCTCTTTTTTCATCTCATAGAAGAGCCTATTGCCTCCACGCCACCCTCTGCTAAAAACAAATCCTTTGAGCAAAAATTCTGAAACTATAAATGTCTATTTTAGTACTCAACTATGAAAGAATCTGCAAATATATGCAAATACATTTAATAAAATGTTTTGGTCATGTTAAAAAAAAATCAAAAGAGATGAATAAACAAACACATGAATGAGAACCTGAAATCCATTGTTTAGCTCACAAAGTTTTAAGTCTTTCCTGCCTATGTTTGAAATGATCACAGCTAACACTTCCTAGGTAAAGGTTTGCCCTAGGTGAGGCAACTTTTTGCATATATTAACTCGTTTAATCTTGACAACCATCTATGAGGTAGGTAATAACATTACTTGCATTTGCAGGTGAGACATTGACCTTAGGTCCCACCATTAGTGAAGGGTAGAGCCAGAATTCCAACTCAGGAAGATGGCTCCAGACTCCTTTGCTTAGACTACTCTACTAACCTGCGCAGAGATCCAACTCGCTTGCCAAAAACGCCTTACAGAGCCAGCTACCCCACCACACAAGGTCAGTCCCATCCCAGTCACTCCTGGAAGAAGAAGGCTGCAGGGTATTACCCTGGGAGGCCAAAATATGTGTATATCTTCTAACAGCTTCAGGATACATAGCAGAAAAATCAACCAAATGCAGCCGTCCCCTCCTTGGCTATAATCAATAAGTGCTTACAAACTGTTATTCCCTAGAAACACAGTGAAATAACATGACAAATAGGAGTGTGGAAAGGACGGAGCTTCGAATGTTGAGGCTGAGGCACGTCTACCATGCCTCCACCTACAGAACCCACCATGTAAATACCCAAAAGCAACAATGCTGCTCTCTTTCCTTGTCCCCAAAAGGGCATTTAGGGAGAAGCACTTCAATACACGTAAAAGTGCTTGTGGGTTTGGCTTAAATTGAACGAAGTCTCTACTTTGTGGGGAGAAGAGCACAAACAGGCCACGTGCCCAGGGGCTACGGCTCACAGAGCGGAGGCTGAGACTTACCCACCTGAGAGACCCAGGCTGTGGCTCAAGTCATCCATCCACCAGCAATCAGTCTGTCCCTTGGAGGCAGGCCCGGAGGGGCACAGTTGGCCCAAGGCATGAGTCGTCAAGGAAACTTTGAGTCTTCTGCCACTACCCTGTCTACCACCAACCCCACAGGCCACACCTAGCTAATTTTCCAATCAGAAAGAGAATTAGAATCTCCTGTGCCAACGAATTCCAAATAATGTATGTAGATATTGCACCCTCAAGGAGGTAGAACATAACCCCCTACTCCTTAAGTGTGGGCTGCACATAGGGACATCTTTCCAAGGAGTACAGAAAAGGGGAAACGAAGAGTAACTTTAGAGCGGAGAAACATGACAAACACTACCTCAGCCGGGTGGTCAAGGTCAACACCAATAGTGATCAGTCATGTTGATAACACGCACACTTGGTATGATGTGATAAGAATGGCAATTTACCTCCGTGGTCTTTCTCCCCCAAACCTATAATCCCAGTCTAATCATGAGAAAATATCAGATAAATCCCAATTGAGGGGTATTCTACAAAATACCTGACCAGGACTCTTCAAAACTGTTAAGGTCATCAAAAGCAAGGAAATTCAGAGAAATTGTCACAACCAAGAGGGGCCTAAGGTGACAGGATGACTAATGTATTGTGACACCCTGGGTGGAATCCTGGAGACAAAAAAGCACAGCAGGTAAAAACTAAAGAAATCTGAAAGCATGAACTTCAGTTAACAAAAATATATATCAATAATGTCATTAAAGGTGACAAATGCACCGTACTAACATAAGATGTTCATAATAGGAGAAACTGGGCGTGGGGTATGTGAGAACTCTGTGTACCGTCTCTGCAATTTATCTGTAAATCAAAAACTATTCTAAAATTAAAAGTTTATTCTAAGAATTGGAGTCTCGTCCTGAGTTCTGTAGAATATGCTTCCAAGGCAGTCCTCAAAAGTGTTCCTTCTCCCCAGTTATCTCTGACTTCCTCAGTGCTATGTCAACATTCACCCAAATATTGGCAACACACTTCCTCCCTGGCCCCAGGCCCCCCCATCCAATCTATCAGGTTCCCGGAGGCCACTCAGAGCTTTGACAACTCAGATGTGATGAGGCACACCTGTGTTGCAATGGCTCCCTCCGTCTTCAGGATTGCATCTGATCCCCAGCATGGAATCTGGGGCCGCTACTCTTTCACAGCCTTGCCCCTACTCTTCCTTGACATCCCTCTCTTTTTTTTATTAGCATTGTTTTTCTTTTAACTGAGGTATAGCTGACACACAATGCTACATTAGTTTCAGGTGTACAACACAGTGATTCAACAACTCCATACGTCATGCTGTGCTCATCACAAGGGCAGCTACCATCTGTCACCATACCATGCTATTATAATACCATTAATTATATTCCCTATGCTGTAGCTTTTATCCCCATGATTATATTCATAACTCAAAACCTGCATCTCCCACTCCCTTTCACCATTTTGCCCAGCCTCCTAACCCACCCTCCCCTCTGGTAACCATCAGTTGTATTTATGGGTCTTTTTCCGCTCTTTGTTTCTCTTTTAGATTCCACATATAAGTGAAATCATATGGTATTTGTCTTTCTCTGTTTGACTTATTTCACTTAATAAAATACCCTCTAGGTCCATCCATGTTGTTACAAATGGCAGGACTTCATTCTTATTTATGGCTGAATAATATTCCATCCCGCAATCGCGCACTCGCATGTGTGCGCCCACACACACACACACACACACACACACACATGCACCCCACATCTTCTTTATCCATTCATCTACCGATGGACACTTCGGTTGCTTCATATTTTGGCTATTGTAAATAATGCTGCAACAAGCATGGGGTGCCTATATCTCTTTGAATCATTTTTCTTTTCCTTGGGTAGATACCCGGTAGTAGAATTATTTCTATCTCTAATTTTTTTTGAAGTACCTCCGTACTATTTTCCACAGTGGCTGCGCCAGTTTACATTCCCATCAACAATGCACAAGGGTTCCTTTTTCTCCACATCTTTACCAACATTTGTTATTTCTGGGCTTTTTGATTCTAGCCATTCTGACAGGTGTGAAGTGATATTTCATTGTAGTTTTGATTTGCATTTCTCTGATGATGAGTGATGTAGAGCATCTTTTCACGTGTCTGTTGGCCATCTGTATGTCTTCTCTGGAAGATGTCTTCTTTGGAAATGCCTATTCAGGACCTCTGCCCATTTTTAAATTGGGCTATTTGTGGGAGATTTTGGTATTAAGTTGTATAAGTTCTTTTGTTTTGGACATAAATCCCTTATGAGATTTATCCTTTGCAAATATTTTCTCCCATTTGATAGACTGCCTTTTTTTGTTTTGTTGATGGTTTCCTTTGCTATGCTTTTACATGCCTCTCTTGATGGTATCATATCAAAGTATCTATTGCTTTTTCTCCAAAAAACTAATCCTCTAGCTCACCTGTGCTTCCCTTCCATGTTCCCGCATTTGCTAGTCCATCACCTGGGATGGCTTCTCTCCACTGTTTTCCCTGATTGGCTTGTGCCTGTCCTTCAAGATTCAGATCAGACACTGCTTTCTACAGAAAGCCTTCCTTCACTCCAGGATAGATGTGTTGGCTTTGGTGGATACCCCAATCATGCCTACACTTACATCTATCCCCCACTGTTGACGGTTGCCTTCTTTCCGTGAGGACAGGTACAGTGCTCTCACCATGCATCTCTGGTGCAATCCTCACCAAATGCTTCTTTAATAATGAGTACATCACTGGAGGAAAAAGATGCAGTGAAAAATCACAACCAGCAATCCAGAACTTTTGTTCCTAGGTATTAAATTACAAATTCTACTCTTTAGAACTCCATTATTCTCACTAGAGTCCTATATAACTACATTCCATTATATGGCAATGTAACGGATTACTAGATTTAATTATAACAGGATAATTAATGTCAAGATATTGCCCGTTTGGATATAAATATTAAATATTGGCTTCAGTGTAACTATTCTCTAACTGTGATTACCGGGCTTAGAAACACCAGTTTTTGATGAGAAGTACCTTTGTCATGAGGGAAGCAATGCCAAGTAGAACACCTGTTTTGCAGGCTGCTACTGGACCCAAGGCAGCATGTCTCCTTCCTGGCTCGAAGTTGGGCTCCCGGCATCCCTGACCCTGTGATGAGCTCCATCTCTCACACCCTCCAGTGCAGAGCACCAAACCTTGCCTTGCTCTGGCGGAACTGAGGACCTTAGGCAGAGGAATTTCTCAAGGGATCATCCAGGCCCATTGGGAGGTCCCTGAGTCACATATGCCTTCATGACCTCCTTTTCCCTCCAAAACAAGAAGTAACAGCAACCACAAGGAGTAAGGGGCTCTCAGAGGCTGTGATAAGGCAGAGACAGCACAGCCAAGTCCCGGGTGTGCTAAGCTTGCTGTGGAAAAGGAAGGCCCCACCTTGGTATTCCATCCTTCTAGCATGCCCTCTCCCTTAGCCACCTCACACACCTGGCTGGGGCTCCAAATTTACAGTGACTATGATTTCATTCTGTGCCTTGACAAAAACATTGCCTCCTGTGAGTCACCTTTAGGCCACTCTCACATAGTAGCACTATGAATGTCCACAAAAGCTAAATACAGGATGCAATATCCCACCTGATGCCCTCTCTCACCCTGGTTCTATCCAGAATTATGGAACAGATATGTCCAAGCTTCCACTTAGCTTATACCAGAGCTGTGGGCAACTATGTAAGAAATCCTGCCACCCTAAGGCCACCCTGCTTTGAGGAAGCTCAAATAGCAAATTCAGACAGACCACATGAAGAGGGAGAGATGCCCAGCCAGCTTCTGGCTTCTCCCATCCCTCACTCTTCCTGATCCAGGGGTTGTATGACTGACTGAAATTTCATGACAGCCTCTGAGCCAAAACCACCAAGCTGAGTCCTTACCAAAATTTCGATCCAAAGGAAACAGGTGAGGTAACAAAATGATTTTTGTTTTAAGCCACTAAGTTTTGGGGTGGTTTATCACACAGCAGCAGATAACCAGAACAAAGGTCCAACCAACATCAGAGCCATGGTAGTGAACAAATAGCCCTTAGATCCTTCTTCCATGAGCCAAACTTGACTTCAGCTTCCTACACAGCCCCAGTCCTGTTGTGAACAGAGAAAGATGCTCTGTCTTTCCCCAGTGTGCTGATGCTCCTGGAACAAACATCTCCCTGAAATAGTCATTGAGACCCCACAACCACAGGGCCTGGGATCCCCAGGCCCCTTTAACCCCACATAGCAAGGACTCCTTGTCCCTACCTCAATCTCAGTCATCAATCCAGAAACAAAATAAAAATTTCCTTTGAGCATGCTATGATCGAGCTGAGACCTCTGGGTTACTCGTGTCTCCAAGTAAGATCAAAATAATGCCAAAGGCAGAGGTTCTTTTTTTTTGGGGGGGGGGGAGGGGGGGACAGAGAGAGACAGAGCATGAATGGGGGAGGGGCAGAGAGAGAGGGAGACACAGAATCGGAAACAGGCTCCAGGCTCTGAGCCATCAGCCCAGAGCCTGACGCGGGGCTCGAACTCACGGACCGCAAGATCGTGACCTGGCTGAAGTTGGACGCTTAACCGACTGCGCCACCCAGGTGCCCCTGAGGTTCTTTTTTTTTTTTAACATTTATTCACTTTTGAGAGAGAGAGAGAGAGAGAGAGCACATGAGTTGGGGAGGGGCAGAGAGAGAGGGAGACACAGAATCCGAAGCAGGCTCCAGGCTCTGAGCTGTCAGCACAGAGCCCGACATAGGGCTCAAACCCATGAACTGTGAGATCATGACCTGAACCAAAGTCAGATGCTTAACTGACTGAGCCACTCAGGCACCTCCAAGGGCAGTGGTTCTGATGGGAAGCAAAGCTGCATCATCATCATCATCATCATCATCATCACTGCCACCACCACCAGCATCGCCATTATAACTATCGCCATCATGATCATCATTATCATTATCACAATCACTGTCATCATCATACCCATTGTCATCATCACCAGCATCACCATCATAATCATCACCATCATCATTACTGCCTCACCATCACAGTCAGCACAGCCATCATTACCATCACCATCACCACCAACATCAGCATCACCATCATCATCACCACCACCACCCTCATCATCATCATCACCATCACTAACATCATCATAACCATCACCATAATAACCATCATCACCATCACTGCCAACATTATCATCATTATCACCACCATATCCATCATCATCACCATTACTATCATCATCATACTCATTGTCATCATTACCAGCATCAGCATCACTGTCATCATCAGCCATCACCACAACCATCAGTATCATCAACAGCACCAGCACTGCCATGTAATACAGGGACATGTACTGAGTACTCATTATATACCGGAAACTGACCTAGGCACTTCAAGTATACTAGCTTGTCAAATTCTCATCACATCCTCATGATGTGGTCCTCCCTATATGCTACTATCCCCACCTTAGAGATAAGAAAACAAAGGATTGGAGCAGTTTTTAATTTGCTCACAGCCACCAGCCTTAAGAGCAGTGCTGGGATTCTAACTTCAAATGCACTAACTCCAAACACCATGTGCAATCTTACTTTCCCTGGCTCCTCTCTCCTCAAGCCCACTCCATGGTTCTTCATCCAGAGTTTCTTTAGAAATACTCCAGTGGAGACCCCAGGCCCCCAAATACAACCTTGCAGTGCCTCAGTCTCATCATCTGGAGTAGTGACAACAGCCTGGCTCTGGACAGTGTCAGCCCAGAGTGAGGGGCACCATACCATGGGAGGGAACAGGGTGAAGTCATTTACTAAGACCTACTCTGGGTCAGACAACACTGGGCATTCACCCCACACATTGTCTCATTTAACTTCACCACAATCCCGGGGGTAAGTAGGGATAAGCTTCCCTATGTTGTCAGTGCGCTCAGATAAAGAGAGTAAGCCCAGCTGCATAACTTCCAAGCCTTTACTCCTGTTGCCCCAAATGTCCTTCCACCTTGAGGATGGGTCCCACGTGCCACATGCCAAAGCCCCTATCTGACCCTGTCAGAGAAGCAGAGTTTTTCTCTGCACATTGACTTAGAGCAATTAATGAGTCAGGGATATGTTTGCTTTGCATTTCCTGGGCAGGTGACCATTTTGGGCATGGCTCTTTTCTCATTGAAAGATACCCCCAGACAAGTGGAAGAGAGACAGACGCACAGCCCTGGACCAGATTGTCCTTGCCCAACCTCTTCCTGGCTCCAGAACCCAATCTGAGTGCCCAACTAGCTTATTATGCAACTTCCCTTCTTTTGGAAGCTGAAACTTGCCAGATTTGAAAGGATACCTCCCTTCATAGAAAGAAAAAGTCATGATTTTTTATAAGTACCCACTAAATGAAATGTGCAAATAGCATTCCCCATTACATAGAAAAAAATCTATGTCTGAGGTTTCCCACTCTGCCATGACTATAGCCCAGGTCCCCTGGGACGTGGAATGAGAGGCAAGAATAGGATTGGAATCCACAGCATCAGAAGGGGCACTATGTAAGTCTATCCTGTCCTAAGGGGAATGCTGCAGCCCAAGCCCAAGGAGCAGAGGTCACAGCTGCGGCCACATAGGCACGGCCTAGAACCTACGGGTGATGCTGAGAGCTGGCAGGGGGTGGGGTGCAGTTGGGAGCAGCAATGGGTGGGATGGATGGCAAGGGAATCCCACAGTACTATCTCCCACTACACTGGTGGGCCCACTATGGGGGCAGGGAGTGTCACATAGGACCCAAAGCGTCAGTGTGGAAGCAGGTCGACAAGGGCAGGAAACATGAACAAACTCTCCCCTGTCATACAAACATATGCACACAAACATACAATGGCAGCACAGATTTTTGTTTACCTATTGGCACAAGTGCAAACAAACGGAAGCCCACAGGGGGCGAGGCCTGTGCTGGGCTCAGGGGCTGTCCTACCCGACTCCCATTAAGTGGTAGCGGAAAGTTAGCTGTGGGTTGGGTTAGCTCTTGTTGCTGCTTGCCTGAAATCCCTGGCAAAGGATGGGGAAAGGCGGTTCTGCAAAGGGTGTGTCCTCTCAGCCCTTCCAGAAAGAGAGTCCTTGGAGCAGCAAAGCAGTCCCATTTTCACATACATTAATAAGATGCAAAGCTCTTTAGGCTGATTGCTTGCTCCTCGCAGGAAGCCACCATGGGTGGCTGCCAGGAGGCTGTGCTCACCCCTGAGAAGTCGCTGGGTTGTCACATGAAGCAGGGGCCTGCGTGATTTCCTGCAGCAAGGGCCCATGCAGGGAGTCCCAAATGAGGCTACCTACCCAGGGCCCTGTGCCATCCCCGTGGCCCCAGCAAGCCGAAAGGGCAGAGGGAACACCTCCCCCAGAGTAGCCCTAATCAGCTCCACAAACATCGGCTCCCTGTGGCCTGACAACTATGATCTACTATCTCCTTAGACTTCCCATGTCCCTGAGTTACTTCCTATAGAGTCAAACAATGGCAGAGAGGACACCTGCACCCTGGTCCCTTTCCAGATTGTGCTGCCGACCTGCTCACAACCCTCCTGTGACTCCCCATTAGATTGAAACCAAGTTCAAAGTCCTCCAATGACCTGAGAAGTCTTCTGGGCTTGGACCCATCCCATCACTCTTTGTCTGACTCACCCAGCACCAGGCATACCCTCCTCCTCCCGGATCCTCCATCATGCCAAGCTCATTCCAACCTCAGGACTTTGCATGTGCCATTCCATCTGCTGAAATTGCTCTGCGGTCAGATCTTGCTTTACATGTTCCATCACGCCCTTCTGGTCCCTCCACAAACACCTCCTCCCTGGTAGCACCATCCCTGATCACCGCATCTAAAACGATGTCACTGCAGAACCACTCTCTTCTTACCTTGCTTTGTCTTTCTTCATAGAGGTTATCACTACCTGAATTACTGTGGCTTTATTCATTTACTTATTTATTTAGTGACCACCCTCTGCCTCCACTGGAATGTCAATCCTTTGAAGTCAGGGACCTTGTCTGTCTCAGTCACTCTGTATCCATAGGACCTACAATAGGGCCTGATCCATGTTAGCTGCTCAATTAACTTTTTGATCCATTTGAAGACCAGCAAACTGAGACCTGGAGAGGCGCTAGTCTGTAGGGTGCAGCATCCCAGGCAAATCTGGGCTGGGCTGGGCTGGGCTCAGACATTTATTGCCTGGGACTGTAGGCTCACTTCCTATTCTCTAAATCACATCTCACTTGCAAGAAGAGACAAACCCCCACCTTTCAGGTGCCTCCCCAGTCCTCAGAAATGGCTAGGCAGAGTAGGTTCTCAGCGAATCCCCAAATGCATCAGCCAGGCCTTTAAAAAAGTGCCCAGTTCCCTTTATCATACTCAGTAGCCCTCCCAGAGCCCTGGAAAGCTATAACAACGCCCATGAACAGAGCTACCTGCCAGGGTCAAGGAACTACCACCGGCACTGTCGAGCACCATTAGGGGCACAAACCAAAACCCAATGATAACCCTCTGTCTAAAGAGCTGACCTCCACATGCTTAAAGACCAAGACCTTCTTGCAAATACAAAGAAGGATCCTAAGGCAGTTTAGCAACACCCGGGCACCAGCCAGCAAGGATAAGAAGAGTATGGGATGCACAGAAAACAAGGGTGGTACCTAGAGGATCCAGGGGAGAAGCAGGAACTCTCAGGAACAGTGCACTAAGGATGACTGCCGGTGCTTAGTGAGAAAGGCCTGAGAAAGGGGAACGGGGCTTACTTCACGCCATTCCCATATTTAATATGCTTACGTTGATGGCATATAAGCCATAAATCAGACGTTGCCACTCAGCGGTCTGCAAGCCTTATCAGCCCTGCCACAGGCAGAGCTGGCCAACAGAGAGCTTAAAAGTTTTGTAATTAGTTGCCAACATTTAAAAATTAAGAGATTTCACAGTAAAGTCCAGATTTCTGGCTCCTTTTGAGACACAGAAAGCACTGGCCATACCAGGCCTTCACGTGGGAATCTCAAGGGCAGCCTGACTGTCCCCTTCAGGGAAGGCTGTGCCCTCCAGGCACCCACGGTTGGTACAATCTCGGCCCTTCTTACAGCCCACCTGCTCTACACTTCAGTATTCCTGCCTGAAGGTCACAGGCATTCGGATTTGTGACTTGGTTGTCCCTGGCTGGTGTTCCAAAGGGAGGCTGCAGCTATTCTTATCTAATCCTTTGTTTGTCTTCAAAAGCCCCAAGTTACAGAGCGCCCAAGAGTGGTTCATGTGGTTACCTGGGCTGGGTGGACCCACCTGACTGCCACCGAGCAGCAAGAGGACAGCAGACACACAGCTCCCTTGCCCGCTCTGCTGTGCTAGCCATGGGACTGTCTCCAGCTGGGTGCTCATGGTTTGGGCACCCACTTCTCTTGCTTGTGGTTCTTCCCGAGCAGCTAAGCTTGCTAGCTCTTCAGGGGCAGGGCCCCTGTCTTTCTCCACCAAAGAATCCAGTGCAAGGGGTCCAGGGAAAGGGGCCCGTTGTGTTGATGGTGGTTGGCCACCCAACAGGCTGTTAAAGGAGGGCTTCTCATCCCCAAAGTAATTCTGCAGGCAGAAAGTACTAGCAGCTCTTTCTCCTTCTATCAGCCCAGCAAGCAGCAGCTCTGAGAAGCTACTAGTAGCTGTGCCTGCTTGGCCGGGCAAGGGAGAGCCCAGACGGGAGGAGATTCCCTGAATGCTCCCACCTGCTCCTGGGCACCAACTGCAGGTGCCCAGCCAGCACAAGGGGCCTGAGGGGGCACTGAGATGCCCTCTCCTCCCCCATCCCCCCATGGACTCTAACATCTCTCCAGGTGAGCACTGGGATGAGAGGCTAGTCTGCAATCCCAGCTGCACCGGCTGAGGGCTGTGAGCATTCTGTCACTTTTTGCTAATCCCATCCCTTACCACATGGTTTTCCTCACCTGGTTCCGGCAGCTGTGCTTTCTGACATAGAATGCGTGAGGAGCCATCCTGCCAGACTGGCCATAGCCCTGCCCCTCTGAGCCACTAACACATGTGCCCTTGACCCCAGCAGCCCAATTGGTTCTACAATCCCAGCCAAACACTTTCTACAGACACAATAACAAAACTACCATTCACAGAGCACCAGCCCTGCACTGGGCCTTCTCATGGGCTTTATCTCATTTCAGATCCCACAGCAACCCTCAGGGAAAGTAATACTATTCCAGTTGACAGACCAGTAAATGGACCCAAAAAGATGGCACTGAGAGTGAGCTGGGACCTGACTGTGCATCTATGTGTTCCAAAGGCAATGCCCCTTCCTCTCTGTGTTGCCAGCAGCCCTCACCCCTGGGGAAGCACCATTGTGCCCCCAGCTAAGCATCAGAGATTCTCAGATTTCTTCTGCAAAGGGAAAAGGTGGGGTGTCGGAAGGAGGAGGCAGAGAAAAGGGACACACTCAGGGGTCTGCCCTGTCCCTTGTTGCTGAAATTAAAGTCATTCCTGTCCTGCCTCTCCCATTCGGGAGGAGCTGAACCCCTCCCCTCCACATCTGCCAGCATACCAGGGCTTTCTATAAGGGGCTGGGGGGATACATGCATGTTTCTCCCGGTGCACGTTTTCCTCGACATCCTACTTCCAACTGGTTCTCTTCTCTCATACTGTCACACGGGTCTGTCCCAGCAACTCCTTTCTCCCCAATCTCCATGGCTCCAACCACGGACCACAGCCCCTGTCTCTGGCTTTCTCCCTGACATCACTCACCAGCACAGACACTGAAGATTCCTAACACACTATGAGGAGGGAGATGCCACAGCAAACAGCCGAGAAATGAGCATTAGACATGCCTGTTAACAGGCCATCAACCATGCCCACTTCTCTCCTTTGGTCAATTGACCCAGCAGCTGGTCACCATAAGAACCCCTAATGTCAACAATAAGTGCACTTCAAAATTCAGAATGTTGACCTTGCCTGGAGTCAAGCAGATTTTTCACTTTTCTCAATGCTCTGTGTGGCCCATATCCTTACATTGGCTAAGACTCATCCGTTTCCCTGTCTAAGCAGCAGTCACTGGGTACCTTCTGGTGCCCAGCCCTCTGCTAGACAGCCCCTCTGGGGCCCAGCCCTATGAGGGAGGAAAAGGAGAGAACTGCAACCCAGAATTTCCCCATGCTTAATTATTACAGTAACCTTGTAGGTCAAGTGTCATTTTAAAGCCACTGTACAGAGAGGGAAGCAAAGCTCAGAAAGCCTCATGGTGAGGACACAGGACCTGAACCAGGTCTGTCTGGAACTCTGACCCATTGACCACACCACAGAAGGGTTAAGGGGACCTTGGGGTCCTATGGACGTTGCTCTTCCAGTTACCAAGCAGGGAGGCACAGGCAGTCTGCCCAGCCCCTCACACTCCCTGCAGGTGTGTTAGCAGAGACAGGACCATGGGATCCAGGGGGATGCCCCGCATTCCCCAGATGATCTCTCAAAGATGCCCAGTCCACATTCCCCCTTCCCACCTGATCCTCAATGGCGATGTTCATCAAGTCCACCCTTTGTCATGTTCTTGGAGGAAAATGGGCTTCCCCTTGATCTGTCAAGAACAAGCTTCCTCCTCCTCCCAACAGCACGTAGTAGAACAGAGCTGGGCTGTGAGTCAAGGAGTTCTGAGCTCACATCCCAGCTCTGTCACATAATCTGGGAGCATGAGCAGGTCCCACAACCACCAGTTTCCAATGCTCTGTGATAGCCCTTCCTACCTAGCATTGTTGAGATTGGGTGAATCATAAGCAAGCTTGATAAATAAAGGCCGGTTCCATCTCTCCCTCTGTTCCACATCCCCCTCCTCACCACTTTCACCCCAAAGTTGAGCCAGGTTGAAACAAAGTAGGAGAAAGGAGGTGCCTGGTCCTCATCATCCGCACACCTGCAGGACACCTGCTTGCTCCTAGGAAGCTCGTCTGCACACTGGGACATGGAAGACAGATTACAAAATGCCCCCAAATCACTACCCTTTAGTGTACTACCCTCTTTGCATTGTGACTTTACACTTCCCCCAAGAGGAGTGTCCCAGGAGGCTCCCTCCTCTGCCCCTTAAATCTGGGCTGATCTCTTGGCTTGCTTTGGCCAAGAGATTGTACAAAAGCAATAAGGCACCAGGTCTGAGCCTGGGCCTCAAGTAGCCTGGAGCACTTGCATTTGTTCTCTTGGAACTCTGCTGCTGTCACATGAGTAAATGTGGATGAGCATGTACCATGAGAGACCCATGGCCTCGTCACCCCATCACCCTAAAACTGCCCTCCTAACTGGCCAGCCCAGCTGAATGGCCAGCTTACCACAGATGCATCAGCAAGCCCAGACAAGATCAGGCATGGCTGCCCCAGGTCTGCTGACTGCCAGACTTAGAAATAACAACAAAGGCTTATTGTTTCATGACACTGAGTTTGGGGTGGTTTGTTATACCGCACCAGCTAACTGATGCAGAGGCTTTCTCTCCTCCAAGCTGACTGGCAGCTTGGACATAGATGGCGGGTGTCTGAGGCCAAGTTCTTGGTGGCATCAAGCAAAGGCACCATTGGGAGCAATGCAGAAGACGGCAACAGAAAGCTTCTCTGTGGGTTTCTCTGTGGGCTGCACGGCACAGAGAGCTTTTCTGAGATGAATCCAGGCAATTAGAATAACCTGGCCTCACCTCTGCCTCTCTTAACACAGCTCAGCCTTCCTCTGGCTTCCTGCAACGCTGGGGAAATTTTGCTGCTTCCTTTCTGGGCTCCCCACCCGGCCCTTCAATCAACAAATGGGCTGACTCACCACCTCAGGGGAGGCCCCCCAGGCGGAACACCCTTGGGGATCCAGGAGCAGAAAGGGTAATTGAGTCATTCCACTGCTACAGGCTGTTTCCCTTTGTAAATACCTATTTCTCATGTTTGCTGCCTCCCCAGCCAGAAGGGGCTGAGAGACGCCCACAGGGAGGAAGTGACAGTTTGCTGGCTATTTAATGGCCCACAAAGGAAGAAGGAAAGAACACCAGGTGTCTCCAGACCTGCACTTCAGGTTCATGATCTCACTCTTTGACCCCAGGAAGAGGCAGAAAGGCCTCCCAGACAGCCAAGTAAGACCTTCCTGAGCACCAGGAATGGGATGGCATGATTCAAGATGCAACTCAAAATAGAAACAGCACTCGAGCAGAAAACAAACACCAGAAGACCCAGAAACATTCAAGCATTGTCCCTTGATGAGAGCTTGGATGCCTGTTTAAAATATTAAAAACTCAAACATTAAATGCTTTCAAAACACTATCTTACTCAGGTGCCCCTGCTTAGCTACAGTATTAAGAATGTGTTTTGTCTGCCCACTAGGCAATCCAGCTTCTAAAGAATGTTTGCGTGCAGCCGAGGTCAGAGCTCCTGGGATTGATTGCACCCTTCATCCACCCGTGTGCCAATCATCATCCACAGGCTCTGAAAAGGTGATTCACAAAGATGAACATGTCCCACCTCCTGACCTCACACGTTCCAAGGCCCCATGGGGAGGGAAGTACAAATGACAAGTAGTCACAGCAAGAGTGGTGGGTACCGCGGAAGCCCCCGGATGACAAAAGGCGATAGAGGTGTGCTAGGAATATGGAAGGTCCCACAGGGAGGGAGCCCACAATGGCTTCCCCAGTACGCATGGGGGTCCACAAGGATCAAGGGCAGTGAGGACAGAGAAAGAAGGGGACAGCGGCCATGTGGAGCCTCTGTTCTCTTCCCCATCTCAGCCCCAGGCCGCCAGTTCTGGCTGCCTTGAGCATCCCTGAGCTCCAAACCTACCAGAACAAACTCAACACAGTATCTTTTCCTCATAAGCTTATTTCTAAGAATTTCGGTGGGGGGGGGGGGGGGGAGGAAGCATTTCTCAGACTCATAGCACTTTTGCTGAAGTACTAAGGCTTTAAAATCCGTAAACAGTAGGATATAATTAAATGCAAATGCAGGGCCACATTTAAAAATTAATCTTCTATAATTAATTAGTAATTTAAAATATTCTGGTAAATGATACTTAAATGGCACAGAATTATCCTAGCTCTGAGTGATAAAGTCGCCTGCTGAAGCTTTACCATGTTGGAGTAAGAAATATTTGCATATATCATGTGGGACAACAGAACACTGAGATTACTTAATTTTCCTTTGCTATAAATGTATTAAAAAAAACACAGTCTTTATATTCAAATTGTGGGAGCAAACTCACTTGCTGCAGCAAACTCTGAGAAGCAATTGATTCAAAGCCAGGAGTTAACCCAGCCTGTGCTTCTAGTAAGGATTAAATTGGCCTCCAGCCACACTCCTTGCCTGGGAAGCCGGTCTGAGCAGAGTTGAGGAGAAATTTGGGGAGTGGCCTTTTCCACCTCTGTCCCTTCTATTCACCTGTGCCTCACAATCTGGGTGAAAGGGGACCCCCAGTCCCGAGCAATGGGGAGCTGTCCTACCAATAGGCCACTCCTCTCACTGTTTTTCTCTCCCATCCTTCTGGCTACAGAAAGAGATCACCAATATCTAACTGCAAAAGCTAACTGCCACCTGCTGTAACCATCACTTGCCATTTCTCTCCCAACATTGCAATGCCTTCCCCAGACTGCTCTGCCACCAGCAATGCCTTTACCCTGGTGTGTGTGTGTGCGTGTGTGTGTGTGTGTGCACATATTTATGTATAGGTGTGGGGGTTGAGTGGCTGTCTGTTAGGCTGTGCTCGTCTGAGGGTCTGCTTGTACCAGCTATGAGGCTGGTTAGCCGTATCATTGCATCAGCCTGTGTCTATGTGCGTGTGCGTGTGCGTGTGCGTGTGTTTGTGCCTGTGTCACACATGTCTAGTCTCCCACACTGGCCTGCATGGCTGCTTATCGTCAGTCCTCTCCCAACACACTCACCTCTCTACACACTGCTCCCCCTATCCTGTGCCAAAGCTGGGCCTGGGAATGTCCCACCCACAGGGGCAGCCACTGCCATTTGCCGACCCACCCAGGCCTAAGGCAGGGTTCTTAAGCAAACTTCACCCTTCCCAATAGCAGAAGTTTTAAGACCAAGGCCCTTGCTGACAGGCTGGCCAAGGACTTGAAGACAAACTGAAAAGGCAACGAAGGTACACACAAGAAAACCTAGCTTCGGGCTCTTTCTATTAGAGGTAAGAAATATAAAATATCCATGCATTTATTCCCTCAGCAGCCACTGTGGGCTAGCCTTGTGCTGCTCTTGAAAGATACAAAGGTGGACACCACCCAGCCCTGTCCATGAGGGGCTCACTTTCTTGTGGGAGGGACAGGGTGCCCAATATCTACAGGCCGCACCGAGCTGGATGGTGTGCGAGCTGCCGGGACCTGCTGGCTGCTGTCTGCCTCAGGAACTGGGCAACTCTTCTCCAAGAGTGCACAAATGTTTCAAATACTTTGTTTCTTACTCTTTCTAGAAAAACGAAAGAGACAGGGAAGGAAGGGAGAGGAGGAAACAAGGAGGATACAATAGGAAAGAGGGAGGCCTAAGTCCATCTAGAGGCAGGGGCACACAAATGACAAAAAAGAGCTGAAAGAACAAAGTCCTGGAGTACCCCACCCCCACCTCCGGAGGAATCCTCAGTGGATGAGAGCTCTGGGGTATGCCACCTAGGCCAGCCACTGCAAATGCCCAACACGACTATGGTCATGGTGGTGTAGCCACAATATTTAACGTCATGTAGGTTTCCAGGAGGAGACACCACCTCTGTGTCCCCAGCCAGTACTTGATATGGCTCCTGGTCCATAGTAGGCACCCAATCTGAACTAAATGGTTGGGTGTTTAGGTAGGAGGATGGATAGATGGATAGAAGGATGGAAGGATGGATGGATGGACGGATGGACGGATGGATGGATGGATGGATACACGCATGCATGCATGCATGCATGGACAAACAGATGGACACATGGACAGATGATGGACAGATGGATGGAATCACCTCCAGGGAGATGAGATGAAGCCCAGGACCAAAACTGAGTGTGCACTGGAGGTCTCCCCAACAAACCTGGCCCAAGAAGAAAGGACAATAAGACATACATACCCTTCTCAGCACGGGGGCCGGGGTTATGGAGTGCACTGTAAGCTGTTAGCCTCAAAGACTCTGAAAAGGACACCAAGAACAAACTGGTCCTGAAGTTGAGACTCCCCATCTTGGATCAGGGACCCCTTCCTGCTGATACCCCAGACTCAGCCTCAGCCACTCTCCACCTTGTACATCCATTGCTGAAACCACATGACGCACAAGTCCCTGAAAACACTGGGGCTCTCCAGACTTCTGTCCCCCAGCATCCCCTTTGGCCATGGAGTTAATGAAGGTTCATTCCTGTAGACCCAGCCCCAGTGTCACCTACTCCAGGAAGCATCCCTGAGCACTTGGCCACCCCCATCTCTCCCTGGCCAGAGGGCATTGTTTCACCCTTGGCACTCTCACAGAACCTGGTCCACACCTCTGCTCTGACAGGTGAAGGAGTCTGTTCACACCTCTCTCCTCCCCACCAAACTGGGAGCTCCATGTGAGCAGGGACAACAGCCTCAGTGCCCAGCACAAAACTTGACATGGCACTCAGGCTCATTAAATTCTAGAGAAATGAAAGATGGAACCCACAGACAGAAGGAAGAAGGTTCCAACAGCCACAGACAGGATTCCCAGGCAAAGCCTCTGCCCTCAGCCCCTCTCAGGACTCCCACAGCCCTGGAGTGAGGAGAGGACACTCACATCCCCAAACCCCTAGCGGGTGGTTCAGGCTGACAGGCTACATAGGGACAGCGGCATAGTGGGTATCACTGCGTAATGAAGCCCCACTTAGCAGTCAGTGGTCTACAGACATATCAAGGCCCAGCTGAGGATAGAATGAGTCCAACTCACTTCCCAGTTAGGGTGATTAAAAAGTGCTGCCTACCCTTACTCAGAGATCCAATGGCAATCCCAGAGCAAAACAAGCCTTTCAGGAAGAAGGATTCTCTATGGCCTGTGCCCTCAGCAGTCCCCAAGGGCACCCCACAGTGGGCTCCAGGTCTGGGACCAAGGGACCAGAGTGCTGTCACCCCTGAGCCCAGTTTCCCCAAGGGGGGCCTTTTAAAAACAACGCACTAGTGTGGTGGTTGTGTAGACTGTGATAAAAAGATCCCAGAGGAGGGAATGTGGATTCAAGACTGAGTGATGGAAGGTGAGGGGATCTTGAGGTGGGGCCTGTTATATGAGCCCACGTGCCTCCCCCCATGGCCTCGGCCTGCTTGTTCTGCTGACACCCACCCACTACCAAGGCCAGACTCCCCCACGGCTCCCAGCCAGGATGGCTTCTCATAAAGTGGGATCACAGAGATGCCGGTGGTGTGTGGGCCCCCAGGCTGAGCCCCCCACATTGAATGCACGCATCCTGGACACTGGACAGAGACACAGCTCCCAACACAGCATGTGGACAGCCTGGCAAGTCCCAGGCAGCCGAGTCCACATCATACAGAATTTGTCACTAGAGATAGTGAAAGTGCCAGCCTTCCCAGCAGATTCACATGTAGCAAAATGTAGAAGATTCAGGCAGAACCATATTTCTCCCTCCTCCCATCAGCCGGGCTTTTTGAGTGGGGAAGGGAGAAATTAGTCGGGAGAGCTACATACCCCACCACTACTGTGGCTCGCACACACCAGTCTTGACTGGGTATAAAATCCACGTGTCCTCAATAGCTGTGGGGCTCTCAGGCCATTTACTGCCCCATAACAGTGTTCTGAGTTTCTTAAAATTCAGGACCTGTCCCGTCAGTGGATCAGCCTTGCTAACACCCTCTATCCTCATTATAACAAACAAGAGGTGGGCTCGGTCTGCTCAGAAAGCCCAAGCAAGGCCTCCAGGCAGTGAATGAAGGTTTTGTGCAGTGATGGCCTCCCCGGGTCTCTACCAGAGGATCTTCTGGACTAGCCAGCCATACATGTCACATTCACCTTCCTTCTCCTACTGTGTTTAGTAGATGCCCTAAAATTCTTTGAGCATAAGCACCCTAAAATCCTCTGCCAGACCTTGGACAGAGGCAGTTGAGCCATATCCCCCAGCATGAAGGAAGCGTGGCCACACTGACCTACCACCGGCACTATAATATTCTCTCATCCCAACAACATGGCACATGGGGACCCTGGAGTGGGTCAAATCTGGATTTGACTCCTGCCCAATCACCCGGTGGCTACTTGTGTGACCTAAAGCCAATCATTTAACTTCCTCAGCTTCACTTGCCCCATTTGCGGACCATGACAATTAGGGAAAGCACACAAAGGGCCAGGACCATGGTGGGTACCCAGGAAATGAAGCCTCCCCACCCCCACCCCAGGCATAGGAGATCAAAAACCAAGACCCTGACCAGCTGGAGCTGAAGGCAACAAAGCCCAGGTGACCTCCTTCCCCACGGTCTCCAGCCAGCACTCCCAGGGCTTGTCACTCTTGCCCTGCATTCAGAGTAGCCCCTCCTGGGGCGTCCCCAGCTCTGCAGCACCCAGCAAAGCAAAGACTTTGCAAACACAGGAGGGGGGGTAAGGGGGGGGGATCAAGAAGGCAACAGGCCAAAGCCAAGCCAAGTATTTCCACACTGCAGAAGTTTGCATAATTATCCACTTGGAAATAATTATCTTTAGGCCAGTCTTGTTTGCATCTTAAATCCTTGCAGGGCCTAGAAACAGAGCAAGGGCTGAATCCATCTGGAAGGGAAACAGTGAATATGATGTTTCCTAAAAAGCTATGTACCAAATGCTTTACCATCGCTCTAGTCTCCTTCATCCCTACTTTACAGATGAAGAAACTGAGGTCTCACCGGTGAGGCAAATCACCCAAGGTCACAACGATACTAAGTGGAGGAGTTGGGACTTGACCCCAAATCTGCTGAACTCCGAAGCCAATACTCTTCCCACTCCCAAGCTTAACAGCAGAGCAGTGACAAGGCAGAAAGGAAGCAAGCAGAGGAGGCAAGATGTGGGCAAGAAGAGAGAGGAAGAAGCCCAGCAACACAATTAGTGGACACCATCACCAGAGCAGACTCCGGCCGGGGGAATTTAGCAAGGACAAAAGCTTTCCTGTGAGCAGACACCGACACATGCGCTGCTGGGAACATTCTGAGAAAGCCTGGATGCATTAGAGCCGATCCCGGGCTGCCCATTACTGGCCTGAATCACTTCCTACAGGGAAACGTGTTCCCGAGAAAATGCCGGGCGCCGACAGGACATCACAGCCTGGCTGACCACCAGCGTGATCTGGGCACTGATTAGGCCAAGAGCGGCAGGGCTGGCAGCCAAGTGCACCAAATTAAGCGTTCCGAATTTTAAGTTCTCCGGCGGTGGGCTCCGTGCTGGTTCCTGATGCGTAAGGTAGCATTCTGAGTAATAATTAATTAGAGGGGAAAGCGGAATAAGCAACCAAAGTACATCAACTGGAATTAGTATAATTCTTTCTCTTCATTTTCCTTTCAATCAGAGAGAGCCAAACAGGTGACTGGGGTTGGAAAGGAAATCGCAGGGAGCATTTGGGCACGGGCGACCCCTCTGGTCCACCCCTCCTCCCAGGCACACCACACCCCCAGCACAGCCCCCGCCCCCAGAAACCAACCCAGGCCAGAGAGGCACCTGCCGCGTTCAGCTCGTCACCTTTCTGCCATCAGGCCGCCAGGGCTGGCACCATGAGCCAACTCAGAGAGTATTTCTCGTTGCCTATTCTCAAGACACCAAATTCTTTGTTAAGCTGCTGGGCCCTGTCTTCATTAGAAGGCCCTAACCCCTCATAGAGGTGTTTAAAAAAAATGCACTGATTAGCCCAGGCACCAAAAATACAAGCACGCACACCAAGTATCATTTGAGATTATGCAACCAACACCTCCTCCAGGTGCTAACAAATACCAAGGCACAGCTGCCCACCTCTGCAGAAAGCTGGAAATTTATTTTATCCCTAGAGGCTTACACCTGTCAACAAAGAGAGGAAAATTAAAACACCACCACCACAAACAAACCACAGCCTGGGTTTGGCCTCAGGTATCCCTGGCAGAGACTTGTAAACAGGCTTCCCGCCAGCTGCCCCCAGCCTCTCAGTGTCCATGAAGGCCTTGGGTCACCTGCTGGGGATCAGTTGGGAGCCAGGTTGTGCTCGGGGTCTCTTTCTGGAATGTGCTGTGGGCCCAGCACCCAGGAGTCCCCACGTCCAGTTTGCTCCTGCACGAGTGGGCTGTGCCTGGTGGCTACCTGGGCCACCCCACAGCACCCCGGGGAGAGGCTCCTGCGGCCCCAGACCCCACCACCTACCTCATTGATGAAGGAGTGGGCCCCCTGCGGGCTGAGCAGAAGGATGGCTCGGCGTAGTGTGTCCCGATAGCGGTTCAGCTCCTCTGTCTTCATCGTGGTGAAGAGACTGGTGAACACGTGGCTAATGTTCTTGTCCACCTTTTGCAAAGAGACGTCAAGGCCCAGCCGCGAGGCCTGATCCAGAAAGCTTTGGAGCCCACGGATATCTAAGCAGTGGAGAAGGGGGAGGAAAGAATGAGCTTTAAGCAGGAAGGGTCTAACCCCAATGCTCCGCGCCAGGTACAGGCCACTGCCACAAGCCACGGCTCACGTCTGCCACAGTGACCACTGAACAGAGATGGAAAACACCCACACATCTGTTTGGCCCCAAGGTGAGTGTCTCCCACCGTGAGGAGCATACCCCACCATCCAAAAGGTCCTGTGGCCAGAAAACCCTTTGTGATGACCTCCCTTTCTCTCCCTATTGCTTCCACCCAATGGGAGCGAAAGTTCTAGCAGTTCTGTCCTCCACACCTGAGCTGCCCCCTCCACAGGATGCTCTGGGCCTGCCCATGTCACACAAGGTGCTCTCTCCCGGAGCCTGGGATGCCCACGGGCCACCATGGGCACACCCTGCCCCATCCACTCCCCCAGAATCAAATTCACAGTAAACAGTATTAATTCAACCAGAGCGCCTTTCCCAACCCATTACTCTCCCAGACTTTCCCTTCCATGCCCATTCCACAAACTTCTTGAGCTTGCCAGGCACCATGCAAGCTGCTATAGTGAACCCTCAGCTGTCCACCTTTCCAGGATGACAGACTCACCAGTAAGTCTAGTCTAGCGAGACGTAACAAGAGTGGTTATGGAAAACCAGACACAGTGCCAGGGAGGAGACCAGGGCACCATGGAAGTTATGACTGGGGTGCTGGGGGGAAATGTGCAGGGGGTCCCAATTTCCCACCATGGGGGAAGCCCTGGAATAGGCTCTAGGAACTTGCCATGGACTCTGACACTTAGAATTTTGGATAGTTCCTTAAACACATGGGCAAATCTTCCATCCACTTTGTGCCTCATCATTCCATCCACTTTGTGCCTCAATTTGCTCATCTATAAACTGGGGATTAAATTTCTGACTTCCATTTTCACAGGACTGTGAGGAACCACAATTCTTTAGGGTCCCAGTTGTTTGTGTCTCAGGGGCCAGCACCTAGGAGGCACAGAGAACCAACCTCCTAATGGTTCGTGGGGAGGGCACACTAGTGCCCCAATAAGAGCCCTGAGAGCCTTTCTAGGGATGGCAAATGCGGGACTAATATTCAATCATGTGGTACCTGTATTCAAGTCCAGCCATGACCTCAGCCAGCTTTGCCCATCGGCAACCAGGCCCCTGAAGCACAGACACTTACCCAGAGCTGCTTGCCTGCAATGCACGGGGGTCCCAGTGCTGCTCTGCCCACTGAGTCACACAGGAAAATGGCACCAGGCAGCAGGTCAGGCTCTCTTCATCAAGCCCTTGCCCCCTCCCCCAAAGCTATGAAGTATGAAAAGGTAACAGAGATCCTGCCACAGCGCCAGAGGCTCCCGACACACAGGCCCCTGGCTATCGACACCCCTCAGATTCCCAGGGAGGCCACGCAGTCCTCACAGCCTGCTTGGGTCCTTAGAGACCTGGAGTCCCGAAGCCTCTTGAAAGAGAAGCTAGAAGAGGTTTTTAAGAAGTCCTCTTAACCGAGCAGAGGGAATGACAGGGCAGAGGTGCAGAGATGGCTCAGGGTGTGGAGGTGCAACAGGTGGAGGGGACGCCCAGCTAAAAAACTCAGTCAACCCCAGCCACCCCCTCTCCTGAGCACAGCACAACTCACACCTGCCAATAATAAGCTTGAACACCTCAGCCCAAGCAGACACCCAGGTCCAGCAGCCGCTCCCATGCTAGGCAGGCAACAGCCTTCTATCTGTGCCCAGGATGGTCTCCCCCTGGATCTGGGCTGTTCAATAGAGCAACCACTAGCTACATGGGGCTGTTTAAATTTAAACTTAGATCCATTAAAATTAAATAACATTATACCTCAGTTCCTCAGTCACACTAGCCACATGTTAGGTACTTACCCACCACATCTGGCTGGTGGCTACCATAGCGGGCACCACAGATAGCCATCATCTATGATGGATCACTGCAGAAGTTCTATTGCATGGTACTGCCTGAGAAACTATCTCGTAACCAGCATGGTGTAAATGATGTTCCCAAATATGGGAGATTTAGGCCCCTGGTAATGGCCTCCCTCTTCCTGTGCCTCATGCCCTGTCACTCTGAAGACCCTTCGAGCCTTTACTCTGGGACACACGACCTGCTCTGACCTATAAGACAGCTGTGACTTGGTGTAAGCAGAGGTCTGAATAAGCGTTTGTGCATTCTGCTTCCGCTCTTGGAGCCTGCCACCACCATGAGAACACCCGGGGCTGGCCTGCTGAAGGGATGCAAACACACGTGGAGACTCAGGTGGGCCCCCAGGCAGCCACCCTCAGTCACAAGTCAACCGCATCCAGCTACTCGAGCGAGCCTAGAGCAGAACTGTCCAGTTGATCTACAGACGCACAACAAATAATAAATGACTTGTTCTAAGCCACTAAATCTTGGGATAGTGTGTTTCTCAGCAATGCATACTGACAGAGCGAGTTGATCAGACATCTTTATCTCATATAGCGTATGAGAACTTCAATGAAAGAACAGAGCTTATGTCTTAAAAGTAACTCCACACACAGCTTTCCCACGGCACTGCCCACGTGGAGCTGAGCGTGAGCCAGATCAGGCAAGGTCACAGCCTCTGTGGCCCCATCCCTTCACCTGGACACCAACAGCCTCACTGCCCCCATGGCTTAATCTGACCCAGATGTGAGCACAGCTGACAAGACACTGAGGGCTGACTGGGACAGGCATGAAGGTGGCACCCTCAGACCCATATCTACCAGTTCCCACTCCTCTTCTGCACCTTGCAAGGCCATCACAAGTCTTTAAACTGGCAGAGGGGCACCTGGGTGGCTCAGTCAGTTGAGCATCCAACTTTGGCTCAGGACATGATCTCACAGTTCATGGGTTCAAGCCTCACATAGGGCTATGTGCTGACAGCTCAGAGCCTGGAGCCTGCTTCAGATTCTGTGTCCCCCTCTCTCGCTCTGCCCCTTCCCTATTCTCTCTCTCTCTCTCTCTCTCTCTCTCAAAAACTGAATAAACATTTAAAAAAATTTTAAGTGGCAGAGACTAACCATGTCTGCAGAGGCATGCTTTCTGCACCTGCACATGAGCACATGCACAATGAGGGCTCCAGCATGGCTCTGTGTCCATGCCCTTGTGTCCATGAGTCCAATAGGGCTCTAGGGACCTCATACGTCATGCCAGCATGGCTAGTCCTCCCAAACTGGGCGAGAAGTCCCCTGAGGTCCCCCTGCCTAAAACCATCTCAACCTATAGGACTGTTCCACTTTCTTAGGGAACAGGAGGTGCCACTGTGTGCAGGCAACTGTCTTGGGACCCCTAAGTAGACACAAGGACATGCACACATGGAAAACACAAGTCCTCAGAGCTCCTGCACACCTTCACCTGCTCTGCTTCTGCCTACTGTTCCAGGCAGCCCCGGCTGGGACTGAGCCATCACAGAGAATTTAAGTTCCCTGTCAGCAGCTGGCTCCTCACCCCCTGGAACAAGCGATGAGGGCTGAAGGCACACTCCCCAGGGACCACAGCCCCTGGCTATAACCACCTGCTCCCACTTGGCTGAAAAGGTCAGCTCTCAGCCTCTGAAGCTCTTATTCAACTGCACATGGCGAGGGCTGGGAGCAGAGAAACATGTGAGAGCTTATGCTAACTTTGCAGCCCTCCTGACATTCCCCAGGAACAGGGCCAAGGAAGCCCACTTCTCCAACACAAGTCCTCTTCTCCCTACAACAGACCGGGTTTGCAATGCCCCCTACCCCCATCCCCTCAAGAAATCCAGCTCTCCACTGCTCCTCCCCAGGAAGGGAAATTCTCCAAGAAGGTAGACTAGGGAACAGAGCTGGGGCTACTCCCATGGACAGCAGAGTGTGCACCCCAGAAGCCCCTTGGCCCCCCTGGGGTTCTGGACCTTGGCCCAGTTCCTCCCCTGCAAGGTCCCTGTGCATAATGGCCAGCCCAGGCACCACTCCTAGTGCACCTCCTCCAACCAGACCCACCCCCACTGGGCAGGGAGCTGATGGGATATCCCCAGCCCCAGCCCCAGCCCAGAAAGGGCAGGAAGAGGCAAATGGCCCACAGTTGTCCAAGGCCACAAGGAGAGGCATAAACCACGAAAGAGGGCATCGGTCACCCATGGGGATGGGGAGAGGCTCCCAGGAGAGGCATCCAGCTCCCCAGAGAAAAGAAACAGTATAGGGAGCATAGGCAAGTGCACTCCTATGAGGAATGTGATATGACGGTGCCCCACCACAGGCCTCAGCTTCCTTGGCCCGCCCTACGGGCTCTCAAGTCTTTCTAATATCTGAAACTGAACAAGCCATCCAGTGGAAATTTATTCATTCCTTATTTTCTCCTATATTAACTAAGAGCTTTCTCCATGTTGGTCCCTCTCCTAGGTGCTGAGAAACAAGAATGAATGAGCCCACGGTGTTCCTGCTGTCAAAGAACTTACATTTCAGGGGCTGGAGAACAGACCGGAACAAATAAACACCATGCTAAATAGATAATTTCCAACAGTGGTAAGAGCTCTGAAGAAAATAGATGTTGGGCTGGAGGAAACTGCAGGAGGTGGGGGTGGGAAAAGCCTCTGCAAGGAGCATCAGTGAAAGGAGACAGCTCTGGAAATCTCTCAGAGAAGAACGCTGCAGACAGAAGAAACAGCATATGGAAAGTTCCAGAATGAGGCATCTGCAACACTACAGGAAGAGGGCCTTGCTCACTTCACGATGGGGGCCAGGAATAGGGAGGACCAAGAAGCCCGAATCGTGGAGCTGCAAGGGAAAGAAGCTGGGGTCTATGGGCACCGGGGAGCACCTCCCACAAGTGGAGGAGGGAGAGACACAGGTCCCAAGCGCCCGAGTCCTGGACCTCCTCCCTCAACAGACCAGCTTCCTAACTGAAGGCCCATGTGCTCTCTGGCACTTCCCCACCGCTCACCTCTCTGTCCAGTGCCACCCACACCATGCTGCTCTAAAGTTCATGCCCATGTCATCAGCAAACAGGGATCCTCCTCTCTCTTCATATTCCATAGTGCCCAGCCTGGAGCACCGGTCTGTGAAGACCTCTCCTCCCTGGGCTTCCCGACACCGTGTGCTCCTTCTGCTCCCACTGTTCCCCAGTCCCATCCCCCAACACACACTCCCGTCCCCATTCCCAGATACTCCTCGGCTTCCCTCTGGCATCACCCACTGGTCAGTCCAGGTGGGAGAACATCAACACCAGACACACAATCCATCCCCACAACCCCTTTCCAGTTTCGGGTACCATCAATACCTCCCCTGGGACTTCTGCCACAGCCTCCTAAGAGGTTCCCCCAACCCTGGGGTCTTCCCCTCCAATACCTTATGCCAGGATGGCTTCTAAGTTCACATCTGCTCACAAAAGAGCCCTCCTCTAAAACTTTCCATGAATAACACAAGTTTATTTTAAAGTTGCCAGGAAATTAACATCCTCAAAAGCATCAATCAATTACAAACAAACAAAAAGCCTTCTAGAGACTCTATTATTGTACATAAAGAAACCCCATACACCTTAGCCTGTGCATAAAAGACTCTGTGGCCCTAACAGCTTTGTCTGTGTTGCTTTTGTATCACCAACACCTACTTCCAACACCACCACCAGAAACCATGCACCTAAACTCCAGGAGAAGAAGCTCTTTGCCCTTCTCTGGACATTCCCCATACACACACACACACACACACACACACACACACACACACACACAAACTCATACCCCCCACTCATGAGTGCATACTCTCTGCTCCCAATTGGGGTGCTCCCGATTGCAAATTGACACAGCCCCACCCCTCCGTCAAAACCTAGTGAAAGTCATACTCCCCTCAGAGTTTCAAAACTCACGGACATGGGAAGCAGAAACTAGGGCTTTCCCATTTCTCTCTCCCATCCCCGGGCTCAGTGCCTAGCACAGGCTCAGGGACAGTGTAAGTTTGTGGAATCAAACTGACCCAGAGCAAGAACCAGCCTGAAGCCCCGCATGCCTTCCGCAACCAGGCAATGTCATGTACTTGGTAGAATCCCAGCCATTGGCAAGGAATTGAAATTGGGCAAAAGTTTTTTTTTCAAAATCTAAGGTTGTAGCTGTGATTATTCCACCACTCCTTCTGGAAAAAAAAATCAGATAATCACGGGTACTTTAAATATTTTCATTCTGGAAAGTAATTGAAACAAAAGAACACATTTCAAATTGCTTCTCCTACTATTTTCAGCTTCGAGAAAGGTCCAAGCATTGAGAGTACTTATGAAGAATATTTTACCATCTGTGATATACAGATATATGTATAAAGGCCACCACCTCACACCCTGGAGAAGTTCAGTTACAACTGCTTAGGGATTATTGGCAAATTTTCCAGAAGCTGAGACACAACTTTGATTGTATGGACATTTTTTTAAACTTTTTTCTTGGGACGTCTGGATGGCTCAGTCAGTTAAGCATCAGACTTCAGCTCAGGTCATGATTCCACAGTTCGTGTGTTCAAGCCCCGCATCGGGCTCTGTGCTGACAGCTCAGAGCCTGGAGCCTGCTTCAGATTCTGTGTCTCCATCTCTCTCTTCCCCCTGCCTGCTCATGCTCTGTCTCTCTCTCTCAAAAATAAATAAACATTAAAAGAAAAAAAAAATCTTCTTTCTTATCTGGCCCCCAAATATAGGTTTCACAATTTTTCCCAGATGTAGTTTATCTTAAGCCAAGCTCACTCCAAAGACCCCTGCCCGGGCTCCTCTCCTCCTTCATTGCCCTCCCCTCTCCCTACCACCAACCCAAAATGCCAGCATCTTGGTCACAGGCACAGAAGAGCTAGAGAAATGGGTGTGGATGGAATCTGGGTCTGCAAGTGAGGAAGGATCCACCATTTCCAAAAGAAAGGATCACAAAGGCCTGCCCGCTGTGGCTCCAATCAAAGTAATAACCTTCCCTTTGCTCAGAATCCATTGTGTGCCTCACCTCAGTTTCCCACCTATGCGTTTCCTGCTTTACTTCTTCCTTCCTTCTTTCCTTGCTTCCTTGCGTCCTCCCTTCTTTCCTTCTTTCCTTCCTCCCTCCCCCTTCCCACCCAACCTCCCTCTCTGCATCCTTCCTTCCATCCCGTCTTTCTTCCTTCCTCAAATACTTCCTGAGCACTGTCCTGGGCCAGGCCACAGGCTGGGCACCAGAGCAGCAGAATTTTAAGACTTTGCAGCCCCGTCCTCAAGGAGCACTCAGTCCTGCAGGTAAGACTGAGCCTGAAGCAGAGTGGCTCCCCTCCCCCTTGTATTGAGCATCTCCTATGCGCCAGAATGTGTTCCGTTTGCAGCCTGCATTTCATGGATGAATTAATTCATTGCAGTCAATCTATGTAGGTGCGATTTAAAAAAAAAAATCTCTATGGGAGTCAGGCGGGCACAAAGCAGGCTCTCAAGAGTTCAGCAAAGGGAGGAAGAGATGTGGCTCATCCAGCCAGTTTCGGTAAAACAGGAAGACTGTCAGGTGGTGTCCCACAGTCCTCACGGCATAGTGCCACTGCTCTGTCTTCTTGCCGAGGGTCTCGTCTGGGAGGGAGAACCATCTGTCCTGGTCACAGTCTCAGCTGCCCAGACAACAGCCACAGCCGACCTGGCACTGGGAGTCCTCCAGGGTGACATCTCATCCCCAACTCCCCAAAACGCATTAACCATGACTTTACTTTCTATATTCTGATGCTGTGACATCCGGGGTCTTGCTGACCCGAGAGGGACCACCCCTCACAGGATTAGCCAATCTTTAGAAGTAGGAAACTGCCTACTCCAGAGCACCCCTTTCATGTGCAAACGAGCCCCTCCACAGCCCACACACAACCACCTTGGGGTGCTCTCACACTTGGGGTGCTCTAATCACCCCAGAACCAGGTGATCGGGGACACCCCTGTGCTCCCGGGCCTCCTGAAATTATTCAAACTAGGTCATCTTAAACCCACTTACTCTACCTCACCCTTCCTTTCCCACAGAGGTCACATTAAGGGCTCTTGCCCACAGTTCCCCTTCTCCCTCTGCCTCCTGACCAGCCCATGTGCTTCCCCTGGTGGCCCCCCATGGCGTGGCGTGCCCCCTCCTCCTGGGAACCGTAACAAACTATCTTTGCAATGGCTGTCATGCTATGTGTTGGTCTCACCACACCTGAATGATAACAAAATACCCTCCCCCCCTGGAGACCTGGGATAGAGCTTGGGGAGAGGCGCATAGAAGCAGCCCCATCGGCCCCCCAGTGTGGGGGGACACAGAATAAGCACAGGTGTGGGTTCAAATCCCACCACGCACTAGCCAGATGAGCTTGGGCAACGACCCGTCTGAGCCCATCTCTTCATCTGTAAAACAGAGCAAAGCCCACCCTCCTCACAGAAGCACTACAGTCCTTCCGAGAGGGGCAGACATTACTGCTGGCACAGTGCAAAATAGATGTTCAGTGGCCGTCAGCTGCCTTCCAATCTCCTCATCAGCACCAGGAACGCTCCAAAAAGGGTTCCCAAAGGAACAAATCATCTCTCTTGTTCTAGAGGCTCATCAAGAAGGGAGGTGCCATCCTGACAATCGGATGGCACAATGGAAGACAGAAAGTGTCACTTCTCCATTCTGCGATAATGGAAATTCCAAAGCTGTAAAGTGGCTGAAGGAAACGGTCTGTCATTGGAAACTCTCTGAGAAAGAGATCGAATATCTGCCTATAATAGGGGCCCATAATATCCACAAGACTTCCGCTCAAACAGGTTTCGGAGCCAGCCAGGAGGCCATACGAGAGGAGATTCCACAAAGGGGAAGAAGTGTTCTGGATAAATCCTCATGAGGGCATTCACAGGGCATGTGCACACACATGGTATTTCAGACACAGGGATCCATGAGTGAGCCCTACCCACCGCCCCTGCCTGGGCCCTGGGAATGGAAGGCATCACCTGATGAGAATATGCTCATTTCTCGCCATTTCTCTGTTCCTTTCCATTTGAAAAACAAATATAAGGGAAAAACATTTTAAATAATCAGGCTGGAAGATCGAGATTAAAAACAATTTAAAATAAACATCTACTCTGGCACTTTGGAAAAAACATACCACGCTGCATTAAGTGCTTTGAATTAAGTAAATTACACCAAGTAACTAATTTGCATAATGATCAAAATTTGCATTTTACACATGTTATGATGAAAATGGGTTTATAAAATAATTCTTCACCAACTTCTGCTCCAAGTTGGGTTCCAGTATTTGGATAAAACTCCGTGGTGCTGATCTGCTACTGTCTTTCATGTTTCAACTCTCTGGCTACTTCAATATTTTTTTTTTTTCAATCTGGCAGGTCCCTTATCCCCACTGTAATAAATAGTGTCTTTGATTTGCAATTCTCTTCCATCAACCGAGTGAGATCATATTCGTAAAGAATCTGTAATATGCTAATCATTCTTAGAATTTTCACAAATAAAGTTTGATGTTCCTGACACCTTTTACTTACAAGGTATTTGGTATTGATTTTAGCACTTCTACTCCAAGATTTTTAGAACTGGTTTGCAAACCCCTGCAGCTTTTCAGGATAAGGTATCAGGATGGTATTTCTCAACAGGCTTCTTTCCAGGGCCAACAGGCACGTTGGGAAGTGAACAAAACCCCACTGGACATGTCCACAGGGGACTGAGCACAAGGTCCTCAGGAGACTGGCTGCCAGCCCCATCAGGCCACTGCACACCTTCAGGTCCTTAGGACCTACGAGACTGGCCCAGAGCTAGACTCCCTCTCCCAGAGCTATTAGATGCTTAGATGCTTCACGTCGTTTCTCCTCCATACCCTGTGCAACAGGCATAACCATCCCATTTCACAGATGAGAAAACAGAAGCCAGGGAAGTTGGGACCCTCCAGCAACACCACATGTCCAGCAAGAGGAACAACCCATGTTCATGCTTTGAGAAAGTTCTAGGTATTTTCCTGGACTTTTCTCTAAGTTAAGTAGGATCCCAAAGCAAATCCAGAAAAGTAGCTTCCAAGTATTTACCCAGAAGAGCCCCATTTGAATTTCTAAGGGGCCCCAAATCCAAGGACGTTTCTTTTTGTTAATGCCACAGACAGATGGCCTCCCCCCATGGCATGGCAGAATGGACGCCACACACAATAAGGATGATGAAATACATAATGGCACTTGCTGATTACGGTCTGACTTTGTGCAGGGCACGACGTTAAGCATTTTGCATATATTGTCTCTTTTGATCCCCACGACCCCCTGATGTCTGGTCAAAGTCATCCAGCCAGTTAGGGTTCAAATCCAGACCTCTTCCCCCACATTCACCAAGCAGTCAAAGACACCTGGAAAGGGATGAGAAGGAGGCAGGTCAGCGCCCCCAACCTCATGCAGATGCTGAGCTAGGTGCCTGACACATAGTTCGTCTGAGCCTGGAGCACCCCAGGGAATTACCAGATTATGCCCATTTCACAGATAAATCCCAGGCTCAGACCATAGCTGAGATTCAACTCCAGACTCACCCACCGCCAGAGGCTCTGCTCTCTGTGCCTCATCAAGGCATGGGACTAAACTGGTAGAGGCCAGAGCCTCCCCCTGACCCCAGCCCAGGCTTACAGAATAGCTCCACATAAAGCTCCAGGGAGACCACACAGCATGTGGTCAAGTGCCAGAGTCTAGCTTTTATGAAGGGCAAGAAATGAAAATGTGATGGCATGCCGTACCAGCTGTTAATTTGCAATCAGTATTAATAACTGACATTACACAGTGAACTGCAGCATCTTCATTAATTCTGTAAATTATCACTCTGAGGAAAAGCCCACACTCCTGGAAACAGCAGCCTCAACCGGTCTGACTTGGGAGCAACCCTGGGCTGGGTTCCGCATCTGCAGACCTGCTCAGGGGATGCCCAGGGACGCCGCCTGCTGACCCTACTCATGGCCCGCCCCAGGACCAGCAGCAGCCTCCCACCACCCAGTGAAAGGGCTGTAGGGCTGGCCTCACAAGCACCTCACTCACTCAGGCTTTCTCCAAGCTCGAATCTAGTGCCCACACCTTGCCATGCCAATTGTGGGGACTAGAGAAATGGAACAGACAAGCAGCCCAATGGAAATAGAGGAGCGATGCTCAAAGACGTGCTAGGACCCATGGGAGGTACCCAGGAAGGAGCCTCTTTGCCCAGACAGCGTCTGTGGGAGCTACGGCCTCCAGAAAACCTTCAGAGAGCTCGGCACAGAGGCTGGGGGCTGTAGGGTAGGGCAGTCTTTTCTGTGTCAACAAGAGAGGGAAGATTACTTCAGGCCAAGAGGACAACAGAGGCAAAGACCTCACAGAACCCAATGGCCCACCTAGGAGACCTGCTGATGACTCTGTTTGGCCCTGACAGTCATGTGGCCTGCTGTACCCCCAAGGAGGATAGCCAGGGTGGCACTCTTGGGACTGGCCAGAAAGCAGCAGGACAGTAGGAGGAGCAGGGTGGCCTATAGGCTAGCTGAGGCCAAGGCCCGTGGCCCCAGCTATGCCAACTCCACCCCTCCTGTCCACTCTACACCAAGTCTCTGAGGCACAAAAAGGACCAAGGGAGAGCAAAGTCCATGCTCTGGAGTCAGTCTAGAGCCCCAGTGTGTACCTGAGTGCCCTTCATGGCCAAAGCCACACGGCCTGAGCAGCTGCTGGCCCCCTCACGTGGGGGCCTTTTCAAAACAGGGCTGTGGCTCCCACACGGGAGAAGGATTTGGGCTGACACCAAGCCCAACAGGGCTGTGGCTCCCACACGGGAGAAGGCTTGGTCTGACACCAAGAGATGGACTCAGGCATGTTGCCATCTCTTGCCTTGACTGGTCTCCTCTGCTCTCTGAGCCTCAGTTGCCAGCTCCATAAAATGGGCAGAGTGATGCCTCTGACGCGGTACTATTGTAAGGAGCAAAGCAGATGACACACACAAAGCACCTGAGACAAAGTCCAAGTGTGGGAAGGGCTGCACATGATGAGCTCACCTTCCCAGGGACACTGCCACCTACACTGCCACCCCACCCTTCCTGCTCCCCACCGGTCCTGGCATAGGAAGCCTCTGTCTTCACGGCTGTCTGTTGACCTCATGACAAATGTTCTTTTACTTATGTATTTAATTTACATAATGACTCTCTGATATTTACTCAGATTTCATGTTTTTCGTTTGGAACTTGCCTTTGAAGAAGCAGTGCCAACCAGAGCCAGGAGTGAATTGCAGCAAGGGGCCCAGGGATGCCATCATCCCTCCCCAGGAACCTCCAAATGCCACCTCTGCAGAAGTACCCAGCTCTGCCCAAGCATGGGCACCATGCAGAGCCTCACACTCCCTATGCCAGAAGGATGCCGGGTTGGGGTGGATCGCTGCCCCCAAAGCAAGCGGGAGAGACACATAAATACCTGTCCCAGAAACAAGTCTATGCCAGCCCCAGAGGGAAGTGTGGACAGTGCCAGGCAGAAGGAGGGCAGGAGTCCTTTGCTCAGGGAGCTCCGGGGAAGGGGCCGAGCTGGGCATCAGGCTGTGCTGGAGTCAGGGGGCAGCAGGTATACAGATGGCACTGCCAGGGCCCTCTTTGGTGTAGAGAGAGTGGGGTCCTGGGGTGTCATGCAAATGAGGCCAGACTCTAGGGCAGGGTAGGCCACAAAGGGTAGTGGGAACACACCATGGGGTGGAAGAAAAGGTTTGAGTTTGAAAACTTCATTTGGCAGTTCTGTAAGAGGGGGTATGACCTGGAGGGCAAAGGCCCAAAGGTTACAGAAAGCCAAGGCCACAGTGCAGGCAGGACCCAGTGGAGACCAAACCTGGATGGGAGCACTAGAATGGAGAACAGGGCCTTTGGCTGCAGAGAAGGAAGGCAAGAAGGAATAAGGGATGACAGATGCGGGTTATGCCTACAGGGCCGATGCATGGGGAACAAAGGACAGAAAGGAGAGAGGCAGGAGGAGGGGGCAGGAGGCTCAGCCCCTGGCAAAAGAGCCACACACAGCCCAGGCCCCTGCTGGGCCTCCCCTCCTTCACCCTGCACCACACACACACACACACACACACACACACACACGTGCACACTCACAAGCAGAGACACTCATGTTCGCACTCACACCTTCACATATACCCTTGCTCACACACGTAGGCTCACTTGCACACTCATGCACTCACACACACATTCACTCACACAGTGGTGTGCTGGAACCAGCTCGTGCCACCTCATGAGAGCCTGTTGTTAAATTCTCAATTTTGTGAGCCAGGTATTAAACACTGCCCCTGTCGATTACATTATACAAATTTATAACTGAACAAATGATATTACGAAACAAACTGATAAATACGCCAAGCTCACCACTTCCTAATTCTCTGCTGCATTTTACTCTTATCTATGTTATCAATGTCCATTGTGCCTGAAATACCACGTAATGGCACGGCACGTCTTCCCAACTCAACACCCGGTGACATCATGGTGCTCCAACTCAGCCACTGTGGGAGTATTTACACCCCAGGAACCAGCAAAAACTGTAAATCAGGGTTTCCTGTTTTCTCGGAGAGCTGCTTGTTAAGCATCTACCAGCACAGCACTGCTCCCCAAGCTCACACACTGTCACTGCCCACTCACTGGCACGCGTGCTCACATACCTGCACCCACACTCACCCATCCACACATACACTCATGCCCACACCAACACATACCCCCACGGCAGCACTCAGCACACATATACACACGCATGCACGCGCACACATTCACACACACAACGCACTCCCCCCTCTTACACACACACCAGCATTTCATCTCCCCTAATGTCACGTGGAAGGTCGGAAACCACACCTACACCCCCGCAAGACCAGAGGCTGCTCTGGGGATGAAGGATCGGAGCGGCACATCCTGCTGGCCCTGGTATCCCCCAGCCTCCTCGGGGCCCGGGAGCTGACTCCCCCAGAAGGTGTCCGTGCTCCACCCAACTCCCCTCCCCGGGCTGCCTGGCAAGCAGAGGCTCAGCGTCCCACTCTGGTGCCTCACTTTGGCAATTGCAAATAAGTCGATGGTATAATCGGTGGCCAGTGGAGGCTGGGAGCCCTGCAAGGAGGGATAACATGGCTGGATACCCCAACCCAGGCAGCCAGGCCATTCTGGGAACAAGCCCACACAACTCCACTTTCAAAACATGCCTGCTAAATCCCAAAATTAAACCCACATCTATATTAATTAAGAGCCAGGATCCGCAGGCCTGATAGGACTGCCAGTCCATCCATCACCAGCTCATTAACTCCCACCAGAGCCTCTCAGGCCAGATTACAAATGGGACTCAGGGTGGGGGCCAGGGGAAGCAGGGTATTATCCTGAAATATAATTTGAACTTTCCTTCTAAAATACCAACCTCAGGCTGGTCCATCACACATCCACACCCGCTGGGGCCACAAGCAAGGGCTGGACTGTGGGGCCGTCCATCACCAGCTGCCAGAAGGCTCTGGAAATGCCACGGCAGCTCGAGAGCTCCAAAGAGGATGGGGACGACTAGACTAATAGTATGATCAATGCCAGTGGGACAGGCCACAGAGACAGGAACACGACTGCCAGGGTCAACGCCAACTCTGCTCCTCTCCCCAAGGGTAAATATCTCCCCACTGGGAGTGCTGGATGGAGAGGAGGGGAGCAAAGTCCCAGTTAAGAAGCACCTTCCGCATGCATCCCCATGTGCTCTCCTCACAGCCAGCCTGTGAAGGCTCTATTCTTTACAGATGAGAAATCTGGGGCCCAGAGAGCTTCCGTCACTTGAGTAATAGAGGCTGATCCAGGCAGATCTGACTCCACCCTACTCTGCTGCCTCCAGAAGAGCAAACACAATAGAACGTGGATCCCCAGGGACCACAGTCCCATTCTCCAGGAAGACCTGTGGCTCCCATCTGACTGTGAACAGGCCTCAGTACCCAAGGGGGTCCATCCCAGCAGCAGGAGGTGTCTCTGGCCAGTGGCCCAGGATTCTGAGTGTCTCATCCACCACTGCATATGCTGAGCACCACACACAGTGCTGGCATATAAGAGCAGCCCAATAAAGCCACATGGGGAAAATGTGTGAATTAACTAATGAAAGGCAATTCTCTGTCCAGAGGTGGAAGGTAGACCCAAGAAGATCCCCCTGGATTGCAGCAGAAGCCATGCAGGGGCTGGGCTGTGAAGCCGATGCAGAAGGACTGGCAGAGTTGCCATTGTAGGCTGTCTATGGCATCATCTCCAGGAGCAGCAACCACAGAGGATGTCCTGACATCTCCCCATCACATCAACCACCCAGCAACCCCAGAAGGGCAGTTCTATCATTATCCCCATTTTCCAGATGGCAAAACTGAGACTCAAGAGAGGTAAGTTCTAGAGCCATGATTCCAAAGAGTGCCTGCCCTTAGCCTCGGCTTTATGGGGACACTTCTGCCATGCAAAAGCCCCCCGTTATTGATAGCCTCCTTTGACTTCCAGGAAAACCAATAATCAAAAATAAACCCACACTCTGCCCAGTGTCTTCATCCCAGGCCGGCACCACAGGCTGTACAGTGCACTGAAGGCTGGGGACAGCCCTACGGTGGCCCTAGGACCTGGCCCCCCGAGACTGAGCTGAGGGTTCAGCACCCACATTATCAGGCTCTAGCGGGCCAGGTCGGCGGCCAGTCTGCTATTCTCTGCAGCAGGGGCCAGGCAGCCTCCACCAAATGGGCTCTTTCACAGCCCACAGCTGCCTTTTCACCAACCTTGCAAGGGCAACTGGAAATGCACATTCCGATTCTGAGTCAGAGTTTTCATTGCGATCATAGTGATTTTCAGTTTAGAAGGAAATGAGCACCCCAAAAAGCATTTAGAATTAATCCTAGCATTCTGGAATAGCAATAAAACCCTGTTAGGAATGAAATATTTGCAGTTTATCACAAGCCCTGTCACCAGGAGAAAAGAGAGATCCAATTGTCTGTTGGTGGGCATGGGTTCCTGGGGCCGTCAGAGGTGACAGAGCTCCTGCAAAGCTCCCCCTTCTCATCTGCACTCCTTGCCCTTTCCCTCTGACTACATACATCAGCACAAGCGAGGGACAGGTTAACAGTGCCCAGGAGTCTCTTGTGGGAGGCGGCTGCAGACTGCGGGAGGGAGGAGAGCCGTTTGTCTCCTTGGGGCTCCACTATGTGCCCTGGAGGCAGCTCTGAGGTTCTGCTGCACAGAATGCTGGCCTGGGGAGGATGGGAAGATGGGGAAATAATCAGCGAATGAGGATAGTTCAAGGCCTTCAAGTGCTTCCACAGCTGCTGATGGGTAGGACCAAGCTAGGACCAAGTCCCCCAGACACATGCTCTGGATCTCATGCTCCTCCTGAAAGCCAGGAGGTCAAAACCTATAGAATGTCATGCATATGCTGGCCTACTAACTCCTTTACAGAGACCCTCTGGCTTTCAGAGGACAGGACCAGCATGGGATCCCAGAAGGTAAAGAGGGGCTCTAAGGTGGGGTTATAACCACAACACCTGCAGCAGTGGGGACAGAAGCTGCCCAAGGGGCCTGCGTTTTACTGAAATTCACAAGTCACCTTCTCTCCAGGGTCCTGACCAGCCCTCCTCTCCCCTAGATGATACCATTCAGTCCCATGGCTTCCAACACCATCCGCACCTGACTTGTATCATTACCCTGGATTCTGCCAGGATTTCCAAACTCACCTCTTCACTTGGGAACAGGCATTACAAATGTAATCCAGCCCAGAATGAACTCCTGACTTTCAATCTCTACCCCAATAAATATCACCACCCACCCAGCTGCTCAGGCCAAAAGCCTGGGAGTCTTCCTGGAGACCTCCCCTTTCCTCACTCCTCACCTGCAGTCCACAAGATAGTTGAAACCCAACCTCTCCTTGCCTCGCTGGTCCATGCCAGAACCGTCTCCCAGAGACGATTCTGACAGCCTCCTACCCGGCCTCCCTGTCTCTACACCCAGACAGTGGTTTCTCTAAGCATGAAGCAGACATGTCTCTGCTCTGCTCAAAAACCCGTCAGTGGCCCGATAGCGTGCTCAGGATGAAACCCCAGCTCCTCACCCAGGACCTGAGAGGCTCCACATGGCACAGCCCCTGACCTCATCTCCAACCCAGCTTCCTTCTCCTTTCTCTACCCCCTTTCCTGCCCTGCGGCCACACAGCACCACCCCACCCCTTTCCTTTCTGAACACTGAGAGCTTGTTGCCACCTCAGGGATTTCGCACCTACTGTTCCTTCAGCTGGGAACAGTTTTATCTTGCCCAGTTTTTATCTTACTGCCTCCTTCCAAGCACCGCCGTATCGATTCACATGTCGCTTCCTCAAAGGGACCTTCCTTGAGCTGCCAGCTGGCCCCTCCCACCCCTACCTGTGACTCTGCCATACCCCTGCCCCTCTTCCTCATAACACCTCTCATCCCCTAAAATGATCATCTTCATCGATCAGTCCTCGTGTCATCTTCCACTGTGTCCCCAGGACCCACAGCAGTGCCTGGCACAGAGCAGGCACTTTGGGGACGTTAACTAAAGGCCCAGGTAAAACCTAGGGGCAGCATGCTGTAGTGGGAAGAGCCCATGTTTGGAACTAGACTGCTCCGGGTTTGAAATCCGCTCAGCTCGGCGCCTCCTGGCCACGTGGCCTTGGACACATCACTTCAAACCTTTCAAAGCAGCAATTTTCTCATCTATAAAATGAGAATAACAATACCTGGAGGAGTTGATGCCAGGATTAAATGAGATAGCAAGTTGTAAGGCGTTTGGAATGAACTTTGCCAACAGTCACTATTTTTATTCATACCAATAACAGCAGATGTAAAAACACCTGAGTGAAAGTGGAAATTGGAAAACTGACAGGTGAGCAGGGAAAAAGGAAAGGCATGTACGTCCACCAGCGTCCACTCTGCTGGCCCGGGGGGAACCACGGAGATGAATACGCATGCACGCTGCCCTCAAGCAGCCAGTGGGCCGGGGGAGAAGCCAGATGTGGAAATGCTGTGTCACGCGGCCAAATTAATAGCCACATCGGAGGCACACGTGGCAGCCGCGTGAGCACCAGGGAACGCCCCGCCTCTACGGAAGGCCTGCCGCAAGGGAAAGGCATCGGTGCACAGCTTGTGGTCTGCCACACAGATCCCTCTTCTTCTGGAAACACCTTCCTGCCCTTATTCTGGGGAATGTCTCCCTACTCTCCCCCAATCCTGCAGTTCTAAGGGAGCTGCCATCCAGAGCCCCCTGTGTCCCACATGCTGGTTCAGCGGCAGGCACATGATCCAGGCCAAGCCAAAAGAGCTGTCCCCGACTTTCTCTAAGTGGAACGAAGAAAAGAGGGATAAGCACTCTCACGACAAAGCTCACTCGCCATGTGAGCTCAGGGGGTGAGAGCTGCCATGTTTCTCGCCAGATGGAGAGAGCAAGCCTGAGGGAAGTTGCCAGTGTGCCGATGGAGAAACAAAGGTGGGGAGAAAGTCCTGACCATACCTAAAAAAAAAAAAAAAAAAAAAAAAAAAAAAAAAAAAAAAACTGGCTTATGTAACCATGGGGGCTGCAAGTCTGAAATCTGTAGGGCAGACTGCAGGCTGAAAACCCTCATGTAGCAGCAAGGCTGCAGTACTGAAGCAGAATTTCTTCTTCCTCAGGGAAAGTTCTGGTCTTAGGGCTGTGCAGTTGATTGGACGAGGCCCACCCAGACTATCAAAGATCATCTCCTTTATTTAAGGGCAACTGATGGTAGATGTTAAGTCCACCTACAAAACACCTTCCCAGAGACACCTAGATTAGTTTGACGGAGAAACTGAGTATTATTGCCTCAGCGAGTTAACTCATAAAACCAACCACGGCAGGCGTTAGGAAGAATATCTGAGGAGGCAGTCAGGGCAGTAAATACTGATGACACTTTCCAGATACCTGGCTCTGAGGGGCTGTGGGAGCTTGGAGAAGAGGCAAGATGGATGGCAGAGAAAGGAGCTAGGTTTCTCCTTGCCCTGTGTGGATGGGGGAAATGAACAGGAAGGAACTGAAACAAGGAAAGACTGAAATTACAAGAAACAGAGAAATTGACCTGACAGCAAGGCCCCTGAACAGAGCAGAGAGGATGAGCCCAGGGTGGGGGCGGGGGGAGGGGGTCTCTCATTATCCACTGCATCAGGGTGATAGCCAAAATCTTCACAAGCAGCCCAGCATGGAAATACATGCTGGAACAATAAATCTGCTCCAAATCCTCACCACACCCTGTAAGAATATACAGTCACCCCAATGTTGTAGATAAGGAAATGGAAGCCCAGAGACATTGAGTGACTTAATCAGGGTCCCATCTCTAGGAAGCAGGGCTGTGGACCTTGATACAGGAAGGAACGAGGAGGGGATGGGGCAGATTCTAAATGCTGTATCCTTCTTGTTGGGACACCTAGAAGCCTACACAGAAGCCCTAAGACCCTCTGCCTTCTCTCCAGCTGAGCTGGAATAAAAGGAAGTTTGCCCTGAGGCCCAGGGCCCTGGAGCCTCTGAAATCTCTCCTAAAGAGGAAGCACTCCGCACAGATCTGAGGAGGACTCCATGCTCTGCAGGGTCCCTCTGTCAGACAACACAGACACACGGTAGGTCCTTCAAGAAACCCAGTATCCCAGTGTAGAGGCCATGGGGCAGGGAGATGACCAACCTTTTTCTCCTCAAAGCACAACTGGTGGCTTTCCACCTGCATGACTTCCTCCCAAAGGCAGCTCAGAGTGGGGACACTTGTCAGTGACTTAAGTCCTTGGGCCACTCCTGTCGTCCCCATGGAAGAAAGCAGGCAAAAAGAGCAGGGACTGAAAGTGAGGTTACCCTGGGAAAAGCTGGAATCTGCCCAATTTATAAACGCTAGTTGATAGCAGGCAGTCAGTGAAGGTGTCCATCATCCTCTCCATCAGTATCAGTGGTGAATATCAGGGGGACTGCCCGCTGTGGACAGGCTCACAGGGGTGGTGCATCCTGACCATCGGGGCAGCCTGTCTCTGTCTGACTCCAAGCTGCACCCACAGGCTGGCTGAATGTCTCCCCCAGAGGGATACTGTAGCCCTGGAGCATGGACCCCAAGAGTCTAATAGTTAACCGTTATTTCAAGGGGCCCATCCAAGCTGAGAGCATTCCTGGGACTTTTACTGTGTCATGTCATGCCACCCCCAATTTATCCAGTGAGCTAAAGAAAATGCTGCCTCACCAGTCCTCCCTCTGCCATATTTGTCCCCTAGGCAAATATGTTCACAAGCCCCAAGGGCCCCCTGGTTCCTTTCGAGAATAATCCCCAATCCTTGACCTGAACTGAGCCTGAGTGTGCTGACCAAAGAAAGGCCTAGCCTTGGGAGCCCGACAGCCCTGGGCCTCAATCTTGGCTTCCCCATCCAGTGGCTGAGGTGCCTCTACCCTCTCTGAGACTCAGTTTTCCTGCCAGTAAATCCACTGATTACAATAAAAGAGTGAATTACTCTCTGGGGTTATTGTGAAAATTAAGTGGAAAATGCCAAGATGTTGTACAAATGGCAGCTACAATGACCATCACCAGAAATTCCCCGCCCCAGACTCACCTACCTCCTGACCCCCCAGAAAGCAACACGTATGATTTGCCCCTGCCTGCTTTGGCCTTCAAAGGCACTCCCAGTCCTGACTTTTCCAAATTCTCTCTGAGCTGCAGGACTCAGTTCCATCCCCTCCTAAAATGATACAAAGGAGCATGTGAAGTGCTCAGAGATACAACAAAGGTGGGAAGCTATTCGATTAAATGCAAAGCAAAAATCAGGGGGATCTGTCTCCCAGTCAGGCTGTGAGCCACAAGAGGACAGGGAATTGGTGTTCCATAGATAGCCACAAGCCACAAGTGGCCACTGAGCATTTAAACCATGGCTAATCCAACTGAGAACGGCTGTAAGTGTAAAACAGACGTCAAATTACAAAGCCTTAGTACAAAACAAAGAATATAAATGATTTCATTAATACTTTTTTCTGTTGATTACATGTTGGAGCAACGTTAATGAACTAAATGAATACATTGAGCTAAATGAAATATCTTAAATAAATTTCACCAGGATCTTCTTACTTCTTAAATTTTAAATTATACATGTGGTTCACATTATATTTCTGTCAGACATCCTTAGGCCAGAGCCTTGTCTGCCCCACAGGACACTATCTTGCTCAGCATCGCTGGTCGGCATGCTTGGAAGAGAGGCAGGCTGGTACAGTAATTAAGTCAGCCAGGGTTCAATATCGCACTCCACCCCTTGACATTAGACACTTCGCTGAATCTCTCTCTGCCTCTGTTCATCATCTATGAAGTGAAAATAATAAAATAGTAAGCTCATAGGATTCTTAAAAGAACTCAATGAATTAATACCCATGTAAAGCAAGCAGATAAGTAACTAGCATGTCCTAAGTCCTGAACTGGCTCTATTAACACTATCACAATCCCCATCATCAACATCACCAGCATCACCACCATCCTCACCATCACCATCACCATCACCACCATCACCATCACCATCACCATCACCACTGCCAGGACCACCATCACCACCATCATCACCATCACCCTTGCCACCACCACCATCACCACCATCACCATTACCACCACCATCACCATCACCACCGTAATCATCACTATAATCACCACCATCATCATCACCACCATCATCACCACCACCATCACCACCATCATCACCATCATCACCACTACCATCACCATCACCACTACCATCACTATCATCACCATCACCACCATCACCATCAACACCATCACCATCATCACCACCATCACTACCATCATCACCGTCACCACCGTAATTATCACTATAATCACGACCATCATCATCACCACCATCATCACCACTGCTATCACCATCACCACCACCATCACCATCATCATCACCACCATCACCATCACCATCACCACCATCACCACCACCATCATCACCATCATCATCACCACCATCACCACCACCATCACCACCATCACCAGCACCCGCACCATGTGTGCCAAAGCACACCTGTCCATCCCATATGGACTTCAATCTCTAAACTAGGGTATTGGTCAGGCTGGGTCTGATTTCCATCCTGAGGGCCCATTCATAGGTATGTACTAACCCCAGTTCTTGCTGCAGTCCCCGAGTGAGGGCAAAGTTACCCTGCATATGCCACTGTGTGCCTATCCTCTATCCCCGTTAAGCAAACTTCTCCAAAGCATACATTCTGTCTCAACCATGTGGAATTCCCAGCTTGGTCCAGATCACCTACTCTGCCCCTGCTCTCCCGGCTGCCATGCCTTCTGCAGGCCAACCCTAGCACTACCACTCTGCAGCTACCCTTTGGGAAAGCTGACATCAACGGCTTACACAACCATGCCACGAGGAAGGAAGTTTGATGTGTACCTTCTGCCATTCAGAGGGAAGGAAAGAATAAGGCATAGTCAACAAAACGTGTGAAGACAGAGTGGCCAGAAGCTAGCAACCTGCTAATGGTCACCACTCTCAAGCCTGAGCGTCTGCCCAAAGCTCTGCTCCAGACATCCTGAGCAGTGAGAAGCTCATCAGTAGCAGCCCCCAGCATTACAGGGAGAAAAAAGCCATCTGCGTGCATTAATGGCCTGCTATGTGCCAGGAGCCATGCCCTACCCATTTAGCCTTCAAAACAAAATCCTTCCAGGTGGGAATAAGCACCCTCATTTTTAGATCAGTAGCCTGAGGCTCAGAGAGGTGAAGTAACTCACCCAGGCTCACACAGGGCATAAGTGAGAGAGCAAGGAATGGAATTTAGAGGAGTCCAGCTCATAAGCTTTTCTGTTAGAATCGTGTAGTCTATTGTCGAAGTACACACTCACACACTGAGAATCAAAGCCTCTTATTCTTAGAGGCCAAAGCCTTCAGCAATTTCTCGGCATCTGTTTGGAAGTTCTTCCCAATGCTCAAGATCCAGGGAGTTCTCGTTAAGAAGTGTTTGCCCAGCTGGCTCTCAGGAAAGCTGTGCCTCCATCACCGGCCTACCATTTCTCAGCTATCACTACCAGCAACGACAGACAGTCTGACTGCATGAAACCTGAAAAAAGCTACAACCACACAAAGCCCTCTTCCCCTGGCCACCTGAACTAGTAACCCAGAGAACCTGGTGTGAGCCATGCCCCTTGCAGTAAGAGATGGCATGAGAATATAAGCTAATGCCAGGGAGTGTCAGGAGAGAAAAACAAATTTTGGGCCACAGTCTGAGATCCTACCACATTCAGGTGGCTCTGGAAATGTGAAGATTTTTATGCTCAGATTTCTTTTTTTTTTCCATCAGATTTTTTAAAATTTAAATCCAAGTTAGTTAACATATCATGTAATAACGGTTTCAGGAGTAGAATTTAGTGATTCATCACTTACATATAACACCCAGAACTCATCCCAACAAGTGCCCTCTTTAATACCCATCACTCATTTAGCCCATCCCCCACTCCCCCTCCAGCAACCCTCAGTTTGTTCTCTGTATTTAAAAGTCTCTTATGGTTTACCTCCCTCTCTGGTTTTATCTTATTTTTCCTTCCCTTCCCCTATGCGCATCTGTTGTGTTTCTCAAATTCCACATATGAGTGAAATCATATATTTGTCTTTCTCTGACTTATTTCACTTAGCATAATACACTCTAGTGTAATCCGCATTGTTGCAAATGGCAGGATTTCATTCTTTTTCATCGCCAAGCAGTATTCCAGCGTGTGTGTGTGTGTGTGTGTGTGTGTGTGTGTGTATCACATCTCCTTTATCCATTCGTCAATCAATGGACATTTGGGCTACTTCCATAATTTGGCTATTGTTGATAGTGCTGCTATAAATGTTGGGGTACATGTGCCCCTTGGAAGAGGGGAGTAGGAACACTTGGAGAAGTGACTCGGTCTGACAAGTTGAGCCAGGACAGGCAGCTTATAGGAAGGGACGGCATTTGTGAAACTTACTCTCTGCCAGGTGTGGGGGCAAGTAGTTGACATGTGTTTACCCACTGAGCACTCCTGGTTCCCATGAGAAATGCCCTAAAGCCCATCACACCACACACACAAGAACACTGAGGCTGAGACAGTACACTGAGCCAGGAAATAACCTCTACAGCTGAGGCTGGGACCTTGAGGGAGGGTCGTTCTAGGGCACAAGTGCTTGAGGGGGTCTCCAGGAGGGCTTGTCTCTGCATCGGCCAGAATTCACCTTCCCAAATGTACCGCAGACCTCTCAGTGGAGAGGTTCGTGAACGGGTCCTGGTGGTCACGAAGGAACCGAATCGCGGAAAGGGCCGGGGGTGGGAGGGATTGATAACAACATCTCTATCCACTCAGAAACCAAGAGGAAAATGAAACAGAAATTACATCCAGCCCCTTCCTGCTAAAACCAAATCAATAGAGAAGGCAGAAAAACAAGTGTGTTTTATTTTCTACGAACGTCCAATTGTCACACTCTGTTTACAGAAGGAAAATGCTGGTGGCCACACAGGCAGCACTCAGGACAGCTGGCTGAAACCAGACCTGTTCTGAGGATGGCAAGACATAGAACGAGCAGTGGGGCTGGGCCTGGATGAGTTTTTTAAGGGTGCAATTAGCACTTCTAATTGAAATTAAGTGTTAAATAAATGGAAGGGTGCTGGTATTAGCAATTGATGCAGACGGCTCCCAGGGTCCTGGGCAGCAAGGCCCAAGGAGATAAAAGGGAAGAGAGTGTGGCCATCACAGGGAGGGACTGACCCAGGAACAGAGACACGAGAACAGGCCGTCTTCACTGTGTCCCCGCAGAGGGTCTGGGAAACCTCACCTTTCCTGGACCGGGGAGGAGGCACTGATGTATCTGCAACGGGTGACTAAGAGCCCAGTCTTCCAGTTTCCAGCCACGGCCCCTTCAAGAAGCCATGAAACCAGGAGTGTCTACAAGGCGAGATAGGATGGCAGTGTCGAGCACACCCCTCCTCAATGTTCCTTCTCAACTGTCCTACAGGGTCATCAGCAGGGATAGCCAGAAAGCCCCAGGCTGGCCAGAGCTGACTAAACCTCACAGAGCTCCCACACAGGCCCAGGCTGTTCCATGCGGGGCAGGGGTGCAGAAGGAGTCACTCTCCACTGCCCCAAGTCTGAGGCCTGCCCTCCCCAGGCCCCCCAGGCTGCCCAGGGTGAATGGAGGGTGGGGACTGAGATCAGAAGGAATGTGGATTCTGCATCTCAAGGGAGAGATTGCCACTTTCCCAATACACTCATGGTATCTCAGCCCACGGGCCTGACAGCTTCCTTTAGGGCCCTGGACGTCCTGTTCTGCTCTTCCAGCCACAGCCACAGCCCTGCTCTGGCTTGCAGGGTCTCCATGCTTCTCCCAGCATACCTGCTCAGTCTGCCTTTGGGGCTCAGCCGCCTCTCCCTGCCAGGGGTCAACCTTATCTCATCTGCTCCTCCCCACCCCCAGGCTCCAAGGCCACCATGCCCCTGCCCTGCCAGGAAGCACAGCACCGAGGAAACCCATATGCTCTGCTAGGCGGGTGGGGGCCCCAAGCCAGCACCTGCCTTGCCCCAAGCCTTCCTACTCCATACTTCTTAATCTGCACTGCTCCACAGGTGGGCAACCTTTCAAAGACCAGGGAGGTGGTTTCAGAACAGTAAAGTGGTGTGCCCCATGCCCCTCAGCTTGGAGCGTGACAGAATTTGAAGTCACACCAGGCAGGCAGGTGCTGCCTTAGAGCTTCCCTGCTGACATGCAGGCAGAACCAGGTGCTGCCCCATGGACCCAGAGCTCCAAACCAGCTTTCTTCTGTCATCAGGCCTTCCCATAAAATACAGCGTCTGAGCAAAGGCCCTTCCTTCCCCATCACCCAGACCCATCCTCACCCTCTCCAGGACCCAGGGGCGCTTCACTTCTCCACAGCCCCCCACACCCTCGCCCACCCACCAACTCATGCCCAGCTCCATGTCCAAACACTCGACGGCTTTATGCTTTTGAAAAAAATGGTCCCCAAGACCCTTCTCATGCACAAGAATCCCTCTGTTTCCAAAGACTGGATTTGCAGAGCTGGGAATGGAAACTGGGGTTGCACCACCATAGGCCTTACCTAAAGTAAGCTCCTGAAAACAAAAAAAAGTTGGCAGGGTTGCGTTTGTGCGCTACAGCTCTTTTCTCTGGGGGCATCCAACTACCCTTTGTTTTCAAGTGACACGCAGTCTGCTGGCTGCTGGTTACCTGGTTCTGTCCACACCTGGAGGACTCACGCAGGAGAGGGCGAAGTGGGTGCCACACCCGCTGAATCCCTGCTCAGTGGCAGGGACTGCGGGGGCCACCCGTCTGTGGTCTCTTATTTAATCTTCTTTCTGCGGAAGTACGATCAACTCAGCTGCATGGGATGAGGGGATGAAGAGCAGAGGAGATAAGCAGCTGCTGAGTGACTGCCTGCAGTGTCACCACACTGTCCATCTCAGAGGGTGCTGGTGTGGCAGGGAAGGGTCTCCGGCCTGAGGCCTCTGCACCACCACACCAGCCCAGTGGGGGCCTTTTTGGAGACAAACCCCAGCAGCACTTTTGTGGACGCACCAGGCCAGGCAGAGTGGGAGGGGCCGTGTGAGCTCAACGAATAGATTACCCGCTTCAATTATTTTATCTAACGATGACATTTGTACTGTAAAAGTCAGCACAAAAATCAATGAGTTTTAAAGGACAAAATCTGGGGGAGGCTCCAGCCCAGCGACCTGGAACAGCAGCCCAGGAACCAGGAGGAAAAAGTCTTAGAACTGGGAGGAGAAGGAACTCCCAAGCTGCCAGAACCTGGGTGGGTCCACCTCCACCAGCCCCCTGCAGCAGAAAATAGAAAAGTCGGTGCTGAGACCCGGCCCTGGACCCTCAGCTTGGGACAAATACGTACTGAGTGGCACCTGCGTTCCAGGCAGCCCGCTCAACACAGGCACAGAGAGCAGTCCCTGCCCTCACCCAGCACAGCAGAAGGGACAAGATATGTAATGAAACTGATAACTGCACAACTACTATCAAATGACAGCAAAGTCTATCAGAAGGGTCAGGGAAGGCTTCCAGAGAAATGAGTTTAAGATGACGCTTGGAGGAGGGGTATGCGAGGGAACAGCATTCAGGCAGATGGAAGAGTAAGAAGAGAGGCTGTGAGCTCAGTCTCCTCGAGGACCTGAGAAAAGCCCCTTCCTCCAACCCCCGGGATCCACATTATCCAGCCACTCCCCCGGGGTCCCAAGGGGTAGAGGATAAAGGTGGGTGTGCGGCCTTCCTCCTTGCACATCAGCAGTACAGGGAGGCCACGTAGGCAGTGGTAAAGCATGGCTGTGCATGGTCCTAGAGGTTTGCTCTCAGTGCACATTTCCTGCTCTCCTTTATTACGTCCTGGGGGTGAGGGGCCCCAAGATGGGCCGCGAACCCTGGAACAAGGTAAAGAGAAGCGATCGTGTCACATTGGCAGCTCGTGCTGTGTCACTCATGCTCAAGCTTCGTTAAGGAAATGCCTGAGGAGCTCTAGTTCTCTGTGAAGAAGGGAGGCCCAGGCTGCACCAAGGAGGAAGAAAAACGGAGCTCATGGGCTGTGCAGGACCAAGAGGCAGAACTGTGGCACTGTTTGCTGGCTTCCTGGAGACAGCAGGGTGGGAGAAGGGGGGGAGACACAGAGCATCTGGATAGACCCTGATAGGCAAGGACTAAGAGTCAGAATCTGCTGGAGCCCGAGGGCTGAGGAGGTACCTGGGGCTGGAATAGTTTACAAAGAGATGGGCACAATTTTGAGATCGGGGTTAGATAAAGTTGGGACTGTGGCTAAAGACAGGAGTTAGGACTGTGGTCAGTCTGAGGATAGGAGTAGGATGAGTGTTGGAGCTGGGATTCAGCAAGGTGAGTGGAATCCCTTCCTTTATTCCCAAATGTTAAGTGAGAGTCCATCGCATAGACCTCCTTGTAAATAGGGGTGAATCGGAGGAGGAAGCATGGGGTGGGGGGAGTTCTGATGCAGAGGGGAGGTTCTAAGGCAGGGCAGGTACAGCTATGAGTTTCTGGTAGTCCTGGGAAGTGATACCCAGCAGGCCCCTGGGATTTGGGAGGTGAGACTCACCTCCCTGCTCACACCCCCAGAAAGCCTGAGCAGTGTGGTGGCTCCCACCACACTCAGATGAGGTCTGAGTCACACTGTTGGACATCAGAGCCCAGGGAAATACCAGAATGCTGAAGACACAAGAAAACATTTCAGAGCTCATTATGCCCAAGCCAACCACGGAGTAACCTCCAACCCCCGGACTGGCCTCCATAACGGGAGACCGGACTGGCCTCCATAACGGGAGATGTATCGTTCTCAACTGTGCTTTTTTGTCACTCTCATCATGTAGCACCATTCACTGAGCCCCGAGGCCAACTCCGCTGGCACTTTACATACAGTTTTTCACTTAGTTCTCACGAGAGCTCTGGAAGGTCCATATGACTGTCCCATTCTGCAGATGAGCACCCTGAGGTTTGGAGAGCATATGTCACTTTGTGTAGTCCCACAGCTGAGAAGTGTCAAAGCAGGCCCTGCAGCAAGGATGGCCAATGGCTGGCCCAAGAAGTTGGCTTGACCGACATTTAAAGTTTAGGTAAGAACAAATAAGCTATCTCTGCTTTGTCAACCCTGAAGGTTAAGTGTGACCAGAATGCAGTTTCTATCTGTCCCCACAGCCATAGCAAAGTTTTTTGCTGGGAAGTCTCTATTTCCACGTTGTCTGTGGTAGTAGGTTTGCTTGGATCCTACCCCCAGCACCCCCTCACTTCCCAGGTAAGTCTGAGCCATGCCTCAAACCCAAAGTCCTATGTTCTCAGGCTCCCAACTTGCCTTTGTGTTGGGAACCTATGGGTGCCTCCACCTGCCTACTGCAGGAAGGATGCTGGGGTTCTGCTGGCAAGGAGGGAGGCTGAATGAAGAGTACCCCCTGCCAGCCCAGAAAAGGCCCAGGCAAGTGGGGCAGAAGGAGAAGACCCCTCCCCCATTACAGCACTGCAACCTTACCCACAACCCCCAGAGCCATATTGTCAGGCAGCCCACAGTCATTCCACCGTCGGAGTGCTGGTTGGTCAGAGAACCAACATGGGGCTTCCAGTGAGGAAGAACAGAGGACCCGGCCCTGGGAGTGAATCCAGCTATGGGTGGAGGCAGACTGCTAGCCAGTTGGAATCTGGAGAGTTCCCCCCCTCCCTGCTCTGTTTTCCTGGGGATGGGCAGTGGAGAGGGGGCCACATAGGCAGCCTACATGCCTTCATATCTTCAGAATCTCTAAGGCAGCCCCACAAAGAGTACTTGTCCCCTCTGGAAGAGAAGCATGCCTCTCCCCAAGATGCAGAGAATAGCTCCCATAGGTCACACACACCCTGTCCCTGGCTCTCCCCAAGGACACCAGAACCAGGCAAATGGACCCAAGGTCCTGTGGAGAGAGAGGAACTGCCACAGAGGTGGCAGAAGGCAGGGCTTCTCCAGAGCATCCTCAGTTCTGACCAACAGGCTGGGCCTGGACCATCCCATTTAGTCCTCACCAAGGCCAGGCAGCCTCCACAGCATTGTACCTGTTTTCCAGATAAGGAAGCTAAGGATCTCCTAATTTCTCCTCCTCACAGTCACTGTGGGGTCAATCCTCCCCAATCTATTCCTCAGCCTGAGGTTTTGGGACACAAAAGAGGGCTGACTGAACAATGGTTTGGGCCAACTACAGTCTGGGCATCCTGCCTGAACAGCTGGGGCATCTGTGAGACAGAAGACGCTACCTTCAAGGGGAGGAAAGATTCAGGACTGCAACACTGGGACCAAAGGGAAGTAGGGGTTTTCAGGGAAGGAAGCGACAAAAGAAGCCACATGGACCCCATAGCTTCTGAGCACACCGTTCAGGGGCACGAGCTGTCTGAGTATGGTGAGGGCAAGAGAACAAGAGAGCAGTCAGGGCAGGCTGCCTGAAAGAGGCAGACATAGGCATCAGTGGTTTGCAATTCCTCACAGGCATGAGTGCAGCCCAAGAGGTCCAGACTCCACAACAGGCACCAAAGGGCAAGATCAGCCTGCACATGGCTGGGCCTTGGTGTCACTGCCTCAGGCAGTGTGGTGACTAGATAAAAAGAACATGGGCCCTCGAGTCCAAGACAAATCTTTCCCCTGGCATTTATGGGCTGTGTGACTTTGGACAGAAAGTGAACTACGCCGCCGAGCGCCAGTTTCCACTTCCGAGAAATGGGCACAATGACACGTACCTCACCAGGCAGGTGTGCAGAGCCAGTGAGACAATGCAGTCTCGGTAAAGCAAGTTGTTCCTGCCTTTGTCCATCACGTAGAGATGGGCAGGCCCTGCCTCAGCGGAAGTCTGTGTTCCCCTAGGGTGCATCTGAGCCTGGGAGTGAGATACCCCACCACTGGTCCCAAGATAATTGCCAGCACCCAAAGAGCCTACTGTTCACACAGCTGCTGAGGCGGCATCCTCCTCACATACTCCAGCCCCAAGGCAGCCCCAGCAAACCCAGGGAAAGCAGCAGGGGCAGTGGTGAACTGGTGAAGGTTTAACCATGGGCTTTCTGCAAGTGAATAAAAAGATAGATAGCTGATAGATTGATAGATCGATAGATCGATCGATTGATAGATAGATAACAAGTCCTTGATTCGCAGCGTTTGCAGACTTCCTTGGTGTAAATGCTTCTATTATGATCAATTTCAAGCTACCAAAGTGACATCGCCAAGCACAGAGTTAGGAAGCCAGCTGGTGGGAGCCACTTCCTGCGCACTCCTGCCTGGTGGGGGCGTCCGGGGGGGTGTATCCACTTGTGCCTGGTTCTATTTCAGAGGTGCGGAGCGGAAGCCACCAAGGAGAAAACAGGAGAGGAAACCAGAGAGACCCCAGGGGACGCTAAAGAGCAGCTGGCAAGGCCTGGTGAATCAAGCAAGTCAGAGAAAAGCCAAATTCCTCCTAAAGTTTCCCAGCAGAGATCCAGGCTGCGGTTTCAGAAACATAGCCCCTCCCACACTGAGGAAAGGCTCCCATTCTAGAGTCAAAGTGCCACCACATCATGCAGATGCCACATCCCAAAAGAAATAGCCCAGTGGCCACCCATGCAACTCAGCCTGGGGCTCTGAGAACACATCTTCTTCAGGGTACAGTCACCTCACTTGTCCTGTTTGCTCAGGGCGCTGTTGGTGAGAGCTGGCAGGGGAGGAGAGAGGCGAGGAGGGGCCCATGCACGGAGCAGCCACCTGGCCCTCCGCTGCTGAGAGCAGTGCTGGGGCTCTGGGCGGGCACCCCTTTCCCACCATCCTTAAGGAAAAGCAAATTTCCCAAGGCTCTGCCAGGAAGTCCCCAGGCAAGGCTAGGACTCAAGGCACTCAGGAAGCCAGCAGGCAGTGACGTGCAAGCCAGCACCCAGTGCCCGGGACTGGGCTCCTGCACCAACTCAGCCAGAGCAGCGGTGGGCATCTGCTCCGCAAGCACTCACCCCGCCTCACTGCTGCCCGCAGACAGTGTGGTTCTGACCTGGGCTCTACCACCCACGATCTGGAAGTCCTTGCACACATTCCCCAGTTTCAGTTTACTCCCCTATAATGTGGAAATGACAGCCCTCCTCTCCAGAGTGTGAGTGACCCACTCTCCTCCCTGGCAGGCCACTCTTCTCCAGAAGGATACACGCCTCTGCTCCCCCAGGGCCAGGGGAGCCACAGAGAAGCAATCAGCAAAGGGCCCAGGGCTGAGCAAAACCTTCCCACTGTCCTCCGTGCACACACGCTCCATGCACCAGAGGACAACCCCACTGACATGTTTGGTTGACAAAGAAGGAAGAGTCCTGCCTGAGGATGTGTCAGAGCAGAAGGGAAGCTATTTTTGTCCATGTTCTAAAAGCTGAATGGATTACTGGACCCGAGCTTCCTTCTATTTTCAGTAGAAAGCCAGTTATAAACAGCATGTTTACTCACAGGTTTTGCTCTTCACACAAGTCAGGAGAAATGTTTACTCTCCATCCTTCCGCCCCCTACTAATTAAGTGCTCTTGATTTCCCTGCCTTCAGACCTCCCATTTGGCGTGTCTTCTCTCTGAGGCAGTGGTTCTCAAACTCTGCGACATATCTGAATCACCCAGAAACTTTCACTAGTCTCCGTACCCTGTACCAATTGCATCAGAGCACCCAGAGGCAGGGCTCAGGCATTGACGTCCTTTAATTTTTTTTTTAATGCTTATTTATTTTTGAGAGAGAGAGAGCACACGAGCAGGGGAGGGGCAGAGAGAGGGGGAGACACAGAATCCGAAGCAGGCTCCAGGCTCTAAGCAGTCAGCACAGAGCCCAATACGGGGCTCAAACTCACAAACTGCGAGATCATGGCCTGAGCTGAAGTTGGACGCTTAACCAACTGAGCCACCCAGGCACCCCCGGTGTTCTTTTAAAACCCTCAAGTGATTCTGACATGCAACCACTACTGGAAGCGGGCTTTGGCCCTGCCAGGGCAGTGAAAGTTTATACTGAAGGGACAGTACTCCTTTGCCTAAGGGACCTGGGGCAGCAGAAGCTGCTTAGACCTTCCACCCTGAGCCCAGGGCTTTGGTCAGCAAGCCTGAAACCCCAACATCAAAGCCAATTCTGCAGGTCAGGTCTCTCTCTGTCTCTCACCACAGTTTAATCAAGTAAGGAATTATTGAAGGGAGAGAGATAAATTAGGAGATGGTGAATCAATTAGATTAATTACTATTGGCTCTATACCCGTTAATGGAGGCGAGAATCTAAAGGGTGAAGCTGTACTGAGATTCAGATGTTCCCCTAAGTTCTATGACCTAAAAACCACTGCTGGGAAATACAGGACAGTCTAAGGACAAAGGTATGAAGAAGAACAATACAAAAAAATACCACACTGCCCAAATACTGCCCAAAAAATTCTCAAGCTTCTTTAAGAGACATTTTTTTAAAGACCAAAACTGTGGAGAAATGAACAATATATTTTAGGGATACTTAGTAGGCTTTTTTTTTTTAAGTTTATTTATTTATTTTGAGAGAGAGAGGCGGAGAAGGAGACAGATTCCCAAGCAGGCTCCACGCTGTCAGTTTGAAGCCTGATGCGAGGCTCAATGCAGGGCTTGAACTCACAAACTGTAAGATCATGACCTGTGCTGAAATCGGACACTTAACCGACAGAGCCACCCACTCACCCCTGCTTAGAAGGCTTTTAATTCCAGACCAGAGTATGATCATTAAAACCCTGAGATGGTAATTCTGCCTAAACCACTGACTTCCAGAGTAATCATAGCATGATACGTATTAAACACTTCAGAAAGTAAATGCTGGAGGAAAATGCCCCCCCAGTGATTTCAGTAAAGCACCTACAATTATTAACCCTGCATGATGTGCTGGGCCCTCTTCTAAACACGTTGCACATGGTATATTATTTCACCCTTAATTCTATGATGTGGGTGCATTTTTTTTCAAACAGCTTTATTGATATATAATTTACATGCCACAAAACTCATCCATTATATGTGTACAAGTCAATGTTTTTTTTTATTTTATTCAGAGTTGTGCAGCCATTACCACAATCTAATTTTAGAACATCCCATCATCTTAAAAAGAAACCTCAAGTCCATTAGCAGCCACCCCCTGCTATAATCTAAACGTCTGTGCTCCCCTCCCCCACGCAATCCTAATGTGATGGTATTGGGAGGTGTTTAGGTCATTAGGGTGGTGCCTTCCTGTAAGATCAGTATTGGGAGGTCCCTCAGTCATGAGGCTGGAACCCTCTTATGAGGTGAGACCCCACAGAGCCTCATACCCCTGTCTACCACGTGAGGACAAAGCCAGAAGTTGGTTGTCTCCAACCCAGAAGAGAACGTTCAGACAACGAATTTGCTGGCACCAGGATCCTGGGTCCGCCAGCTTCCAGAACTGTGAGAAGTAAATGTTTGGGGTTTTTTTGGTTTTTTTGGGGGGTTTTTTTGTTTTTTTTTTTCAACGTTTATTTATTTTTGGGACAGAGAGAGACAGAGCATGAACGGGGGAGGGGCAGTGAGAGAGGGAGACACAGAATCGGAAACAGGCTCCAGGCTCTGAGCCATCAGCCCAGAGCCCGACGCGGGGCTCGAACTCACGGACCGCGAGATCGTGACCTGGCTGAAGTCGGACGCTTAACCGACTGCGCCACCCAGGCACCCCAAATGTTTGTTGTTAATAAGCCACCCAGTCTATGACATTTTTTTATAGCGGCCTGAATTGACTGGGATACCCCTTATACCCCTCATCCCCACACAGCCCCTAACACTCTCTGTCTGTATAGATTTTGCTATTTTGGGCATTTGGTATAAATGGAATCACCCAATAGGTGGTCTTTCATGACCGTCTTCTTTCACTTAATGTGTTTGAGGTTCATCCACATTGTAGCATTTTCCAGTACTTTATTCCTTATTGTGGCTGAATAATGCTCCACTGTATGTGTATATAGTGGTTGCTAGCATAACCCTCACTTTGCAGATGCAGAGCTACCCAAGGGCAGAGGATGAGTCCGTGCGTAGCCAGGAGTCTGCCTCCAGAGCCTACCCTTAAGCCACCATGACACCCCCCCCCCACCATAAAGTGCTGGCCTATTTAAGCCCACAGTATGACTCATTTTCCTGCAAAACATAATATGACTATATTATATGCATGTAATTTTGCAGAAGTATCCAGAGATAAAAGCAAGCTGTCTAGGAAACCCGATTGATAGTTTCCTGTTCTCATTAATAGTTGTTCGTTACTTATCCATTCATCCTGCCTGCCATCTGCTCCTCTCTAGCAGGCAAGTGATAACACCACCTAAGATTCCAGGAAAGTTAAGACATAAAACCTAAAATAAAGACAAACAATATTCTGTGCATAACTACAGAAGGATTGCTATCATACGCTTTTATTTTACTGTATATTATAGAAAATTTCAAACATTGAAAATGTGTAAGGAACCCCCAGGTACCTCTCAGTGTCAAGTCCTACCACGTATACATTCAAAGAAATCTCCAACACCATATCCTTCATTTGCAAACATTTCAATTGTATCTCTAAAAGACAAGGGATTTCTTTAAAATACATAAACACCATATCATGAGTACACCTGAAAAAGTGAAGAATCCCCTCAACACGTTCCAATATGCAGTCAGTATTCAAACTTTCCATAAGCAGTATTTGTATGTTTTTTTTCAAATCACGATCTTGATAAAGTCCATGACATATGGCCAATTGGTGCATGTATCTCGTGTATCTTGGGTCACTTCAGTCTCTACTTGGCCTCCTCTGTCTGCTTTTGTCCCCTAGAGCAGCACACCAATGTTCCCCAGGGCCTTTGAGAATCATGAGAAGTTCTATAAAGACGTGCACGTGGATGTGTGTATGGATGCACATATGTAGATAAAGATGTCAATATAGATACAGATACAGTGCCTCAGCATATTGATCTGGTTATGCCCTCTGTTTTTCTCTCCCCCGTTCTTACTTCCTTACTCCCAGGGGGATTTCCTCCATTTCCCTACCCCCACTGAAGCGGGGTGGGGTGGGGGGAATCTCAAGGAAATTGCTGCCCTTAAATTTGAGAAGATTCAGGGCTAGTGTTTCATTTCTCACTTCTGAAATTCTAGATGGATCCAGCTTGGGAGAGAGTAAGCAAATGCCAAATGCAACTAAAAAAAGCCAACTGGAAAGAGGGGAATAGAGGATCAGAGAAAACTTTTGGTAAGAGGGACCAGGAGAGAGAAAGAGATTTGGAGAGGCCCACAAAGCCAGGCTTCCCTCTCCCCGCTGGTTTACCACCCACAGGCCACCCATCCTTCAGCCATCCTGCACACTTTTTTTTAATGTTTATTTTTGAAAGAGAGGGAGAGACAGAGTGCAAGTGGGAAAGAAGCAGAGAGAGGCAGACACAGAATCTGAAGCAGCCTCCAGGCTCTGAGTTGTCGGCACAGAGCCCAACGCGGGCTCAAACCCACGAACTGTGAGATCATAACCTGAGCCGAAGTCGGACACTTAACCAACTGAGCCACCCAGGTGCCCCCATCCTGCACACTTGAGAGACCGCCCCCCAGAGGATAAGAGTCTGGGAATGGGGGACCAGGAGGGCCGTAGGCCCTGCCCAAGGTAGACAGGAGATATTAACAGGGGCAGTGGTGGCCATATTGCCCCCATTACACAGAACATAAAAGCATGAACTGACATGGAGATGGAGACAGGCATCATCTGAACAAACACTGATTAAGCACCTACCCTTCTCTGCCAAACACTGGAGATACAGAGATAAGCAAATGGTGGATATAGATGGACAAATCAATACACCAACAGATACAGACGGACGGAGGGATGCACACTTTCCAGATTGCTGCCCACACACGCACTCACGTACATGTACGTATGCACATGCACAAACTAGCTGCTAGATACAGAAAGAACTAGAGGCACAGATGCTGAGTACCCTGGGCCCAGTGGGGCGGGGGGAGGGGAGTGCCTAGAGCCACTTCCTGTCCAGGGCACCCACCCCCATCCCCATGACTCTGGGCTTTGATTCATGCTTTTCACTCTGCTACAAACACCCCTCACCATACCTCCTGTCCTCTCCACCTCAGACTCCAGGGGGCCCTTCTAGACCCTCCCCCCTCTTCAACTAGCTGTCATCCCACTACACTGCCTGAAACTGTCAAGAACAGTCTTTACTTTGTCCATAAATGAACACACCAATGAATTTAGACACATCGATCCCAACCCTAATAGGAGCTAATGGCTTAATGGTCAGCAATGAAGGTTCTGGAAATTTGGGGTTGTCAGGCAGACCTGCTTCCTGCACCAGAGCTGCCTCTCACGCACGAATTATGTGGTCTTGGACGAGTTGCTCATCCCTCCTGTGCCACAGTTTTCTCAACTGTAAAATCAGGTGATGATATTGCCATGAGCATGAAACCAGATGAAGAATGAAAGGTTTCCGGCACAGTATTTTCCACGGAGTAGGTGATCAATAAATGTTTCCTGAAGAGCAGCCCTGTGTCAAATACATCAGGGACGTCCCCAGCTGTCATGCCAGGAAGAAGCAACCTCAGATATAGCAAAGAGCTTCAGCCATCAGGAGCCCAAACCTGCCCCCCCCCCCCCGCACCCTGAGCTCTGACCATCAGCAACAAAGGCAGCAGGCTGCCAGGTGAGGTCCTGGTGCAACCTGGATGACCAAAGACCAGATACAAGATAGGGATACTAGCTCACACCCTCCCTAGCTGCCAGCCTTTGCACCCCTCCTGTGCCCTGGCTGAAGCCATGTGACGCCCCAACACACACACACATACACACACACACACACCTTTGCAGGACTAAGAACCCACCCTGTGGGGATTCAAGGACCCTCAAGCCACCTGGGCCCCAGGATCAGGTCTTCCTGGCATGGAGCATCATACTATAACAGAAGCCTGAATGTTTTGCCATTAAATAGCTGGGACCTTGGGAACATTATATAATTCTGCTAAGCCTCGGTTCCTCATCTGTAATATGGGTACAATAATTCCTTCCTAAATGAAAAAGACTAGATGCGAGAAATCCTTGTTGAATGAATGGGTGGGTGGGTAAATAATCTACCCAAGAGCACAGCACATTAAACTAATAGTTGTGAGCTCCCTTTCCCAGCTGATCTGGCATAGATATTGTGTGAAACCCTGCTAAGTGGGCTCTAGCCTGGTCCCCACACTGCCCCCACCTCCCATGACAGGACATCCACCCTGCCTTGTTCTGCCTAGCTCCCACCTTGGCCCACGCACTGCTGACTAGCTCCTGAACTTGGCTCTGACATGTCCCTAGTTACTTTCAACCTTCTTCAACAGCCGTTGGTAGCCTGAATGTAGCCTTGGTCTCAGCCTATGGACTGCTCTCTTCTAGTGTCCCCACCAGCCTGGACATTGGTGCACCCCACTCCAAATGCAACCACCTCTCAGACACCATGCAAACCATTTCTTCTCAAGCGAACCACAGCAAACCTGCCTCCAGTGCCGCTCATCCCCCTTCTTGCCTGCTCTGACTGTCCTGTTACCAGAGCTACGCTGCCACATCCCTGGAGCCAGCACTGCTCCACCCCGCCCCTGCTCATGCTGGGAGTCCTGGCGGTCATGACCATGACACTCAGACAGTGGGGAAAGGACAGCCCTGCAGATTTCTCCAGTGCGGAGCTCATTGGTGGCCAGCTGGTTAATGGTGCCAGGAGAGGCCAGACGAGGCTCATCTCACTTATGACTTATGCATCTTGAGTACCAGATCTCATCCCCTGCAGCCAACTTAAGGGCATCATACAGCCAATTGTCCCTTCTCTCTTGTAGGCAGCATGTTCTCTGCAGAGGCCTTCCATCAGACCACAAAGGCACATTTTCATTCCTCCTATCTTTATAAAATCATCCCTCCCTGACACCACCACCCCTCCAAGATTTTGCCTCCCTTTACAATGAGATGTCTACAAAAGGTTGTCTATACCTGCTGTCCCCACTCCCTGTCTTCCAATTCCCTCTAGAACCCACTCCTGTCAGCTTTGGTCCCACCACCACCCCGCAACAGCTCTTGCCAAGGACCTCAAGGACAACTCTGTTGTAAATCCGACAGTCAACACTCACGCATCTTCCTCCACAACCCATCTGAACCACTGGGTGATGCTCATTCCACTCTCCCCCAAAATGCCTCTTGACCTCTCCTCCTGGTTATCCTCCTACTTTCTTTGGTTTTTAATTTAAATTCATATTAGTTAACAGAGTGTAGCGATGGTTGCAGGAGTAGAATTTAGTGATTCATCACTTATATATAGCACCCAGTGCCATCCCAACAAGTGCCCTCCTTAATGCCCATCACCCATTTAGCCCATCCCCCCAACCACATTCCCTCCAGCAGCCCTCAGTTTGTTCTCTATATTTAAGAGTCTCTTATGGTTTGCCTCCCTCTACATTTTTATTATTTTATTAATGTTTATTTATTTTTGAGACAATGTGAGAGACAGAGTGCAAGCAGCAGAGGGGCAGACAGAGGGAGACACAGCATCTGAAGCGGGCTCCAGGCCCTGTCAGCCCAGAGCCTGACATGGGGCTCGAACTCACGAGCTGTGAGATCATGACCTGAGCCGAAGTCAGATGCTTAATCGACTGAGCCACTCAGGTGCCCCCCTACATTTTTCTTATTTTATTTTGCCTTCCCTTCCCCTATGTTCAGTGTTCATCTGATGAATGGATGAACGAATGGGTGTTCGTTCACCTGAACAAATGGATGAACTATATATATATATATATATATATATATATATATATATATACACATATATATATATACACACACACACATATATATGCGTATATATATATGCATGTATATATATGTATGTGTATATATATATCTGTAAATATACATATATCTGTAAATATACATATATTTATATGTATACATATACATGTACATACATATACATATTATATATATGTATATATATAATATGTATACACATGTACATACACATGTACATATATGTATGTACATGTATACACATGTACATACATATACATATTATATATATGTATATATACATATGTACATATATACATTATGTATATGTATGTACATGTATATACATATGTATATATGCATATATATCTGTAAATATACATATATCTGTAAATATACATATATATCTGTAAATATACATATTTATATCTGTATATATCTGTATATTTACAGATATATATGTATATTTACAGATATATATATATATATATATATATATATATATATATAATGGAATATTACTCGGCAATCAAAAAGAATGAAATCTTGCCATTTGCAACAACATGGATGGAACTACAGTGTATTATGCTAAGTGAAATAAGTCAATGAGAGAAAGACAAATATCATAGGATTTTATCCTCCCAACTTTCTCGGCTGCTTCTTCTCAGTCCCCTTCACTGATTTTTGGGGGCATCATCTCACACATTTATCTGTTTATTTGTCTACTATCCACCTTTCTGCACTAGAATAGAGTCTCCATGAGGTCATGTTCGTTACCATATTCACAGTGCCTAGAGCTGTGCCTGGCGTATGTTTGATAAACATCTGTGAAATGAGCCCATTCAGGGAGACTGGACCACCATTCTTGAGGACTAGCATGTGTCCAGTCCTGGGCCAGATGCTGGGGATACAGAGGTAGACATAGCATGGTTCCTGCCTTCAAACATCACTCTCTGGGGGATGGGAGTAAGAGGATAGAATATGGAAACAAATTAAATATAGTACAGTGTTAGAAGCAATGTAGGAGTCACCAAAAAAAAAAGTTGGAAGAAGAAAAGAAGAACAGCGATGTTCCTTGAGCTGGGTCTTGAAGGGCTGTTAAATTCACTGGATTATAAAGTGAAAGGAAGGCTTTCCTAGGCAGGAAGATGAGCATGTGCAAAGGCACTGAGACATAGAAAGGTGGAGGCATGAGTAGGGAGCAGTGTACAAGTATTCTGAGAACTCAAGCACTGCAGGCTGCTGGAGAATACCAGCAAAAATAGGGAGTATGGAGAGACAATATCAAGGAGGAAGGGAAAACTGGGTTAGGAAGGGTCCCAGGTGTCATGCTGCAAACCTGAACTGGATCCTGAGTCAAGGGAGAGCCACCAAAGATTTTCAGGCTCAGATCTGACCAATCAGATTTATGTTCCCAACTCCCCTCTCTTGGCCAAAGGAGTGGATCAGAAAGAAAATATGGTTGAGAAAAAAGAAGAAGAAGAAGAAGAAGAAGAAGAAGAAGAAGAAGAAGGAGGAGAAGGAGGAGAAGGAAGAGAAGGAGGAGGAGAAGAAGAAGGAGGAGGAGGAGGAGGAGGAGGAGGAGGAGGAGGAGGAGGGAAGAAAAGATACCAGTTGAGGTCACTGTCACACTAATCTAGGTAAGAAACGATGACAGTCTGCAATGGTGGGGGAGGAGAATAGGTAGATTCAAGAATGCTCAATAAGAGCTGGGGATTAATCGGCAGAGTGCCACGAGGGAAAGCAAGGAGTATCACCTAGGTGACAGTGGTGCCACCAGCCAAGCCAGGGGGGGATCAGATCTGGAGCAGAAACGGTGAGTTCAGACACTGTGTCTGTGAGACAGCCCCAGGCACATACTGGACGGCCTCTATCATGTCACTGTCTGGTGATCTGATCGTACAAGCAGGAAATACCAACAGCTCCTCTCTCCCCCACCCACCCTGAGCGGGGAGACAGGAGCAAGTCCTCCAGGAACAAGCACTTCCAAAATAGTAAGAAAATCCAAGGAAGGAAAATGCTGTGTCTGCTCCTGGAGAACTTATTTGTTTTTAACACTCAGTGAGAAGGGTTATTTAGACCAATTATGGTGCATTGTCTTTTCCCTACTCCCTCCAACTATGGTTGTTTTCTGAGCCACCCCTGGGAAAATCCTGCCCAGCCTCCAACTTACTCCTCTGGTGGCTTCAGGCACAAGTGTGTGTGCGTGAAAGAGAGACAGAGACAGAGACAGACAGAGAGAGGGAGGACCTCAGTCCATACAGGGAGGAACATGCTGCCTCCAGGAAGAGACTGAGTCTCAGCCTTGAGGGGCACAACATGTGAGTATGTTTTCCAGGTAGGAGGCCTCTGACTTCCTGTAAATTTTCCTGACGTTTCACTTCAGAAATCAGGTGAACGCAACAAAAACCAAATCTCCTAAGTCAGTTCCCCACATGACAAGATCAAACGACTAGTTTTAGTAGCCAGCTCACCAGAAGCCAAACATCCCCTGTCTCTCAAATGCCAAATGGCAGTAGCGAGGGTTTTTCCCGAAGTTTTATCCTCATCTTGCCCCTCCTCCCACCCATCATTTGCATATAAACCAGCATGAGAGGGAGGGGCAGGTGGAAGAAGACATCCAAGGCAGAGGCAAGGGCTGAGGCAAAAGCGAAATTTGAAAAACACCTTCAAGCTCTCAGCAAACTGGTTATTCAGTGACTGGCTCTAAGGGAACATTGCCTGACTTTTCTCAAATGGGTGCAGGGCCACTGGTGAGAACATCCAGGGCGTGCCCATCCACATCCATGGGCCGTGTGGCTGCAGCTGGTGGGCCCCAGGAAGGGTTTCAGACAACTGCCACGGAGGACAGACCCATTAGAGACCTCGCTCCCACGCGCCGTCCTCCAGGTGACCAATATGTAACTTCTTCCTCAGAACCACCTTCTGCACGTGGTGAACCAGAGGTCCTTAAATGAAGCAGCCCCTCGATCCAGCTTTGGAGCCTGGGAGCCACAACCAGGCATTTCCCAGGCCTCTCTGACTTTGAGAGACTATTTTCTCTCCCCTCCCTAACCCACCTTCCTTGCAGCAGACACCTTCTCCCCAGCATCCCAGCTTAATTCTGAGTGGGATCTTCTATCCCAGAGACCCTTAAAATCTGGGCCATGATAAGGAAGGCCTCAAAAAGTTTTCTGATGGGGAGGTCTTCAGCTTTGAGCTGAGGGCTTTGATTTGGGGCAGGCAGGCACTGCAGAGGCTGCAGGGTCTAGTTCATCCTCGGGCCTTACTCCAGCCCCATTCTCCTCAGGCCAGTCCAGGGTCCTAGCCTGGCCAGAGCAGAGAAAGTAATGGAAAGCACAAGGGTTCAGGTCATCAGATCGAGATGGGCGCCTACCAGTCTCCAGCAGCTCTGACCCCTTCCCCTCCATCCTTCTCGCTCTCCTGGGACCCAGTGGAACACTTAGCCATTCAAACTCACTCAGGCTGTCCCTGACGATGTGCCAGGCATCTTCACCAAGGCTACATCCTCTAATTCTTACCACAGCACAAGCAGGAGGTCACTTCCCTGCTTAGCTTCCAAGGGAGGAAACCGGCTCAAAAAGTATCCCTCCCTTGCTGGAGGTCACACAATTTGCAGGTACAGAGCCACAATGTAGTTTTGGATTTCACTTTCCCTGACAGATGATGGTATTTTGTGGAGCCCCAAAGCCCCTTCTTCGCCTTGGCTCCCCCAGTCACTGCTCCAACTGGCCGTGGGACAGTGTCCTTCCATCTATGGGAACATCTTTATGAAGCATGGAGCCATGGCTCACATAAACTCTGCCCTGTCCCAGGCCCATCCATCATCAACAGCCCCAGATGACCCTGCTGGCCCAAACCAGTGAATCATGTCTTAATAAATGTTGGCTAGGATTTCAGCCACCTTAACCAAGACAGATTTGACAGTAAAAAGTCACCACATGACCATCCCCATACAATCCTCCAGGGGATCATGAGGAAGCCCATCTTCCCCCTAAAAAAAGCCATCTTCCCACAAAGGGAGAGGAGAAGGGGACTCGCATTATTCATCAGCCACCCCTGCCCAGATCGCTCTGCTGCACATGGGAGAGTCCCAGGCTCTGAGTCCAGGAAGACTCCCAGCAGGGTCTATATCACTCTTCAAGACCTAGGGCATCACTAATAAAATGGAGTGCCATCAACCCAAAACAGGCAGAGCAGTGTGGGGCCCACGAGGGCAAGGCACAGCAAGAGCAGGGCTAGACAAAGGAAGGGTGCCTCAGATGGTGGCCAAAGGTGAGGTCACCCGCCAGCAAGCCTGTGAAAGGGAGGCTCCAGCTGGTATCTGGGAAGGAGATCCAGGGAACACATGGCCAGCACCATGTGAGGGGTCTTGCAGGGATCACCTCAATTACTTCTCTCCTCAGCCACACGAGCAGGTATCCCTTTCCCCATTTTACTGACAAATGGCATGGAGCCTCCCGGTGACCAAATGGCTGCCCAGGGTATGCTTGGCCTTATACTCTCTGTAGGGAAAGTGACTCTGAGATCCCAAAGGTTGTCCTCAGAGTGCCTCATACTGACCACATACCAACAACAGTCAGAACCTCTGGTCTGCTGAGCACATAGGTCAGGTCCTAGGGTCAAGGGCAAGGACCATTTGAGGGACCAATGGTGTTAACACTGTGTGCTCCCTGCTCCAAGCTGGGCTGGGGCAAAGGCACAGGCAGCAGGAAGCCTTGCAGGAGAAAACCCAAGTGCACCTACTCCTAAGTGTTCCCCTGAATACTCCAGAAAAGGCCCCATCTCCTTCTGGACTAGAGGCAGGAGTAAGGCAGCTATCAGAGCCTTCTCTAATGCCTAAGGACAGGCCCTGAAACTGGGCAGTGAAAGTCCTCTGAGACTGAGAATGAGAATCACAATTGGTGCTCCCAAGGGTGCATGCAGCATCCTCCTGAGAAGGGCCTAGGGAAATTGGGGCCAGACCAGAGAGGCCATGGGCCCTGGCAGAGACCTGGTTGAGCTCAGGGCAGGCTAATCTGGAGGATCCAAGATGGCGCTGGGACCAAGGGCAGGCAGGGTGGGAGTCCTTGTTTGGACGTTAGCCATGTGGAAGGCAGCAAGGCCCAGAACTTGAGGCCCCCTCAGGCACATGGGCCATGAGCAGGACAATCTTTCAGATTTGGTGCCCAGGGGGGTCCTGACCAGCCTTTGTTGAACTGGATCAGCCCAGGAAAGCAAAGGTTTCTGAGCATGACCCATTTCCTGCCCCCTCCCAGGTGACCATTGACACCTGCAGGCCCACACACCCTGGCTCCAACCAGTACCAGTGCTCTATTTAAATTAAGTAAAATGTTCTTCATCATCTCTCAGGTCTTCTGACCATTTTGTTCGACAGCAGATGTCCTGAGATGCTCAGCACCAGATGGCAGTAGACATTCCATGGCTTCCTGGGACCCTCCAGCCAAAAGACATTCTGACTGTGACCCACACAGGTGAAAAGTGCCCTGCACTTGGGGGCCTGAAGATCTGGGGAGGCTTCCAGGGGAGGCAGACAGGAGCCTAGTACATCAAGGCCATCCACAACCAACACCACCAAAGAGTGACGAACTAATGGTCACAGACATCTGCCCTGCAGCTCTGGGAAATGTGTGCCCGGCATTGGCAAGAGGTTCAGCACTGAGGGCCTGGCCCTCTGCATATGGCACAGTTCTCTGCCCGGGCTGCCCAGGTGGGTAGGGAGAAGAGAGAGAGGCTGGCACTGGTGGTGCAACTGCAGAGAGCCCCAGAGGCTGGTGTGCGACACCCAGAATGGGGCTCAAATGACCCACAAGACACCTAGAATGGTTCCCGTAGTGTCCATGTCATCTCCCAACAGAGGTGCAGGAGCAGGACACATTCCCTAATATGCCCCAAGTCTCAGCGCCAGGTGGGCTTACTTTTGAAGCCCTCACCCAGACCCCCAAGATGTGCTTCGTTACCTGCACCTGCCTATATGGCCAGCACTCGAGGCCCCACGCTGCACCCTACAGAGCCAGGCAACCAGGCTGCCTGTGGAGCCCTGGGCACGGTCCCTCAGGAAGCCAGATAAGAAGCAGCTTCCAAACATACACCGATGTGAACCGGGAGAGGGTGGCAACAGCTCAAAGCTCAAAGCCCCACGAGGAGAAGCAAACGCAGGTCTCTCCGGGAGTGAGCTGAGATAGAGGGACAAGGAGGAAATGGTCATGGTGGGCCCAGGAGAGGGTGAGGAATAGACACACCTGTGCCCATGGATATGAGGGCGGCTGGTGAACTAGAGCCACAAGCTTCCTCTTCCTTGGAATGTGGCCACTTCAAGCATTTGGTGAAGACTATGGACTTTTCCCAGAGAAAAAGTAGAAAACACATGGGCACACACATACTTGCGCACACATACACAGGCACGCTTTTCCATACAACCTCACGGAGCTTCTGGAGCCTATGAACCCAAGAAGACAGCCCCTGAAGAGAGGACATCAGATGTATTTTGTGCATTAATAAGAACAAGTATTATGAATCACTTTTTGCTTCCTTACTTACTGATTTTCTGTCTCCTAGGCTAGACTATAAGTTCCATGAGAGCAGAAACCTGGACTCTGTCATTCTCTGAATCCCCAGTACCTAAAACAGAACTTGGCATACAGAAGGCACATAATAAATACTTGCTGGTTGAATAAACAGATCTAGAACCTTCCGCTTGCGCACTCAGAAGCCGCTCTGGCCTTGCTCTCATTAATCACCAAAGTGGCGTGGGGCTAACCACAGAAAAGATGTGAACTTCTTTATGAGCTGGACTCGGCAACTTCAGACTCCCTGGCACCAGAACTAGACCCTGGCATCAATTCCACACCAGCCTCCTCAGAAGCAGACAGCCCTGGAGCCAAGCGCTAGCCCTTCCCGTTGGGAGTCTAGGCTGAGACGGTAGGGCATGCAGAATTCCAGGGTCTGCAGGTGCTGCCTGGAAGCCTTGCCCTGAGGACACTGCCCACTGGCCCTGGAGCCTAGCATGTGTACCTCTGCCTCTGGGCCTTGGTATTGCAAGGCAGTGGTGGGGGTTCCACACTGCTCACCATTGATATCCACTAATGGATTTCTTTGTGGAAAGGAACAAACTGCTCCACAGTGAGACTGGCCAAGGCCGCCCCAGCGTGCAGGCTGGTGTCTCGGGCATGCTAATTACTGCGCTGTCTGAGTACATCTGATCAGCCTCCCCCACCACTGTTCCATAACCGACACGCTAATCTGTCCCCACCTGATGGCTTCCAAGCAGGCCGGGGACCTACTAATCAACCCTAATGTGGACAGTTGAGAAAGGAAGAAAATTATAACCCTGAGATTAAACACCGTGATGTCAGCTCCTAGAAGATCGTGATTCACTTAGCTTCCTTTGTAGTGCATTTCAAGGACTATTAGCTGAAATCGCTCATTGCATTCAGGTCCCCAGATATAATCCTGGCTGTTCCACTCTTTCTTTCCCATGTGTGACAGAATTCCAGAAAGCCAGCATGACACAATTGTGTGGTGGACGTTATACAGGTGGATTATCAAACTAACACACCTTTGGAAAGCATAAAGGGTATGCAATTGTTTGAACGAATTCAGGCATGATCATTTTCTTAGCATGGAAACACAACCCCTGTGATGGGCAGCAGGGTATCTGGAAAAGGCAATGGAATTTGTTTAACAGCTTTATGGAAGTATAATTGATATGCAATAAATTACAAATACCACAGGGGAGCCTGGGTGGCTCAGTCGGTTGAGCGTCCGACTTCGGCTCAGGTCATGATCTCGCGGTCCGTGAGTTTGAGCCCCGCGTTGGGCTCTGTGCTGACCTCTTAGAGCCTGGAGCCTGTTTCAGATTCTGTGTCTCCCTCTCTCTGACCCTCCCCCGTTCATGCTCTGTCTCTCTCTGTCTCAAAAATAAATGAACATTAAAAAATTTTTTTTTAAATTACAAATACCACAGTGTACAATTTAAAATATTTTTGACATACGTATCACCACAGTCAGGATGGTGAACATATTCATGACCCCCCCCGCAAGTTGTCCTTATGCCCCTCTCTGTTCCTTCCTACACACACCCTGTCCCCAAGCAACCACTGATCTGCTTCTGTCACTATAGAATTATCACTATAATTATCACTATAATTCTAGAGTTCAATATAAATGGAATCATTCAGTATATATTCTTTTTGGTCTTCTTTCACTTAGTCTAATTGTTTTTAAATTCATCCATGCTGTTGCTTTTACCAATAATTGTCTCCATTTTATTGCTGAGTAGTATTCCACTGCACAGATGCACCACAATTTATCCATTCACTTGTTGATGAACACTTCAGTTGTTTCCTATTGGGGGCTATTACAAATTCAGCTGCTATATAAGTTTTTGTGTGGACAGGGGCAGCTGGGTGGCTCAGTCAGTTAAGCATCTGACTTTGACTCAGGTCATGATCTTGCGGTTCATGAGTTCAAGCCCTGCCTCAGGCTCTGTGCTGACAGCTCAGAGACTGGAGCCTGCTTCAGATTCTGTGTCTCCTCCTCTCCCTGCCCCTCCCCTGCTCATGCTCTCTCTCTCTCTCTCTCTCTCTCTCTCTCTCTCTCTCTTTCTCTCTCAAAAATAAATAAACATTTTTAAATTTTTTTAAAGAAGTTTTTGTGTGGGCATAGGCTTTCATTCCTACAAATAGAATGACTAATATGATAGGTGTGTGGCTTGTATAATAGGTAACTATTTAAGGAACTGTGAAATGCCTGGGTGGCTCAGTTGGTTGAGCATCCAACTCTTGATTTTGGCTCAGGTCACGATCCCAGGGTTGAAGGATTGAGCCCCATGTCAGGCTCTGTGCTGAGCATGGAGCCTGCTTGAGATTCTCTCTCTCTCTCTCTCTCTCTCTCTCTCTCTCTCTCTCTCTCCCTCTACCCCTCTGCAGCTTACGCACACTTTCGCGCACACACACGTGCGCTCTCTCTCTCTCTCTCTCAAAAAAAAAAAAGAAAGAAAAAATAAAGAAAAGAAAAGAAAACCGTCAAGCCCCTTCTCCAAAGAGGCAGTGCTATTTTATATTCCTATCAGCAGTGTATAAGAATTACAGTTGCTCTGAACCTCACTAATGCCTGGTATTATCCTCCTTCTTTAATCTCAGCCACTCTAATAGGTACGTGGTAGCTTTTAGTTGCAAATTTTTTTAGTTTATTTATTTATTTTGAGAGAGAGAAAGTGCATGTACATGAGCAGGGATGGGGGGGTGGGGAGAGAGGTGGGGGGGTGGGAATCCCAAGCAGGCTCCACACTGTCAGAGTGGAACCCGACACAGGGCTGGAACCCAGGAATCTGCGAGATGATGACCTGAGCCGAAATCAAGAGTCAGATGCTTAACTGACTGAGCCACCTGGGAGCTACTTTAGGTGCAGTTTTAATTTGCATTTCCCTAATCACTAGGAAGCATCTTTCCATGCGCCTATTTGCCATCCATATATCTTTGTTTGTAAAGTTGTATTCAAATATTTTGCTCATCCTTCATTATGGTGTTTGTTACCACTGAATGTTAAGAGTTTTCTACCTTCTATATGTGAATCCTTTATCAGATATGTGATTTGTAAATATTTTCTCCCAGGCTGCGGTTTGTCTTTTTATTCTCTTAACAGTGCCCTTCAAAGAGCTTAATTCTTAAAGAGGTCTTAATTTTCATGAAATCCAGCCTGTCAATTTTTTTTTAAGGATTGTGCTTTTGGTGTTTTATCTAAGAAATCTTTGCCTAACCTAAGGCCACGACAATTTTCTATTGTGCTTTCTCATAGAAGCTTTATAGTTTCAGACTTTTCACATCTGTGATCCATTCTTCACTTATTTTTTATATATAGTACAAGGTAGGGGTTGAAGTTTCTTTCTTTGCACAAAGATATTTGCTTGTTCAAGCACCATTTGTTGAAAAAAATATACTTTCTCTACTGAATTACCTTTGTGCCTCTGTTGAAAATCAATCATCCATATATGTGGGAGTCTATTTTGGGGTTCTCTATTCTGTTCCAGTGGTCCACCTGTCTATGTTTACAGCAAAAACACACTGTCTTCATTAATGTAGCTTTTTAATATTCTGAAGTCATGAAGTTAGTTCTGCAAATTTATTCTTCCTTTTCAAAGTGGTTTTGGCTATTTGGGGTACTTTGCATTTCCTTATGAATATTAAAACCAGTGTGTCAATTTCTACTCCACACAAAAGCACACTGGGATCTTTATTGGGATGCATTGAATCCATAGAGTAATTTGAGAAGAATTGATATTTCAATACTAATGAGTCTTCCAATCTGTAAACATGGTGAATCTCTCCATTGATATATGTCTTCATTTCTTTCAGTAATGTTATATAGTTCTCAGTGTACGGGTCTTGCTGATTTTTGTCAGATGGATCCCTAAGGATTTCACATTTTTATGCCATTATAAATAGTATTTAAATAGTATTGTTTTTGACTGCAGTCATCGATTCCTAGCATACAGATATAATTGATTTTTGTTTATTGATATTTTTTACATTGTAATGTTGCTAAACTTGTTAATTCTAGTAGCTTTTTTATAGATCGCATTGAATTTTTCACCTAGATGATCATGTCATCTGTAAATAAAAAGTTTTAATTTTTCCTTCCTAATCTAGATGTTTTGTTTTGTTTCGTTTTGTTTTTGGCCTAATTGCACCGGCTAAAACCTCAGATACAATGTTGAACCGATACGGTGAGAGTGAAACTTTCTGTTTTGTTCCTGATCTTAAGGAGAAAGTACTGTCTTCATCATTAAGTAGGAGGTTAGCTGGAGGTTGTTCACACATGCCCTTTATAAGATAGAGAAGTTCCCATATATCCCTAGTTTGCTGAGGGTTTTAATAGAACCAGATGTTGGATTTTGTCAACTGCTTTTTTTCTGAAGCACAATCATACGGTTTTTCTTCTTAAATCTGTACTCATGGGGGAATCACATCAATTGAATTTTTAGTGCTAAAGCAAGCTTGCATCACTGGACTAAGTAAGCCCCACTTGGTCATAATACATTATCCCTTTTATATGCTGTTGATAACATTTTGTTGAGGTTTTTATGGGTCTGTGTTTATAAAAGATAATGGTTTGGTTTTTTGGTAATGTCAGTTTTAGTATCAGAGTAATACCAATCTCATAGCATTCCCTTCTCTTCAATTTTCTGGAGGACCATATAAAATTGATAATATTTATTCCTCAACTATATGGCAGAATTCAAGAGTGAATCCAGCCTGGTCTGGAGTTTTCCTTCTCACAGATTTTTTAACTATATATTCAATTTCTTTATCAGATATAGGACTGTTCAAATTTCCCATTTCTCCTTGAGGGTGTTTTAGTAGCTCGTGTCTTTCAAGAAATTAGTTCATTTCAGCTTGCTTGTCAAATCTGTTGGTGTAAAGTTTTTCACAATCCCTTATTATTCTTTTAATGCCTGTAGAATCTGTAGTAATGCCACTTCTCTCATTCCTGATGTTGGTAATTTGTGCTTTCTCTTTTTTCCTGATCAGTTTTTCTAGAGGTTTATCAATTTTACCTTCAGGAAGAACCAGCATTTGGTTTCATATATTTTCTCTATTGTTTTTCTGTTTTCTATTTCTTTGCTTTCCACTCTGATCTTTTTTTTCTTCTACTTATTCAAATTTCATTTGCTATTCTATTTCTAGTTTCTTAAGTGGAAGGTGAGATCATTGATTTGAGACCTTTCTGCCTTTCTAAGAGGCAAAAGAACTTGAAGCCACATAGACATCAGTTTTTGTAACTTTTTGGCTACATGACCTTAGTCTAGTTAAAATAACATGTCTGAACTTCAGTTTTATCATCTGGAAATGGGAGCAAAAGTACCTACCTTTTTTTAAAGTTTATTTATTTATTTTGAGAGAGAGTGTGTGCACAAGTGGAGGAGGGGCAGAGGGAGAGGGAGAGAGAGAATCCCAAGCAGGCTCTGCACTGTCAGGAAAGAGTTCAGTGTGAGGCTTGAACTCACACCGTGATATCATGACCTGAGCCAAAGTCAGACACTCAACTGACTGCACTACCCAGGTGCCCCGAAAGTACGTACCATTTAAAGCTGTTATGAGAATTCGTTGAGATCGAATTTCAAACCCAGGACCAAATTTTAAATCCAATACTAGCACAGTAATTCTTCAATATGTGCTTCTTACCTTCCTATCACAAGCAATCATCCCCATCCCCTCCTTGGGTGACACCTAAGGGCATATAAGTACCCCACAGCCACAGATACAGAAATTGATGCAGTCACAAAAGTCCAGCAGACCTGATCTATTCATTCAGAGAGTGCAGAAACCAACTCCCAAACAGAACCACCTGTTCCTGTGGATTAACTTTACAGGTACAACCAGAAACCCAAAGACAACGTTCCATGACACCAATGGGCTTTGTGGGCATCCCAAAGAACAACCAAGAAAAGGTATCCCTAGGCCCTTTCAACTCACCTTAGCATTTAAACCTTCAATTAAAAATCCTCAGAGAGGGGCGCCTGGGTGGTTCAGTCGGGTAAGCCTCCAACTTTGACACGGGTCATGATCTCACAGTTAGTGGGTTCGAGCCCTGCGTTGGGCTCTGCACTGACAGTGCAAAGCCTACTTGGGATTCTCTCTCTCTCCCTCTCTGCCCCTCCCCCCTTCTCAAAACGAATAAATAAACTTTAAAAACAATCCTCAGAGAGCACAGATCTTTATGGATTGTAGTAGGGAAAATATGGTCTGGATCTGTGACCTCAGACTAGTTACTTAATCTTCCTGAGGCTCAACTTCATCACCGGCAAAATCCGAGACATAGATGGAGTACCTTACCCAAGTTTGCATTCGCTACAAGGGGTGGCCTCAGACAGTCTGCACCAGAGCCCAAGTGCTAAACCACCATCCACTGCTGCTAATTACACTATCCTCCCAGGGTTTTGTGAGATTTAATGAACGTATCCAAGGGGCCCAACACTGAACAAGGCCAGGAAATGTGAGATCCCGGGAGGAACCAGAGGGCCGGGGAGCCACAGGCAGAACAGGTGACATTCGCGGCAGCTGCACAGGTGGGGAGATGCACTGGGGCCACTCTTGGAGCTGCTCTTGTTCCAGTGGAGATATTTACACTGCAGGAGGCACCACGTCTGCTCGGGCTGAGCTGAGCCTCGAGCTGATTTGCACCTGGAATTGACTATTATTGATTCATTTCCATATGGCAGCTTCATGGGAGAATTCATTCAAGAAGCGCCCACCACCCATTTCTAAGAGCTTCTACTCTGCACCTGCTACCTAAGACGTGCAAGTAGAGACGCCAGAGCCATAGGAACCACCGCAGTCCTACTAGTCGTAGGGAACTAAGAAGAAGAGATCTGCCCACAGTCCACTGATTGGTGATGGTGGATCTGGGTGGAGACGAGAGTCTCCAGGCTTTTGCCCTGCTCTGTCCTGCCCATCTTTTGCAGGTCCAGGAGACAGATCCTCAAAGAGCACTGATGAGTGACACATACCTGCTCAAAGTGACACATGGAACAAAGTGAATATTAGAGTGAGCATGTGTGGCCACACACACACACACACACACACACACACAAAAGGAAGCTGTGGCTGTCCCACCGACAGATACCTCAAGAAAATGTCAGTGGTGCCCTCAGGGCAGGAAGGTGTGCACAAAGGGGAGGGTGTGCAAAAGGGAATTTGATTTTTAGTTTATACAGGTCAGTGTTTACCCCTTCACATATTCTCATTGCCGGAGAAACCTATTTACTTTGGGGAGCCACTGAGAGCCCTTGCTTTGGTGCTCTGGGTGAGGGGGGAGCTTGCAGCTGATGTCACCTTCCAGGCCCTTCATTTTTGCCTGCAAACTTACCTGACTTTATCTGCCACAACCCCCAGACTCAGACATTTGATGCTTTACTCAGGCCCGTCTCCTCCCAGGGAGACCCCTCCTTGTCTCCATCCACCCAAATCCTCCCTGAGCATCAGGGTCCAGCATGGGTTTCCTCGTGATCCAGCCCCAGGCTGGATCCACTATACCCTTAATAATCCTCTGCGTCACCATCTCGTCCCCACCTCGAAGCAGACAATAAATACTGGAGAGTGGGACATGCGGTGTGGCACTAAACTGACTCCCCAAAATAAAAAGCCCTGATGTGTGTAGCACCTGCTGATCTCCATGGTGTGAATACTCACACATGGCCGATTTCTGCTACCAAAGTGCTGTCACTGAGAAGAGGCAGCCCAGTGGTCCTTGTAAGCCCATGCATAGGGTTCCAGGGGACCATGCAGACCTCCACCCCTCACTGCCCCTGTCCCAACACAGGTGGGGGTCCAAGCCTCACTGTGTCATGGCCACAGCCTGGCTTTATGGCCAGGGCCTCTGGTCACCGCAGCTCCAAAGTGGACCCCCTGGGTGGAAAGCTCCCACAGCCCCTGTCCCAGTACTGGCTGTCCCTGGCACACCAGCCCCGTCCTGCAGGTCCACCTGGTACCCCATACTCACTTTGATCTCCCCCCACCACAACAAGCCAGGATAACTGGAAGTTCACAGAAGAATTTCACCTTGAGCTGCCCTGTGCCCTCCAGGGAAACCTTGTGCCGACGTGGAAGGAGGGAAATTTATTGATCTTCCTCAGTGACTGTTAGCAAGATTCATAGCCGTGTAATACATTCATCTGCACCTATGACTCTAATTACCACAGGCATCTGAGATGCATGTATGTGTGCATGCATGCTCGTGTGTGTGTGTGTGTGTGTGTGTGTGTGTGTGTGTGTGTGTGAGCCTCCAGATCTCTGGTCCTTTTACTTCTGTTACATCTAACCCATTTCATAAAATAAGCATTCGCTCAGTACCTCTTCCATGCTCCCAGCTCCCTTAGGGTGGTCCCTCTGGGAAGTCTCCGCTCCCACTCGGCAGTCCTGGCTCCAGGACCATCTCTCCCATTTGTCTCCTAGCCCTGGGTGTCCTGGTACCTTCCTACAGTTGTTAGTCTGGGATGCTTCCACATCACCCCTGCCAAAACGTGTCAGTGGCTCGCCATGTTAAACTCCCCCCTCTGAAGGACGCAGAGTGGGCTGGGTCTCCCTGGCTGCACCCCGCCTAGTAGCCAGGACACGAGGAGTCTCAAGGAATAATGAGAACAGGCTGGAGAAAGGAGGTGAGGGACAGACCTTGAAGGTCATAGGACCACCTGAAGGGATCTAAACTCGACTCTTGAGGAGGAGGGGTGCCACTGTCAGGCTCTAAGCAGAGCGCTGAACTCAGGAATCCTGTGACTTTTGGTGGCAGGGTGAAGAATGAATGGATGTCTTCGAAAGGTACAACATGTGAATCCACACCACACACACACACACACACACACACACACACACACACACACAGGCTCCCAAGAGACCACACTCTTCTCCAATACCTTCAGAAAGCAAAGCGGACAAAGGTGGAAACAACCCAAATGTCTACTGACAGAAGAATGGCCAAACTAAATGTGGTCTGTACACACCATGGAACATTATTCGGCCTTAAAAACGAAGGAAATTCCCACACATACTATGACATGAAGGAACCTTGAAGACATGGGGCTGTAAAATAAGCCAATCACAGGTATATAAATGTTGTGTGATCCCACCTGTGAGGTACCTAGAGCAGTCAAATTCACAGGGACAGAAAGGGGGTGGCCGCCAGGCACTAGGGGGCACTAGTGTTCACTGGGGACACAGTTCTGGTTTTACAAGGTGAAGAGTTCTGGAGATGGATGGTGGTGATGGCTGCTCAACGCTGGGAATGTACTAAATGCCACTGAGCTACACACTTGAAAATTACTCCAAAGGTAATTTTTATATTGTATATGCTTTACCACAATAAAAAAAAAAAAGGCAAAAAAAGCAAAGTGGGAAGTTCCCAGTGTTGAGAGATGATGCAAAGATCTTGGGAGAAGGGGAAGCCTTTGATTATGACTTGTCACCCAAAGACTCTTGCCCCCATTGGAGGTGAACTAGGAACAAGGACCTTTCCTGCCACAGTGCCCCTGGGGGACTCTGAGAGATGGGAGAAGTCCCTTCTAGTCCAGACCAGCTCTGACTGGTGGACAGCTCCTAATTCCTGAACCACTTTTCCTGACCAGAGGCCCTGCTCCTGGGGCAACTTAGAGTGGACTGGACTCCTCGACTCACATCAGCCCTGCCCCCAGGCCCATCCACTGCTCCTCCTGAGAGCTTGGGGTCCCTCCTCTACACGCTCATGTCAGCCTGAACTCATCAGCACCAGACAGGCGTGATCCCTTCAAAGCAAGACACAGGGACCACTCCCCGCCACAGCCCGCCCCCACCGAGCGACCCAAATTCCCAAATCGTTTCTCACGAGAGCTGCGGCTGACCTCAGAGGGCCCCTGCTCCATTTCATCTGGTTCTCTGATTTTGGATTTTGGCCCTGAACTTCTGCCTAATCACATTTCTCCTCAGTAACATCGCAGCCAAGAATTTATCTTCCTCCAAGCCATCAAAAAGCCGGGGACCAGGACAAGGTCTGTTCTCCTCCAAAACACTTCTCTCCCTGTGTGCCTTATTTTGGTACCTGGCAGCTCACCACCATCCTTCTAGATTCCTAATTAGAAAACAGAGTCCCCTGGAACTCGGCAACCCTGCTTTCTAGCAATACATCCCACAGAAATACGCAGACACGTGCACGAAGCTGTACGTTCCACACAGAGCCGCCTGCAAGTGCACAGTAACTAGAAACCACCTAAATGAGGAAACGGATCAATAAAGCCCACAGTCCACCCTGAGGAATGCTGGGCGGCAGGTGACGAGAGCAAGCGAGAGCCAAGTGAGCCGGCACGGAATGAAAAGCTCCAAAGCACCCCAAGCGGAAAGCTCGACACAAAACAATACATGAAGCGTGGTCCTGCTTCTGCTTTTGAAAAGAGCCACGTGCATGAATGCGAACGTCTGCACGTATGTGTGACGTGACCAGGAAAGTCCTCTAATTACCTCTCAAGAGGAGAGCAGGTATGTGGGAGAGGGAGAAGAGGGAGCGTGGAGGGTGTATAATTTTCCTTGATGCCCATGTCGTTTGCGTTTTTTCAACAAGAACAGATTCATTCCCTGTGTTACTTACAGAATTAAAAGTATCTTCAAGGAAAAGAAAGCAGAGTGGTCTACCTTTCCATGTTTCCTCACCACCCTTAGGATACACAGCCCCTCAGCCACCTGGTTGGGCACTCCATGTCAGTCCTTGATCCCAGAGACTAGACTCCAGCCAGGCATAAACCTAGGCCAGCCCAGAACATCTCTGTTTTCTCTCAGTCTGGGCCCCACACCTGCCCTTCACCCCCTGCCCAGGCCTCCTCACTCCACCAGGACTCAACTCAGCTCCAGCAGGCCTCCCCAGGCTCTGCCAGGCGGGCAGAGCTCACCCCCTACAGCTCAGATGGCCCTCATCGCTCGACCTCCATCACAAGCCTTGTCCCCGCTCATGGCAGTTACCCTTGGGGCCAAGGAGGCAAAGGCCGCACCCGCCTCACTCACCTCCAGCTCTCCACACAGCACCTGGGCCTCACACAGCACCTGGAGTTCAATGGGCATCTGTCCGATGGAGCCAGACTGACTGGGTACAGGAGGCCCCGCTCTGGACAACCAAGAACGCCAGAACAGGCATCCACAGATTCCATGACCTCTTTCAAAGCCAGCCTGCAGGAAGCTCCCATAGGGCAGTCTGGCCCCTGCCCTCTGGGGCTCTCCTGATCCTGCAAAAATGGGACCTGCTAGGGACCCACCAGACCATGAGAGGGTTATACTCTGAACAGTCAGCGAACTGGGCTCGTCTGAGAAACAGCCAAACAAAGCCCACCTCTGCACATGCTTTAAAGTGAGCCAGGGCACCAGGGTGGCTCAGTCAGTTAAGCCTCCAACTCTTGGTTTCAGCGCAGGTCATGATCTCATGACTCGTGAGTTTGAGCCCCGCATCAGGCTTCATGCTGACAGCGTGGAGCCTGCTTGGGACTCTCTCTCTCACCCTGTCTCTCTGCCCCTCCCCCACTCACTCTCCCTGTCTCTCTCCCAAAATAAGTAAATAAAAACTAAAAAAATAAATAAATAAAGTGAGCCAGAGCTACCGCCCATCTGTCCTCGGTCCCTATGGCATAGATCCGGTTGCTCTGGGGGAATCCTTTGAAGTGCTGCAGAAGCCTGGTCCCTCTGAGGAGCCAGCCACCCGGCTTCTTTCTTCTGGAAGACTCAGAGCCCTGCAAGCCTCCCTTCCTTGCTGCCAAGAGAAGGTGGTTGCGGGGGTCCCTGCCACCCTCCCAGCCAGCACAACCACGGTGGCCCTGTCTTGATTTTCTAACTGCCACTTTCTTAACCTCAGCATCTGTGAGCCTCATTAGAAGCCTCTGCAAACCCTCTCCGGATGTGCACAGGAAAGAAACAAACAAACAAGCCAACAGGCAGACAAGGCAACCCAAAACAATTAAACCAAAAAATTAAAAGACAGCATGCCAGGCCGACGTGAGGAGGTAGGTAAGGACAGCAGGCAAGTCCTCACGGGCACGACATCAGGCCACTTGGAAGATGACTTCCAGCAAGGAATTGGATAAACAGAAACCCACAGGGAAAGCAGTGTGTCAGGTGTGACCCTAGCTTCTGGTTCTGAGTGGGCTTGTCACCACTCCCAGAGCCTCCAGTGAGGTGGACAGCTGCCACCAAAATCAAAACTCCCAGTCTTCTTCTTACAATGGAGAATGGCCATACAATGCAATTTTGTGCAATTTCGTGCAATTTCAGCTTTTTCACGTTCCAGGATGAGGCGACCAAGGAGGTCAGGCTTCCGTTCTCAAGCATTGCCGCTGGGCAGGAGAGTTCCCACAGGAGGGCAGGCCTCCGTGTCACAGCACACATCTCACATCAGAAGAGGGGAAAGCTGACCACGGACACGAGTCGCCCCTGGCCAGGCCACCTGAGTCTGCATGTCCCAGCCCCACCCACCCTTCCCACGGATGCCTCACTTCCCAGCACTCGGTCATGTAAACTGCCGGCCCCCCCAAACCTCCCTCCTGTTGAACACGCCATTTCACATCCTGATTGTTCCTGGGATTTCCTTGCCCCCTCCTCTGCCCGAAACCCTCCTTGCTCCCAGCTATAATTCAAACTCCACCATCTCCCTGGGCAGTTTGTTCAGCACTAGGCTCAAAGGCCAATAAGCTGGTGCTGTCCTGGGTACTGAAGAGGAACAGGAACAGTGAAAAGTGGCCTGGGGTCACCGGGAGCTCCATCCTTCAGACCCAGCATTTCATTTCGACTTCCCCAGAACCCCTGAGGTAGGCATCTTTATTATCCCTGTTACCAAAGGGAGAAAACTAAAGATGAAAAAGATTTGTCCACGTGCCCAGAAATAAGTCTGAAGAAGGCTGAGGCAGGAATGACACCCAAGTCCTCCAGCAGGCTCACCCACAAAACCAAGGCAGACACTACAGCCTTCATCATGATATGAACATTTGTTCCTCCTGGGAAACTGTGGAGAGAACTTTCAGGTGAACTGAGCCTGTTTGAACTCTCATCGGGCCCTGGCCTCCAGATACACAGAATCTCCCTACACACCTGCCAAAGGAGGAAAATATAGGCAGAAATTCAGTAGGCTGAACACACTGGTTCACTGCTGGGACTGGAGGAGGGCGAGTCTTTGGCTTTGTACATCTTTGGACTCCATAGAAATTATGTATCACTGTTGTAACTGGAAATTTTAGACAGACTTCCAGTTATGGAATGAGTAAATCAGGAGATGAAAGGTACAGCACAAGGAATACAATTTGTAATAACGTTATACCTTGACAGAATGCTGCTACATTTGTGGCAAACACAGCATAACATACAGCCTTGTCCAATCACACTATGGTGTACCTGAAACTAATGTAACATTGTGAGTCAACTATACTTCTATTTAAAAAAAAAACTCAAATAGGGACACCTGGCTGGCTCAGTCGGTTAAGTGTCTGACTCTTGATTTCAGCTCTGATTATAATCTCATGGTTTGTGAGTTCGAGCCCCACATGGGGCTCTGGGCTGACAGTGTGGAGCCTGCTTGGGATTCTCTCTCTGCCTCTCTGTCTTCCCCTCCCCTGCTCGCTCACTCTCTCTCTCTCAAAAATAAATAAATAAAATAAACCTTAAAAAATCTCAAGTGGGGTGCCTGGGTGGCTCAGTCAGTTGGCATCTGACTTCAGCTCAGGTCATGATCTCACCGTTCATGAGTTTGAGCCCCACGTCGGGCTCTGTGCTGACAGCTCAGAGCCTGGAGCTTGCTTCAGATTCTGTCTCCCTCTCTCTCTGTCCCTCCCCACCCCTCTCTCTCTCTCTCTCTCTCTCCTCTCTCTCAGTAATAAATAAACATTAAAAAAATTTTTTTAAATCTCAAATAAACAAATGCTTCCTAGAAGAATAAATGGGCAATGAAATGTCCCAAAATACAGATTCCTTCATTCACTCGCTCGTCGAATATTTAATGAGCACCTACTATGTTCCAGCTGCTGTTCTAAATGCTGGCTATGCAGCATCATTCAACAAAACAGACCAAATCCCTGCCTGTACGGAACTCACATTCTAGTTGGGGTAAGACACACATCAAAAAATAGATAAATGGCAGTGGATTTAATGAAAACAAATAAGGCAGGAAGGGAAAAGGGGTGCCAAGAGGAAAAAGAGTTCATCTTCAAAAGAGTTAGTGAGGGAAGGCAGATGGGATTAAAGCCAGGCCCTGAAGGTGAGGAAACAGTCTGAAGATATCTAACTTCTTGGTGGGAAGAGTGTCCCAGCAGAGGAAACAGCCAGCACAAAGGTTCTGAGGCCAGACTGCACCTGGTATGTTCACATAGCAGCAAGGACTAGAGGGGAATAGATAGGATTGGGGGGAAAGGGGCCATGACAGTGGGCAAGACATGAAGGCAGGGCAGTGGCTGTTACTCCCATACAAAATGGAAAGCTCCAGTGGCCACAGTGGACGTTTGGGTTAACATCCGAGGTTCCCACAGGACACTTTACACCTTCACACCTTCGGGTGCCCCAGCACCTTCCTGCCTCCTGAGACTCCCAAGGGGAAGGATGTTCCGAAAACTGTTTCAGAGATCCTGTCTGGATGCAAGCCAAGCCAGTCCCACCAGCCGCCCTCCCACAGAACCCTGCTGTAGCCTCCAGCCAGCCAGGTCAGCGCCGAGCACCAGGCAAGAGAAACCCACTTCCCAGGCCTCAGCTGAGATCCCCTTGCAAAAGGCAAAGGAAAACTTTTAAAGCATAAGGTCCCAACCCCACTACTGTGTGCCAAGCACATGCTAAAAGCCAGGTTCTACCACCAGCCTAGGAGGGAAGTGCTGTGATACGCATCTTACAGACCAGGAAAACCAAGGCTTCAAAGGGTACACGGCTCCCCCAGGATGCAGTAAACAGTGCAGCAGGGACTTGAACCTAGTTCTTTCTGACACTACAGCCTGTGTTCACAATCACCCCAATGAGAAGCCTTCTCTGTCCAGTGACCAGATGTCAGAGCTCTCATCCTGGCTGGAGATGGCTTTGGCCTGAGTGCCAGCCACGGTTGCCAAAGGGCTTCCCTGTCTCCCCTTGCCCCTCCCCTGCCATCCACACCTCCCAGTCCCACTCCCTCTCTCCTGGCCAGCCACACTGACACTCTAGGTCCCTAAGAACCTTCTTTAGGAACAGAAAGGCAGCTACAGGGAGGCTGCACATGGGCCCCAGGCACAGGGCCTGTGGCCACCCAACCAGTGCTGAAGTGACTGGGGCCAAGGACAGGTGACCTACAATTTTCTTTCTTCAAAACATATGTTGCTATATCTAGCAATATTCTACCCCTTCATTGGACTGGTAGTTACTCTGGTGCATACATTTGTCAAACCCATCAAATATCACACACCTAAGGAGTATATTTTATTGCATGTCAGTTACACCTCAATATAGTTCATTACAAAAAATGAAGGCGCTCTCGTGACATTGCTGGGTCCTGTTAGGAAACAGCCATGCTTTCCCTGACAGAACGGTAGGAGGTGATTTAACTGAGGCCTTGAAGAGGACACGGTATTTCATTTCACCGAGGGGCGGGGGACAGATCCAATCTGAGCCAATGGTCTTCCCAGACGTTGGGGCCACATCACATGGTACTCTTCCTGGAATTCTGGCATTTAACAACAAAACCTACTTCCTCTTGTGTGCTGGGGTCAATGGGATCAAAGCAATCAGGACCAGCAGGAGAGGGTTGACAATGGGGCCATATCTGTCTTCCAAGGGGACTTTCTGGCATGGTGTAGAGGAGGAAAGCACAGAAGGTCTGGCCAAGTTCTTGCTGTGGCGGCTACTGTGGCCTCCAGCTGCACAAGGGGGCATATGTGGGGGCCAGTGCAGGCTTGTCTTCCCGTTCTTTATCCATGCCTGTATCAGGCCTTTCCTCCCATCCCCAGATGCACTCTGGAATCTGGCAGAGGGGTGAGGGAACTTCAGACTTAATGAACTTTAATCTTCTAGGGAATGCTACAATTAACATGCCCTGAAGTATAGTTGCTTTGTAATTAGATGGAAGAACAAAACCCAAAACACTCGTCCTGGTAAAGTTATTGTCGAACTTCTTGGTAGGTTTCCTAGCAATTAAACTCACTTACTCATTTCATCTAGAAAAAGCATTTATTACTTCAATTTAAACTAATGCCATAATGATACAATGTGTGTTATTAATGAGATCCTCAGTTGTCTGGCCTGCTTTGCCAGGGGCCAGAAAGAAGACGCTGTTGGTGCAGAGCATTAAAACAGCATTTGGTCTGGGGCGTCTGGGTGGCTCAGTCAGTTAAGCATTGGAGTCCTGATTTCCGCTCAGGTCATGATCTCACAGTTTTTCAGATCCAGCCCCACACTGGGCTGTGTGCTGACAGTGCAAAGCCTGCTTGGGATTCTCTCTCTCCCTCTCTCTCTCCCTCCTCCCAACTCTCTCTCAAAATAAATAAATAAACTTTTTTTTAAAAAATAGCATTTAGTCCAAATGATTCTTTCTTCTGGGCAGTTTCACTTCAAGAAGACTCAGGGGTAAGGTCCAATGGCTGACGGATGTTTGCTATGAGAACCAGTCAGGCTTTCCGGCTGAGGAGGTGTGACGGCTCACCAGAGCCACCTGTGACCATGTAGTGAATGTCCCCTGCAGGCGAGACACCTGACCCCCAAACTCTGTCTCCCTATGTACCAAGAACACAACCAAGATGTGGTCCAGGCCTCAGAACAAGCCACAGCAGAGATTCACCAGCTCAGAGACCAAGAGAAAAGAAGCAGCAATTGGGCCCCGCACTGGCTACAATTCCTGAGTAAATAAGTCTGACCAAGCACTTAAGCATGTGCCAGGCGCTGGTCTGAGCCCTTTGCATGTATTAACTAAATTAATCCCCACACTGACCCTATAAGCAGGGATCGTTATTTTATCCCCACTTTATAAACAGAGACTATGGCACAACTTGGGGGATATGCCCAGTATCACAGCTATAGAAGCAGAACTGGGATTCAACCCCAGCAGACTGTTCTTGAGCCCATGCCCCTAACCGCTACACTCAAGGTAATCCTGAGCCAGAGTGGAGGGGCAAACAGCTGGACCTCTCACGGCAACCCTCTGCAGAGGCCCTGTCGCCACACCCAGTCCTCCGATGGAAGAGCGCCAAGTACCTCCACTCCCGGTTCCCACACACAGTTTGCTATTATCACACAGACCACCTGCTTTGTGCCACAAACTCCGCTGAGTGCTTGCTCTCATAGCCTATGAATTCCCATCCCATTCCAGAGGTGAGGAAACTGAAGCTCCGAGAAGGTCTCCATGGGCAGTAAGAAGGAGGGAGGGGTGGCAAGCCACATTTTTTTTCTGTTTACTTATTTTTTGTACTTGGTACAAAACTCAAAAGGTATTTTTTTAAGTGCTGTGAAAAGCAGATCTCCCGTGCCTGTCCCAAGTCATTGTGTTTCTCTCTCTAAAACAACATTTCAGGGGCGCCTGGGTGGCGCAGTCGGTTAAGCGTCCGACTTCAGCCAGGTCACGATCTCGCAGTCCGTGAGTTCGAGCCCCGCGTCGGGCTCTGGGCTGATGGCTCAGGGCCTGGAGCCTGTTTCCGATTCTGTGTCTCCCTCTCTCTCTGCCCCTCCCCTGTTCATGCTCTGTCTCTCTCTGTCCCAAAAATAAACAAACGTTGAAAAAAAAAATTTTTAAAACAACATTTCACCACACGGATGGTGTGTGTACTCAAATACATATACACAAGCTTGCTTTTACACCAAGCAACCCTCCACACCTTTGTTCTCACTTGGCTATTGTCAGCTAACAGCGTCACGTGTTCGAACTCTTGCCTCACAGTACATAAAGAACTAGCATTCAACTATATATATATATCCTAATAGATTAACCAATTTGCTGAAGATGAGCATTTAGGTTGTTGGCAATTTCTGCTGTTACCAACAATGCTACAATAAATCTTTGTGTATTAAGAAGAGAGTCTACCTGCAATGTTTGCCATGCGGACCCAGAGGTGGTGAGCACAGCCGTGATACCCAGCTTTGGGAATCAGACGTGGCCAACCCCCTGTTCCTCAGCCGTATGACCCAGAATGAGCCTCTTTACTTCTCTGAGCCTCAGTTTCCCCGTAAAACAGGAATGGTGCGAACCCACCTGGAAGTGTTGCCATGAAATGATGTAAGCTGGCGCTGTTAAAGTGCCTGCATCGTGCTTGGCGCAGAGCGAGGGCTGGAGAGACAGGAGCTGTTACTCACTGACACCTAAGTCAGCTGGGGCATTCAGGTCCTGCCTGCAGCTTGGACTCCAGGCCTGGGGCTTGTCCTCAGTCTAATCACAGTTTCTCTCTATCCTTCCTTCTCTTTCATGAGCAGCCAGTGAGTCTGGACACAAGAGCTGAAGGACTGGGGCCATCCAGAGATGAAGACCCCCATGTCCTCTATCTGCCCTCAGGCCTCTGAATGGGCATGAAAAATAGGCCCAACAGCACCACCCGAGGTAGCAAGGTACAGCTCCCCGGGATTTCTGGGGGTCCTAAGCTCACTGTGGGCCTCTAAGGCCTGCCTGGACTATAGTCCAGCCTCACCCCTGGCCACTAACCACAATCCAGGCATATGATCTGTCTCTTCTTCACTGCTTCCAGGCCTTCCAGTGTGCTCTTCCCTCTTCCTGGGACACTCTTCCTACTCTCCTCCCTTTTGCCCCCATGACCTTTGTTTACCCAACTCCTAATAATCCTTAAGTCATTGCTTACATGTCACCTCCTGCAGGAAGCTCTCCTTAACCACCTTGCCACAGGCTGTGCAATCACCACCAAGAACAAGATTGGCCCTGGGCCATGGCAGAGTCATGGAGGAATGTCAGGCCATGGCTTCAGGGAAGGAGGCAGTCTAGCATCAGGAGCCACATGTGTCTTATGCTGGGACCTAACTGTGGGTACCCAGCCAGGAGGGCAACATCTGTCCTCAGTGCAGAGAGTGAGTTTTTGGAAGGAGAATATGACATTTGGGCAGGGAAGAACTCCTTAAATGAGAAGAAAAAGAGCTAACTGTATAAAAGGTGAATAAATCTAACAACAATATAATATAGAACTTCTGTGCATTAAGACAACTAACTGACAGAAGTTATCTCCCATACTTAAAAAAGAAAAGTCTCAATGTTTTGAAATGGGCAAAAATTTTAAATGGTAAACAGGCATTTCATAGAAAACAAAAATAGTTCATAAAGATAGGAAAAAATGCTCAATTTCATCTGTTATCAAGAAAATGTAAATTTAAATCATACTAAGATACCATGTCACATGAAAATCTTAAAAGTAAAAAGAATACCAGGTGTCGGTGAGGTTGGGGAGCTTTGAGAATTCTGGAACGTTGGAGACAGCAGTGTAAACAGGTAGAGATGCTTTGCAAAACAATGTGAAATAACCTAATAAATTGAAACATGCCTGGATAAAATACTCCAGCAATTCTGCTCCTCAGGATGGATTTTCAAAAAACTCTTTCACAAACTAGTGCAGCCACTCCAGGAAACAGTATGGAGGTTCCTCAAAAAGTTAAAAATGGAACTACCCTATGATGCTATAATCACACTACTGAGTATTTACCCAAAGAAAACAAAAACACTAATTCAGAGGGCTACAAGCACCCCAATGTTAAAGCAGCATTAATTACAATAGCCTAGATATGGAAGCAGCCCAAGTGTCCACTGACTAATAAACGGATAAAGAAAATCTGCTATATTATACAATGGAATACTACTCAGCCATAAAAAAGAATGAAATCTTGCCATTTGCAATGACATAGAAGGAGTTACAGAGTATTATGCTAAGTGAAACAAGTCAGAGAAAGAAAAATACCACACGATTTCACTCTTATGTGGAATTTGAGAAACAAAACAAATGAGCAAACAGGAAAAAAGAGAGAGACAAACCAAGAAATAGACTCTTAACTGTACAGAATGAACTGATGGATTATCAGAGGGGAGGTGGGTAGACAGATGGGTTAAATAGGTGATGGGGATTAAGGAGTGCATTTGTTGTGATGAGCACTGGCTGATTAAAATAAAAACTTTAAAAAAAAGAAATATTGAGAATATTTAAAACTTTAAACTTTAAGAAATAAATTAAAATGTGAATAAGTAAAAAAAAAAAAAAAGCCTCTTGCACAAACATCAAAAGTACAAGAATGTTCTAATTAGCATTATATGTAATAGCAAAAACCTGGAAATAACTCAAATGCCCAAAACAATAAAATGGATAATAAATCAGATGATACTATGCAACCATAGAAAATGACTGAATACACCTGAATCAGATGAATGGCTCTCAGAAACCTAATTTTGAGTGAAAAAGGCAGTCACAAAAGTGTATAGAAGTGCTATTCCATATATTTAAAGTTCACAAACAGGCCAAACCTAAGCAATATGTATTTCAGGATCCATACCTGTATGATAAGCTATCAGGAAAAGCAGGGAACTGGCTAGCACACTATCAGGTTAGTGGTTATGTCCCCTCAGTAAAGGAGGACATGATAGGAAAGGGACGCACATGGTTCCTTTACATTTTTTAACTGATATGGATTCATGGGAGTTTATTTATTATCATTCTTGTAACTTGGCATATACATTGTTACCATGTGTGACTTTTAGTTGTTTTAAATAATTTAAAAACTAGCAAAAGGGGTGCCTGGGCGGCTCAGTCGGTTGAGTGTCATGACTCTTGATTTCGGTTCAGTTCATGATATCGCGGTCTGTGAGATCGAGCCCCGTGTTGGGCTCTGAGCTGACAGCACAGAACCTGCTTGAGATTCTCTCTTTCCTCTCTCTTTCTCTGCCCCTTCCCGGATCATACTTGCACGTGCTCGCTCGCTCGCTCTCTCTCTCTCTCTCTCAAAATAAATAACCTTTATGTATGTACATACATACATAAATACATAAGAGCACAAATAGACAGTGGGCACTCACACAGACCCTGACCCACCCCCAGCCTGCAGACTGGTCCAGGGGCCAAGTGCAAGCTGCTGCACACTGGAGACGCTATAGAGAAAAGAGCACTGGTGTCCCGACTTCACATCCCAGCCCTGTGTAGCTTTAGCCAACTTCCTCTGTTTCTTTATCTGTGAAGAGTTCTTAGCAAAATCATCGTCCGTGGTGGGGACACGGTGAATATTTGTTGAATGAATGAGTCAAGACATCCAAGATTCCATCGTAACTAGCACCCTCATCCCAAATGTATTCCTGAGGGGGAAATTGTGGCTACAGCTTCTAGCACCCACCTCCCCACACACACAAATGAATATCCCAGAATTTGAAGTGGCACATCAGAAAGTTCTCTGTTCTGTTCGATCCAAACTTTTGGTATTTTAATGTTATAGATTTTCTCTCCCAAATGTCAGCTTCTCTTCTATTTTTCCTTTCGCTGTCACAACAAGCATACAAGTATTTTCAATGGAATTTTACCAAATGGCACATCTTACATTTTGTAAACTATATACATGCACACTCCTCTTCTCGCCCCTCTGCCAAGTTCTGTCTCAGGGCCCAGTGATTTTGCTTCTTTGACCCTCATCTCCTGACTCAAATGCCCAGTCCTAAGGTTCCACCCAGAGCAGGTTATTCCTGGGCTTAAAGAGAGGCCAGGGGCAAATGAGGAAGCATCAGGCCTCCTTAAGCAACAGGGGGAGCTTCTGTGTGACATTCACTAAAGCCCTGAGCACACCAGCCTAGGAATGCCAAGTCCATTCCAAATCACTCTTCCTTCCTTCTTGGCATCAACTTGCCCGGCTGGGGACAGGAAAGGGAAGCTGGAGCCTAGCAAACCCCAGATTACAGAAATAGGATGGTGCCTTGGCTAAGGGCGTGGGCATTAAGGTCAAAAAGAACCTCTCTGGGCATCATGTTCTTTATCTGTAAAACACAACAATAATCCCACCTCAGAGAGTTATTGAATGACATAAATATATATATGTAATATACATTTAATATACATAAAGATACTTGCAGATCAGGATTTTAAAAAAAAGTTGCCATATCCCCAAACCACTTCTGTTTGACTTTGGAAGGAATAAAACAGTCTTTACACTCAATTTGCTTTTTAATTGGGCTCATCTGCAGCTAGTGCTGCAGTGGTGGGGTGGAGGAGGGGACCTAAAGAGCTCTGGAGGCACCATTTGTCTTGGGCATATCAGCAGTGTAAGCCCACCTACTACTCTCAGACAAGCCAATGCCAGCCATGCTGAGAAAGCACTCACAACCTGCACTCATGGGCTGGAGATACCGCATCAAACAGCACATGGGTTGGAAAACAGGCCAGAGACTAGACTGTTGCATGAGCAGCACAGCCAGGACAAGCAGTGGAAGTCAAAGTGGTTACAGTTTAAAGAGAATATTTTGGAGCAGAAACCTGGCCTCAGAGGCTGTCAAATCAGCGGACCGACGTCCAAGGTCCACAAAGGTAGGAGGTGTTGCACAGAATCCAGTGAAAGAGCTTTGGTCTCCAGAAAGCCTAAAGCCAAACAGATCAGCACCCAGGACAGCGACAATCAAATGTATGGCAGCACTGAGACATCGCATTCACCCCCACCATCCAGATCAGAATCAGCAAACATAGCAGGTTGCCGCCAGTCCCTCCCCTGCACCATGCAAACCTCATGGAGCAGTCATGGCATTTTCTATGGTGAGCCCACATACAGCCTCAGAATCCTTCTGAATCCTTCCCAATACAGCATTCAAGGCTCAACCAGTTGCTGGTCTATTAGAGGAAAGCTATTGGTTTACCCTGTCTTCATGGAATCACTGACAAAGGCCAGTCTGGTTGAAAACTAACTTCAAACCTCACCAAAGGTAGCAAAAGTATCCAAGTCAGAAAAAGAGGCACATCTTTAGGCTTGATTGGAGGTGTTGGGTAGGAGGGGAGAGGTGAGGGGCAGGGAAGTGTGTTTGCAGAATGAAACATCCTAGCCCACCTCCCCCACTTCAGAGGTCAGACTACCCGGTGCCATGTCTTTCTTCCCATTTTTTCCTTTGTCTTCTGTGAAAATTGCTTGAAATATCCATGTCCTCATAAATTAGATGCTTCATTCACACACTGATAATTTCTTGGGGCCAACTCTGTGCCAGGCATGGTACTAAGCAGCAGGGACACAGTAGTGAATAGCACCTGGCCTGCTTCCCTGGAGCTTACAGCCTGGTGTGAGAGTCAGTGTCCATCAACAATTAACCCTCATTAGTTTGTCAGGACAAGCTAATAGCAGGCCAAGAGAGTGAGATGTGTACCTCACACATGTAACCAAGGAGCCAGCTCCATAGGAAAGAGAGGAGCCTTCAGACAGGTAGGGATCAGGGCCCCTTTCTTTGGAAGTTCCCACCTCCCAGGCCTTGGGGAAAACCAAGGCTTGAAAAGTTCCTGTAGGCTACAGCACAAAGGGAACAAAGATGTTGGAATAAGGGGGGCTAGGGGGCTTGCAGACCCTACCCCACGGCATCCTCCAGCCCTGGCGGTGTCCACACCTCCCAACAGCCCAGCCTCAGAGCAAACTGGATGCTTGGGTTGAAACATCAGTATGAAGCATTCTCAGGGAAGGCTGAGCCTCTGAGAGACACCCTGTGGGCTCCGGGGGGCTATGCCATGACCTCCAATGCCCTCCACCACCACCACCCAGGGCCAGAGATTGAATGCAGGTGGGAGGGAGAGGTCAGGCCTTGGACACAGTCTAGTTCAAGTGCTTGAAGCCTTGAGTCACCCTTGTCTCCATCACCACCTCATTTCACTTCAGCACAGTGACTGTTTGCTCTTCTAATTCCTCCTGGAAGACTCTAAACAGCATATTTGCTCAAGAGCTGGGGACAACATTCCAGTCTTAGAGAAGCAGAGTATTTAGGCAAATGCAAACATATGCTGGTTTCTCTTCTTAGTTACATTCTTGGCAAAGGAATTATTTCACCAAGAGACAAATCAGGACTTTCGAGGGCCCATTCATTCCAACCTGGCCCCAACGATGGGACTGCTGACCCTTACCAGTCCCCAGACCCTTTAAAGACATGTAATGTGAGTGGCAGCAGCTATAAAAGGGTGACACAGGGATCCCTGTGAGGGAACTACTCTATGTCCTGACCCTAGTGGTCACCTAGTGGTGATAAAATTGCATAGAAGTGAATACAGACACCCAAGTGCCTATAAACTGGAGAAGGATGAAAAAGGTCTCTGGATTGCATCAATGTCAAATGCTGCATATGATATCATATGAGTTATGCAACGTGTTGCCCATGGGGAAACTGGGCGAAGGGTGCATGGGATCTCTCTGTATTATTTCTCATAATTGCATGTGAATCTCAGTTATCTCAAAATTAAGTCTTTTTTAAAAAAACACATAATGCAGAAACTGTTTCATCTTGGGAGTAGGACTGGCCTGTTTTCACAGAGCAGCCATAAGAAAACCTAAAACTATTTCTCCAAAGCCCATTTTTGTGCATTTTTAACAAAGTATGATTTTTTTTTTCATATGGGAGGTCTTCAAAAAAGCCACATTCAGCGACATCCACATGACCTTACCTGGCCCCATGACCCTTAGGGTGCCCCTCCCCTGACCTATGCCCCAGCCTGTGACTCTGAAACTCAGGGCAGACCATGGTAGAGGGAGGCAAGGGGCTGGGAGGGCCAGGTGACTGTCCAGTGTGAAGGACAGTCTTTGAAGAGGAGTCTTCTGGGAGGACCATGCTGGCTGGCCTCCGCCTCTACCTACATGCAGCCCTTCAGATCCCTGCCAGCAGTTTATTAATATTTTATTGAAAACTCTAAGATGATTCAAACTTCAGCTGTCATGATAAGGTGTCGTTGCTAGGCAACATTCGTGCTTGTCTACAGATCTGTTTTTGCAGCTCTTCCCCCACTGGCAAAGCTCAAGGTTAGGCCCTAGCACCCCGAGACCCATACCGCTCAGACCCCCAACCACCATGTGCACCCAGCCCACTCTGAAGCACTCAGCCACCAGCCAATGGCCTGGCTCACGGGTCTCCCAATGCCCAACGTGCCTCCCAGGAGCCACAGAGTAACCCCTGCCCCCAACTCACCATACTCGCTGTCGTAGAACATGACAAACTTCTGCCAGCGCAGCTCTGTCACCAGCCTGAGCATGACGTCATTGAGGCGCACGGGCGGTCTGGAGGCCAGCGTGTAGGCCTCACCGTCAGGGCTGGGGTTCAGGTGGCAGGCAGTGCGCGGAGACCCCCCTGGGTTGCGCTGGACAAAGAGGTGTGGGATATGCATCGCATCTGTGAGTGACTGCAGGGCGTTGGCAGACGCACAGCCAGTGGACGTGACCAAGGCCAAAATCCCCTGGGTCATGAGGTCACAGGCTAGAAAGAGAGGGAAGAGAGAGGAATGGGTCAGCACGGGGACAATGCTGCACTGGCTTCGATCCACATGGCCCATGCCTAGCAGCTCATGCCCGGGGCCCCAAGAAATGCTCCCTGCCTCCAGAGACAGAACTACCCTGGACCAGGCCAGGAGCTCTCACATGCAGAGTCCCACTGATGCTTTCAGGGATCCTGCCACCCAGATGTTCTTACACCCATTCAGCAGATGAGGAAACGGAGGCTGGGTGAGGCAAAATCATTTGCTCAAAGGTTACTCAAAGAGGGACGGTAGGACGAGAATCCAACCCACATCTGCTTGAGACACCCATCAGGGTTGCTAAATTAGCCATCCTGTTTCCCACCTGGGATGTGAGCCTTTTAAGAGCCAAGAACTCATATTGTGGATCTGTGTGCCTCCAAGGCCAAGCTACAAGCCGTGAATATACCGTGTGCGCTATGATTGTTGGCTAGACTGAACTGATTGAGGCTGAAGGGAATAGATTACATCAGAAAGTCAGGGAGACACTTACCCCAGAGGACTCAGGTTTCAGGCAAAAAAAAAAAAAAGACAGCACTCCTAGGTCTTCTGGCCAAGTCCACTTAATTTATATCATAAAATACTGGGTCAAACCCCAGATGAAGCAGTCAGTTCCAGAAGCCCAAGATTATTCAAAAGCCAGTTGATAATAACAAAGGAAGATGCACGGCAGCTAGGTGGAGGAGAAGAGGGAGGGAGGGAGCCGCCAGCAGTCTGTTCTTGGGCTGAGGCCCTTGCAGCCCATCTTTTGAAGTCATCCAGTATCCGTGAGGGGTGCCCCTTTTAGCCACAGACTTACGTCTTTGGGGGACATCAGACCAATTAATAGACACATGCACTGCCCAACACTGCAACCCCCTGCTCTGGTTTTGAAGCAAACATTTATTAATAATGCTTATGTGATGGAGGGATGTGGGAGAGCAGATGCAGCTTCAAAACACAGCCTGGGAATGTCAGCAGGCCATCTGCCGCAGACGGCAGACTTTTGAGCAACTTTGACAATGCGGTTCTTTCGGTTGAGAGCCTTTGGGTTTATGTAAACGTCTCAGACAAGGCTGAGAGGAGACCAGGAGCAGAGGAAACAACCCCAAGGAGAAGGCAGTGGGGGCCTGGGAAGGTGAGGGAGGAGGGAGGCCCTCCACACCTCCAAACCCCAAAGGCCGGCTGCTCGCCACGCAAGGGCGCTCACTGGGCACATTCACGAGCATCAGCAGGACGGTGACTCAAATGCCCGCAGTGCTCCCTGCTGGACCCTCAACCCGCACACACAATGCAGGGGCAGGGGTGGTGAAATGAGATCCTCTGATGTCTCTTGGGAGTCACACAGCCATCCAAATGCTCTGACCAACTCCCATGCAAGCTTCACATGGCAGTTCTCTCCCAAACAAAAATCCAATTGCGTCATGCTCCTGTTTAAGGCCTTCAGTGGCTCCCAAGAGCTTTGGGGACAGAGTCTTGTAGGCTTCCCAATGCCTGTAGCTTCCTGCTCTTCACATGCCCCTGCCCACTATGCCCAGGCCAACCAGCCCCGTTTGAGCCCCTGGAACCCTCCACATTTTCTGTTCCCTCTTGCAACTTTCAACTTGAGTGAATACTCAAGACTCAGACTCTATATCCCCAGACTGGCCAGCAACCCCCTGTCCTGAGCTCCCCCTACACCCACACTTTCCCTATCAGGGCATGATGCATGGCTTGTGTAATTCTCTGTCTCTCCTAGGACCACACACTCCAGGGAGCCATGTGATGTGCCTGTTCTGTTCATCATCCTTCCCTAGACACACACTGTGTCCAGCACATGGCAGTTGGCAAAGACTGGTGCAAGAATGCAGTAAGCCTGGACATTTTCATGCCCTCTGGTCAATAATTCCACTTTAGGCACCTATCAAAATTATGGGAGTGGCTCTGGATCCCAAAACATTCATAGGATACTTATCCATGCTGTTGAAATATTGCTCACAATCTAAAAGATGCAGATAGATGAGTGGTTATGAAAAACACTCCATTTGTTGAAAGCATATGTCGCCTTTAAAATTATTGATGAAGATACTAAGGTAACATGGGAGAGTGCTTGTCATAAAAAAGTTATGTGAAAATAATACAAAATTGTATGTCTTTTATTACATCGATTAAATAAAACTCAACACACATGAAAGACCAGAAGAAAATATTGCAAAATGCTAAAAGTGCATTTTACAAGAGGCCTGAACTGATTTTCCTTCTTTTCCATATTTTGCCAAAATTTCGAGTCATGAACAGATCATTCTTTTAGAAAAGAAAAATAATCTTCCAATAATGGGTAAGTTGTGAAGCTATATAGGAGGAGGGACTATTTTCTGAGAATTTTCCCTGTGCCAAATACTATTGAGTGTGTGTGTGTGTGTGTGTGTGTGTGTGTGTGTGTGTGTGTTGAGTACTTTATGTATGTGTCATTGTGTCCATTTTCCAGATAACAAGTTGTGAGGCCACACAACCAATAAGAGACAGTGCTGAACTGAAATGCCATCCAATCTAAAAAACACTTCTGAGAGGCAGCTAAGTGACAACAGCAGGGCACGAAATTATACACACCCCAGAACTGTAACTAGATAAAAAACTTGCTTATGGAAAAGGCAGGAGAAAACACCAAAAGGCAAGAAAAGAACAAGGTGTGGTGATGCTGAATGGATTTCTCTTTGTTCTCTGGTACATACTTTCTTCAATGCCAATACACTGAATTTCTAACTCTAAGAAGTAATCATACAAAATAAACTGGACATCACAAGGATGGAAAGCTGTCCAGGCACCCAGCCCAGGACACCCACAAGAGTGCTCCTGGCTGCCATCACTCACTCCCGGCCCTCCACTGCCCACCCCATCCAACTCCCTCCCAGGTCATCACCTGACTTCTGATGGCAAACCCTGTGCCCATTCCATATACACCGGTTCTGAAGTCACTGAACCTCTCTGAACCTCAGTTTCCCCATCTGGGCAGGCATCCCACCGTCACTGCAGACTGCTTCCTTCCCCTCTGTGTGTTTCATACATATACTCAGCGCCCCCTACTGTGTGCAAACCCCTGCACTGGGCACTGGGGGAGCAAAGGTCACCAGCCCCAATTCTGAGAAGCTTGGATCCACCAAGAAGACAGACCCCATGATTCAGCCTGTGGGGAAGGAGAGATGAAGCTCCTTGGGACCCAGAGAAGGGTGACCTCAGGGTCTCAGAGAAAGAGGATTTAAACCAGCTGAGATGAAGGAAAACAGCATGACAGAGGGATGCAGCATGACAAAGACACAGGGGCCAGGCAGCAAGAACATGCTCAGGGAACAATTGCCTGACTGGTCACTTTGCCCCAGTCCTGCTGGTAGCCAGGGACACCAACTTCTTGGCTGGGCCTGGGCTCACCAGGGCAGCAGCAGAAGCCCTAGAATCTCACTAACCAAGGTTCCGGTTTGGGCTCCTCCGGTCACATGGGGTGAGAGCTCCAGTGATCCCGTCTGTCCTATGACGTGGCCGGTGCTGTGCCTGGCACGTCCTACCCTGAGAATCCCAGGTCTGGAGAAGCCTGGATCAGCAGGATGCTGGCATTTCAGGGAACACTGGCAGGATTGTGATTGTGAGACTGTTCCGGAATGCTGACGGAGCCCATGGGTCCTTTGTGAGCCTCCGTTTTCTAATGAGGATAAGAATCTCTACCCAGCAGAGCTAGGGGAACATGGACTTAGGACATGGACAGCAAGTGCCAACCCTTGCTGTGTACAGGAAAGAGGTTAAATAGAAGCCAGTTTCCTGCCACTCTTCTTGGGCATCCCCATCTCCCCCATCAACGTCCCCACCCAAGTCATGCCCAGGATCCCAAGAAACAGTAGTTAAGACAGAGAGCGCCCTCACTCCTGCTGCTGACAGCCCTCGCCATAGAGGTGGGCACCACTGCCCCACCCCTCGTACAGCCACCTGCAGCATCATGCAAACTCCTCAAGCCGCCAGCCTCAGAAACTGGGTGGATAATTAAGGCTGGAAGCTTCTCCCAGGCACTAATGGAGAGGCCCGATGAAAGTCAATTTCCAATCCGTTGTGAATGGCCTGCTAATTGGGGCACTGTTGAAATGATGGTTATTTAGAGGCTCCTAACATAAAAATAATATGATCAAAATACATCAGATCAAAGCCAAATCAGCTATTAGCTTAATCAAGGTTGTGTGCTCATTCCGGGACAGGACATACCCCCAGTGCAGAGAGAGATGCTGAACCCCAGTGACAGTGTCCCCTGACCTGAGTCCGAGTCTGGGCCCTGCCACAAACATGCTGTGGGACCTTGGGCAAAGTGCCGGCCCTCTCTGGGCCTCTGTGTTTTCTCTGTCATGTAACAATGATTGCGCCCACTTCACAGGGGTGTTGTGCTCATTCCGTGAAAGGTCTTGGTATGTGAAGAGCCATTCGCACCGCCTGGCACGCAGTAGGGATGCAGAAGTCACCACTGTTATTACCTCTCCTGCTTAGATGTGTTTCCGCAGCTCACTACAAGATAAGAGCCTTTGTTATAATTCTTTGCCTCCAATATCATGTGGTCATAAAGCTGATCTCTCTCTTGATTGCAACAATGCATGCTTGATGGCTTGATAAGGACACCCTGAGAGTGGCTCATCAGCTGGGAAAGCAAGAAGCAGAGCTGAATGTGATGATCAGCTTCGAGCCCCCTCCCCAAGCCTGGTGGCCTAGGAGAGCAGAGGGTCTCTGCAAAGATCTATGCACTGCCCAACAGCATCCCAGGAATTGGGAGAAAGAGGGTGCTCAGAGCTCAAGCTTGGGCCCAAATGAGAGGACCCATGGACTCCGCCAGCATTCCGGGACAGCCTCACAATCACGTTCCTGCCAGTGTCCCCTGAGATGCCAGCATCCTGCTGATCCAGGCTTCTCCAGACATAGGACTCTGAGGGTAGGTCGTGGCAGGCACAGCACCGGCTACATCACAGGACAGACAGGATCTCTAGAACTCTCACCCTGTGTGAGCTTTCTGATCTCCTGGGGAGAACACTGCAGCACAGAGAGGGCTGGCTGGTCAGCCAGGGCCACCTAGCCAGAGAGCACAGAGCAAAGAGATCATCAGAAGCAGACCACCAGGAGCCTCTAGAGCCAGTCCCAGAAGAGACAGTGGCCAGCAGGGGACAGAGCCCAGGATTCTGTGGCTAGTGCTAGCCAGCACTTCCCTGGACAGAAACGCCTAGGACAGCTCCACACTCAGGGCAGGCCCCAGGGGAGGAGCTGGCCGGCAGGCACAAGGCCTCTCTCTCTGCTGACAGCAAATCCATGCCGTATCAAGTCATTCGGTGCCTGCAGGTGGACACTGTTGAGAAGAGAAGTATCCCCAGACATCGAGGTCACTCCAGGTACTACCCCGTTTCATGTCCAGTCTTCTCCATCCCCATCAGGATTCCTGGAAAATTCTCAGGCTAAAATTGGTTGGGAGAAGCAATACCCCAGAAGCCTTGGGCTAGAAGAGACAATTTGTGGTGCCACCACTCAGAAATGATGGCCACAGCTGTCCCAGGCCTCCCCTCCACCAGGTGCCCCTGGCATATCCACACTGCTCCTCCCGAAAGACCAGATGTGGCCCGGCATAAGTGAGATCCACCCACGTGGGCCCCTCAACCTCACGTGCCAACTGGCCTCTGGCTAGCCCCTTCAAGAATCACGAGACTCTTCCAGATGGACAAGGCAAGAGAGAGGGCACTCCACCTGGGTAGGAGCAGAGGTGCCCGGGGAAGCCTGCCAAGGCTCTGCTCATCTCAGCAGGCAGCAGATGGGAGAGCCAGGCTCTGGGCAGCCCAGGGCTTCACCCTACCCTACAGAAGGAACGGTCTCTCTCTCGGGTGGGGGTCCAGCAGGCCAGCCCCAGGAGCTCTAGCACCTCTGCCTGCCCCGTAAGTGGGGCTCCCAGTGACAGCTCGTTATCGTAATCATCTTAACAGCCATGAGCATTCACCCTCCCCTGAGCCACCCTCATTATTGGTGCCCTTCCTTTCCTCCTTTAAGCTGGCATTGCTTTATTAATATTTGAATTCTAATGGCTAATGCTTTAAATTAAGGTAGCATTTATAAATACTTTATAGTCAATGAATAATTGACCAAATTTAGTATTGTCATAACTCATAGTAAATTATTGATCTATGAAGAATAAATATTTTTTCATGTTTTATTAAGACACTTAAAAGGTAAACAATACCATCAAATGGTGGGGGGGAAATGGGTGACAGTACCAGACAAAGGCAGGTGCTAGAGCTCTGGTCCCTATAGTACACCGACCCTCCCTAGCCACTTACCATCAAAGGGCACCCCCCCAAAGGGGAGAGTCACCAGGGTCTTCACCCTCCTCCCTCTTGCGCATCCTGTCCTACAGACCTGCTTAAATAACACTCCCAGTGGCTTCCTCCTGCCTTCACTCCCATCTCCTTGCTCAGTTCAGTGTCTGTCCATCTGTCACTACAGCCACTCCATTGCAGACAACCTCACTCCCCTCTCTCTCCTTACGTGGCACAGCTGGTGAAATCCCAACCCGGGGTCAGCCCCCTTCCCCATGTCTGTGAGCAAACAGTGGAGAGTCAGAAAGACCCACGTGCCCAACAACGTGGTGACCCTTGCAAAGCTGTGTCACCTACCTCACCCTGCCATTCACCTTACACCCTCTCCACCACCTTCTCTGCCCACTCTCAGATCTCCCCAACTTCTCCCCCAAGTTCAGCTGATGACCTTGCTTCATTCTTCATGGATAAATGGAAGCCGCAATCAAAAGGAACTCACTCCACTTCTTGCCACCACATTTTCACATCTGTCTGCATTTGTGTTAGAAGCTGAAGAAGACAGCCTCTCCCGTCGGAGGTCGGGCCCTGCTCAGGAGCTCTGGGTGCTCCCACCTCTTGCTTTCTTCCAGACCAGACCCATCACTCACCCATCAGTCACGCCCTCTCTCTAGGAAATCATCAACCTTCCTTGTATTTGATCTGTCCCTTTACAAGTTAAACCTCAGCCATGTGGATGGTTCCATAGCTGTGGCTCCAGCCCACAGCCCTCTCCTGGGCTGCCAACCCCCAGCCAGGGGAGGCTCCCTTGCTGAGTTCACTAGCAACGCAAACTTGGTTTATCAACACTGAGGTCCCTGGGGTGTGACCTTGTCCCTCCTGGTCACCAATCTCTTCAAAAGAGGCACCCCTCTCCACCACTTGTCCTTGACCCTTCTCTCTCCCTGACCCTCTGCATCCAAGCCATCATCAAGTCCTAGATGTTTTATCCCCAAAATATGCTTGGGTCTGTCAACTTTCTTCCACCACCTTGGTCTAAACCACTATGACATCCCTACTGGACCCACATGCATCCAACCTCCCCCTGGGATCTACACACCATCTATGCCAGTGGAATGGCCTTCATGAAACACCAAGCAGACTGTGTTGTCCCTGCTTAATACCCACATTAGCTTCCCACTGGCCTTAAAATAAAATCAACATCCCCAAACAGGCCCTGCAAGGCCCTGCATAACCCACACCCATGCCCTGTGTCCCAGGCAGGCGGCCGTCGGGCTGTAACTCAGACACTGCTTCTCCTGCTTCTAGGTCTCTACAAACTCCCTCTGCTTACAGTGCTCCTCCTGCTAGCGCTCTCATTCTGTGCTTTTGTGGGTAACCGTCACCCCCCAAAGAGAACTTTCCACAACCCTTATTTTCCCTTGCTGTACTTGGCCTGCACACCACCCACCAACATTTGCAGTTGTGGACTATTTTGAGCAGCCGCCGCCAGTCATCTTTCTCTGAACCATGAGCCCATGAGCAAAAGCGCCTGCATACCGCTTACCCTCCGAGCCCCTGGCCCAGCGCCCGGCGCAGCACAGCAGAGCAACAAACTATTTAATACTCCTAACAACTCCGCAAGAGAAGCACTATCGGGGTCCATATTTCATTGGTGACACAGAGTTTTCAAACCTACCAAGGTCCCCAGATACTCATGTCCTCCCAAAAGGGTAGCCATGTTCCAAAATTTGGAGAAGGGGAGTTTCTTAATTCACCAAAAGCTCAGAGGGTGCCAAGGGGACACTGGGAGAAAAGTTGGCTGGGCCTGAGGAGGAGGCTCCTCCAGGAGGAGGCTCCCCCAGGAGGAGCACCCCCAGGGCAGGAGATCCCACAACCCTCTGGCCTCACGGTCAGCCCAGGCCAGGGGACCAACAGCAGCAGGGCCAAAAGGTCCCACTGGATGTTGGACCGTAGCCTGAGGCAGGTGGGCAGCTGGGGCAGGCAAGATGCACAGAGACAACCAGGAGGGTGGGGTAGAGCTGGCAACGCCATGCCAATCTCTGGGGCCTCATCCTTATGCCAATTAATGAATCAAAACTGATTCCCTGCTCCCGCAGATTGGAAACACAGGGAACACTGGGTGGGATCGTGCTGGCTTATTTATAGCTCTCCAGCTCCTCGTTAATGATTTTTACTGCTCCGCCAATGGAACGCCAGGCTCCCGGGCCGGATTCGTACAAAGCCTACACTGTGGAAGTTAAATCAGGACAGTGACAAGTCCTGGGAGACTGAGAGAACCTCGAAAGCAGCCGGGCACCCAGGAACCTCCTGTGGCTCTCTCTGCACCCCAAGCCCAGACCTCCCTTCCCGGACGCCCCTCACCCTGCCTCAAAATGCCACTCCCTACACCTGATCACATCTCTTATCGCCTACTTGTCTCCCTGCCTCCCAGCATTTCTTTCTCCAACCCACTCTGCAGACCAAAGTTCAGCAACCAAGCATGCCCCAAAATACCTGCCATGCTCCCCACTGCCTAGGAGTCAAAGTCCAGTTTGTGAGATCCCCCAGGACCCCTCAACTCCACACACCACATGGCACCCATCTGTTGACCAACCTTCACAAGCCCTGTGCTCTCCGCTGGTCACCACACCCATCCTAATCTCTAAATTTGCACATGCAGATTCCTTTTGCTTGAAATGCCCTTCCTCCACCACTATGACCTTCAAACTCCTACTTCTCCTCCAAGACCCACCCCAAATGCCTCTTTCTCTATGGAACTTTCCTTGACTTCCCCTTGCTAAGGAAAATTAACCATCCCTTTCCCTTCAGGAAAGTACTGCATCCTAGCATACTTCTATCAAGCATGTATTATTTAACTTCATGCTTAATTGCTAGGGTCCAAGAAAAGAAACTGAGTTTCATGGCTTTCTGTATCTCCAGGCTCAGGGCCTGATAAAGAGATGGTCAGGGGATGTTCACGGAAGGCATGAGTAAGTGAAAGCACAGATGCATAGAGAATGAGTGAAAAGCTGGAAATGTCAGTGCTATAAGGTAAACGAGTCACCCAGAGAATCCGTGGGATGGGAAACATGTCTGGAATGATGCAATGGAAAAGTCTGCCTTGTCAAAGAGCAGGGTTAGCTCTGGGCAGCACAGTGAATGGGCTCTGGGGCCTCCTGGACTTGGCTCAGAATACACTCCTTGCATGGATGAGCCAGGGCACCATGGGATACTCACTTCATCTAATCCTGCCCAAGACGGAGGGACTGCTTAGAGGAAGAGGAGAGTTGGAACCTTGGAGGAAGCAACAGCACTGTTCTGGAGCCAGCGAGGCAAGGGAGAGACACAGCCAGATCCGAGGAGCACCGGTTCCAGGGGCCCTGGAGGAGGGACAGTTCGGGGCCTGAGCCCGGGTGGCAGCCTGGCTCCGAGAGAACAGCAATGGACAGCTGGCAGCACAGAGAGGTCTCTGGAGAACTCGGTGTTCCCGGGACACGCACTAAGGGACATGGGGCACCCCTGCATGGCCATACCCCAGAGTACCCAAGAAGGTGTTTTCAGCTCTAGAGCAAGAGTGAGAAGGAAAAGACTGTGGCAGTGTCTGGGCTGGGGATAAGGACACAGCCCTTCTGCTTCTCTGGACTGTGGAACGGGAAGACGGGAGCCTGGCCACAGATTGCCACCAGGTGCCATCCATCTAATCACTGAACCCATAGCCTCCCTGGGAAGTGGGTACCACTACCTCACTCTAGACAGGGGCAGAGACCCACAGTTAGGGTGTTGCCTGAAGTCACAGGGGAGCCTGGGTTCAAACCCTGAGCTGCCTCTCACCCCAAAGTTAAACACAGGGGCCCAGGAGACAGGCAGGCCCACTGCTACAGCTGTGTGTTCTCAGGCAAGTCACTTAAGCTGGCTGAGCCTCAGCCTTCACTTATAAACAGGCTAATGACAGCCCCATCTCTAGGGCCACCACAAGGGATAAATGAGCTAGAGGCCAAGGATGGATGTACCCAACAGGCCGGATCACGAAGCCTGACCTCAGCCCCGCCCACAGCCCTGGGCTGCCCAAGGCCAGTTCCATGTGTGCCTCTCCCCTTCCTCCACCTGCATTTTTCTTCCAAAAGTGAAGGCCATCCAGTCACCAGGCACCCCCTGGCCTGTGCTCCTTCCAGGCCCAACACAGCCCTCTGAGACGGGGAACTGAGGCTCGGTGAGGCTTCTGGATCTCCCTTCCCATCTCAACCTAGGTCTGACTTTTCTAGTTCTCTCTGGCTCGCTCTCTCATTCTCCCTGCTGTTGTTTCTCACTTGCTGAGCCTCAGTTCTCCCTCAGAGTGCACGCGTGGTGTGTGTGTGTGTGTGTGTGTGTGTGTGTGTGTGTGTGTGCGTGCATGTGCATGTCTCTCCCCCACCAGCCTATGCCCTCAGTAGGACCGACTGCCCTGGAGGGACACAACCCCATGTCTACGCTTCAGCTCCCAATCCCCGTGCTGGGTTTGGAAGTTGGCCCGTGGATGCCCAGCTACTAGGCCCTCAGCACTCCAGTCTCTCCACCCACAGAGGATTAGTGTCACAGGAACAAGCATCACCTCTCAGCCTGCGCCCCTTCCAAAAAAACTGGGAGGGCACAGAAATGTCCCCATCCTGCCAAGCTCCAGCTCTGAGTTCTAGCTCCAAGATCTTGCACTAATCCTGTACTTGGCCTCCCCACAGACAGACAAGAGGCAACCTCCAGGCTCTGAGGTGCAAAGCAGGGACTTGGAGGCTATCCTGCCTGTGTCACATTCTTATCTTTGTTACCTGCATTCCCCTGCAAGCAACTCACCATTCTGGACCCAGGTCAAGTAGCTCTTCCTCTTCAGGGGCCTTCTTCATCCAGTCAGGACAACAGAGGCCCTGCCTCTACTGTCCCCCTGCTTTACACACAAGTGCAGTTCAAACAGTATCATTGTTTGTTCGTAGATCTCTGTCACATACTGGACTGACCCCTAAGGATCTCTCTGTCCCTAGCACCAAGTCTGGGGCTGGACACTCAGATGCCTCAGGGGAGCAGCAGGGACAATAGGACAATGGGGGATGGGCATGCTGCTGGCACTGGTCCACCCGCCATCACAGGGGCAGCCCAAGATGGCTGCTCTCACCGGGCAAACCTAATGGCAATAGGTCGTCACCACCCTGTGGGCCCGTCTCTAGGGTGAGTGCCCACAAGGATGCCCACACACACCTCAACAGCCTGCGCAGGTCAGGTACGAATGGATCCAGTCCTCTGTGCTACTCTGTGGACTGTCATCTGGTGAAGACCAGCACTGAAGCACTGGCCCGAAGCCATCCCGATGGGCAGGGACAGCCTACTCTCAAGGGGAGGATGCCAGCACTGAGCCCCCAGCTTCTGGCTTTACTGACCCAGATAAGCCACTAGTCCATCCTGCCACATTCCCTTACTCTCCCACTGGGAGGGCCACGCCTGACCTCCAGATGGGAGCCTTGAGCTCAACACTGCCACCTGCACAATGTCCCTCAAACAGGGTGTTTGGACTCCCTCCTTAGGCACCACCCCTCCACAGCTCAGTCCCTTCTCTTACTCTGCCCAGCCTAGATGCCCCCCACCTTGGCTGCCATCAAGCCCCCATGCCTTGTAGCCAAATCCAGGAAAATAGACAGCGAGAGGCAGTCCCTCATGCCTCCCTAACCTCTCTGCCACACAGCACCCTACATGGTAAGGGCAGGAGTGGGGAGCTGGGGCGAAGCCAGAGAGGTGGCTGTGACAGATGAGGCTGGTTATACCCCAAGGCCCTGCTGTGTTCATCATATCTTTGTCATGCTTCTTACATGGAGCGGTCCAAGAAGGCTGGTGTCCACACTTACTGGTCCAAACCCACAGCTGATTGTGAACAGAACATTGGAAGGGGGGGGGGGGAGGCTTCACAAATTCCTGACATGTGTCTTACAAATGAACTTCTTTCCATTCAGCCCATTACTCATCTCAGGAGGCAGCAATTACAAAGCCCAAGCCCTATCCTGTCACTTAGCATCCAGGAGCCTGGGCCAGTCCCTTTTCAGAATATCGGTGGTGTGTTATCTTTTAAAGTAGGAGGACAAGGGGCGCCTGGGTGGCTCAGTCGGTTAGGTGTCCGACTTCGGCTCAGGTCATGATCTCACGGTCCGTGGGTTCGAGCCCCGCGTCGGGCTCTGTGCTGACAGCTTGGAGCCTGGAGTCTGCTTCTGATTCTGAGTCTCCCTCTCTCTCTGCCCCTCCCCTGTTCATGCTCTGTCTCTCTCTGTCTCAAAAATAAATAAACGTTAAAAAAAATTTTTTTAAGTAGGAGGACAAGGAGGAATGGGTCACAGCACCCGCATTACACACAAGACATGAAAACAAAGCCTCTGGCACAAAGTACATCTTGAATCAATTCTACGATGCTAATTCCTTCCCCCTTGGGAAGGATCCATTCGCTCATCCATCATTCATTCACTTATCAGGTACTTAGTACCCTCCCTCCCAGCTTCTTTTAAACTAGGCACACAGGGCTGCAGAGGACAGCCAATGACACAAAGGGGAGGGTGGCGGGCTGCTGTCCAGCCCACTGGGGCTGAAACAGAAAGAAACGAAGCACTCTTTCCCTCTTAGAGAGATGGAACAGCCCAGTGGTAAGATGACAGGTGCCAGAGCTGAACTGTCCGGGCACCCCAATCCCTGCTCTGTGCCTCAGGCTGTGTGTGGCTCTGGGTAAGTCACACCCTCTCCTCGAACATGCCCCACCTCGAACACAGGCTAACCACAGTGATTTCAAATCAGATAAATGCATTTAACCAAGCAAAAGCAAACACACAAACAAGACCCACAGCACCTACCTCCTAGGATACTAACAACACTCAAATGAGTTAGCCCCCACCAGGAAGTACAACTAACTGATCATCTGCACAAGGAGTGAACTAAGTAAGACCAGAGAAGAAAGCAGCCCAGCCAGGTTCAAAATCAGGCTGCCTGTGAGTGCCCAAGGCCACCCTCGGCCCTCCTGTGCATTTCCCCAGCAGGGGCAGTTCTGCTGGCCAGGGATGAGTGGGGCAGCACCCAGCCTGGCCTCTACCTCCCAAAGCCTGCAGCTGCTTTTCTCATTCACCCCAAGGCTCCACATGGCCTTGATGTCTACCTCCAATCTCATTATCATCCTAACAGCCATCATGACAGCACACAGCCTCCAAAACTGAAGAGACAGTGCCACTTTTAGAGAATGAGTCTAGAGGGGGCAGCTGCCTCAGCTCCCAGCAGCCACCACCTGACAGTCTCCCAAGTAACGGGGTTGGTGTGGGTACTGGCCCAGCCCCCGAAGACAGCTTTCCCTGCATCACCAGGGAAAGGAGGCAAAGCCCTCAGGACACAGACGATGGCCCATGCCACCCTGGCCATTCAGGCCAGGCCTGCTGAGCCCAGCTCTGAGGAGGCTCACTCCTGAGATGTGCAAAAACGTGCCCAGCTGGCCTGGGGACATTACCTTCCTTGGTTTCCAGGTGCTTTGGAGCAGACAGGGAGAGAAATCAGAAATCTTCTGCAGCCAGCAGGGATGAGAGGGGATCCTTGCCAGTGATAATGAAAAATTTCACAGTAGCAGATGCTTGGAGAAAATTGAAAAATACAACAAAATTCACAAACCAGAGAGGAACTTAAGAGAAACGTGATCAGTGGGGCTGTTTTCCCATTGGCACCTTTCCAGGCATGAGAAGACTGACTGGGAACCAGGTCCTCCCTACTAGGTAATTCAATTGCCCCCCCCCCCAGAGCCCCAGAGGCCACCACAAATCTCTCCAAGCACCTACTATGTGCCCAGCCAGGATCCATGCCAAGAACACAGAGGATGCAAATATGGCCCCAGGTCCTAGAAACGCCATCTGGAGAGGGAGCTGGGGCATGGGCCGGGACACTGTGGTCCCGTATCCATGGAGGGATGTCAGGCAAGAGGAGTGTGGGTAGGTAGTCATGAGGCCTGGGATGGCAAGGGGGCTTCACGGGGGACAGGGCAGCTGATGCCGGGACAGAACACAGACAAAAAGGGAACCAAGAGAAAGAGAGCAACTAGGCTAGCAGCATGCCATGAGCCGAGGCATGCACACGAATGGCATCTGGGGATCTGCCAGGAGGGAGCCACTCATGCTGGGGTGAGGGGGAAACAAGGAAGGTGGGTTCAGAGTGGAGGTCTTGCCCGCTCAGCTGAGGGGCTTTGTTTTGATCCCATGAAGGAGGCTTGGAGGGTTCCTGAGCACAGGCGAGGCCTGCTCAGAGCTTACCTATGGAAAAATGGCCCCAGTGAGGACACAGCAAGAAGACTAAAGGCCTAAGCTGACTCCTCCTGCTCCCTGTCCTGGCAGGACCTGGGCCAGGAAGTATGGAGGCAGGAGGCAAGGAAGACAGTCAGGGCCACTGCAGGTCAGAGGACAAAGTCAGCTAGATGCACAGAATGGGGGGTGGGCAGTCAGGCAGACCTAGGAGCCAGGCTCCCCCACAAAGCCAGCAGGACTAGGGGTGAGGCACCTGTCGCCTAGTGGCACACGCTACCCTTACACTCCATTGCCTGGCATCCTCCACAACCCTAGGAGGGCATCACCATCCCTCCCCTCTACAGTGGGGACAGCTGAGGCTTGGCAATGTGAGGTCTCTTGTCAGGTGTGGACCACCCACCTCCCCCCTCCCGCTAGTGAGTATGAGGCCAAGAACTCAGGCCTCCTAAGAGGCACAAGCTGCCCACCCCAAGCCTGGGCTGAGGGCCCAAGGGGCAGGGCAGGATAGGAGCTGGTGCCTTCTGGACCTGTGGGGAGTAAGGCCAGCCCTTCAGCCCGCAGTCGGCGTCTGTGATGTCCCCAGAGGCTTGAGAGAGCTCTAAGAGAGAGAACTGTATGCCAGGAAAGGAGCCAGTGGAGGAGAGTGGATGAGGTTGGAAAGGAAAAGCGGGCCCCTCACCCACCTCTGCCCCTAAAGGAAACCCTATGGAAGCCATTCACGTCCCGGGCTGAGCCTGAGGGACACAGACACACCGGCACAGCTGGCACCCAGTAGTCAGGCTCGCCTCCTGAATGGCGTAGAGAGGCCTCTAAAAGATGCACTCCACAAGAGCCGGCCTGCCACGCAGGGCATGAGAGTGGAAGGAAGACCCTAAGTGCAGGGGGTCTGTCACCGGGACTGATCACGTGTAAGACCGCTGACAGGGACAGAGGGTATAGTGTGGGCAGAGCCATGTCATGAAACTCTCCAAGCCACAGTGGGCACAGTCGGTACGTGAGCCTTTCCCTGGAGCCCAGCTGGAAGGGAGCAGGCGCCCCTTCCTCACCATCATCCAGGCAGGAGCTGGCAGTGCCAGGGGCACGTGCACAGAACAGCACCATCACCAGGTGGGGGCACGCCAGCCTCCTGTGTGAGTCTCCGCTGGCCAGAAGAGGAGCCTGGGGACTCCTGTTCCGTGCCGCAGGCCTGCTTCTGGAGGGCACTGTGGCACATCGAACCAGGACAGGGAGGCTCTGAAAACCGACGAGAACCACCCTCCTGCCCCCAGAATCCCAACACGATATGCACTCGTGATTTGCACTCCCTCGGGGCATTTTCTTCCTATGAAGCAGGCTCCAGTTGGATGGCTAGGCCTAGAAAGCTCCAGAGGTTGAAGTGAAGCCCAGCTCCAGCCCTGCCCTGGCCATGAAAGTCAGCGCCCCTCTCTCCTCTGCGCAGACACCCTCCCTGGAGAGAGACAAGGAGGCAAAGGGGTGGGAGGACATGGCCACCAGCACACACAGCAGGACACGCCCCACACACCAGCGAGCACACACACACCCACGTGGCACTGAGACTCCCCATGCGGCGCGGGCGGCTTCATGCTCCAGCCCACTGACCCCTGCCAGGATTTGGCAGGGATGGTTCTGGGCAGATCTGGAGATATCTGAACTCTGCAGCCTCCTCAGCATTGTCTCTCCTCTGCAGGGACCTCCACCCCAAGGAAGGGCAGTCCAGCTCAGCCCTTCGGACAAGCCCTTCCATAGGCCCACAAAAGTGGGCACCCCTCAGGCGGTCCCGAGACTGCTCTCCAACATGTGGCTGAGGTGGCACGGGCAGCAAGTGACAATCATGTGCTATGTCTCATCACAGAGACACAGTGATGCTGTAGGCAAAACGGGCCAAGGGAAAGACCTACCTTCCTGAGCAAACTGCTCTGTTCACAGCAGCTCCCCTTCCTTTTCTTGTTTGGTTTGCCTTACAATCTTTTTAAGTTGTTTTTTTTTTTATTCTGTGAGAGAGATAGCATGCGTGAGCAGGGGAGGGACAGAGAGAGAGAGAGAGAGAGAGAGAGAGAGAATCAGCACTGACAGTGCCTAGCCCGATGTGAGGCTCAAACTCACGAACCTGTGAGATCATGACCCGAGCCAACATCAAGAGTCAGATGCTTAACCAACTGAGCCACCCAAGCACCCCTTGCCTGACAATTCTGAGGTAAGGATTATTGTCACCATTTTTCAGACGAAGACACTGAGGCTTAGAGAGCCAAGTCACTCCTTTAAGGTCACATAGCAAAAGGCAATGGAGCCTGAGTCCAAACTCAAGTAAGTCTGATTTTGCAGATCCTGCCATTCCCACACTCCCAAGTGGTACAGGTGAAGATCGAGAAGCAGCAGGTGAAGATCAAGGACCAACAGGCAATAGATCGATGTGCAAAGTCCCCTGGAAAAATGAAAGAAGGAAAACCTTCCTGTTCTCATCCTAAGCACATATCCCCACTAACTGGCCTCCACATCCTACCGAACCCCCAGAACTCCCACCCACTCATGCCCCCTCCACACTCCTAACATACACAGACTCACAAAACTACTTCCTACACCTATTTAAACTATTGGTTGAAGGAAAGTGCTGCCGACCAGCTGAGTGAGCCTATGCATCAGCACCTGTCTGGGCAGAGGCTTACCAGAAAAGAGTATCACTCCCCACCCTGGCTGCCCACACTCCCACACAATTAACAGGAAGATGATCCCTAAAGCTCAGAGCCTAGAAATGTGCAGAAGGAGATACAAGAAGACGTGGGCGCTGGGTTGCTGCTGCCTATCCTGGCCATGGTCAGATCCACAGTCACCCTACCCTACCAGCCTTGCCTGGGCCTTCCCAGTATGGCAGCTTCTGCTCTAACAGGGCCATATGGAGGCTGGGCATGATGGGATGTGGGGGCACACACAAATAGGTCAGACCCAGCCCATTCCTCCCAGATAGCACCTGAGCCCTGCACCTCCATCATGCCCCAGGGACCCTGACCTCACCTGGGGAGACAATCAGCTGACATCCATAATACACCCAAGATGCACTCCCTCAACATAGCCTTCCAGAGCACTGGCCATTGTCACACCAACACCCAAAATCCCTGTCCCTCTCCTCCTCCTCCTTCAAAGCTCACCTCAAGTGTGCCCTCCATGAAGCTTCCCGGGACCTTCTCAACCACCACCCCCCCACACACACACATACACACACACATACACAGAGTTCAGCTCAGTCTGGCACCTGTCATTCTGAATGATCGCCCTCTGTCTCTGCCACCAAACTGTTAAGGCCACTACAGGATCCCCAAGGTGCAGGTGACCAGGGAATGTTTATTGAAGGAATGAATGAAACTGTTGAGTTAGATCAAGCGGAGGTGCTGAGGACTAGCACATACCACGTATTGATTTTGCCCTACAGAACTGTGGCTCAAGCTGTCTAGCTGAGGGCCCTGGTGTGAAGCAGGGGAAGGAAGAAGGAGAGATGCCATTTCCCAGTCCTCCCCACAGGCCGGCCACTGAGCTGGACGTGCGCAGAGACTTGGCTAGGGCCCCAGGTAAACCACAGACCTGAGATCCAAGCGGCGCTCACCGCCTCCACTCACTTCCTGCATTTCTGCAGCTGAGGCATCAGCAAAGGTGGATGCCCAGAGCAAATGCAACACCTTTTTGCCTTAAGTGGGTGACTTCTTGAATGGTTTTTACGAGGATATAACACCAAGGGAAGCACTGTGCAAGGCTGAGAATTACATATATTTATAGTGTTTAGGCAGATCTGAACTCAGACAAGGACTATCTCATTGCTCACCACAATTTGCACTCTCCTTTGAAGCACGTTTTTTTGCAAGGAAGGAGGCCTGACACCTGGCAGTGGCCGGGAGACAGCAGTGTCTGGAGGTGCCTTAAGAGGTGTTGCTGTCCTGGCCTCCAGCCCCACCCTAGGCCTAGCCTGAAGCAGGGACAAGAAAGCCGAGGGGCCCTACGTTGTCAGAGAGAGACACGGGAAGATCTGCTAAGAATCTACCTTCACGGCATGGAAATCCACACCTCTTCGAGTGACAGGACCATCTCTTAAAGTTCAAAAATGGCTCCGACCTGAGGTACTTGTACTTTAAGTTTCCATTGATTGAGAACATTGCTAATGAGCAGATAAGCCTTCAGTATGTGTGTGCCAGGGTCAGGCTGGGAGCACTCGCGGATTCATACCCCCTTTCTACGGACCTGCAACTGGGCAGCTGGGCTGACGGGGCCCAGATCGAAACACGAGGAGCAAGGAGAAGGTATGGATAAAAGAGAAGAATCACATCAAAGACATCCCAGAAGACTCCCAGGGTCGTACACCTGGAAAGAGGGGAACACTCTGCTCCTTCCCACTCAACCCTGGCCACCACACATAACACACATACACAACGCATGCACGTGCACACACACACACACACACACACACACACACACGCCTGCACCATACACACCCATAGCACACACATACCCCCCCACACACACACACAGAACTGACACATATGTGAAACTATTGGAAGAACCATAGGCAGAGCCCGCCCAACCCTCCCACCCTCTGTGCTGCCCAGAGGAGTGGGAGTCTTTGCAGCAACAAGAGGCCCCCCTGGGCAGGAACCCCAGAGTCCGAGCCTACCTCCTCTCTCCTGCCTTTCAGAAGAAGCTCAGAGGAGAGGTCTCAGCAGACAGACGACCCAACCGCATCTCTCCCACAGCCCACCCTGAGTCCAGCCAGCCTGCAGCGCTAATTAGGAAACTGAGGGCCAGAGGTCACCAGGACAGACAAGTGTGGAGAAACGCCATGCCTTGGCCTTGCCACTTTCCCTGGTTTGATGCTGTGTGCCCCGCCCACACGGGCTCCAGTGCCCACAGTTCACCCTTCTCGGCGTAACCAGACACCTGGGGCAGGAGCCGCCCTGAGCTGTGTTTATGCAGCTCATAGAAACAGCCCACGACACACACAGAACTGCCAGGAGAATGCGGTCATCTCCAAGATGTGCCCCCCCGGCTGCCCGTGGGGCTGAGTGTGGTGGCAGTGGGTCCACCTCCTGGTGGGGAGAGGAATGACAGCAGGGACCTAGCGGTGGGAGGTGTGGTCAAGAAAAAGAAGTCACAGGACAGCGGTACCCAATCCATTTGAAGAGGCCCTCCTTCTGGGGCAGAGGGTGGGCCTGAGGTACCTCAGGAAATGCACAAGCCCAGCATTAAGAACTCCCACAGAGCTAGCTGGACAGTGGCTCAGCCTACACTCTTTGAGAAGAGAGAGAGGGTCCCAGCACAAGGCAGGGAGAAGGGCTCTGAAGCAGAGCTCATGGTCCTTTCATCTTCCTGCCTCCAGCCTTGTCCCTCTGGCACATTCCTCACCCAGGCAATCTTCTAAAACCCTCAAGGATCCCCATCCCTATGGGACCTGCCACTCCATGGCCTGGCCCAACACCCTCATAAACTGAGCCTCATCCAGCTCTCCACTCCTGTCCCCAACACCTGCCCCACCCTCATGCTGCATCACACAGGCGACTTCCTGCTCTCTGCTGCCCTTCTTCCCACCTCTGAGCCCTCATCCATGCTGGCCCTCTGCAGGGAGGGCTGTCAGCCCAAGTCCCACCCATGAAGTCCCTGTGTGATCCCCAAGACACAGCTCAAGCTGTGGACCACCTCCCAAGGTAAGCCAGTGCTCCCTTCCATCACGGGGCCTCAGTGGATCATCCCCACCACTAGACCATGAGCCACTGCAGGGCCTAGGATTTGGGGTCCCAGCACAGTGCCTGGCATATAGTTCAGTGAACACTGAAGGAGACAAGGAATGAATGACAATAGAAGGATGGATGGATGGATGGATGGATGGATGGATGGATGGATGGATTGGTGGATGGATGGGAGGTAGATGGATGGATGGATTGGTGGACAGGTAGATGGGTGGATAAAAGGGAGGGAAAATGCAGACAACCAGGGGAAGTCTGACCTTGCTCCGGCCTTGGCCCCCCACCCCCACTCCACACTGCCAGAGCACAAAGGCACTTAGAAGGATTAAGCCTCCTTGATACAATTGGAGCGGCTGGAAATAGCTCTGTGCAGCCTGCAGACGCTGTCTCCCAGCAATCAGCCTCAATCAACACCCACCTGTCCCTGCTGCCAGTTAATTCCACCTGACACCCTGGCCAGGAAACTCGAAGCCGCCAGGTGTCGGCCCCATATGAAGGATCGCAGGGGCTGGATATGCTCAGCCAAGGCCAGAACAAAGTCACCCTCCTGGGTCCCCAGTGTCCTATAGGGACAACAGTATTCATGAGCTGGGGCCCACAGCCGAGCTCAGAGACCTCAGGAGATCGTATACCCCCAAGGGAACTAGGTCAGCCTCAGGAAACAAACGTGTTCCCCTTCTGCCCCGGCCGCTCTCCTCTCATATTCCCAACACAATTCATGCCTTTAAAGAGTTGGTACCTCGAGGCGGGATTTTTAAGGGCTTCAGGTATTGGAATATGGAGTGTCTTCAACACCAAAAAACGACAATGCAAGGGAATGAAGGAGAGGGGTAATCCCCTCCAGATCCTCTACTTGCCCAAGGGTGCCCCAAACAAGGGTGGGCAGTATGGAGGCAACTGGCACCCCCAGTGGGGAGGGGCCACCTTGGTCCAGAAGGGGCTTCTGTGCCTTCAAAATAGGGACTATGTGAAACTCAGGAAAGGGGCCCCTTGTGACCTCCTCTAGGACTTTTACTTTGTAACCATGCCTCCCGGTCCCCTAAGCCCTCAGTCTCTCCAGTCATATACCTTCCATGCCTCCCACAATAACCCCAGCCACTCAGCCCCAGCAAGTGCACAGGGTCAGCATGGACAGTGCCCCACCTCCTTGGGCAGAAGGGAGGCCCCCAAAACACCAGGGACCACTCAAAGAGGGGGTAGGGTTCTGAGTAAGGACAGGGAGTCAGGCTGCCAAGTTCAAAGCCAAGCTCTGCCACTTCGTGAGCTGTGTGACCTTGGGCAAGACACATAACTTCTCTGTGCCTAATTTCCACACCAACAAAATGGGCTAATAGTAGACCCACATTCACAGGGCTAAGTGAGTAAATATTGATAGTCCCTGATTTACAGTGATCGGACTTAACAATTTTTAAATTTTACAACGGTGTGAAAGCAATAAGCATTCAATAGAAAGTGTACTTTGTATTTGAATTTTGATCTTTTCCCAGGCTAACGATATGTAGTATGATACTCTCTTGTGACGCTGGCAGTGGCCTGGAGCCTCAGCTCCCGGTCAGCCACATAATCACGAGGGTAAAAAAGCAACACATTTACAACCATTCTGTTTTTCACTTTCAGTACAGCATTCAATAAATTACAGGAGATACTCAGCATGTTGTTATAAAATTGGCTTTGTGTTAGACGAGTTTGACCATCTACAAGCTAATGTCAGTGTTCTGAGCACATTTAAGATAGGCGAGCCTAAGCTCTGATGCTCGGAGGGTTAAGTGTATTAACTGCATTTTCAACTTAAGATATTTTCAACTTACGATGGGTTTATGAAGACATAACCCTGTCATAAGTCAAAGATTTGTAGTATGATGGGCTAGGAACAGAGCCTAACCCTCAGGGTGTCCTCCGTGTACTTTGTTATGATCTGGAGGGGGCAGTGGAGGCTTCTGGGAGCAAGTGGACTCCCATCATTCCATCCCATGGAAGCTTAATGCCTAAGGAGGTCTGTCATGCCCAGCGCTGCCTGGAACACACAACTATACAACTGTCTCACACCTCTGTCTACTGCTGCTGGAGGTCATGGGATTTTCCTGGATTCTGCTCTACTGTGGGGGCCCCAGTGAGGCTCCAAGTCATGCTCTGCTGAGTGACTGCAGTTCTCAGGCATCCCACCCATTCCCCAACCCCTGTACCCTCCAGGAGGGCTTCCTGGAAAGGACAGCAGAGGCAGGCACTGTACCCCCAATGCTGCCCTGAAAGCATGGCCAAGGCAAAGTCCAGGGGGCTGAATAGCCAGGCCAGCCCTCCCACTCTGGCCTTGGCACCTGCCGTAGGCTCCTCCACAGCCTCCCCCTCACCAAGTCTGGCCTGGACACCTCTTCTCCAGGGGCCTTCCCTGACCTGCCCCAGCCCCCAGCCCAGGCTATGTCCTCTGTAAGGATGTAGCCACCATACACCCTGCCCTGTTTTCAGAGCACTCTCTCGGCATCTGGACACACCTGTCTGGTTCACCTTGCAATCACCACAGCAGGCCCTACGGGTGTTTGTTGACTGAAAAATGACTGCTAGTAAGTTATGGAGCAACTCCCTCCAGGGCATCCCAAGCTCCTGGGACCCAGTTAATGGAAGACACTCCTCCTCCCTGCCTCAGCCCTCCTATCTGTCTGGCACACCCACCTCTTCACACAGCCCAGCCTGCCCCCGCTTCCTCAACCTGGCTCCAGACTCCACCTGGCCTGGCCCTACAGTTCCCGCCCCATCCCAGAGCCTCTGCTCACCTCACCAAAAGAGTGACAGGGGACAGAGCCACCACTGGCCCCCACTATTCTCTGGTCATACTCACGGCCACCGGTGGGAGTTTTCATCATGATCTCCATTTCACAGATGAGGAAATGAGTCTCTGAGTGGGGAAAAGAACAAGAGGAATCCCTGCGCCACCTCCCCCCAAATCCTCACCTCCCCCAGAAGCCATCAGGTTACATGATACACAACGCAAGAGCAGCAGACAGATCTCTTATGGTTTTTCCTGATCAATTCTGGATGAGCCACCATCAACACCAAGCCCAGAGCAAGGAAGTATGCAGTCCCCTCTGTCTCCACACCTGAACCACCTCACCATTCAAGATTTTGTCATTTTGCGTGCCCTATTACTTCAACCCTCAGAATTCTCCCCTGGCCACTATAAACTCCTACTCATACCTCAAGAACTTGCTCAGTTATCACCTCCTCCAGGGAGTATTCTCTGATTTCTCCTAGGTCCTTCTCTGTGTTCCCAGAGCTGCCTCCCACTCTGGTCTGTGAGCTGCTCCAGACAGGGCCATGTCCCAGCTATCTATTCATCCTCTGCCCAGGACTGGCAGGAAGGAGCTTCGGCAGATGGGCTCCTTCCATGGATGGGTACATGAATGATGCACACTCACCACTGTCCTGCAGTGTAGACAGTGATGGGCACCAAGTGGCCCTGCATCCCTCCAAGCTGTCATCCCAGATTCCCTGAGACTTTCCTGAGGACAGAGTCTCTCAACACTGGGCTCTTTCCAAGGTCTCTAAACACAACCCTGGCTCCAGCAAGCCTGGAAACCTGTAGTGATGGCTGGGGACAGAGGAAACGCTACCTGCCTAGTCAGGCTTCCAGAAGGGGCTTGTGATGCACACTTTGCAAATGGCAGGAGACATGCATGTCAGAAAATTGTCCACGATCGATTTAAAATTCTAAATGGAAATGGTTGGTTTGCTGAAGTCCCTATTAATTTGCCTGAAAATCTGAGGAGAGTGTCTCCTGGGAGGGTGGCAGTGGGTCTGAGGCCAGTTCTTGCAAAGTCAGAGACAACTTCTTAACCTCCTGCACCCAGGACAGAGAGTCCAGCTCTAATGACCCCTGAACCAGCAGGCCACCCATAACCCTGTTCCAGCCCCACCCTGCAAACCCTTGTGCCTCGAGCCAGGAGCAGACTGAGCCTCAGCAGGCACAGGGGTCCTACTGTTCAACCATTCTCTCACATCGCAAGCACCCACAAAGAGACCACATCACAGTAGGTGTTCAAACAGGGCCACACTTGATGTTTTGCACGAATGGCATAGTTGGATCTTGGTGTCTCTCAGGGCCTTGGTTTTCCCAGCTGACAAATGGGAAGAATACCCTTTCAACTCTTCCAACTCTGTCTCAAAAGCATATTTGCTACCATGGGAGATAGCAGAGGGCTAGCAGCTATTACAAACCACCCCCAGGGGTCATTAGCCACCCAATGCCGATCCAGTACCTATCCCCTGCGGTTCACTGACTCACCAGCAAAATCCTCCACAGTAATCTGCATTTGTCAGTCTGCCTCCCCAAGAAAGCAGGCACTCAGAGCCTCTGTTATCACAACTCCCCATGAGCAGCACACAGAAGGCACTCAATAAGTGCTTGCGGAGTGGGAGACAGAGTGAGGGCTGAACCCGTACTGCAAACCCTCATGTGCACCTGCACTGACAGCTCTTCTCCCTCCTGAGGACTGGGGGGCCCTGTTCTCACTGTTCTCACTGCACTTGGAGATCAGAGAGGGGAAGAAAAGATAGAATAAGAAGTCGTGGGAACCCCGAATCCTAACTCCCCTCCTCTGTAAGAATGCAGCAATGGAAGGCCAGAAAGGGGCCTGGAGTAACAGAACAGCCATCTTATGGGGGCCATGAGAAACACAAGGCTGAGCAGCTCTTGTCCTCCAAACACAGGAACATTGCTCCTTTGGGAACTGACACACTGTGGATTCTCCAGCTGGCAGTCTTTTGGCATCTCTCTGAGCCTTGGTTTTCCAGTCTCTATAATGGGGACAGAGTTGACGTAAAGACTCAGTGATGTTTCATAAGCCCGGAGTCTGCACAGTACCAGGTGAGGTGAGGCAAGGCGGGACTTGGTACAGCCTAGCCTCCTCGCCTACTCTATGTCCTGCCCTCCCCACCACTACACCACCAGTGGGACAAATCAGGCCAGCCTCTGAAGGACAGAAACACTGAGAAGCAGTTGGAATGCAAGGAGGAGGGTTTAGTGGAGGGAAGAACACTATGGTACAAATGCCCATCTTTAAGTTTTTCTCAAAGAATAAAGAATGCTTAGCAGGGCTCAGAGTGAGCCTTCCTTTTCAGGGTATTAACAATTTGTATTTTTTACTATCCATCTTCCTCACAGTCCTTTGCAGGGAGGGGAAGTCTATAAGTATTTTTTTTTTTTAAGAAACGACTGAATTTTGATGAACTCAGCTAAGGGAGTGCTTTGCATATGAATGGGAACTGATTAGCCCCACACTTTCCCACAGCCGAGTGGCCTCCAACTTCAAGCGTTCAGAGAGTTAAAAAGTTGAAGCAGCCACATTTATGTGGCTCCTCTAATAAAAAAATCATGCAGCATTTATTATTAATGCCCAGCTCTGATAAATATCCTCATCTAAAATTCTTCACTTGCCGGAACCCTTCTGTATAATTTCTTAGGATAACCAGAGGGAGCACTTCAGCCAGACCTTTGCAGAGACCATGGTGTCTGTTGGTGGCAGGGGGACAGGAAGCAAGACCAGCTAAGTGCGAGGCAGCCGTGTTCGGGTGGGAGCTGTGTCAACCTCAGATGGGACTCTGGCTCTGCTGTCACAAATCCACCCTGGCTCAGCACAGCTAATGAAAAGATTGGACAGATTAAATACCCGTGTGAGGGGCACCTGGGTGGCTCAGCCCATTAAGGTCATGATTTCACGAATTCGTGAGTTCAAGCCCCACATCAGGCTCTGTGTGAATGGTGCAGAGCCTGCTTGGGATCCTCTCTCTCTCTCTCTCTCTCTCTCTCTCTCTCTCTCTCTCTCCTCCCCTCCCCTGCTTACACACTCTCTGTCTCAAAACAAATAAACTTCAAAACAGAAATACCTATGTGAGATGGCTGGGAAGCAAGGCACTGGGTTTCTATAATCTGGAGGCATCTGCTAATTGATACTAACATCCCCCAAATCATAGTGTGGTGTGGCGGTCATTCTCGAGAGGGCCATCCTCCCGTTCCTGCCTGCTCCAAGTGTTGGGGCTCTGATGGTCATAGCTGTCCCTTCCCCAGCAAATCGTCCTCGCCTGAGGGAGCCGCCTTGCCCAGAGTTGATGGCCTCACTTCCCACCTGAGGGTAACTCACAGCCAGTGGCCAACAGTCATGGTAGGAGAGAAGCCTCCTCCGCTTCACCCCTAGAGGGGACAACCCTATGTCCCAGAGTCCCCAAACAGGGTCAGGCTGCCCTTACATGACACCATGTCCTTGCTTGGCACTTTCCCCTTCTCTAACCTACTTCTTTCAATAAACCATACCCCCCCCCCCCCAACCACTGTCCCAGGCTCCGCAACCAGGGAGACTGAGCGGAGATGATGTGACCTCCCTCCAGAGCCACGCCTGTGCTCTGGAAGGCAAACCACTAAGGACAGTAGTATCATCAGGACTTCCTGTCTTCTGGCTTCCTTTGGAATCTGGCCAAGAGGACCCAGGCAGGAAATGACAGGGTGAGAGGAGAGAGGTGGGGTTCTCCCCTCTCCCTCCTTGCAATGGCTGCCTCTGTGCCTAGAAGCTGCCCCCACCACCACCACCCCACTCCCAAAGGAGTAGGGAAGGGAACAGCTCCCCCGTAGCATGACCCCAGGTGCTTTAACAAATCTGTTGGTCTCCTAAACCTTGCCCGCACTTTTGTAGAGACTCACTCAGTTCATTAACCTAGCTCCGATTACCCTTTGAGCACACCCTCCCTTTCCTGCCAGCCCTTGACTGGTATGAAACCAAAGCTCCAGCCCTCCCTTGCCTTCTCAATGTAAAATGGGTAGTTTCTTCACAAGTAGCCCCAGGAAGAGAAGCACGCAGCTCTCAGGGTTATTGAGACTCCCCCAACCCCCCACTTCTGCTCCCAGCTAATTTACCTTACACAGAGCACAGCTCTCTGCACTATATAATGGGCTCTCCTCCCCAGCGGGGCCATAAGAATGAAAGCCAAGCAAAGGAATTGATTTTCCCCAAATCCCCAGTGCATCCAAACACACGCAAGTGCCTGAACCCTCAGCTTACCCGCTCCTTAGTAACTAACAACTTATCAAGGATGCAATGTGAAGCAATGGATTAAAATTTCATGCATTTTGCTTCAAAAATCTATAAAAACTAAGTTTCTTGGAAGGAAAAAGAAAACCCTCTTCTCCAAGCAACACAGAAAGCAAGCCGTGGCCCAAGCCCTCCCCTGGCTGGTATTTCAGTGTAAATCTTTAATTTCATTTGCTGCTCTGTCCTCTGACCCCCGCAGTATTCCATAAATATTTAGGCAGCAAGCACCAGGCTTGTTTTCCACTTTGGAATGCTAATGATGGAAACAGGGCGCGTGAGAGAGCGGCTTCTGGAGTCCAGGGCCCATCAGCAAAATACAACAGACGTTCTGGAGGCCCAGGGAGCCACAGGCTTCCTTAATGAACCTGCAGGTGCACTGATGGCCAAACCACCAGCCCAATCAATGGCACTAAAGACACCTTGACGGGAGGGAGGTGCCGTGGAGAGGAGAACGGACGTGCAAAACAGACTTCGGAGAGAGGACCGAGAGCTGCCAAGCCAGCACCCCCAGGCTCCCCACCCCTAAATCCAGACCCTCACACATCCCTGCCACATGCACACACATCCCTGAAAATCTGGGACTTCCAGATGGCACTTCCCAACTTCCCAGTCCTTCACCAGCCGCCAGACGTAATCGTAACTTCACTTGTCCCTCCACTACAGAGACCAGACATCTCTCGACTCCTGTCCAGGCTCATCTCTCCATCTCTACCTGGCACTGGGGGCCAGAGGCCAGGGCTCTGCAGGAGGTGAGCCTTGGTTTGAATTCCGCCTTGGCCATTTGCCAAGCTGTATGGTCTCCAGTAAGATTTCGTTTAATAACTTTCTAGAGGTATAATTTCTATAACAAGACATTCACCCATTTTAAGTGTGAAGTTCTTTGAGTTTTAGGAAATGTATACAGTTGTGCAACCATCATGACTATCCAGTCCTCAGACACTTCCATCACCCCCAGGAAGCTCCTTTGTGCCCATCTGCAGTCAATCCTTGCTTCCAGCCTCAGCCCCAGGCAACCAGTAATCTGCTTTCCACTTCCACAGTTTTGCCTTTTCGAGAAATTTCACATAAATGGAATATACAACATGTAGTCTTCTGTGCCTGGCTTTTTTCACTCAGAATGAAGCTTGTGAGGTTTTATCCATGCTGCGGTATGTCTCAGTGTTTCATTCTATTTTACTGCTGAGTAGTATTCCACTGAATAGATATACCCAGTTTTGTTTACCTGTTCACCAGTTCACCAGATGGACATTTGAGTTGTTTCCAGTTTGGAGCTATCATAAATAATGCTGCTAGGAACATTCTTATACAAGTCCTTGTATAGACAGATGTTTCCACTTCTCTTGCGTGAATTCCTAGGAGTGGAATTGCCAAATAATATAGTTAAGTATATGTTTTTCTCTTTAAGAAACTGTCATAGTGTTTTACATTTAACGGCAGCGGATGAAGATTCTGGTTGCTCCACATCCTTACAACACTTGTTACTGTCTGTCTTTATTACAGCCATCCTAGCAGGTGTGAAATGGCATCTCTGTGTTTTGATTTGCATTTCCCTAAGGACTATTGGTGTTGAGCATCTTTTCATGTGTTTACTTGCAATCTGTATATCTTCTTCGGTGAAGTATTCGTTCAAATCTTTTGTCTATTTGGTCCTGGGTGGTTTGTGTTCTTGAGTTATAAGAGCTCTTTATATATCCTGGATACAAATTCATGATCAGATATGTGCCTTGTAAATATTTCCTCTTAGGCAGTATTTCCTCCTCTCTATTTCTTCATCGGCAAAATGGAGCTCATCATAACAACCTGCCACGCAGAGATGATGGTGTCAAGTGCCTGGCATGAGGCCTGCCACACAGTAGCCTTTCAATAACTGGAGATGTGGTCTTTACCTTTGACTTGAAGTGCCCAGTGTGAGGCCTGGTGCAGAGGAGGACCTCAGCCAGGTCTGGTCCCCAGCCATGCTGGTATCCTCCTGCACATTCTCTCCAAGATCCCCCGTCTACCCTCAGCAGCACCAGCCCTGGTTCTTGCAGAGCTAAGTGCAGGGCAGCAGACAGGACCTCATGTGAGCACTGAGAAGGGAGCCCAATCTCAGGGGTGATGCGATATTAGCAGGGGTAGAAGGGTAAGATATCCTGGCAGAGGACAGAGCATAGAGAGCGACAAGGTGCACAGCACATTCTAGATACCCAGAGCAGAGGTGCACACCTGACAGGGAGTGTGGCAGACCCAACGGTCAGGCTCACCAGGGGCGTGAGGTGAGCCAGCCACCTGGCTCTGGAGAGCCAGCCATCCTGGAGCCCCTGGGGCATCTCCGCTGAGATAGTGACACGTCAAGATGCATTCGTGAAGAATCTTTAATTCTTTAGTCCTCTGCTCCTGCTTCTACACTCCCTCTCCCTAGAAGGTGTCCACAGCCCAGGGAGAGCCAGAAGGTAACCCCCAGTGCCAGGGTCTGTGTCTGGACACTGTATCATCCCTTCACTATAGTCATGAGAGGAGGTGACATTATCCCATGTCACGAGCAGAGCTGTGCCCCCAAAATCCATATGTTGAAGCCCTAACCCACAGCATCTCAGAATGTGACTATATTTGAAAAGAGGGCCTTTAAAGAGATCATTGATCTAACATGAGGTCATCAGGGTTGGTCCTAGCCCACTATGACTGGTGTCCTCATAAGAAGAGGGGATTAGGACATAGATTCACACAGAGAAGCAAGACTGTATCAGGACCCAATGAGAAGATGGTCCCTCACAAACCCGGGAGAGAGGCCTCAGAAGAAACCAGTCCCACTAACGCCTGGGTCTCTGTCTTCCAGTCTCCACGACCATGAGACAATAAATGTCTGTCACCTAATCCCCCAGTCTGTGGTACTTTGCTACAGCAGCCTGAGCAGACTGATACATTTCCAGATAAGGAAATGGGGGCTCAAAAAGTGGCAGGATGCCTGAGGCCCACAGCTGGGAAGAGGCTGGCCCGGGCCATCTGGCTTCAGGCCCTAGGTCTCCATCCCGTCCCCCCGACGCCACCCCAGCACACACCCCACTAGAACACGGAACCTTGCCTGGGACCGTGCTGGGCACACAGATGGGCTCAGGGCACCATGAGGGGCGGGGCACGTGGAGGAGAGAGTGGAGAGGGAGGCAGGTCAGTGAGCAGATGGGAAGCAGGCTCCCAGCAAGACCTTAGGGACTATGTGAGGACATGCCCTGGGGCCCTGCCTCTTCACAGAGGGAGCAGCCGGCCATGCCCTGGGGCCCCAGGGGCATATCCAGGACCCACAAAAAGTGGATTTTAGCTCCAGATGAGGAAAAACCAACTGCCGAGCCATGAGATGTGCTCCATGGTAGAGAGCCAGGGCAGCCACAGCACCCAGAGGGGCCACACACAGGCCTGGAAGCTGAGGGGATGCTTTCCAGACCCCTCCACCTCTGGGGCAATACCAGCTTGGGCTCCCCTAGCTGCCAGCACACAGCAGAACAGCAGCCAGAATGTTCCAGCATTCCAGCCACGGCATCAAGGCCACCGCCAAGCAGTGGCTCACCTATGCCTGTCTCCAGGCCTTCATCCTCCAGAAGAAACAGGATGGGAACCCCAAACTAGCCTCAGAAAGCCCAAAGCACAGAACAGCAGGAGGGCCACAGGCGAAGCCATACCCCCACACATACACGGAAAGGCACCGAAGACACCCTTCCTTCCCCTGAGCACCCCTAAACACCACCTGCCAGGTGGAGTCTGAGCCCCTAAGAAGGGCCCTCAGGCTCCTGAGGAGCTGCAGCCTGAGTGGACACTCTCTCTTTATAGATGCACATGAGGAGACAGTCTGATGCTGAAGTCCAGGCAATGGAGCTTTGAGGAGAGGCCACCATCCTGCTGAGTGGGCGGCTGTCACCCATGCTCCTGGAAGGGATCCGAAACTCATGCTTCAAGCTGCCCCCATCGCCCACCAGATGAGGGTCATTCACTCTCCGACCATTCCCATCCTGCTCAGCCACCTGCCCTGGGCTGGCTGCTTCCTGCTCCCCCGACCTGCTCCAGGCCTCTGAGACATGTGCGGTTACTCTGGCTCTTCGTGGTAACTCCAGCCCCCACCCCAACCCTTCCACAGAAAGGCTCTGACCCCTTGCTGACCCTGGCCACAGGGACCCCTTCATCCCAGGCAGCTTAGAAAGGAGGCATCCCTTACAGGTGTGCTGTTTCAAAGTGGGTACATGCACCCCAATGTTTACAGCAGCACCATCAACAATAGCCAAAGTATGGAAAGAGCCCAAATGTCCATCGGCAGATGAACGGATCAAGAAGATGGGGTATATATCTACAATGGAGTATTACTCAGCAATCAAAAAGAATGAAATCTTGCCACTTGCAATTACGTGGATGGAACTAGAGGGTATTATGCTAAGCAAAATTAGTCAGAGAAAGACAAATACCACATGACTTCACTCATATGAGGACTTTAAGATACAAAACAGATGAACCTAAGGGAAGGGAAGCAAAACTAATATAAAAACAAGAAGGGGGACAAAACCTAAAAGACTCATAAATATGGAGAACAAACAGAGGGTTCCTGGAGAGGGTGTGGGAGGGGGGGATGGACTAAATGGGCCAGGGGCATTAAGGAAGACACTTGTTGGGATGAGCGCTGGGTGTTATACCTGGGGGATGAATCACTGGAATCTACTCCTGAAATCATTATTGCACTATATGCTAACTAACTTGGATGTAAATTAAAAAATAAATAATTGAATAAATAAATTTTTTTAAAAAGGAAAGAAAAGAAAGGAGGCATCCTTATGTTCCCCCCCAACAGTCACTCTGGGCAGCACCCCAATAAGACAGAGCACCACCATCAGCCTGTCTCCCTTCCCAATGGGCAACCAGAGTCCCCAAGTCTTGGCCAGTCCACACTTCCCTTAAGCAGGACTCCTTCACCACTATCTGACCATCAGGGAGTTAATAGCACTGACTTCATCCCAGACTTTACATAGTTTTTTCCACTTTTTCGTTCAATTAATTATTGCAATATCAATAGATCTTTAATTTTCTCATCAGTGCATAATGGGAATAAGTTTCAATTCCACAATATAATTAATTAGTTATGAGTGCACAAGCACAAGGTCCTACTCAAAGTCCTGCATGTACAAACTCCTGGCTGCTGCCCCCAGGAGGCCGGCACCAGCAGACAGATGTCCTGCCCGAAGCTTGAGGACACATGGCCCAGCCTGCCCGGAGAAGTGACAAGAGATACCCCAACCCGACCTTCCAGAGCCCAGGGAGTTCACCAGATCTTCAGGAGGCATCTCCTGCATGCTGACACCCACACTGGGCCCCTGGGCGAGGGACCAAGCTGACACTCAGGGACAGCCCTGCCTCAGGGGCTCACATGTTAAAGATCACAGAGATATGGCACAGACAGCTGGAAATAATGGGTGCTAATTCAGTTACACAAATCTTTGTTGAGCATCTACGATGCGCCAAGCCCTGTACCAGGTTTTGGTGACACAGCGGTGTCTGATGGAGGCAATGACCCCACTTGGCAGAGGTTGGGGGTTTCTAAAAGCATGACTCTGCTTTGAAGACTGAGGTGGGTTTACCAAGTAAAGAACAGGGTCGGGCATCCCAGGCAGAAGGAACAGGATGTACGAGGACCTGGAAACGGAAGGACCATGCGGTCCAGGGAAATGCAGTCAGTTTTTAGATCCCAGAGGGAGTATTGGGGGCCCATACAATGCCAAGAAGGGTACAGAAGGACAAGACTTCTTCCCCATCCCAGCGCTGGTCACAGAGAGCCTTGGGGAGCCAGGCCAAAGGTCAGCCCAGGCAGGGGGCCCGACACACTTGCACTTCCAGGAGGGAAAGGGGGTGTGGGGGAAAGAGTTGGGGTGGGAGCCTCCAGAGCTGCCTGCTCCAGGTGCGATGCCCCATGGGAAGCTTCCTCCTGACGGGCCCTGGCTCAGCCCCACTTGGATGGCTCCTACAAGTCCATACGGGTAAGACAGCTGACAGTGTGGGGCCCAAGCTCGGAAGCCCCCAGTAAGGGAAGTGGTCCATGCCCCAAGAGCTTGGTGCCAGCACCAGGCCCCCTCTTCCCAGAGGACCCCCAGGAGCACATGCTCCCCACCCCTAACCCCCCAGCAATCAGAGCCTTCCATGTGCCTGATACGGGGCTAATTGCTTTACATGGGTGAACGCACCCCTCCAAGTGATGACACTGCAGGTCACAGATGAGGAACTCAGGCACAGCAAGGTGACTTGCCCCCAGTCACAGTGACAAGTGGCTGGGTGAGGATCTGACCCTGACGGTGGATGAACAGATGGACACAGCCTCTCCACCAGCCACTCACCTGGTCCCTCCCACAGCCCTGCCCACACACCCACCCCTCTGGCACAGCCTGAGACCTGGCCCAAGCTCCCTGTGCGTCATCTGTAAAATAAGGGTCATAAGGGCACCCACTTGCCAGGGTGAGGATGAGGATGTCATTCCAGGGACAGCGCCTGGCACATGGCACAAGCACAGTGCATGTCGACAGTCATTCTTGGTGCCATTGCTGCTATGGTGGACATTGTAGTTGGTAGCAAGGATCCTGGCACAGGTGTAGTGCCATCAGGAATGGGCACCAACCCGGGGCGCCTGGGTGGCGCAGTCGGTTAAGCGTCCGACTTCAGCCAGGTCACGATCTCACGGTCCGTGAGTTCGAGCCCCGTGTCAGGCTCTGGGCTGATGGCTCAGAGCCTGGAGCCTGTTTCCAATTCTGTGTCTCCCTCTCTCTCTGCTCCTCCCCCGTTCATGCTCTGTCTCTCTCTGTCCCAAAAATAAATAAACGTTGAAAAAAAAAAAAAAAAAGGAATGGGCACCAACCCTAAGGAAGAGGAGGAAGTCTGGCTTGACAAACCAGATCTCAGTAGGGCAGGTCTCCAATGGGGGAGGCCAGAACAGGAGTCAGGTGTCCTCAGATGAAGCCTTTGAGGGTTCAGTCACTCTCGAGCCCCACCACAGGCCTGTGAACCACACTGCCAGCCTCCAACCACCCTTCCACGTTCATCCCCATGGCCCCCAAGCCACCCGGCCAACTAGGTTCTGCGTGCCAAGCTCCAAAGGGGACTCAGCTCCTCACATCACCCTGTGAGCAAGGCAACATCACCCCATTTAACAGATGAGGAACCTGAGGTAAAGTAACAAAAGGAGAATGAAAAGAGCTCACACTTGTTGAGCAATTGCTCAATGCTAGGCCCTGGAGAAAGAGCTTCAATTGCAATCTTTCCCTTAATTCTCAGAAACAGCCTCTGAGCTAGGGACAGTTGCTGCCAGTTTGCGGATGGGGAAGTCGAGGCTTGGAAATGAGAGTTACTTACCCAAAGTGGCACAGATACTCACAGGCAGGTGTGGGATCCCCATCCGCAGGCCTGCTGGCAGCCACCCTTCTGTCACTCACAGCCCCCAGCACAAGCTCAGGCTCCAGGGTGGAGAAGGGGCCACCCGATCCTTGAGGATGTCTGATGTGGTCTCCCCAGCCCTCACTGCCACTCCTTACACACACACACACACACACACACACACACGCGCGCGCGCGCGCATAGGTGCACACACACCTCCTCCCTTCCTCTCTGTGTCTCTGTTCCCAAACCAGAGGCATAACTAGGAGGACACTGGAATTTTTTTAAAGCAACCCCACTCCCCACCAGCACCACCTTCCCCAGCTACCCCCAGAGGAGACAGTGGCTACACGGGAACCCCTGGCAATGTCAGTAATCCCATCAAAGTCCCCAATTGGCAAAAGGGGTCTCAGGGAGGGGCAGGCTCTTCTTCAAGGCGTCCAAGGCCAGGCTCAGGGCTCAGCAGGGCCAAGGCAGCCCCCAGCCCCCTGAGAGGCCCAGGTACGTGGCAGAACAAGAACTAGAATTTGGTAGAGTGACATGGGGATTTGATGCTAGAGCCCTGATTTCTCTGACTGCTACAGATTAAATCAGGGATAACGTCCCCCATCTAGGAACCGGATTCGATGCAGCTTAAAATCTGCTCAGATGCCGCACCATTATGCTAAGCAGCTCGGCCGTGAGGGGGCTGCACTGCCTGCCTCGTTCATCATCCCTGGCAGCAGAAGCACAGCCAGCCAGGCCACCACCGCTCCAGTGGGAAACAGGAGGGGCAGCGAGGCCCAGGGCACCTTCCCCCTCTCCTGGACGGACAAACAGATGGAGGGCAGCCAGGGCCCCCTCTCTAGTCCCACAGGCCCAGAGAGGCAGCCACGATGAGAGGCTGCGTTGGAAGACACCATTTCTGAGAGCCTGAGCTGAGCTAGTACTCGAATATCCTCTGAGATGTAAATTATGTGGGTTGAACTAATGAGCTATATATGTATCTTTCATCCCCTAATTAACTGCGGTTTAATGAATTTCTCAGCGCATTGCTGCCAGAATAGCCTTGCAGCCCAAAAGATTTTTTCCCCTCCATTTCAGGTAAATATTTAAACACCCCAAATTAAAGAGAGCACCCGGGCCCAAAATTGGAGGTTTGATGCTATCCAGAGTAATTAGACCCCTGTCTCATTGATTCAGCATTTTCATTTCTTCCTTTCTCTTCCGAGGGCAATGGCGGGTAACTTTGGCACCAGGAATGTGGCCCAGTGCAGGGCCTGAGGCTCCTTGCAGACCAATGGGCCTGTGTCCAGCTCTCTTCACTTAGAAGTTCCTCTCCCAGGCTCTGGGGGACTGGCTCCACCCCAGGGAAAGGGGGCAGGAGATACTACCCACCCGCCATCCTGGGTTGGCACAGAAATCCTCAGGGCAAGAGGGCCTGTAACGTGGCCTAGTGTCCTGGGAGATAAGGATGCTGCCCACCCATCCTAGTGGGCCATCCTAGTGCCCACTCCTCCCCTCAGATGGTCAACTATTCCCAAGGTTCATTAGCATTATTATCGTTATCTCCTATTATGATTAGCTTTACTCTATTACTTACAGCCAACATGCATCAGATGTTTAAGGCACTATAATCTGGGGACCAGGCCTGGCCAGAACCATCCCACTCCAGGCCTCTCTGCCTTGGGCTCAGGGCCAGCTAGGGAAGCAGAGGACACTCTGCCCTCACCTCTCTCCACTGGCCCTGCCACTTCCTGCCCTTTCTGACCGGAGCCACTCAGGCAAAGCCAAAGGCTCCTGGGAAGCCACATAGCCCACCTGTGTTCCCTGAGGGCCTGCTGTGGGCATCTCTCCTCACTCTCCCCTAGACTCTCTGGTGCCCGGGACATGTGTCTGGGCCCTGAGAGAAGCCCAGGTAGGGGCTAGACTCCAACCACCAGAAGAAACAGGCAAGGGAGTTCCTGATAAGGATTCCATCAGCTCTCAGTACCCCAAACCCAGGCACCCAGAGGCCAGCTCCCAGAGCAGTAGAGTATAACCCTGGAAGGAGCTGGGGGTCAGTCCAACCACACGGGACTACAAAGCCCAGAGGTTCCCCTCACTGACACCCCCATTGCCCACCCAGTGCCCCTGTTCCAGCCTACTGGCCTTGTCTCCTCCACACCTGTCCCTCGCCCCAAGGGTGCTACTGCCCAGGTCTCCCCAGGTCACCATTGCCCAGAGCCACTTTCAACCCCATGCACCCTGCACAAGAGACCCCCTCATCTTCCTGACACCACCTAAAAGCTTATTCCAGGCCTCCGTGTCCTCACCGCAGTTACCTATTCATAGCCACACCCCACCCAGGGCCTCCCCCAGCCAGGGTAGGCTCCTGCCTGCCCCTCCAGCCCACCCTGCTCACATCACGTTCACCTAGATACCATTATGATGAGTCCACCTATGCAGAGCCCTTAGGCAGTTCGCCATGCCTGTGACAGCTTCCGGTCACTAAGTAATAACTCACAACAGCCCCATGAGGGTGACTGATGGCCCCTCTGCACAGACGAGGAAAGGGCTCTCCTCTCCAACTGCAGACAGGACCCATCTACTTTAGAGTCCCCAGTACCTGGCACTGTGCCTGGAACACTGTAAGTATCAACAAATACTTGCTGGCTGGATGAGGAGACAAGACAGATGGACAGACAGACAGACGGACAGATAAGTGGGTGGGTGGATATATAGATGAATGGATGGATAGATGGACAGATGGACAGATGGGTGGGTGGAAGAATGTAAGAATAGAGGGATGGATGGACAGAGAGACAGATAGACACACAGACTCTCAAACTAATCACTAAAAAGAGACCCCAACCAGTCTCCCAAAGCCAAAGGGTTGGCTGTACACTGTCTCCAAGGACAGCAGGCCAGGAAGAGAGGCCCTGGGGCTCCAACAAAGGGCCATGACTGGCAGCTATGCCCTCTAAGGATCGCTCCAAAGTGGGGGATCCAAGATGCGAGAGGCAGGAGCTAGAGTCCGAAGTCAAGAAGGGGAAATGAGAGGAGTGTGGGAACCAGCAGCACTAAGCACAGCAGAGACCAGATCAGACCAGGCCCCAGGAGGCCCCAAGGAGCATCACACCATGAGCTGGAGAAATGGGCTGGGTCAGAACTCCACCCTCGAGCAGGCCTGGCAAAGTCTGAAAGGGCCAGCATAGGCCCGATGCCAGGCCCTCTGAGCACCTAGCATGAGTTGGTAGCTGTGTTTACCTGTCTCCAAGCCCTCCAGGCCAGACTGGAATGTGTTTCTCACCACTGTAAAGGCCAAATGCCAGCACAACCTCTGTAGAGACAAGTGATCAAGAAGTCCCTGCTCTGGGGATGCCCAGGTGGCTCAGTAGGTTAAGGCGTCTGACTTCAGCTCAGGTCATGATCTCACGGTTTGTGGATTCGAGATCCACATCAGGCTCTGTGCTGACAGCTCAGGACCTGGAGTCTGTTTCAGATTCTGTGTCTCCCTCTCTGTCTGCCCCTCTCCCACTGAGGCTCTGTCTCTTTCTCTCTCTGTCTCTCTCTCTCTCTCTCTGTCTCTCTCTCTCTCTCAAAAATAAACACCAAAAAATTTTCTAAAAAAAGTCCCAGCCCTGGAGGCCCCAGCATGGCTGGGCAGTGGAGGGACATGTCCCAGGGCCCAGGTGAAGTTAGCACTAGGCTGGCAGGGAGGAGCGGGAGGTACGTCCTGGACAGAGCTAGGGCTCCTCCTTTGAGCAGAACAGGAGGCCAAGGGGTTTGGGCCTGCATCTGTATCCCTTCTCTGGAGCCTAGGGAATGAGTCTTAGACTCAGGGACCACTAATAGAGGGGGCTGCCCATGCCTCCCATTGCCTCCCACCTCCACTGGAATGTATAGAATTTCCATCCTTGTTTATTACACTCCTTCCCAAGAACCCACAAGCAAAGCATGGAGATGGCCCAGAAAGACTGGCTTCCGAGGCAAAGGCAATAATAATGAGATGGCTTCCGCCAGCCAGCAATTGCCTCCACCCACCGACACTCCCCACCTCAGCAGCCTGAGCACAGAGGCCTCACTCACTCAGGGCAAGGGAGCATATTCCACACATCTGCAGCACCAAACTAGGAGGAGGAGGGCTGGGGAGGAGTGCTGCCTGGATGGGTCGAAACAACAATATTGTATGGATCAACCAAAAATAACCATGAGTTTCAGAATTGGCAGATTTGGAAGAAATCTCTACTTTCCGCTCTGGTCATATAACCTGGGATAAGTCAGTCACTCTAGGCCTCAGCCCCCATCTGTAAACTGGGTGTGACAATCCCCACCTTCCAGTTACCACCAGGATCGAAGAGGCTGGAGCAAGCACATCAGGCCACAGTGCCCTGGCCCGCTGTGGGTGCCAGCACCTGCCCCTCTACAGGAGGAACCAAGACCAGAAGGGGACGGAGGCCTGTACCCTGGTGCAGAGCAGCACACGCGGGTCCCCAGAAAACCCTCCTATCCCCAAACACTTTCCCCTTCAGATGGGAAGAGGGTCCCATATTCCTTTGGAGATGGAGGGGCTCCCAGAGTGCCCCCTTCCTGACAGCAGGGCCTGTGCTCTGGGGTGAGGACTCGGGGGCAGGAAAGGACCCAGCATTTGGCCACCACAGACCACCAGTCCTCCCTTGCAGAGCAAAGCCAGACATTCCCCCCATCCATGTCTCCACTTTACCCTCTCCAGTCTCTGAACACGGACCTGACTGTGCCCCTGTTCGACCCTCAAACCATAGGTCAAACAGTTCATTTCCTCACTGAGGGTCTTGTCTACCGTCCAAGCTCTTCTCCCACTCTCCACCTCCATTTGTCCTCCACTGATCCCGACTCACCTCCCTTTCTCCACCCTCTCCCCTCCCCCACAAGCAGAGAGCTGTTCCAGGCCTCTACATCTCTGTAGACAGAGGGGACTGCCTGGGACCCCTTTCCTTCAACCACCGTTGGCTCCATAGAGCCAATGCCTTCTTTAATTTCAGACTCAGCCCAGCACCCCCTCCTTGACAAAACCTCCAATTTCCACCCAACTACTGCACTTCCAGGCCCCCTTACACAAGTTTGCTTGTATGTCTGTATTTCTAATCCCTAGTTACATAGAGGGCCTCATCAATGTTTGATGAGTGGATATAGCTATGGATAACTAGATGGATGGATGGATGGATGGATGGATGGATGGATGGATGGAAAAAGGAATGAATGAATGATTACACAAAGAGATGAATGAATGATTTCATAAGATGAATGAATCGGTCGAACAAGAATGCCACCTGAATAAGATGCAAAGGCAGGAGCCAATATGGACATGGTTTCCAGGGTCAAAGATTCCCTCCATGCAGATGGGGCTCCACCGAAGTGTGAATATGGCACATTTCCCTGTTTTCAGAGCATTTGGGGCAGCCCTATGCAGAAGCAGAGGGCTGGACGAGGTGACCTCCCCAACATCGCTTAACATTAAGCTTTCCCCGTCTGCTGACTTCCAGCAGCTCCTTCATTTCCACGGTCACTTTCTCAGTGCACAGACTGGGATAGATGGGGAGGCCTCAGCACTGGAGTGGGCAAAGGGAAACCCTTCCAATAAGCAGCAGGATGCCAAGCCTCCAACTGTTTCTACAGATCTCATCTCCGCAAAGGGACACTCAGCAGGCTTGTCCAAGGGCTATTTTAAAATGGTGTGTATTTGACATGCAGTGTGACAACATAACAACAAAGGATGCAGTCTTGGGGCTACAGCCTATTTCTACAGGCCCCTCCCCTCTGCCAGGAGCTGGTGCCCTCAAGCCTTGAAGGGCCACCTCCCAGCTCTTCCTGGAAAATCCTAGATTTGTGACCTTCCATTCAGCTCCTATAATGCCAGACCCCAGAAGGAGAGGCCTGCGGGTCTGGAGTCAGCACTGCCACCGGACTTCACTCAATCCACTACCAGGAAGGGCAGCACAGGAGTGCCTCCTCCAACGGCCTTACACTCTGAAATTTGTCTGCCGATCACTGCCAACAAGATTCAGAGCCAGGATGAGGTGGCAGCCAGAGTGAAACAGGCCCGCAATTACCCAGCTGCCTCAACGGTCACTCAACAGGATCACCGGAAATCAGGGAGCACGGACACCTGGCCCAGACACGGATACCGCCCACCCACCTGCGCGTGCAGGCGACAGCTCAGGGTCAGGCACCTGCTGAGGCTTCTCTAGGTCCAGCTGAGCCAAGGGCTGTCCTGGAAAGCTCTGTGAGCCAAATCTCCTACAGGAACATCCTGATTGGCGCTCTCAGTTCCTCAACGAGGTGCCTTCAGCAAGACCTCTCACAGCACACGCATCCTGATGCATTGTCTCACATCATCTTCACTGCCACTCTAGGAGGTGGGATGAGGGTCCCCATTTGATACGTGGGGAAACACACGCGTGGGGCTTACCTGAAGTGGCCCTGCTACTAAGTGGCAGAGACAGGCATAGAGCCCGAGTCGTGCTGACCCCCAGGCCCACTGGGGCTCTCCCTCAGTCCCGCAGACCTCTGAAGCAGTGATGGGCTCAAGGGGAGGCAAGGTGATGCCAGTCCTCTCTCCGTCCAGATGCTGGACTTGGTCCAAGAAGAGTTCTGCCATCATGCCCAACCTGGAGGACCTGCCTTCAGCCTCAGGCTGCCCAGCTCCCTCACATCCACTTAGACCCCTGGTGACTGGCACCTACCCAGTGAGCCTCCTCGGACTCCCCCAGACAGCTCACATGCCTGCCCTCCCCATGCTTCCTCCTGTCCCAGCACCCCTGGTCCTCTCCATCAGAACACCCGGGACATTGCACCATACTAATTATTGATGGGGCTATGCGACTGGATCTGGAAGGTGCATGAATAAATGGATGAACAAACGAATATGTGGTTTGGCACCAACTCTGCGTTGGTGTGCAAATCCTTCACGAATCCAGGAACAGACAGGAAATGCGTCTTCCCCTAACAAGCTACAGCCAAAGACTTCCATTTTCCTAGGCCGAAGATGCTCAGCATCTATCATCTGTGATGGTAGCTGAGTGACACCGTCTGACGCCTACCATGGACAAGTGGCGGAAGGATGTATTTACATAGTTTGTGCTCCCTGAAATAACATTACATCTCCGGGGGCCTCCAGCTGCGTGTGATACTGGTGCACAGTCTGAATTACCTCCACAATGATTTCATGCTGAATTTGCTGAGTCTCCAAGCAGAGTCATAAATGTAAAGGAGGAGCGTTTCTCTGGGCCTTCACCACATCTTTCATCCAGAAAATAAGTGGTGATAATATTTGTAATATGTTTACTGACAGGACCAGGGGCTCTGTGCAGATAACTCTTTTATGACACAAAGTACTTAACTAAGATGGAAAATGGCATTACTCATGTTAAATTCAAAATGAGCATTTTGTCCCAGATTGCTAGAAACCCAGTAAATGTCATTAGCTATCTGAGGTTACAATGAAATCCGCAAAGGGTTACTCTTTGGTAATTACATTTACTGTAGCTATAGAAACAAGGGACATCAGACTCAGCTGGCTGACAGCTCTGTCTTTTCCCCCAAAAGAACGGCTCATCTGCGTGTTGTCGTCTCCAAAGACTAGGCTCCAAATCATGCATCTCAGCAGCCTGCTCTTGGGAGGATTGTTTTCCCCACAGGCACCAGGCCGGAGCCCCAGGACACGGGCTGCTGTGATTCTCAATTGGAAACTGATGATAAAAGACAGAGATGAGGAAAGATGCCCTTCCTGTGGCTTCTGCATTGAAATGTGCCTCCTGAATGTGTGCGGGGAAGTTACGCTTCCTGGGGCCCTCCTTCTGTGGCAGATGCATTATTCATGGCCAGCCTGCTATTGTGCAAAGCACTTCCCCCACAATGCCCCACACTGCCATTTCCCAGCCTGACCTTAACACCCCTCCCTCCAAGACCAAGAACCATGCCCAACCTAAAGGAGGCCTCGGGTCTCCACTGGCCTTCTTAGACCCATCTGAGCTGCAGGCAGGACCTGAAGGCTTCAGGACACAGAGGACACGACGCACAACTTGGAGCCAGAGGTCACTTCTGCCTCCATGGCAAATGGACTGATGGAAGGATCCGATTAGCCAAATAGACGGACCGGCACCTTCCTTCTTCACCTGTAACTGCCAGCACCTTCCCTCAGATCTGTGACAAGACACCCCCTTCCCTCATTTCATGTGTGTGACAGCCAACAGCTTTCCTCACCAGCTGGTAGCCCAATACCTTCCCTCTCCAGCCACACATAAAGCCACCAGCTCTCCTCAGCACCTACTAACACTAACACTTTCCTTCGCCCCCTGTCACAGCCAGCACCCTCCTTTGCCCCTTACATCTACAGCCAAGAGCCTTCCTCATTACCTGATATAAGCCAACACCTTCTACCACTACCTGTGTGAGCCAACACCTGTGGGTGTGACAGTAAACACCTTTCCTTGCAACTGGGTGGCAAGCAGCACCTTCCCTCACCAGCTCTGACAGCCAACCTCGTCCCTTACCACTTTGACAAACATCTCTCACCACCTCTGTGTGACAATCAACACCTGGCCTCACCACCAGGAACAGCTGACACCTGCCTGCCCTCATCACCTGGAAGTACCGGGATTTTCCCCAATCACCTTCCTCTGGGTCAGGGGTTCTCAAAGTGTGATTCCCCAGACCAATTGCATTAGCATCTCCTGGGAACTTGTCAGCATTCAATTTCTTGTAAATTCTCAGGCCCCACCCACACCTAATGAATCAGAAACTTTGGAGGTGGGGCCCTGCAATTTGTGTTTTCTAGCAAGATTTCCAGGTGATTCTCATGCATATGAAATTTGAGAACCACAGTGGCTGCTCTTTAAAAACCACCTGGGGAGATTTCAAACACCCTAACACGCTGGTTGCACCCCCAGAATATAGAGGCCCCAGAGTCACTGATTTTACAAGTTCCTGGGTGGTTCCATGTGCGGCTGGGGCTGAGGGCCAAGCTCTGGACCGGCATGCTTCTCCACAATGGCAGATAGGGCCCGGCAAGCTCCTAGCTGTGCTGCTGGCCATCATCTGTCCAATATCCAACAGCTGCCTCTAGGCCACAGAAATGCCCAGGGGACCAGAATTCCCGGCAGCAGAACTGCTGGGACCCACGCCTGTCACATGCGCCCAGTCAGGTGTCCCTGAGCTGCAGAAGGATCCCGCTGGCTGTGCCTGTCAAGGCACTGCTCATCACCTCACTGACAGCTGCCTGCACTGACAAGGGAAAGCCTCTAGGACCCAGATTAAGGACCGGCCCCCAGGGCGGGCTGCATGAGGGAACCCACCGTGACAAGTCCTGCTTGGGCCTGTACCCCGAAGCCCAAGACCAGGCCTGCCCTCAGTAGCCAACATCTCTCCCTCATGCTCCCCACCAAATCTCCAGCCCCATAGACCCTCTACCACTTGAATGTCACCCCACTGTGATCCCTGCCCTCTGCTTCCTGAGAAATCATGATTATTTGAGAAAGGCCTAGAAGAAAACAAGCCAAAATGCAACCCTGAGTGGGTTGCAATGCAGTGGGTTTTTCTTTCTTTCTTTCATTTTCAAAGATTCTGTCATACAAATATTATAGTACATTTATACTTTAAAATTAATAACAAAACAGATTTTCTCTATACTTTGTGGCCTAGGTCAATGTCATACACGCACACACACACAGACACATGCACACACCGGCCCCTTCAGGGATACCTTCTCTGGCCTCTCCACCCTTGGGATCCCTTGGCATCTGGGTGCACACATGGCTAGGCTCAGAGCACCCACAGCTTGGGAGGCCCTCCTCCTGCTGCCGTCACCAGCTCTCTTGCCCAGTGCTCAGCCTTGGGCGGCAGAAGAGTCCCACGCTCTCCCTAGGAATCCTGGGATATCCTCAGCCTTGTATGTCAGGTAGAGGCCCTGTATATGGCAGCTATGGAGACTAGCCATGTGCACTCACCTGTGCTGGGCAGGGCCGGCAGGTGGATAGACAACTCAAGAGGAGTTCCAGGGCCGTCGCCTCAGCTGCCCAGCCCAGAACACACTCCGTCTCAGCTCTCAGCAACCCACACAGCCCTGAGCACCACACCACCTGCCCCAGGATGGACACCATAGGCAGTCACCAGAGCTCCTGGAGAAACAGGATCATTCAGATCACAACCCGACCTTCCCTTCAGAAGCAAGCCTGGAACAGAAACTGCTCAGCTCTTCAGAAGTTAATCAAGTCCCCCAGCCCCACAGGTGTGTCTGCTTGAATTCTATCCATGTGTCTTGCTCCCGACAGCGCCAGGCAGAGGGGCAATTCCATGGGCACCCATCAAACCCTCCCCCTCCTGGGGGCTCTCCTCCCACAGGAATGGGCCAGCTAGCTCCCACAGCATTGACTTGCAAAAATCAAGTATCATCATATCCCCACAACCATAATTAAAGTCACCCCGCTGGCAAGAGAATCCACAGGTGACAACAGACAAAGAAGCCCTCTCTCCATTTCCGGGAACCAGATCCCAAACAAATATTTAATTCACAGAATCTGGGGGGACCTTAATAAGTAACTGCATGTAGCACCACACGGAGGTTCGGTAGCACTTTTGCAGAAGCATGTGCAGTCAGAGCCTGACCTGGGAAGCTGCTTATTCTGCCTGCACCTCACGATCCACCCCAGTAAGTGCCCCATGAGGCTGGCCTCCAGGGACTCTACTCCCAGGGTCCCTCACTCCCCTGGCTCCTCCTTGGCTTCAGCCACTAAGAGGCATCAGCAGACAGAGAGCTGAGCTGGGTCCAGATTTGCAATGGCCATGTTCCCCCATCTGAGGCCAAGGCTCCCATCGGGCAACTTCCTCTTGCCTTCTGCATCCTTCTATCCTTCTCGCAGGCTCCGTAACACTGCCCCTTCCCCTGCCCCTTCAGGCCCACAGATGGTGCAGCTCCCTGTGACTGCTGGTCCCTCAGTGTTTCCCTGTCTCTGGTTGGTTCCTCTTCATTCAACTCTGTTCAGTGATCCTTGGGAATGTGTGATCAGTTTCTTGCCCAACACTAACTTACCTGAAGAATCTGCACATTAAGGTTTAGAGCTGGGTTTCGGCAAAGTAGTCCAGAGTCTTCTCTGAGGTGGGCTGGGTGCTGGTATAATTAGGTGGATTCAGAGATTAACCAGATCCAAAACAGGATGATTCATAACAACCGGCAAAATGTCTCTAGTGACATGCCTCAGGGCTCTGTCCTCAGATCTGTCCATTCGACTTTTATGAGTGACTTGGCAAAGGACACTGATTGCTACTGATCCCACCGCACAGAGAGTTAATTTACTGAATGGCAGTGTTGGTATCCAAAAAGATTTTGGCCGTCTGAAACAATGGGCCATATTCAGCAAAATGTAACTCAAACAGAGATAGATAGAGACTTAGAAGTTTAGAAGGCCAAAGGCATAAGCACAGAAAAAGACTCAGTGAAAAGCTTTGGGGACAGACTTGGGTTCAGCCACCTTGAAGCTGAGTGTGAGCCAACAGACTGATGTGGCCACTTCTGGGTGAATTAACGGTATGACAGCCAGGATAAGGAGAGAGAGCCTCCACCCCCCACCCCCACCCAGCCGTGGCCAGTTTAACAGGCCAGATGTCAGCTGAGAGCTAAGTTCCACTCTGGTCTGGGCTCTAATGCAGCAGGGACAGTGGTACTATGGGGAAGGCTTGGAAGGGGACAGCCAGGCCGGGTGTACAGGACACAGAGACTCATCACGAGGTGTGGCTGAAGAGACCAGAGAAAGCCTGGGAAGAGGCCAGCCAAGTGAGAAGGTGACATGAGAGCCAGCTCCAGACACCTAAAGGGATTATCTCCAGGAAGATAAAGAACAGGGGAGCAGTGCCAAGGACTTTCTCCCTCTGATCCAATTAAAACCGTCTGCAATCACTGAAAAAAAGAGCACCAGCAGCACCCACAGTGACAAGCTGAAAACGTGCCCAGCCTCAAACCACACACTTCCTCCCACCAGCCAGGGTGCTGGGCGGGTGTTCCGCTCCAGGCTTACAACCCCTAGCTTTCTACCCCGAGGAAGCCACCAAATCCCACAGCAAAGCAGGGAGGAACAACCAAGAAAACACAAAGAGGAATAAATAGGTAAAGGAAGTAAAATCTTTACAGTCCAAGAAGAGAAAAGAGGGAAGAAAAGAAAAGAGAAGAGAAGAGAAGAGAAGAGAAGAGAAGAGAAGAGAAGAGAAAAGAAAAGAAAAGAAAAGAAAAGAAAAGAAAAGAAAAGAAAAGAAAAGAAGAGAAAAGAGAGCAGGACAATTTCAGAGCAATCATCAACCCTAAAACAGACCCACATAAGAAGATTTTGGAAAAATGCTACCAGTTGTTTTCAATGAGAACAAAAAATACATTACATCAATTGAATAATAGAGTTCAAAACAAATTAATATCTCTATATAAATCGGTGGTTGCCAGAAGGGAAAGTGGGTGGGGGAATGGGTGAATACAGAGATAAAGGAGATTAAGAGGTACAAACTTCCAGTTATAAAATAAATAAGTCACGGAGATGAAAACTACAGCACAGGGAATATAATCAATGACATCGTAATAATGTACAGTGACAGATGGCGACTACGCTTACAGTGATGAGTGGTGAATAGCGTATAGAAGTGTCGAATCAATATGCTGTACACCTGAAACTAATAGAACACTGTAGGTTGATTATACTTCAATACTAAATTTTTGTTTCAATACAAAAATTTTTTAATTAACATCTCTGTGATCGGAAGCAGTAAAAAACAGAATCGGCATTATTATATCAGAAAACATTATATCAGAATTATATCAGAAAACAAATTATATTTATATAATTTATATCAGAAAACAAAATTATATCAGAAAACAAAAACCACATTTGAGACAATTAGTATTAGTATTGTATTCGTCAGTTGAAACTAAGATATGCTGTCATAATAAGCAACCCCCAAATCTCAGCGGCCTGCATCAACCAGAGGTTATGTACCCCTCACGCTACGTGTTTATTGCAGCTTGACCACAGCTCTGGTTTATGGCATCTTCATCCGGGCTGAGGAAGCAGCCCCCACCTCCCCAGGCAGAAGAGAGGACAAACATGCCAGAACCATGTGATGGCTCTTAAAGCTTCTGTTCAGAAGAGGTTTAAGGTATCCACACCCCTGTTTCATTGGCCCAAGCAAATCACGTGACCAGAGATGACAATGTCAGAGCAGAGCCTGTACATCCTCCCACTGACAGAAGCACTGAATATCTTGAACAATAAGACAGGCTACCACACATATCCAGAACATGGGACAAATGAATAGAAGCCTTGTTTCACGGGGAAGATGATCAACAGAAGAGAAAATGCTGGAAGAACCCAATGTGGGGGCTCTGATTCACAGAGAACACGTAAGAAACAGACTGCAGCCATATTCATAGGCCCATCAGAAGAGTTACAGGAGTTGAACAAAGAACTGATATTAGAAATCAGAAGGACACAGTGTGCCAAGGAAAAGTTTATACACAAAACGGCATGCTAAGTTTCATGACTGAATCACGTTTAAATTTCAAAGAAAGAGAGAGGGAGATATTCTGATGAGGGAAACGGTGCACTTGTGGGCTTCACAGAAGTCCCCTGCTGACAGGGGACTCGTCACATGTCCTCCCCAGCTCTGCCTTCAAAGCTTCGAGAGGGGGCACCTGGGTGGCTCAGTGGGTTGAGTGGCTGAGTATCCAACTCTTGATTTTGGCTCAGGTTGTGATCTTGTGGTTCATTAGATCAAGCCCCGCACTGGGCTCTGTGCTGAGAGCGAGGAGCCCGCTTGGGATTCTCTGTCTCCCTCTCTCTCTCCCTCTGCCCCTCCCCCACTCGCTCTTACTCTCATGCATGCGTGCTCTCTCTCTCTCTCTCAAAATAAATAAACTTTAAAAGAAAAAAAAAGGCTCGAGAGAACCCATAAGAACATGGACTTGCTTCCTTTCATGAGCTCAGCCCCTGCCCACAGGCAGATGAGCCAGGCCACCCCCCAAAAAGTATAAAGACCAGACTGGTTGCTCTCAAACCTCAGCAGCTCTCCTGTCACTCAGAAATCTGGATCTGCCCCACATTCACTGAGGACAGTCTAATGCCCGTCCTTCTTAAGTTTTATCTGCAAACTATCTGCGTGCAAAAGCAAAATGTCTCTGAATCATTAAAATGATTAAACCATACACATGTATATAATCATATATAAAATTACATAAAGATATTAACACATAAATTATAAAGAAAAACAGGGGAAACGCAGGTACTACCAACATGGCGGGAAACACCTGAAAGTGTCAAATCAGAACAAGAGTGAAATTACTTCCAATTTAATCAAGCCGACAGCCCCGCTGGAAAACTGCACCCCCAACAGTTCACATCTGTGTCAGGGCATGTGTAGGAGAAGGGGGACAGACGAAAGAGGGAGAAGGAGGCAGAGGTAAGAGGAAGGAGAAGGATGGGAAGAATCCAGTACGAATGGAGCAAGCCAAGGAGGCTGGTTAGAGGCCATGTCCTGACCTCTGTCCAGAGCAGGCTCCCAATGGTGATCAAGAAGGTCCTTGGAACCACCCAGTAGGGTTCCCCCCCCCCGCCCCCGCAGGAGAGATGGATGTGGGAAGCACGCAGGAAGGACCTGGCTCCTGGAGAAGCTAGCAAAGATAGGACTTCCCACCGCAATACCTTTTGGGGGGAGCATGTGAGAACCCAGGCAGTGGTTTCTCCCTAGGAATTAACACGCTGACATGTATTCAACAAAAAATCAGTCTCTCATGAGCTTTTCAGTGGGAGTCATTCCCGCCCAATCCTAAGACAGCCAAGAGTCTGCCCCTGCCCTCTCCCCACCTATGGAGTGGCCTGGACAACAACCATCCTCCTCTCCTATGCCCCGTTCTCTGCTCTACTTTCCACAGGGAAATTCAAACACTGCCTACATGGCTTCTTGCCACTTTTGACCCAGCATTTCTAAGCACTGACCCCTGTGCCAGGCACTAAGCTACGCACCGTGGATATAACTTCATGATAACCTTTATACCAACTCTTAACAGCCAGCAGGTACCCGTATCACCCTCATTTTAGAAATGAAGAAAACAAGGCTCAGAGCAGTTAGGTAACTTTCTCCAGGTCATGGAGCAAGTAACCAAGCTAGATTTAGAACCCAGATCTGCCTCTGAAACCTGAGATCCCCACAAGTGTCCTGCTGAGTGCTCCTCATCAGAGCTTTTCAGTGATCCCTGCAGCACACGTCAGCCTGGACCCCAGCAAGGTCCTCAGGAGTTCATGATCTCAGTGGGGACACAGACAGACACACTGAAATGAACTACACCAATACCAGGTGACATCACAGGAGGCTCAAGGTGAGGCCTGAGAGGGCCATAAGGAGCTGGGCCAGTGGAATAAGGGAGTGAGAGGAGGTGGGAGCTGCACCTCCAGAAAATGGAAAATCACCGGTCAGCCCCGCTTCCCCAGAGTCTGCTTGGGAATGTGATAACCATGATAACAAACATGGACAGTGATGGAAAGCAAGCCTCCCAGGGGAGGCCCCCACAGCCAGACTCCACAATTACCAGCAGCTCACCGGCAGCTCTGGAGCTGACGAGACAGACAGTTCCTTCACTTGCGATGCAGGAAATGTTTTGTGTTTTCTGCCTCGGCTTTAATTCTAAGCTAAACAAAGACCAGGTGGGTGGGAGACGGAGTGCTGCCCAGGGAGGCCCCTTCATGCCTCCCAAACATTGTTCCAAAACCAGAGGAATAGTAGGGGCTGGGGCTGCAGGGGACATGGCTGCAGTCCTGGGAAGCAAAACACTACCTGGGGAGCAAAACACTCAGCCACTTCGGGCAAGCCGCAGGACCGTCCAAGCTCTGTGCGTGGTGGCTTCCCTCTCACACCCCTGGGAGGCAGTATGAGTATTATCCCAATTTTGTGGATGAGGAGATGGGCTCACATGGATTATGTGACTTGCAACATCAGAGGAGGACAGAGCCACATTCCAACCCACCCTGTTGGAGTCCAGAGCTCTATCTTGGTAGGGCTTGCGGGACCCTAGGAAAGAGGCAGGTCAGACAAGGCATGCCAGCATGGGAAAGGAGTGGGGTTCAATATCGGCCGCAGACTGTCCATTTGGTGGCGAGGATTAGATGTGAAAAGCACTAACACCAAGCCTGGCACTGGGAAACTGGTCAGTAATTGCCACCACTCAGAAGACTGAAAGCTCCTTGAGGGCAGGGACCTCATCTGCTCTGCCCACCTGGGACCCTAGTGCCCAAAGGGTGCCTGATGATCCTGCTGGGAGACGACTAGGGATCTGTGCCCCATGGATCTGCAGCAGGCTTCACCTCACCAAACCCAACCCCAGGACATTTTCTGGACTTTCCTTTCCCAACCTCTGGGCTGGATCAGTCAGAAACTCTGGGGCAGCAGGTGAGGAGCAGGGAGAAGGCACAAGAGAAGAGGAAGAAGGCAGAGCAAGACGCAGGCAGCCCACTGCCCCAAAGGCCAGATTCTGCCACATGCAACCCAACTTTGAGGGCTCTGGGCAGGTGCACATAAGTGGCTCACAGGGACATGTGTGCATCCAGGCAGCCACCAGCACACTGGTCAGCCCTGCTCCCCAGTCCAACTCCCAGAAACCACAACATGGCTGCCCTGCACACCATCACATGTCCAGAGACCAGCCCTAGGCATTTCATAAACATTGTTGCAGAACATTACAGCCCAGAGCCTACTATGTGCCTGGCACTGCTCCAGGAGCTTCCCTCTTCATAATCAGTCTTGCAAAGTGAAAGCAGGTGGTGAAACTGAGGCTCAGAGAGGAAGCAATTTGCCCAGAGTAACACAGCTAGAAGGTGACAGCAAAGAGTCTGGCCTCCACTCATGCTCTATCAACGCCACACATGGCTTCTAGAAGGAGAAGGAAAAGGGAGAAAAGGGCTGTTCTGGAACAGAAAGCAGTTACGCTCCCCTGACCAGCTTCTCTGAGCCATGCTCTTACTGTGCCCAGGGCAGCCAGGGCAGCAGCTCGAAATCTGCCTTAAATTTAGCCCAGGCCAGGGGCGCCTGAGTGGCTCAGTCAGTTAAGCGACCGACTTTGGTTCAGGTCATGATCTCACCGTGAGTTCGAGCCCTGCCAGGCTCTGTGCTGACAGCTCAGAGCCTGGAGCCTGCTTCAGATTCTGTGTCTCCTTCTCTCTCTGCCCCTTCCCTACTTGTGCTCTGTCTCTCAAAAATAAATAAATGTAAAAAAAAAAAAATTTTTTTTTTTTTTTTTTTTTTTTTTAAATTTAGCCCAGGCCAAAGCCAAATCTCCCCTGAGATTCTAGTCCCACCCAACCAGGAGCCTGCCAGGCTCCGGGCTGACCTTGGTGAGCCAGGAGGAAGGCCTTGTTCGCCCAGCCACCTTGAGGAGCTTGGGTCTTTCAGCCCAGCCCCCTGGTCCGTGCCACGGGGTCAAAGTCCAGAAGCACGCACCACCCCAGAGTCCCCATCCCTCCCCTCGGCTAGGACACCAAGCTTGCAGAAGCAGGAGGCGGCGCCTTGGCGGAGCTGCGCCCACAGCTCCGCCCCCAAAGGTTGGCTGTGGCTGCCTGCGCTGTCCAGGGTTCCCGCACTCCCCGTCTGCGTTATCTCATTATTCCTCCTCACCCCAGGTTCAAAGCGCCCTCAGCCCTATTTCAAGGATAACAAGAGCTCAGAGAAGTTAAATAACTTGCCAAGATCGCACTGCTGGTGAGCCGACGTGCAAACCCAGGGACGTGAAAACGCAAAGCCCTAACCACAACGCAGCTCACTGCCTTTCAACGCGCCCAAGTTGCAACCGCATGCCTCATGAGACTCTTGCATTGTGCACACAACTGCAGGCTCCTTCCCCCCAAAGCACAGAGGCTGGCGACGGAGGGCCCGGGAGCCAGAGCCCCTGAGGCCGGTACCCTCGCCCCGGGCAGGAAGCGCCCCTCGCGGCGTTCCCAGGCCCGCACCGGCCCCCTCCCCGGGCGAGCGGAGCCTGGAGCATAGGCTGCATTTGTGGGAAACAGGGACTCAGCGCGCTGAGAGGGAGTCAATTTATTCTGGAGAAAACATCTTTGTTCTGCGAGTGAAGGGGAGCCATTCCCAACAATTTAATGCTCTGTTCGCGGGCCCGGGTGCTGGGGTTGCAGCGCGAGGCTTGTTCTTCGAGGCAGAGCCGCACATAATGAGGCTTCTCACTGCCGCTCCCCGCCATCCTGCCAAAAACCAGAACGGTTATTTATCCATTAATCTGACATTACACCCCCTGCATTTTATCTGCTTAAATAAATTTGGTGGTTAGAGTGTGTGCCTGGCGGAGAAACTCCCGCATTCAATTTCCTACGCGCCAACGCGTGCAACGTTGCTGTTATAAACTCGCCTTTGCCATCTTGGGGCCTCCGCGGTCCCAGCAGCGGAAGATAGGCCTCTCCCAGCTCCGCCAGATCCAGAGGCCAGGGGGCAGTTCTCCAGAGACTGTCTCGGTCTGCACCTGCAGAACTGAGTTACCTGCTGGATGGTCCTTCTACCAGGAGACAAGCCACCTCCTTCTGCTGTCACCTACAGACAGCAGGGAAGTGGGGGGAAACCTCAAATCTAGACCCCCAGCTTGGGCTGGAATTCTGGCTGTACCACTCAGGAGCTGTGTGACCTTGAGATGTCACCACCTTTCTGTGCCTCTCAGTTTTGCCACCTGCTTCCTAGGGCTATTGTGAGAAATAAGAGCTTATATTTGTTTAAGTGCTTAGAACAGTGCCTGGCACATAGTAAGTGTTCAATAAAAGTTGGTTTAAAATATATATAATGTTTAAAATCCACGACAAGCATTTGTAAGAGGGTTTTAGAGATGAGCTAGACTACTAGGTCCTATATGTGTCCTGAATTAAGAAGAAAAGTGAGTAGAGCACTGACTCCCCCCCCCCCCCCCCCACACACACACCACCATTTCACTCGGTTAATTAAGAGTGGTCATGGTTAGGAGGGTTCATGGAATATTTCATTTGAACAAAGGGTTCTGCTGCTTGAAAATGTTTGAAATCCTTTCTCCCCTCTATGGCTTGCATTTTACAGAGGAGCAAATGGAAAGCCAGAGAGGGGAAGGGACTTGTCCAAAGCCCCCAGCAAGTCCACAACAGAACTAGAAGCAGAATCCAGGCCTTCTATGCCCAAGGTCAAGTTTTTGTTTTGGGTTGTTTGTTTGTTTGTTTGTTTGTTTGTTTGTTTGTTCTGCAGCATTAGACCTCCTGCCCATTCACCTCAATTTCAGTAAGGATCTCACCAGGTACCCAAGGCCGGGTCAGAATGACCCAGGACGAGGTCCAGCTGGGCCCCCCCTCCCATCAGCTGCAGCACCACCACCACCCCCCCACCAGAGCTGGAGCATAGCCCAATGGCAGGTGAAATCCTGTAACCCCCAGACTTTAACATCCACAGTCAGGAGCCTGGCAACCCCCTGCCCGTTTGTCCTTCATTTATTTCCTTTCATCCTCTGCTTCTCTGCAGCATCTCCTTGGCCTAGAAACTTGCTGGAACTACCTACCTTTCCTCTCTACATCTTGTCTGCCCCTTAACACCCTATACCCTCAGCCCCATGGCTGCCTGTGCCCTGCCCGACAGACCGGAGCCCAGCACTGAGTGACACCTGGGCCCAGTTGCCCCACCCCTACCCTCACCACACAGCTTTGGATGTAGGCCCCTTGGGTGCAGCACTGCCCAGCTCACACCCAGCCGGAGCTCACTACACTCCTCCAGGGGCTGTCCCCAGCCAGGCCCATTCCCTGAACACCTCCCAGAGGGCTGGCAGCTCCACCTGGAGAAGGTCATTTCCACAGTCTTCTTGCTCAGGAGAGGCCGGCCCGATGCCCCACGCAGACTGTTGAGGTGAGTGGAGAGCGAAGCGGTGAGTCTGGACCAGAGAGAGGAGCTGTGTCCCACGCAGGAGCCGCTCTGCCCAGGCAGCTGCAGGCCCAGCCCCTGCCTCCTTCAGAGCAACAAAGAGGCAGGCATGCGGGCAGACAGACGCCCAACACAGAACCTCCCACTCGCTCGCTGTGCCACTACTCGCCCCCTCTTCCCCGACCCCACATATGAGGAAGCCCCTCCAACCTGCAGCCAGCTGTACCCTTTGCCAACCAGAAGCTCCCAGGGGAGGATGGCTGCCCCCTAATCTCCAGAAAATCCCCTGAGGCCTGGGACCAGCCAGGGCTAGCTGAACTAGGCCAGCCCTTTTCTTTCTAGCCACATTTAAGCAAGTAAAAGTGTTCCAGGCAAGAAGAAATCCCCCCCCCCGGGGGGGGGGGTGGTTGCAGGGAGACTGGGGCTGCTCATCACTCCTGGGCAGCTGGCCTGCCTGGACCCCAGTAGGCACATGCTCCTGACACAGTCTCATCTTAACTGTCCTCACTAGTCTCCTACTTCACTTACCTGACTATTCCCTCTCTTTTGACTCACGCCCGCCCTCAAGCTCACCCCTGATCAATAGCTGCTCCTGGGAAAGTGAGCAGAGTCCTGAATCCCATCAGCTTCTGTCACCAGCAGGACCCAGCCCCATCCCCTGATAACCTGTGCCAGGCACTATGCCAAGTGCTCTGAAATCTAAGACTTAGCGAGGTACCCCCCCCCCTCCGCCATTTTACAGATGAGGACACAGGTTTACCCAGGGCACAAAGCCTCTAAGTGGTCCAGTCTGAATTTAAACCCAGATGTGTCTGAATCCAGAACCCCAAGTCTCACCACCAGCCCTGCCAGCGGCCAGCCTGCCCACAGACCTGTTCTTGCCTCATGAATGAAATCAGACATGGAGTCTCACTCCCACAGCCACAGAGGATGGAGGAGAGCTGGGCACTGTGGGCCACATGTTCTGTGGGTTCTGACTGGGGGTCTGTCTTCCTTCAGGGCCACTAAGACTCACCTGTCATTGGCAGCAAACGGAAATCAGCATTTTGCAGCAATAAAAGGCTGCTCCTGGTTAGACATCAAATGAATCAATCTTCTCTGACAGTTAATTTTCATTTTGCAACTTTCCCTGGTGACAACGGCAAGTAATGACCCCTGAGCATCTGCAAAGTCGTGGAGCAGCAGCCCAGCCTCCCACACCCCTGGCTCCTGGCTGCCCTGGCTCAGACCCTCCCTCCCCTTCTGTGCCCACTGCTCACTTCTGCCCCTTTCCCTGACCCCCAAGACCCAGCCCACAGAGACACCTCTCTGCCCAGGAACCCCTCAAAAAGGCTCAAGCCCAAGATGTCCTCCCAGGGCACTGAGACCAGAAACAGACACTGCAGAGCTGGGACAGGCACTGAGAGCTCCCTCATCCTCACTGATCCCTCCCACCACCACACTATCAATGATCTTCTCCAAATACCCCATCATCAGACTCTGCAACATACCTCTGGCCCCAGCTGTAACCCCGGGACCTGCCATCAACCCCCAAGGCACAGCACCAATGACTCTATCAGGAAGTTCCCCAAGTACATCCTTCTCCCTCCCCCAGGCCCCATCACAGAGCATTCACATACATGGCACCCCTGACTACCTCCAAGTGTCATCAACAACCCCAAAACCACCACATCTGACCCCCCAAATGCACTTCACAGATTCCTGGCATTTCCACACATCTGAGGAACCCCTGCATCTGGCCCAAGTCTTCCCCTATCTGTGTGTGGGGGTGGCAGGGGCAGATGGGACAGATCCTTTCCCGGGGGAAAGCTGTCTGCCCCATTCACCTGACCCCCAATCTCTGATGGGCTGTCAGCTCAGCTCAGGGCCTCCCGACCCAGTTTGCCACAGCAGCTCTGCACCTGCTAAGAGAGATGAGGGAAAGGCCCACTCCGCGCTGGACTGTGACTCCCTAGTGGGCCCCAAAGCCAAATGCAGCCGCTTTCCCGGGCTCAAAAAACCCTCTCAGGCTCCCCTGAACCCTGGGACCCACAGCCATAAGGAAGCTTATGTTCACGGAAGCGTCTTCCAATGACCCCCAGGCCCTTGCCAGCAGGGCAATGGCATCAGGGACTGGACCTCCCTCTATCCCTCCACTTCCCAAAATACTCAAACTCTTAGAGGAACTCCTCCCCTAGCAACCCACCCCCATCCACAGAGCCCCTGACCTCAAGAACAATACTAACTACCATTCAGTGAGTGCTCCTGTGTGTAATAGCACAGCTCCAGCCGGGCTGTCTATTCATCATGGGGCCACGTCAGCCTCACGTCACTGCATGGATCCCAGCCCTGGGACAGTGCTTGGCACACATCAGACAGCAATAAGCATTTACTGAATAAACGAACAGATGGAGGGCTTTCCACCTATGCTCTCACGAAATACCTCAGCCACCCTGCAGGCTGGGTATTACCCCAATTTAAGGAAACAGAGCGCAGACTGGGGCCCTAAACTCACACGGCCGTCGACTGGCCGAGCCACATTCCAACACAAGTCTCTCCTAGTCCAGAGCCTCTGCCCAGCTCTGACCCACAGAGAGCCCCATTCAACAGGGATGCCATCGAGAGGCGGCTCAACACAGCGCTGCCCTGCTCAGGACAGAACTCTGCTCCAGGCACTCTGAGTACTCATTTCTTCCTGACACCAAACCACAACTCCAGGAAGTGCAGGCGGCAGCCCCTGGCATCTCCCTGGCAACCTAGGAGCTTTTGTTCTTGAAGAATGAAGCTGATTCATCTCCCCCCACCCCCACCCAGGGTGAACAGCAGGGGCTGCCAGCAGCAGAGAGGGGTCTAGACCCCTGCTGCAGCCAGGAGCAACCCAGGCTGAGCTGATGCACGCAGGGAGGGGCCTTAGCCAGGTTTCCAAACCAAGCGTTCCCAGTGCCCTCCATATCCACTGGCCAGCACCCCACAACCAGGGCTCAGCAGGGAGCCACGGCAAGCCAAGAAAGCCTCACTCCCAACCCTCCTACCCCTCCGGACCCTTCCTCTCCACCATAATCCCACAGGCCTCCAGGGCTCTAAACGAGCAGCCCACTGGCCCTCACCCAGCACCCTGCCCTTGGCTCCACGCCTTTGCACACCTGTCCCTCAGGCTGCAAAGCCCCTTGCTTTCTTCTCCCTTGCTGGGGATTTCTCATGGTTGAACCAAGGGCTCAGACATCGCTTCCCCACCCCCAGTTATTCTCCGTAAGCAAAATGTCTCACTGTTCTTGTGTACCCCACAGTCCTGCGCTCTCCCAGAGGCATCCCTTTCTTAGGGCTGGGGCATCCCTCCACTAGATGGTGAGCTCCCGGAGGCAGAGAGCAGGGCCCCTCTCCACCAAGCAGTCCCAGCTCCAGCATGGAGTGAGGGAACACCCACAGGAGCTCTGAAAGCCAGTGCTGAGGGGACGGCACAGAGCATCCACTATAGACTGTTACTGTCCGACATACGCCTGTATACCACTCAGTCAAGCCCGGTGACTGACCTACTCCGGCCAGTGAAACGTAAGCAGTTGTGACAGATGCATTCATTCCAAGCAGAAGTTTTGAGTCTCAGAGCTGATTCTTGCTTCTCTGCCCGTATCGTGAAAGGCACTTTGGATGGTGGTTGCTTCTCAGCCTGGCTCCTGAAGGGAGGAAGATGGCAATGGGCCAGGAGTGCCCCCACACCAGCCCATGATGGACATGTAGCCTGTGTGAGAAATAAGTCACCGAGATTGGAGTCTGCTGTCACTGCCACATAGGCTAGCCAGGCCGGGCAATGCAAGGAATGAGAAAGCATGTGCCTCCTGCACCTGCCCAGGACAACGTAGGTGTCAGGACTTTGCAGGATGCCACTAACATGCCCCTGGCTGCCTTTCTAAGCAGGCCTAGTGCACTATGATGACCCCATGACAAATTTCTAAAAAAGGAAGAGAACCGATGGGGCATGTTAGAAAGATTGAGGTTTGGAGGCAGGCAGATCTGAGTTCAAATCCAAGCTAGGACATATCCATGACTTTAAGCAAGTCTCTTCACCTCTGTGAACCTCAGCTTTCTTATCATACAATCAATACCTACCCCCCAGGGCATTCTTAAGATGTGAGGAGTACAAACACTGCACGTAAAGTGCCTAGCACATTGGGCAATCTTCCATTGCCCATACTTGCCAGTCCCTCCCATTAGCTCCAAGATGCCTGAGGGGTGGGGAGCAGGGTAACTCCATCCAGCCAACTTAGGACAGACTGTATCTGAGATGATGCCACCTGTCACCTACACCTGGCATAGAGAGGCCCAGGCTCCTGCTGTGCTCAACTCGCTGAGATCATCAAGCCAGTGCTCCAAGTTATATCCCCACCCCCACACCCATGCACACAGACAAATGGTGGTATTCTGAAAGATCCCATCTCTGCCTCCTCTGGGGCACCTGAGCCCTGGCCTGCATGGACCCTTTGTTCATTAGTAGTCCTCCCGTCCTCATCCCCATGCCTGCTCTGGTCCTTAGTCCTTCCTCTCCTCCTCCCTGACCACAGCTGGCCCTTTTCTCAGGCTCAATTCCTGAACAAAAAACACTTTAGAGGCAGGTTGGCAGCAATGTTGTGAAGATAGGAACACATCCTGTTGCTTCCTGCTGTCCTAAGCTCTCAGACTTGTCTAATTAAGTGGAACAAGAGGGAGTGATTCCTTTAAAATTTTTTCTTTTAATGTTTATTCCATTTTTTTAAGAGAGAGAGAGAGCATGAGTGGGGTAGGGGCAGAGAGAGAGGGAGACAGAGGATCCAAAGTGGGATCTGAGCTGTCAGCACAGAGCCCCACTGCGGGACTCGAACCCACGAGCCGTGAGACCACGACGTGAGCCAAAGTCGGACACTTAACTGACTGAGCCACCCAGGAGCCCCAAGAGAGAATGATTCCTAATGAACAAGGGGCCCCACAGGAATCAGAAATGGAATCTCTCAGAATGCAGGGCAGAAACCAAAGCCACCATAGCTCCTGCCTGTGGAGGCTCCAACTCTGGCAGGCACAGGGACTTGGGACTCATGAGAAATGCCCATCAGAGCATCACACTGTGCAAAGACACAAACCAAGGACTCATATGCAGACACAGAAACCACATTTGCTGATCACCTCCTAGCTAGCTGCCTAGCTGTTAGGCACGCTGACGGGTGCTTGACGTGTTCACCCCGCGAAAATCCTGCACGATGCCTGCCATTATCCTGTTTTACTGTGCACGAGGGCACCAAGGTTTCCTGCAGGGGAAGGGCCAAGGAGGCTCACATGTGGGTCTCAAGCTCCTTCCTACAACCACCTCACACAATTAACCATCCTCCTCCCTTAATGGCTGAACGAATCTATCCTGATTTGTAGGCTTTCCTGGAACAGCATTTATAATTGCGTTCAGTGTAAAATGTTTTAAATGAATCTAATTCTTCATAGTTTGGAAACACGAAACATCTGCTTTGTCTCAGCCACTGTACCTCTTGATTAAAACAACTATAAACCATTTCTCCCACCCCTTTAGATCATGGGCTCCTTGAAGGCAGGGGCTATGAATTATTCTACCCAATACCCACAGGAGCCTGGCAGAGAGTATCAAGAGCAGATTAAAAAACCAAATTGTTCCTTCTCCTCTCATTCCAACACCTACCTCCTCTCCACCATCCCTCACATCTTCACCCTCTCCATTCCCTCCATCATTAAATAAACTCAAATTATCAATAGTAAAGAAAAAAAACTCGGACTTCTGCTTCTAACCAAAATGGATTAACAGGGACCAGATTTACCCTCCTTCTTGAAACAACCCCCCAAAATGGGTAAAATATATGAAACAATGGTTTTCAAGATACTGTCGATGAGGCAACAAAGGACAGTGATCCTTGAGAGACTAAAAAAAGCAAGGTGAGCCTACAATGGCCTCAGCTTACTACCTTAAGTTTCCAGAACAACACAGGAGGGGGAGGGCACAGGCAGAGTCCAGGAGATGCCGTGAGTTGATGATTTGAATCTGAGTATCCAGGGAGACTGAGGCAGCCAGAGGCACAAGACAGAGTACCAAAGAGAGATGTACAGAGGGAGAGAATTCTGGGGATTTTCCAAAAGACCCCACTGAAATATTCAGCAGAGCAGATCTTTTCCAAGGTCAGAAAAAGAATCACCAAAAAGATTTGAGGGACTAGTACTTCACACAGGGCCACGAACAATGCTATTTCCAATAAGAATCGCATGATTCACATTGGGTAGAGTGCATAGAAAGCTCCTGCCTCAGCAGTAATAGCTGTGGTCCTGCCCAACAAATGGTAAAAACAAGACTCAAAAGGATCAAACTGTTTCTAAGTAATTTAACTGCATCCCAGAATAAAGCTCAGGAATATTTCTAGGAATACAAAAATATCCATCCCAATATTTGTAACCACATCAAAACTCACGAGGTATGTACAGAAGTAGGAAAACACAGTTGACCTTTGAACAACATGGGAGTTAGCGGTGCCAATCACCTATGCAAAAATTCATGTATAACTCTTGGTTCCCCCAAAACTTAACTACTAATAGCTTACTGTCAACTGGAAGCCTCACCAATAACATAAATAATTGATTTACCGTATTTTGTACACAATATGCATTACATGCTGTATTCTTAAAATAAAGCAAGCTAGAGAAAATGTTATTAAAAATCATAAGGAACAGAAAATACATGGACAGAACTATTTGATATTTATTTTTAAAAATCTATAAGTAAGTGGATCCACACAGTACAAACCCATGTTGTTCAAGGTCAACTACACTACCCATATGAAGAGAAAATCAATCAATCCAAACCAAACCAGAGCTGGCAAAGATGTCAGAATTAGCAAACCATGGTATTAAAACAGTCATTATTACTACATGCCATATGTTCAAAAGTTAAACAGAGGCATGAAAGATTGAAAACAAGATGCAAATTAGACTTCTAGAGATAAAAACTAAAATGTATGAGATTAAAAAATAAACTGAATTGGATTAGTGCCAAATGAGATATAGCAGGAAAAAAGAACTTAAAAAGATGACAAAAGAAAGTATCCAAAATGAAGTACAGAAAAGAGGAAAAAGAAAGTGAAGGAGGGAGAGAAGAAAAGAAAAACAGAAAGAGGAAGGAAGGAAGGAAGGAAGGAAGGAAGGAAGGAAGGAAGGAAGGGAAAGGAGTGAAAAGAAAAGCAGATTAATGAGCTGTGGGGCAACTTCAAATGGTCTAACATATGTGTGATTCAAGTCCCATAGAAGAGGAGGGGGAGAGGGAAAAGAAAATATATTTATAGAAATAATTCATGAAAAATTTCCAAGTTTTATTAAAACTATACACCCACAGATGTAAGAATCTTAAGAAATCTCAAGCACAAAAAAACATGAAGAAGAAAACCACATCAAGGCATATCATAATCAAACGCTCAAAACTGGGATACAGAGAAATCATAAAAGCAGCCAGAAAAACAAGAAAACTTATTACAAAGAGCAAGGATAAAGATGACAACAAATTTATTATCAGAAACAGTGCAAAGGAGAAGACAATGGAGCAACATGTTCAAGGTGCTGAAAGAGGAAAACTATAAACCTAGAGTTTTTTTTGAGAAAGCATGTGTGTGTGCACGCATGCAGGGGCACAAGCAAGTGGGGAAGGGGCAGTGGAAGAGAAGAAAGAGAATCCCAAGCAGGCTCCACACCAGCATGGAGCCCAATGTGGGGCTCAATCCCACGACCCATGAGACCATAACCTGAGCCAAAATCAAGAGTCAGAGGCTCAACCAACTGAGTCACCCAGGTGCCCCTCAACCTAGATTTTTATATCCAACAAAAATATCTTTCAAAAAATAAAGGCAGAGCAAATAGCAGAGTAAGCAACTCTAAGTTCTTATATCCATGAAGAAACATGAAAACACACACACACACACACACACACACACACACACACACACACACGTAGAAATGGCCAGAACTGAGGCCCCTGACTGTCTCAGTCGGTAGAACGTGCAACTCTTGATCTCAGGGTTGTAAGTTTGAGCCCCACACTGGTTGTAGAGGTTATTTAAAAGTAAAATATTAAAAAAAAAAAAAAAAAAAAAAGAAATGGCTAGAACCAACTTTGTCAGAACTCTGGAAAACAGTCAAAGGTTTATAGCAACAAAGAGAATAGTTCATCAAAAAAAAAAAAAAAAAGGAACGTGAAAACAACAGGAAAGCATTGTGACATTTCTACTCGCCTTTGTTCCACTCAATCTCCAGCATGACAGCAGTCTTGAAGTGGTCACAGCCCATGTTCCCAGTTAAAAACCTTAATCCCCGATTCCACAGAAAGCAGAACAGAGCATGTTCACAAATTATTCTGCATGTCTATTATAAGATGTCTGGGAGCTACCCGAAGGACTGACACAAGGCACTCATCTATATTTTGCAACTCAGAATGTAAACCAAAACTCACAGGCATTGGTTGGAACACTGCAAGATGAACTAATAACCCACACACGGACACCTGGGGCAAAAGATACAGTTGGGAAACTACTTGAGACTCAGGAGGAAAAGCTGAAAGAGATTCTTTGGGAAATTAAGACATTCAAAAGTACCCATTGATAGGAGGGAATTTGGAAAGCCACACCATACCCAAGGAAAGATACATGCCCACAAGAGACCTGAGAAGACACTAAGATTTCACCTCAGGCTGATCCACAGACTCAGAGCAAGCCTGGCTAAGTGCTCAAGGAGTTCTCTAGCAGAGAGGCAATCTGCAAAAACTGGGAGAAATGTTTGGGGTTTCGGGTTTGTTTGTTTGTTTTTCATTTTTACTTATGTTTGTTTTGTTGTTGCTATTGTTATTTTTCTTTGATTTGTTTTGTTTTTAACTCCTGGCGTTCAAGGAAATCTCTCTCAAACCATTAGCTGAGCACAAGCTAAAGGAACAGAGACATCAGTATAAAGTCTTTTCTGGGTTTTTTTTTTATGCTTATTTATATTTGAGAGAGACAATGAGTGAGCAAGGGAGGGACAGAGAGAGAGGGAGACACAGAATCTGAACCAGGCTCCAGGCTCTGAGCTGTCAGCACAGAGCCCAATGCGGGGCTTGAACCCACATTGGTTCATGACCTGAACCGAAATCAGACACTTAACTGACGGAATCACCCAGGCGCCACATAAAGCACAACATAAAGTCTTTTCAAAAAAAGTTTGGGGCGCCTGGGTGGCGCAGTCCGTTAAGCGTCCGACTTCAGCCAGGTCACAATCTCGCGGTCCGTGAGTTCGAGCCCCGCGTCGGGCTCTGGGCTGATGGCTCAGAGCCTGGAGCCTGTTTCCGATTCTGTGTCTCCCTCTCTCTCTGCCCCTCCCCCGTTCGTGCTCTGTCTCTCTCTGTCCCAAAAATAAATAAACGTTGAAAAAAAAAATTAAAAAAAAAAAAAAAAAAGTTTGAGGGCGCCTGGGTGGTTCCGTCAGTTAAGTATCCAACTTCTGCTCAGGTCATGATCGCGCAGTTTGAGAGTTCAGGCCCCATGTCGGGCTCTGGGCTGACCGCTCAGAGCCTGGAGCCTGCTTCCGATTCTGTGTCCCCTCTCTCTGCCTGCCCCTCCCCTGCTCATGCTCTGTCTCTCTCTCTCTCTCTCAAAAATAAATAAACAAGCATTGGGGCGCCTGGGTGGCACAGTCGGTTAAGGGTCCGACTTCAGCCAGGTCACGATCTCGCGGTCCGTGAGTTTGAGCCCCGCGTCAGGCTCTGGGCTGATGGCTCAGAGCCTGGAGCCTGTTTCCGATTCTGTGTCTCCCTCTCTCTCTGCCCCTACCCCGTTCATGCTCTGTCTCTTTCTGTCCCAAAAATAAATAAAGACGTTGAAATAAATAAATAAATAAATAAATAAATAAATAAATAAATAAACATTAAAATTAAAAAAAAATAGTTTGAAGGGTATCTGGGCGGCTCAGTTAGTTCAGCATCCAACTCTTGATTTCCACTCAGGTCACGATCTCATTATCATGAGATCAAGCCCCTCCTCGGGCTCCGTGCTGGGCATGGAACCTGCTTAAGATTCTCTCTCTCTGTCTGCTGCTCCCTCCACCACTCTCTCAAAAAAGTAAAAATAAAGTTAAAAATAAATTTAAAAAAAAATAGTTTGGGGGCGCCTGGGTGGCGCAGTCGGTTAAGCGTCCGACTTCAGCCAGGTCACGATCTCGCGGTCCGTGAGTTCGAGCCCCGCGTCAGGCTCTGGGCTGATGGCTCAGAGCCTGGAGCCTGTCTCCGATTCTGTGTCTCCCTCTCTCTCTGCCCCTCCCCCGTTCATGCTCTGTCTCTCTCTGTCCCAAAAATAAATAAACGTTAAAAAAAAAAAAATTTAAAAAAAAAAAAAATAGTTTGGATGGGGTACCTGAGTGGCTCAGTCGGTTGAGGGTCTGGCTCTTGATTTCAGCTCAGGTTGTGTTCTTGCAGTTTGTGGGATGGGGCCAGCATTGGGCTCTGCATTAACAGTGTGGAGACTGCTTGGGATTCTATCCTTCCCTCTCTTTCTACCCCTGCCCTGCGTGTGGACACTCTCTAAATAAACAAACAAACATTTTTTTAAATAAATAAATAGAAATAAAAATTGTTTTTAAAAAATCACTAAATAATAGACTACTCAGCCTTCAATAATTTAAAAAATATTAAAATTTGGGAAAGGGGGAGAATCTAATTTCTCAGCTCTAGCTGAAAACCAAGAGGAAGGCACAAGTCTTCATGTAAATATTAAGTAATTAGAGGGGGCACCTGGGTGGCTCAGTCGGTTAAGCGTCCGACTTCGGCTCAGGTCATCATCTCACGGTTCGTGGGTTCGAGCCCCACTTCGGGCTCTGTGCTGACAGCTCAGAGCCTGGAGCCTATTTGGGATTCTGTTTCTCCCTCTCTCTGCCCCTCCCTGCTCACACTCTGTCTGTCTCTCTCAAAAATAAACATTAAAAATTTTTAAAAAATAAATAAAAATAAATATTAAGTAATTAGAGACACCAAAGAAGCAAGATGTTCATTAAAGTACCTAATTATCATAATAATGTATTCTGCTTTGGTTTTGGTTTTGAAAAAATAAAATAAAATTATAAATATAAATGTAAATATAGGGGCGCCTCGGTGGCTCAGTCGGTTAAGTGTCCGACTTCGGCTCAGGTCATGAAATTCATGGTCTGTGAGTTCGAGCCCCACATGGGGCTCTGCGCTGACAGCTTGGAGCCTGAAGTCTGTTTCAGATTCTGTCTCCCTCTCTCTCTGCCTCTCCCCTGATCATGCTCTGTCTCTCTCTGTCTCTCAAAAATAAACGTTAAAATGTAAATATAAATATTCTCCCAGGAATGTATTGGACTCTATTTATAAGTAATACAAATTTTCAAAACTTAAGTGTGATTGACACAATAGAAGGCAATGTAAATAAATGTTCAATTAAAACCACAAAAGGCAAAAGATAGAACAGGAACAAAGAACAAGGGCAACAAATGGAAAACAGTAACAAATTTGATAGACATTATTCCAACTATATCAATAACTACTTTGTCTTTTTTAATTCTGAATTTTTTTTAATTTTGCTCATGAACCATGAGATTATGAGCTGAAGCCAGAGCCACTGAGCCACCCAGGCACCCCTCAATAATCACTTTGATGGGAATGCAAACTGGTGCAGCCACTCTGGAAAACAGTATGGAGGTTCCTCAAAAAACTAAAAATAAAACTACCCTACAACCCAGCAATTGCACTACTAGGCATTTATCCAAGGGATACAGGTGTGCTGTTTCGAAGGGACACATGCACCCCCATGTTTATAGCAGCACTATCAACAAGGGCCAAAGTATGGAAAGAGCTCAAATGTCCATCGATGGATGAATGGATAAAGAAGTGGTATATATATACAATGGAGTATTACTCAGCAATCAAAAAGAATGAAATCTTGCTATTTGTAACTACATGGATGGAACTAGAGGGTATTTGCTAAATGAAATTAGTCAGAGAAAGACAAAAATCATATGACTTCACTTATATGAGGACTTTAAGAGACAAAACAGATGAACATAAGGGAAGGGAAACAAAAATAATATAAAACCAGGGAGGGGGACAAAACAGAAGAGACTCATTAATATGGAGAACAAACTGAGAGTTACTGGAGGGGTTGTGGGAGGGGGGATGGGCTAACTGGGTAAGGGGCACTAAGGAATCTACTCCTGAAATCATTGTTGCACTACATGCTAACTAATTTAGATGTAAATTTTTAAAAATAAAAAATAATAAAAAAATAAAATAAAGAAATTTCAAGCTAAGGATTTAGAGGAATATTTTAATTGAATGGACTGACTCTTGGTTACGGAATACAGAATTAACAAAAACACTCTGTCACTGAGGACTGTTGTCATTAAATACTGCTGAAAAGGTAAAAGACCTAAATAAATGGAGAGATCTACTGTGAAAAAAAAAAATAATAATAATAATAATAATAATAACCACTTTGAATCTCAGTGGTCTAAATGCACCAATTAATAGAGACTGTCAGAATGGATCAAAAAACATGACCCAACTGTATGCTGTCTATAAGAGATCCACTTTAAATATAAAGACATGTATAGATTAAAAGAAAATGGTTAGAGAAAAATATACCATGCTAATACTAATCAAGAGAAAGCAGAAGTAACTATTAATTTCAGACAGAGCAGACATGAAACTAAGGAAAAATATCAGGGATAAAAAAAGGTATTACAAAATAATACAGGGGTCAATTCTCCAAGAACACATAACAGTTTTTAATGTGTATGTACCTAATGATACAGCATCAAACTATGTGAACAAAAACTGATAGAACTGTATGGAGAGATAGATGAATCCGCTATCATAGTTGGAGACTTCAACACCCCTCACTCAGACATGGACAGATCCAGCAGGCAGAAAATCAATAAGGATATAGTTGGACTCAACAACACCATCAATCAACTGGATTTAATTGACATCTATAGACTACTTCATCCAACAACAACAGAATACACATTTTTCTCAAGCTCACATAGAATGTTCAAGATAGACCACATTTTCAGCCACAGAACACACTTCAACACATTTAAAAGGAAAGAAATCACACAATGTCTTTACTGAGACCATAATGGAATTAAACTAGAAACCAATAAAAGATAGCTGGAAAATCCCAAGTACCTATAAATTAAACAACACCCATCTAAATAACACATGAGTCCAAGAATATTTAAAATATTTTGAACTAAATAAAAATGAAAGCACAATTTATCAAAATTTGTTAGATGCAGGGAAAACAGTGCTTAGAGGGAAATTTATAGCATTGAATGCATAAATTAAAAAAGAAGAAACACCTAAAATCAATAATCTAAGCCTCACCTTAGGAAACTAGAAGGGCAAATTAAATCTAAACCAAGCAGAAAAACATAATTGATAAGATTAGAGCTGAAATCAATGAAATTTAAAACAGGAAATCAATAGAAAAAAAATCAACAAAACCAAAATGGTTCTTTGAAAATAAGAAATAAAATAAAATCTATAAAGTCTCTAGCGAGGCTAATTTAGAAAAAAAGAGACAAGACACAAATTACTAATACCAAAAATTAAAGAGTGAATATCACCATAGACCCCATGGAAATTAAAAGGATAATAAAGGAATACAATGAACAACTCTATGCCCACAAATTTTATAACCCTGATGAAAAGGACCAATTGTTTAAAAGACAAATCCCACACAGGAAGAAAGATAGATTATCTGACTAGACCTATTATCTATTAAGGAAACTGAGTCAATAATTAATAACCTTCCAAAATAGAAATCACCAAGCCCAGATAGGTTCACTGGTAAATTCTACCAAACACATAAAGAAAAAATTATACCAGTTCTCAACAATCTCTTTCAGAAGACAGAAGCAGAGGGAATACTTCCTAATTCATTCTATGAGGGCAGCATTACCCTGATACCAAAACCAGACAAAGACCTTAGGAGGAAAGAAAACTACAGACCAATATGTCTCCTGAACATAGATGCAAAAATTCCCAACAACAGAACATCAAATCCAAAGAATCATACCCCATGATGAACTGGGACTTATGCAAGGTATGCAAGGCTGGTTCAACATTCAAAAAATCAGTTAACACAATCCACTACATCAACAGACTAAAGAAGAAAATCACATAATCATACTATCAGATGCAGAAAAAGCATCTGACAATATTCAACACCCTTTTGTAATAAAAAAAAAAAAGGCTCAGCAAACTTAGAAGGGAGCTTCCTTAACTTGATAAAGACTGTCTACAAAAAACCTACAGCTAACATTAAACTCAAAGCTTTCCCACTAAGATCAGGTACAAGGCAATAATGTCTTCTCTCATCACTCCTTTTCAATATCATAGTGGAAACCGTTACTAAAATTCAGTAATGCAATTAAAGGATATAAAAAGGTATACAGATTGGGAAAGAAGACCTAAAACTCTTAATTCACAGATGATATAATCATCTATGTAGAAATTCCAAAAGAACTGACAAAAAACTCCTGGAACTAATAAATGATTCCAATAAGTTTGCAAGATATGAGGTTAATATACAAAAGTCCATTGCTTCCCTATATACCAGTAATGAGCATCAGAATTTGAACTTAAAAACCTAATACCATTCATATTCACACCCAAAGAAATGCTTAGGTGTAAATATAACAAAATATGTATAAGATCTATATGAGGAAAACTGAACAAAATAAAGAACTAAATCTATGGAGAGATTTTCCATGTTCATGGATAGGAAAACTCAGTATTGTTAAGACATCAGTTCTTCCCAAGTTGTTCTATAAGATTCAGTGCAACCCCAATCAAAATCCCAACAAGTTATTTTATGGATATTGACAAACTGATTCTAAAGTTTACATGGAGAGGTGAAAGATGCAGAGTAGCCAACATAGCACTGAAGGAAAAAAACAAAGTTGGAGCTCTGATGTTACTTACTGTAAAACTATCAAGTTTTATAGTAATCGAGACAGGGTGGTACTGGCCAAAGAAAAGACAGATAGATCAACAGAACAGAGATCTCAGAAACACTCACATATAAATATAGTCAACTGATCTTTCACAAAGAAGCAAAGGCTATCCAATGGAGCAAAGATTGTCTCTTCAACAAATGGTGCTGGAACAATTGGAAATCCACATGCAAAAAAAACTGAATCTAGACACAGACAAAAATCAACAGCCTTCACAAAAATCAACTCAAAATGTATCATAGACTTAAATGCAAAACACAGAACTATAAAATTCCTAGAAGATAAAATAGGAGAAAATCTAGATGACCTTGGGTATGGTGATGCCTTTTTAGATACAACACTAAAGACATGATCCATGAAAGAAATAATTGATAAGCTGGACTTCATCAAAATTAAAATCTTCTGTTCTGTGAAAGACAATATCAAGAGAATTAGAGGCAAAAGCTACAGAGTAGGAGAAAATATTTGCAAAAGACACATCTAACAAAGGACACTTATATAAAGTATGCAAAGAACTCTTAAAACTCAATAATAAAAAAACAAGCAACCCAATTTAAAAAATGGGCCAAAGACCTTAAGTGAACCCTCACTTAAAAAGACATATGGATGGCAAATAGGTATATGAAAAGATGCTCCACATTATATAACATCGGAGAAATGCAAATTAAAACGAGATACCACCATATACCTATTAGAACAGCCAAAATCTGAAACACTGACAATAGCAAATGCTGACAAGGATGTGGAACAACAGGAACTCTCACGCATTGCCTGTGGCAATGCAAAATGGTCCAGCCACTTTGGAAGACAGTTTGGAAGTTTCTTACAAAACTAAAAATGCTCTTACCATGCAGTCCAGCAATCATACTCCTTGGTATTTACTCAGAGTTAAAAACTGTATCCACATAAAAACCTGAACAAAGATGTTTATAACAGCAGCTTAATTCATAATTTCTAACGCTTAGAAGCAACCAAGATGTCCCTCAGTAGGTGAGTGGATAAATAAGCTGTGGTACATCCAGACAACGGAATATTATTTAGTGCTAAAAATAAATGAGCTATCAAGCCATAAAAGGATATAAAGGAACCTTAAATACATCTATGGGTTTGGTTCCAGACCACCACAAAAAGCGAATATCACTATAAAGCAAATCAAATGAACTTTTTGGTTTCCCAGTGCACATAAAAATTATGTTTACACACATTATTAAGTGTGCAATAGCATTATATCTAAAAAAAGAATAATGTGCATACCTTAATTTAAAGATACTTTATTGCTAAAAAATACTAACCATCATCTGAGCTTTCAGCAAGTCATAATCTTTTTCTGGTGGAGAGTCTTGCCTCAGTGCAGATGGCTGCTGACTGACTAGGGCGGTGGTTGCTGAAGGTTGAGGTGGTTTTGGCAATTTCTTTAAATAAGAGAATGATGAAGTTTGCACATCAACTGACTCTTCCTTTCACAAACAATTTTTCTGTAGGATGCGATGCTGTTTGCTACCATTTTGCCCACAGTGGAACTTCTTTCAAAACTGGAGTCAATTTTCTCAAACCCTGCCACTGCTTTATCAACTACGTTTATGTACTATTCCAAATTCCTTGCTGTCATTCAACGATCTTTACCACATCTTCACCAGGAGCAGATTGCATCTCAATACACCACTTTCTTTTCTCTACCGTAAGAAGCAAATTCTCATCTGTTAAAGTTTTATCATGAGACTGCAGCAATTCAAATATGATAATAATGAAAAGGTTTGAAATATTTTCATCATTACCAAAATGTGACACAGAGACACAAAATGAGCAAATGCTGTTGGGAAAATAACACCAATAGACTTGCTTGACACGGGGTTGCCACAAGCCTTCAATTTTTTAAAAAATGTATTATCTGTGAAGCTCAATAAAGCAAGGCATGATAAAAGTATGCCAGTACTAAGTGAAAGAAGCCAATCTGAAAAAGCTACATACTGTATGATTCCAACTATATGACATTTTGAAAAAGACAAAATGATAGAGACAATAAAAAGACTAGTGTTGGGGCGCCTGGGTGGCGCAGTCGGTTAAGCGTCCGACTTCAGCCAGGTCACGATCTCGCGGTCCGTGAGTTCGAGCCCCGCGTCGGGCTCTGGGCTGATGGCTCAGAGCCTGGAGCCTGTTTCCGATTCTGTGTCTCCCTCTCTCTCTGCCCCTCCCCTGTTCATGCTCTGTCTCTCTCTGTCCCAAAAATAAATAAACGTTAAAAAAAAAAAAAATTAAAAAAAGAAAAAAAAAAAAAAAGACTAGTGTTTGCCAAAGGTGGGGAAGAAGAGATGAATAGAAAGAATACAGAGGATTTTTAGGGCAGTGAAAACACTCTGTATACTACAATAATTGATATCACATCATAATGATTGTATATGTCATTACACATTTGTCCACACCCACAGAATGTACGACCTTAAGTTAAACTACAGACTTTGGGTAGTTACAACACGTCAGCATAGGTTCAGCCTCAGTTAAAAAAAACAACTATGCTTCTGGCATTCTGGTGAGTAATGTTGATAATGGGAGAGGTTATGCATATGTGAAGGCAGAAGTGTATGGGAATTCTCTGTACCTCCCTCTCAACTCTTTTGTAAACCTAAAATTGCTAAAAAAAAAAAAAAGTGTCTTTAAAAGCAAAGAGCAAATTACATCCAAAGTAAGTAGAAAAAAGGAAATAATAAAGTTCAGATCAAAAACTAATAAAACAGAAAAACAATAGGAGAATCAACAAAATGAAAAACTAAATTTTTTAGATTAATAATATGGATAAACCTCTAGCCACACTGATCAGGATAAAAACCAGAAGATACAAATTACTAATACCAGGAATGAGAGGGGCACCTGAGTGGCTCAGTCAATTAAGCACCCAACTCTTGATTTCGGCTCAGGTCGTGATTTCACAGTTCGTGGGATCAAGTCCTGCTTCAGCTTGTTTGGGATCCTCTCTGTCCCTCTCTTTCCGACCCTCCCCCACTCATATGTGCACTTTCTCTCTCTGTCTGTCTGTCTGTCTCTCTCTCTCTCAAAATAAATAAATAAACTTTTAAAAAATATATCTGGAATGAGAGAAGCAACATAACTACAGAAGCCACAGATATTAAATGGATAATAAGGGCATATTATGAACAACAATAAATTCAGCAACATAGATGAAATCAACCAATTTGAAATATATAAACCACTAAAGCTCACTCAAGAAGAAACAGGTAACTTGAACAGACTTAATACCTACTGAAGAAATGGAATTTGTAGTTTAAAAACTTCCAACAAAGAAAACTCTAGACCTCTGTGGCTTCACTGGTGAATTCTATCAAACATTTCAGAAAGAAATGATACCAATTCTACATAGACTCTTCCAGAAAATTTTAAAGGAGTGAATACTCCCCAATTCATTCTACTAAGCCAAAATTACCCTGATAACAAGTTATCCCAACAATCCCAAAGATATTATAAGAAAAATAATGAATTATATCAATATCCCTCATGAATACAGATTGTTTTTTTAATTCAGCAAATCAAGTCCAACAGTATATAAAAATGGTAATAAATCATGATTAAGTGAAATTGAATCCCAGGAATGCAAGAGTAATTTAATACTTGAAAATCAACTGATGTAATTAACCATATTAACAATTATATATATAAATAATTTATAATACATATATATGTGTATGTACACACACACGCACACACACTCAAACATTCATCCTAATAAAAACTCTCAGAAAACAAGACAGAGAAGGAAACGACTTGATAAAGGACATCTACAAAAAACCTATAGGTAACACCATACTTAATGGTAAAAAACTGAATGGTTTCCCTCTAGGATCAAGAAGAAGACAGGGATATTCACTCTCATCACTTTTATTTAACACTTTACCGGAAGTTCCATCATTTCAATAAGGCAAGAAAATGAAATAAATAACATCAAGAATGGAGAGAAATAAAACTGTCTTTATTCACAATGTGATTATTTATGTAGAAAATTGGATGGAATACACACACACACACACACACACACACACACACACACCCCTAAAAATGAATTTAGCAACATTGCTAGATACAAGATAAATATATAAAAGTTGTATATAAAAGTCAGGATACTAGCAATCAGAAGTCAAAAATTTTTTAAATACAATTCACTATAACATCAAAAACATCATTTAGAGACAAACCTGACAAAAGTTATACCATGACAACCTCCTCCTTTTCTTCTTCCTCCCTTTCCTTCCTCTACTTGTTGCTCCTTCAATGATTCCTTGTTCTTTCATTTCAGGAGCAGAGTCAAGGCTAGACTCAACAACTCCTCAGCGTGGCCAGCAAACTCAGGGCATCATTGTTACTAACTGCAATGAGACTTATAAAAGTTAACATGGGGATCATTCTTTATAAGAATCCTTATGAAAGCCAGGGGAGCAAGGCCCTCCTCTCTCAGTCATGAGTAACCTTCATTATAATGGTCTGGTGACTCTCCGTGTGTTCCATCTCTCCTCTCAATTTATTTTACAAAAGTTCTCATCATATCCCCTCCACTATGAAACCAAGTACAGCCTTTTACAGCTTTCAAGGTTATGATCTGGCCCCTACCTACCTTTCCAAACTTATTCCCCTTTTCACTGACCCTTCCACCAGCTAAACTGATTCACAGTTCCCCAAACATACCCCACAGCGTCCCCTGTCAGTTCATAAAATTTCCAAGTATTTTCTCTCGGCCCCTCCCTCTTTCCCTCCTTGGATGGTCCCCACCCAACAACCTCAAATACTCTTCCTTCTACTCACATACAAGTTCTCCCCTGCACTCAGAGATAAGCTGAAAATGTCTCTTCCTCCAGTAAGCCTTACCTGACTCTACCAGTCAAGGGAATCGCTTCCTCTGAGTTCTCAGGGCACTCTGTCCCTCGACTAGGCTGCGAGCACTTTCCCTTTGGGACATGTTTCTTATCCGATCCCTGTACTGAAAATTTAATAGAGGCAGAGACTGTATCTGGCTCATCTCTACGACCCTAAAGCACTTCCAACAGGGCCTGGCACACACAGAAGAAACCATCAGTAAGTGCTGGAAGGAAAGAAGGACGGTAGCTCCTTCCGAGAGGAAGAAAATGCAACACTTGGATGAAAAGAAGCAGAAAATGGTTATGGGAGGGTATCTGACATTCATCTTGTTCCTGGCACTGAACTGCTCTGATTGCAGAAGCTGAGGTACACAAAGGAGTTGCACCCACCACCAGAGTCAGAAGCTGCTAAAGGGTTCCAAGGTGCAGCAAGGAGGGTAAGCTCTTCAGGGAGAATTTCTCACCAGGGCTGTGCTAGGCTGGAGGGAAACTACAGCACTCACATGTCCTCATCTACTCTTCTCTCCTGCTCACTAGCCAGGTGGTTCAGCTTAACGCAGGCCTTTCCAGAGTTCATCTGAAAACTCAGTACAAAAAACTATCACCAAAAGTGACTTTGTCCTTCATGAGATTTCCCAGACTCAGGAGAGAGTCATGTCCAGCAGCTAGAGGGAGGAAGCAGCAAGGACTCTAGATTCCCTGCTGCCCACATACCACCTGCCTGAGGCCTGGGGACCAGTAGTCTTAAGCCTTCACTACAAAAGACAATCAGCTGGGGCATTTAAAAAATGTAATTGTCCATGCCCCACCTCAAGAAATGGAATTTCAAATAATCAGAGCCTGGGCCCATCCTAAAAGCTCCCAAGGTGATTCTCCTGAGCAGCCAAGTTGAAAAGCTTGGCCAACCTACAGGTGCATAGAGAGGGCACCTGCCACTATCTGCAAGGCCTGATTAAACACCACTCCTCCTTGTACCCCTCAGTGGAAAGCAGGATAGTCCAGTGGTACAGAAAGACCCTACCATCAGTCACCTAGGTTTGCATCCCTACCCTACAGAGTGGGACCTTGCAAAGTGACTCTAACATTTAAAGTCTTGGCTTGCTCATAGGTAAATTAAGAAAACAATCCTCACCTTGCATGGATGCTAGGAAAACTAAATGGGAAGGTGTAATTCAAAACCCCACAGAGACCCTAACACACTGTACATGTTCAAGCCATGCCCTCACATGGTCAGCCTGGCTTCTAAAGGTAGAGGTAGAGGTCCAGGTGTACCCCTCTCTCCAAGGGTGACTTGGGTAAGCCATCAGACCCCCCTGGGCTTCTGCTGCCTTATCTGTAAAATGAAGATAACTACAGACAGTAGCTGAGCCTTTCTCCTTCCCCTTCTTCTTCTTCTCCTTCTCATCCTTATTATTATTATTATTATTATTATTATTATTATTATTTTATTTGAGCCTTTCTTTTCTTCACCCTATCAGGGAAATCAGACACAGAGAGCATTTGAGCATAGCCCTTCCATGGCATCCATCCTCACAGGGGCCCTATGGTCATCTCAGGCAGCAAGTCAAAGAGTACAATCTGTCAGCAATCTCTTAAATCTCCACCAGTAGAGGGAGAAGGTTGATACATAATTAAGGAGTCACTGTAAGCAGCAACAAGATGCCTTAGGATGTGGGAACCCAAGGATGGGCACAAAGGGCTCTTGCCAGAGAGGTGCTGTGGACACTAACTTCCCACCCCCCAGACATGCCCTAATCCAGGCATCTTGGCCCCTCCATCTTCCTCCTCATCTCAGCAGTCCCCAAGCCCTCCCTGGAGGGTCCCCCTGGGACCTCAGAGGCCTCCTCTCCCCACTGCTATGGCCCCATATCAGTCATTGTCTCTCACCTATATATTCACACCAACCTGCTTCCAGCCCACTTTCCACTCTTAGCTAGAAGGACCCTCCTAAAATTCAAGTCTGTTCATATCACTCACTCTTTTGCCTAGAATCACTCAGCAGCAACCCTTTTGGCTGCAGTGGCATGAAGGGTCCTTCATGGTCAGAGTCAGACCTCTACCTACCAGTCCACCCTCACCTCTTCCCATCCCCTAACTCATACCAAACTGCTTGCACTTCCTCTAAGACACCAACGCCCCCTATCCTGGGCATCGCTGTGCCTATGCATGCTGTTCCTTGGCCTGGAATGTCCTCCCCCAACCTGTGTGCCTGGCTGATTCCTCCAAGACTCTGCTTTGTCACCACCTCCACCAGGAAGCCTTGCCTGAAGACCCCTCCCCAGGCCGGGTTAAGAAACCTCTGAGCCAGTCCAGTTCCTATGCTGTCACTGCAGTTGTGCTGCTGTTGACAAAAGTAAGAGAGAGGCGCCTGGGTGGCGCAGTCGGTTAAGCGTCCGACTTCAGCCAGGTCACGATCTTGCGCTTCGTGAGTTCGAGCCCCGCGTCAGGCTCTGGGCTGATGGCTCAGAGCCTGGAACCTGTTTCTGATTCTGTGTCTCCCTCTCTCTCTGCCCCTCCCCCGTTCATGCTCTGTCTCTCTCTGTCCCAAAAAAATAAATTAAAAACGTTGAAAAAAAAAAAATTTTTTTTTTAAATAAAAAAAATAAAAAAAATAAGTAAGAGAGAACTCAGACCCTCAGAAAGCTGGGGAGGACTCAGACCCTCTCAAGACCAAGCCCAGGACTTTCACTCCATTCAGTTCACTACAGGTGGCAGGTGCACACAGAGTCTAGCCCACTGCCTGGCCTGTGGGAAGACTTCAGAAGAGTTGAGCCAATTTTAACGGAACTGGCCTAGTTGGACAATGAGAGCTGGGCTCAGGCACTCGGTTAGAACAAGCTGTAGTTGTATAGCATGCCTCTCCCTCTCTCTCTCTCTCTCTCTCTCTCTCTCTCTCTCTCTCTCTCTCACACACACACACACACACCCTGGCACATACACCTACACACACATGCCTGCACACACACCAGCACACCTGCACACATACACCTGCCCTTGCATATTATGTGCACAGACACACAGCCTGTGCCTCTCTTACAACCACTACATTTCAATTACAGATGGAGACCCCTCCCAGCAGCTCAGCCGCCTCCTAATCAGGTTCTACTTCATGGAAGCACACAGGAATTGCAAGGTTCAGTCTCCAAGCCAGGAACTCCAAATGCTCCTCTTTGAACAAATCCAGAGCACCAGCTGGCATAAGAGCACCCACTTCCACCACTGCTAAGCTGAGGCCACCCGATCCACTGCTGGAATAAACCAATACTTCTGCCAGCTCCTGGGGTGGGAGTGGAAAAGGCAGGGTAGTAAAAAGGCCACCAAGCACCATCACACACCAGGGCCACTCGGACAGAGCAGGCCTGAGTGATGCTGACCATGCTGTAGCATAGCTCAACAGGTGACAAGTGGGGCAGGTGAAGCAGGCAGAAAGGTCAAGCGAGCTCCCCAAGACGAAGCAGATGCTATGGGGGAGACCAGACGTGGATACTGTCTGCTGTCAGGCACCAACATCCCAGGCCAGAGTCTGAGGAAAGGGCAGCATCACAGCAGAGGGGTGAGGTCAGATGCCAGGTGGGCACAGTGGTACAGGGGTCACTCGGGTCTGGTTCCATCAGACCCACAGGGTGGCATGGGACAGCTTTATCACTCACAGTCTTAGTGCCAACACCTACACAACAGGGACAATAGCAGTGGAGTTGCTGGAGGGTGCAGAGAAGCCATGCCTAGGCTTGTACCCAGCCCCATGGGCTGACAGCCCTCCTTCCGTGGTGAGGTCAGGAGAGGACCTGGCCCTTCTGGTGGTCAGGGACCTTTTCCCCTGCCCATCCCAGGCCGTGGGAAGGATCCAAGATGCTCCTGTAAACACCACCCCCCCCCAGTACCTGGTGAGGCCTTGTGTCCCCCAAGGCAGGGCACTGCTGCCATCAGGGTGACACACAGGCATCATCCACAGTCTCGGGCTGCCAGCGGGGGAGTTCCTGGATGGTGTCTAGAGGGTTTCCCTGTGCATGATGCTCACAGAGAAACCCCGTGGTGACATGCTTGCCTAAACCAAATGTGACATTCTTAATGACCCCCAAAGGAGATGCAGCCAGGGAGACTTCGGACACAGAAACAAAGGGAGCGGCTTCAGCAAACCTGCTGCTCAAATGCCCAAGCCCAGAGCCCCTGCTTAGCACATCAGCAAGAAGGGAACCTGTGCCAGGTGACCTGCAGGTCAGGCCTGGGGGCAGTGCGGGATGAGGAGGAGACAGAGGGCAGCATGGGGTGGGCAGTACAGGGTGAGCATGCTTCCAGGGCCTCGGAGAGACCCAACACCGCACCCCTGAACTTGGCCTTCCGTTAATAATAATCTTAAGTCCGCTAACGTGTGCACAGTGTCACCACACGCCAGCACTGCTCTGAGATAAGTAGATACAGATGCACGTGTAGATGCACGTGTAGATGAGTGCAGGTATAGGTATAGATATAGATCAGATATATGGATAAGCGTAGATAAAGGCGTAGATTAGACGTAGCTATAGAGATAGGTGATAAGCATATAGAGGGAGGCAGGCATATAGGCTCAATCTTAATCCTCACCACAAACCCGTAACAGGACTGATATTCAACTGTACCACTTTACAGATAAGGAAACAAGGCTGGGAGTGAGCCTGGGCCACTACCCAGCAGTGACTGTGGGAGTTTGGCCCTCATCAAGGACCTAGGAAAGACACCTCGGGGACCAGCCTGTGTAACCCCACCTCTGGACAGCCAAGGGACAGATGGAAGCAGTCACTACCACCACTCTGTCATCAGGGAAGATTCCTGGGCCAGATATCCTGCCTTCCCCTGCCTTTTCACCAGGTTCAGAGAAACCACCATGGACTCCACAGGGCGCCAGCTTCAGCCCACAAGTGAGGCCACAGCTGCCGAGAGGGAATTTGCAGCAGGAATGCCCTCCACAAAGGGCAAAGAGGGAATGCTTCTCAGTAGCTCAGCATATGGTTAAGATCCTGGAATCAGATCAAAAGACACAGGATGAAATCACAGCCCTGCCAGGCATCAGCTATGTGACCGAGAGTTACCTGACTTCTAACCTCGCTTCCTCATCTGTACGGTGGGGATGACAGCAGTACCTACACCACATGATGGACTCGACACAGCTCTGCTCAGGGCCTGGTGCCCCACAAATGCTCCATCAGTGTTGCCTGCTTTCCTGGTTACTGAGAAGCAATCGGTGTCCCAGCATGTGGAGAACCAGAGGGGGAGGAATTAGGGCCCTGTGGGAACCCCCCGGATCAAGAAGCCCCTGGGATTGGGCCACCATTGCCTGGGCACCTACAAGGTCCCAGGCCCTGAGCCACGGACACGGTCATGTGTGTTTGCTGAGTCAAACTGGGCTCCTGTAGGCCATGCTCCCTGTTCCCGGGAACCCCTCAGGCCAGTGGGGGAAGTGGACACAAGACACATGGCTCCTCCTGGTGCAGTGGGGACCTGGGGAGCAGGATGGAGTAACCACCCTCCCCAGGGACTGGAAGTCTCCACAGAGCAGGAGCCTCAAGGAGGAGAAGCTTGGACCCAGAAGGATGCACAGGACAGGCCTGGAGACATGGAAGTAGCTGGAACGCCTGGGGCACAGGAGGCAGGGTGGAGGGGACACAAAGCCAGACGGAAAGCAGGTATGCCACACGAGAAGCCTGAACTATAAAAGGTCACCAAATTCTCCAAAGTATTCCTAAAGAGCTGAATCAGGTCATTCACTAATTCACCCCCAACTGACAAGCCGGTGCCCATCCTCAAGGCAAGAGATAATTAAGGACAAGTCCAGAGCACTGTGCCCGGCCCAAGTAATGTATCGCTCAATTAAAGGGAGCTACTGCTATTGTTTTATCAAGTGCTTTTTGCAAAAAAGAAAAAAATGCACATGAACGACTGCACAGTGGTTCAAATGAGCTGTATGGACTGTGCCAGGACCACACAGTGGCAGCCTCAGCAGTAGGCTCATCCTGAGGACACAATGCTCAGGCAGGCCTGCCACACATCAGGGGCTTGCCCCCCACCCCCCGCCTCTGACCATGAGCAGCTGGGCCCTCAGAGAAACCACAGGACAGAGCTGGCCAACCCCCTCTGCAGAGCCCGCCCCAGCAGGATGACCGCCCATCCTGGTTCGCCTGGCACGGCCAGCTGCACTTGTCTGGAATAGTTATTAATAGCACCACCTTTCCCTTTCAGAAGTTTCTAGGTTTGGGTGACAGCTCATGTGATCAAACTCACCTCTGAGCCATGTGCTTTTAGCTCAGAACTCCGTTGCCCTGGGATTTTCTGAGATTACCTAGACACCCAAGTCAGAAGGGAGCTGCAATCCAGATCAATAGAGGAGGCACAGAGAGTCCAGAAAATTTCTCCTCAGTACCTCACTGAGGCAGGGCCCGGACTTTCAGGGTCACATCCTCCAGCTCTGACATAGGCCCCATGCAGACCCGGGGCCCCCTACCACGGCTGCTCCATCCCTGCTGTGTTCTGCCTCCACCAGAGGTGCTGATTGCTGAGTCATACCATTGCCTCCTGGGGAACAGGCACCCGTGGCTGTGCCTGTGGCAGCCTGAAGATGCCATGCCTAGAGAGACTAGAGTCTGTGCACACAGAGGGAGGATGGGGCTCTCACTGTGACCACGGGGTTGCATTCACCCCTGGTCAGAATCTCACCAGTGATGCAGTTCCCTGCCACGCTAGAGCTGTGCTCTGCAGCAAACACCGAGACCTCAATGTCTCCTGAACAATCACCCCCTCAGCTGGAAGGACCAGGCACAGCCTGCCAAGAACGTGCTCAAAGAGGTTGAGAGAGCCCATTGTCTCCACTTAGGACTTTACAAGGATAACAATGGTGCCTTTGGCTTGGAGAATGTGTGTTCATTTACATATCTGAGGGAAGACGTTCTCTCTAGCAACATTCAGCTCAAGACATGGGTAATATGCCCATAAGGGAGGCTTTTATGGGGCACTGTCATTCTAGTACATGATCACCATTCACTTTAGAAACTTGCTCTTACTTGCCTCAGAAAATGGAAACAAGGTAGAACCTCATGAGGACCCAGAAGTCCTGCTGAGCACCCATGCTGGCCCTTCAGGTACCTTTGGAGAAAAGTGTCTTGGTTGTATCATAGCCGCCTCAAAACGGCACCTTGGTCTTCAGGTTCCCTCTCAAACCCCACTGCAACCACTACTACCCCAAGCCCCAAGACGGCAGCACACAAATTGCCAGGAAACGTTGCCAGGGCCTTTCTCTAAACATCGCTAATGGTTGCGCCAGCCTCATGAACAACAGGCAGTGTAGACAGTGTAGACAGTGTAGACGCAAGACAGCCAACTCAGCCCGCCACCCCGTTCAGCCGCAGGACCTGGCCCTATACACCACTCGCCTCCCTTATGTCTGCCCCAGCTTAGATGTGAACAAAAATGTGCTCTGCCCCACCCTTTTGCTCTCACTGGGCCCCAAGGGCCTACCTTCACTAGAACTACAAGTGTGACAGGTGAATTCCTAAGTCCCTGTCATTCAAGTTCAGAAGACAGAGACCAGTGGACCCCACCATGCTGATTGGGAAAAGTGTCTGACAAAGATCAGTCAGTATCCATGAACGTCAGCCCCAGCCCATGAGAAACAGAACTCCTGAAGCATGCAGCTGCTTAAGGAAGACAGGAAGGTCTCATGAGACCATTGCCATGGTTATTAACATTTACATATGAATCCCTGATAAACAAAACATTAACAAGCTGAACCATCCATAATTTACAATCCCCCTCACTCTCCTGTTGTGTCCTTAGTGATTCAGTGCAGACCAAAATCAAGCTGTCTTAACTCAGCCTCTTCCACCCTCTGTGGACCCAGGCCCACCCAGACCAACCCACTCTCCTAATTGTTGCTGGCTTAATCTTCTAGAGACAGCTCTGATCTCCTCAGTTTCTTGCTTATCAACCTCTGATGGCTCTTGCAGGGCCATCCCCTTCCCAGTCTCCTATCCCCAATTGTCTTCGCAGGGCCACACACCTCTACTCCTAGTCCAAGACTTCTGGGGGGCTGGCCCCACTCCCCTACAGAGCGGTGGCCCACCCCAACCAGAGTGCCAACCCTCACTGATTGGTTCAGGGATGGGTTGATGACCCAAGCTTGGCTTCACAATATCCCCAGAGCCTGTCTGGAGCTTTTAGAACAGAAGCCCTCACTCGTGTTGAGATTGTGGACACCAAAGCCCAGATAATCTGGCGCATCTGGTGATCACCTTTGTCACCAGGTAGGAAGGGCATTCCTGAGAGTGAAGACAATTGAGAGGAGAAGCAAGACACACAGAAGGAGCAAGAAAGAGAAAGCAAGAGTCTTAAGGATAATATTTAACCACTGGATCCAGCCATGCCTGAAGCTAGACATGCCCTTGAACCACCCAGTCTTTAAGCTTCAAAAACTTCTCTTTTCTACTCAAACCAGTTTAACTTGGATTTCTGTCACTTGTAACTAAAATAGTCCTGAGGAATACAGCTTGGACCATGACTCCAAAAGGAAGCGGACTCGATGACAGATAAATAAGTAATCATCCTGAACTAGAAGGCTAATACAATGAAGGGAAACCGCAAAGTGCTCTTGGGAGCACTGAAGAGGGAGTATATACTCTGTCTGAGAGCTATGGGGTGTCATCCAAGTTGTCTCTTAAAGGACATTCCAGGTGAGGGAACAGCAAAGACAAAGCATGAAAGGCCACAATGTGTCAGGGAAACAGGAAATAGTACCATGGGGCAAGGCATGGGGTCACTGTGGGAAGCACACATATCTTACTGCAAAGACAACAGAGAGAAAAGTTGCCATCAGACCACACTACATCCCTGAGGCCCAATCCAGAGAGAAAGCAGCCCTGGAAAGAAAGCCCTCCCAGGGAGGGCAGTGAGATCCTGACAGTCCAGTTCCCAATCCAGCAAGGCAGAGGAAAGAACAGTAAAGGTGCCAGTCTCCAAGAGTCTCACGGGACCAGGAGAGCTCAGAAAGATCATAGGAGTCCTAGCACCCTGCTCCCAGCAGCCCAGAGCCCACCAGGAGTGTGGCCACTCCAGGCCATGTACATGAGGCTCAGTGATAAACCACAGGTGCAGGGGAGGTGGGAAGCAATGCACAGGAGTCTCCAAGTCCACAACCCACACAAGCAAGTCAGAATGGAAGGAGCTGGGAACCCAGGCCCCCACCCCTGGACCCCATACACTCTACAGCCCTTGGCCTGGCCCAACGTTTACCCCAGAGACAGCATCGGAGGCTGGCGGGAGAAAGGGGAGCTGAGGAGCCCAAGGCAAGCAGGGGTCCCTCAGAGAAGGGACAGGCTGAGTTAGGGACCATGTCTCCTCAGGCAGCACCAGGCAGCAGCCTGCTCATCACCAGCCCTGCCTCAGCCCAGGGACACAGGGCAATAACCCCACTCACCCTTTGGGCCTTGGTGTAGGCCATAGTCCTCCAGGAAGCCCTCCTGACACTCCTTCCTGGGCTGCTCTCGGCTGCCATTTTGCCCCTCAGCCCCGGTGCTCATCTCATCTGCTGTGGGGATCAACAAAGTGCTGAGTTTCTGTTTTCATGTCCATCACCCCTCCAGACAGGGTTCCTGGGAACAAAGATGGCATCCAGCTCATCCCCACGCCCGGAGCGAAGTACTGTTCAATAAATGCCAACAGCACACCCTGACCTCGCCATGTACAGGCACAGCACATACCAAGGTCCTTCGGGTGAGGGTGGGTGGCAGAGATCCAACACACAGGCCCTGATGGAGGGGTCAGCATGCCCATTTGACAGAGAAAAACAAGGGCCGTGACCCCACCAGGGCCCCAAAACTAGGACTCAAATCCAGGCCAGAGCTTCCTCCTTCCCTTCGTTGTCATCATCACCTGGAGTCTGGGCTGCCAACCCTGGAAACCAGGGCAGAGAGGGGGGCTGCAGGGCCTACACACCATAGGAGAAGCCAGAGGCTTCCCCTCCACAGACACCCCTCATCCCCTGGCAGGCACGGGGGAAGCAGAGACTGCAGGCCTGTCCGGGGAAGGAGGCTTACCCCAGCACACTCGGGGGTACACGCCCACCATTCTGCCCACCAGCCTTGCTGCGGGGATGGTGGCCCATCCACAGGCTCCAAGCTGCAGGGAGCTCTTTGCTCATCTGCAAGCTCCATTTCAAGATCTGTCAGGACTGATGGCAGCCAAGATGCACAGGGTGACAGAGTGATAAGAAAAATGGATTCCTCTGTCGCCCTGCAGCCACATGCCCCAGGGAAGCATCAGTGGGAAGAAAGACTGTGTTCTCAGGAAAGCAGAGCCTACTGAATTTGTTGGTAAGCTCATATTGACGGCTCAGGGGTAAGTGTCGGCCACGGGCTCATCATCCTCTGCGCCTCGCCTCGCCGCCTGGAGAGAAACAGAAACCCACTGCCCCAGGGCTGAGAGGAAGCCTACCCGGGCCCAGGGCCATCTCTTCACCGGCTCCCTCCTGCCTCTCCTCAGGGGACAAGGTGTTTCTGTGAGTATGTGAGTGTGCATGTTTACATGTGTGAGAGAGTGTATGTGAGCATGTGAGTGCAGATGGTTGTGTGAGTGTAGAGTGAGCATGGGTGTGTGTGAGTGGGCATGAGTGTGAGTGTTTGAGTATGAGTGTGTATAAGAGGCAAATGGGGACAGACAAACGGACTTACTGAAAGATAGTGCACAGGGCCTGGGCTCTAAGAAAACCACAGGCCTTAGTGCCCCAGTGGCCTGGCCACGAAACACCCCACTACAGACGCAGGCCTCGAATTCGCTCCTGTCCCCGGCACAGTGCTCAGCCCGGAACAATGTCCAATAGTTGTTGTGGGAAGGTCCCATGATGCCCGGGTTCTCCCAGATACCCAGCCTTTTGTACAGACATACAGTCACTTCTCTTCTCTCGGGGCCCCCTTCAGGGCTGCCACAGGATCCCTGGGGGCTCACACACACACCAGCAGGCGGGGAGAAGGAGCAGTCCCTGCCCTCCCTGTGTCCTGCCCCAACCGGCCCCTCACAAGTGGGCACCCTTGAGGCCCCACAGCCCTGGCCCCACAGCCGCCCCCACCAGCTTGCTCACAAAGCCCCACAGGAACTTTTCAGAGCCAGCAAACGCCCTGGGAATCAGGGTGGGCATAAAAGAAGAGCCATTTGATTTGATTACTTGGCTCTGACAAACAGAGCCATTTACATGTTAAAGACTTTTTTCTTTTATTTTATTATTCTGTATATTACATTTCAAACAAAACCCTCAAACCAGTACTGGAGCAAAAGCCTTTTGCATTTTCCACAAAGCAAGCTGTTGTTCGTAGCCCTAGGCCTCAAGCTCAGGGGTGTGGCACCATTGGGAGTGGGGACAGCAAGTATTCACCTTGTAGGAGGGCTGGCAACACTGACTCCATCTTTGGCCCTCTGTCTTGCTCATGTTTGCTCAATGGCTTCTCTTGGGGCTACATGTTCTGGGCCCCTTGGAGACTAATACACAAACCTTAGAAATGCCCAGCAAGGCTGGGATGGGGGGAGGCTTGCTTTGGCTTCCCCAGAATCTGTTAGGAATAACACAGTCCTTTCCCTTCCTGATGCACAGGGAATGCCACAAGATCTCATTAAAGGTTAGCTGTCAGGTGCACACAAGCCCTTTGAGGTGCATGTGAGCCCTCTGATCTCACTACAGTGCCCTTCTGTGTGTCCCCTCGCTCTATAAACTGCAGACTAAGGTCCGGATTTTGTGGAGAGAGAACCATCCAGCTGCTGTGGCTCATCCTCTGCCTGATGCCCCCTGTCAATACATTACCCTGAACAAAACTCTGTGTAAACTGCACGGAGTGGCCTGCTTTGTTTTCTGGCCCCAAAGTACCTTCTCAGTCTGGGGGAACTTTACTGGCCCCCACCTTCTAACAAACCCGCATCCAAATAAAGCTTGCAGAGTAAAGACACTGCCCTTCAGAGGAGTGTCACCACCAGCCATGCAGAAGGTAGGCGACACCTGGGTGGGCAATGCAAGGACTCAGGTGGAGTGGAAGGCATTCATTCATTCATTCACCACTCATTCATTCCACAAACACCACAGGCACTCACTCTGGCCCAGGCGCTGTGCTGGTTGCAGTCGATTCACACCAGACACACCTCTCTGATGTCTCAGACTCACACTCTAGTCCAGACAATACCAAGTAGATTATAGAGCATATTCATTGGTGATCCCAGTGAGAGTAAAACTAAATCAGAGAAGGGGATATTGCAAGCCAAGGGTGGGAGATGGAGGGGCGCTGAAAGGAGGCTGGGGACCCTCCTCCAGGGAATGCTTAAGCAAAGCCCAGTGGACAAGGGAGGAGCCTTCTGAGCTCTGGGAAGAGCCGCTGGGGCAAACTCCTTATGAAAGGCATATCTCGTGCTCAAAGGCAGCAAGGACCAGCGTGGCTGAAGGCAGTGAACAAGGGAGCCTGTGGGAGCTGGGCAGGGGTGGAGAGGCAGGGCTGCAAAGGGCCTGCCCACCACCACCCCACCACCTCACCATCTGCCCCCCCACCCCTTATCCCCCACCCCTGTCACAACCTCAGCTTTTGCCCTGTAAGATGGGGAACCACTGGGGGCTTTGATCAGAGGGGTGGGGAGATACAAGTTGTTTGTATCAGCATCACTCCGGCTACTGTGTTGTAAACAGATGGAAGGCGTGAGGACAGAGGCCATTCTGATAATCTGGGTGAGAGATGGCGGTGGCTCAGAATACAGCCGCAGCCTGTGGGGTGGGAAGTGTCACCAGCAGGAAGGATGGGTGTGTGGGGCATGAGAAAAAGAGGAGAGTGAGGGGGACCCCAAGAGGTTGGGCCTGAGCACTGGGAACGACGGGCAGATGAAAAGGATTCAGGAGCCTGCTTGGGCCAAAGAAAGGGCTTGGCTGGGGACTTGCATATCTTAGAAGCCTATTAGCCACCCAAGGAGGCAACCTGGCCGTCCAAGTGACAAAAGAGTCTGGAGTTGAGGACAGAGGCCCCCAGAGTGGTACACTTAGGAGTCATTGGTGTGTATGCAGTATTTAAAGGTATCAGAAGGTCCAGACTACCAGGTAAGGGAGTGTAAGTGGAGAAGAGAGACATCCAAGGTCTGAGGTGTGGGACACCACAATGTGTGGCTATCAGGGAGAAGAGAAGGACCTGAGACACTGCACTGTGTGGCAGTCAGGTGACTGAGAGATTCAGGAACGAGCAGGAGGGAAGGCACTGGAGGTTGAGGGCAGATCAGCAGTAAAGGGGTGGGACATGGGGCAGTAATAAAGGCAGAGTAGGACCAAGGAAGACACTGGCTGAGGCAGGAAGCCTCCAACACCTTCCCTCTTCTGTGTGCTGCCCATCCCCTGCTAGCAGAAGACCTGCTTCCTACATATTTCACTGAGAAAAGAGAAGCCCGAGGAATAGAAATAGAACCATCCCGTGCTCAGGGAAAGGTGTTGGACGGAAGACAAAGAAAGTCAAAAGCAACAGCAGAGTGAATGGACTAGAGAAATGCACTGTGATGCAGCCAGCATGCACAAGTGTCCCCTGAAGTTGGCACCAGTGAGACTGGTCGACGTGGATGTCCCTGTTTCTCCACCAGGAGTAGCAGGTTAGGGCTTGGCCAGTGATGGTATCACATCTGAGCTTGTCCTGTTCATCTGTATTTCCCGCACCTATCAAAATTCTACAGGTACTCAACAAATGTTTGAGAGAAGGAACAATCAGAGAGAGAGTTATACCAATGAGACATATACCATGACCACCTGGCACCACAGCCAAAGAGATCTGGAAATCACAGTGTTCATCCAGGCTGTGGACGGCCATTTCAATCAGTTGATTCCAAAGTCACCTCCCCCACTTCTCCTGCAGACTGTACTTCTGATTCCTGGCTCCTTCACCAGAGAGGTACCTGAAGCTAGGATCGGCCTTGCCCTAGCAAGCCTTACTGGGAAGCAGGCAGCCTCCCCCGTGCCCACTCTGCCAGCCTCCTGTTATTCACGGAGCCTTCCACACCATGGCCAGCAGCTACAGCCAGTCTCCCATGCCCCACACACTCCTCAGGATGGCTGAGAACCTACATTCAGTCCCCATGGTTCACCATTAAATGGGATCATTAGCAAAACTCTGCAGCAAGAGGGGAAAATGCTTCTGAGATAATATAAGAGAAGCCACAGGGTGTAAAATGGATCACCACTGCGGTTATAGCTGTGTACATCTGTTTGCAGATAAGTTCTAGAAGGAGCCACAAAAAAAGTGAAATCATTTGCCTGTTAAAATGATGAGATTATGGGTTACTACCTTGTTTGTTTTTTTAATTCTGAAAATGTTATTACCTTCTTGGTTATACAATAAATACAAAATATAATTTTTATTATTTTTTTTTATTTTAGAGAGAGCACATGTGAGCAGGGGAGGGGCAGAGAGAGGGAGGGAGACAGAGACAGAGAGACGGGAAAATCCCAAGCAGGCCCCACACTCAGCACATAGCCCAACGCAGGACTCGATCCCATGACCCTGGGATCACAACCTGAGCTAAAATCAAGAGTTAGATGCTCAACCAACTAAGCCACCCAGGCACCCCAAAAAGTATAATATTTTAAAAATGAGTTATTCTACTACTATATTCTAGACAGGCATAAATATAAAATAAAGTGAAAGGAGATCCCATTCAGAGGCAACAAAAAATATAATTATTTAAAAATAAACTTGGGGCACCAGGGTGGCCCCATCGGTTAGGCGACCGACTTTGGCTCAGGTCATTATCTCACGCCCCGCATCGGGCTCTGCACTGACAGCTCAGAGCCTGGACCCTGTTTCGGATTCTGTGTCTCCCTCTCTTTCTGACCCTCTCCCGTTCATACTCTGCCTCTATCTGTCTCAAAAATAAACGTTAAAAAAATTTTTTTTAACAAAAATAAACTTAACTAGAGATGTGCATGACCTACTAAAGAAAACTAGCAGGGGCGCCTGGGTGGCTCAGTCGGTTGGGCGTCCGGCTTCGGTTCAGGTCATGTTCTCATGGTTCCTGGTTCAAGCACCACGTCAGGCTCTGTGCTGACAGCTCAGAGCCTGGAGCCTGCTTCTGATTCTGTGTCTCCCTCTCTCTGGCCCTCCCCCGCTCATGCTCTGTCTCACCCTCTCTCTCAAAAATAAATAAACATTTAAAAAATAAATAAATAAATAAATAAATAAATAAATAAATAAATAAAAGAAAACTAGCAAGCTTTATTGGGAGTTATAAAAGATGATTTGACTAAATAGAGAAAATAACCATTCCCAGCTGGGAAGACTGTGTTATGAAAATGTCAATTTTCCCCAAAAGTTAATTTATAAATTTAATTCAATCCCAATCAAAATCTCAAAAGGGTTTCCTAAAGGAATTAAATAAAATCATTATAAAATCATTTTGAAAATAAACAGATGAGAATATTAAATAAAATTCCATAAAGGAAAAAAAATGAGAGGAAACTAGATATAAAAATAGGTTATACAGCAATAATAATTAAAGTACTATATAACTGGTACAAATACAGAGATATGGATCTGAATTTAAAAATCCAGAAATAGACCTAATTGCCCATGATAATTTCATGTATTACAAGGTAGACATCACCAAACAATGGAGACAGGAATTCTTGATTAATAGACTGTGCTGTGGCAACTGGCAGTTTCAAGGAAAATAGTTAATTCAGAAACGCACTTTACCTCACACGCCAAAAAACAAACTCTGGAGGGATTAAAGAGTCAAATGGGGAAGTCAAATGAAAGAACAACTTAGCAGGAAATATTTATCTGTTCTCTGGAGGGAGTGATAACTTTTCAAGTTTCAAACTGATAAAAGGAAGTACGAAAAAAATAAATAACAGATTCAACAACATAAAAGCTTTGTAGAAAGGGAACAAGATAACTAAAATTAAAATAGTCTAAGAGAATATTTGTGGCAACGTGTCAGGCTGAGTGTTGATAGCACCATAATATAAAGAGTTCACACAAACCGGCATGAAAACTTCAAGATGCCAACAGATGAATGGGCGGAAGGAACAGAAATCCGCACGAGGAGATAGCCGAGGCAAACACACACAAGGAGAAGGGCTCCATCTCTCTGGTAATCAAGTGGGAAGTCACTTCACGTCTATTAAAATAGCACTAAAGAACAACAAGGGTTTGTCAACGCAGTGCCAAGTGCTTGTTGAGTTATAGTAAAACTGGTCTTCTCATGCAGCTGATGGGGAAATGATCTTTTCGGAAAACAACTTGGCTTCACTATGGTTCAAGTACCATGAACATGGCCAAACGATCTGACCCAAGAATCTCCCTTTTTCTGAGAAAACAGTTAGAAGGAAAAGGCTACTTCAAGATGTTCAACATGGCTTGAAGTAGAATACCCAGAAACCAGAAACAGTCTCAGCAATCTAAACCTCTAACAAAGGGGCATATTTAAATAAATTAAAGAACATCAACTTTAATGGCCAATTTATGCAGCCATTGAAATGATAATTAGGAAAACTCGGTAGCTACAGTGAAAAATGTTTACAGGATAATAAAGAAAGCTGTAACCAAATCTGCAGTTGTGCTATGATTGAAAATATGCCTATGGACCAAGGGCTGGAAGGGAATAGAGACAATGAAAATAGAATCATGGGGCTTGGTTCTATTCTTCCTCTTCCAATGGAATAGCATTTTTGTGTGTTACATAAAAACTTAGACACAGGAATCTCTTTGGCTGTGTGGTCAGCCTCACCTGACACTCCTCTCTGAGCTCCAGAAACTGTGTCCTGGGGCTGAGGGGTCATGTCACCCCCTGGCCATTCTGTCAGGACCTGGGGCCCATTAGGTCTGGCCGGCCTGGGCTCTCTGGGAGCTCCGGACCTCTGCTGTGCTTCTCCTAGGATGCTCGAAACACTCTTCCTACCTCCCTGGAACAATCCTGGGAACAATCCTGGAACAATCAACAACATAAAAGCTTTGTAGAAAGGGAACAAGATAACTATTGTTAATAGTTAATAGACAAACTAAAATAGTCTATCCTCAGGATTCATCCTGAAACACGCTCCATGAAGCTTCCTCAGCAACCTCCCTCTACCATATACAAACTCCACTTCATAGCACAAACAGCTGTTCTGGACACAGAGCTGCCAGCATGTCTGTGTTGTGTTCCTGTTTAGCCTCAGGGGCTCCTTAAGGACAGCGATTCTGTCCAGTCTGCCTTTGGAAGTCCAGCACTGAGCTCCCACCAGGCACAGAAAGTGTATCAGCAGAGACACTCTGCTTCTCACTCACACTCACAGCATCAATGGCCATCCCAACTGGATGATGGGACAGACCTGCGAGCTGGAGACGGTCTTGAGGGCAAGAAATGCTGGCACCGCTAACTCGCCTCTCCCTGGGTTGGCCAAGCTTCTGCCTGGACCCAGAGAGGATATGTAGTGCGTTCAGTAGTCTCCCCCAAAAAAGTTACATTTACAGGGAACCTCAGAATGCAACCTATTTTTGGAAATAGGATGTTTGCAGATATAATTAGTTAAGATGAAGTCATATTGGAATGGAGTAGACCCTAAATCCTTATATGGCCCAGGGTCCTTATGAGAAGAGGAGAGCACACCCAGAAACACAGAGAGGGAAGGTCTTGTGACAATGGTCATAGAGACCAGAATGATGCATCAACCAGCCACGGAACACCAAGGGCTGCTGGAAGCCACCAGAAGCTAGGAAGAGAGAGGCAAGGAAGGATTCTTCCCACAAGCCTTCAGAGAGAGCATGGCCTTGCTGACACCTTGATTTGAGACTTCCAGCCTCCTAACACTGGGAGATAAATAAATTTCTGTTGTTTTAAGTCACCCAGTTTATGGTAGTTAAATATGGCAGCCCTGGGAAGATGGAACAGGACAGTGCCCCAGTCTACCTGGAAACAGTCTTTCTTCATAGGGAGCTCCAGGACCTGGCCAGGTCCTGCCCTGAGGCCCACCCACCAGCCAAATCAAGGTCCCACTAGAGTCATCAAACACTTACAAATGAAGCTGCAGTAATTTGGAGTAGAGCCTCTGAGGCCCAGGGACTCCAAGCAAAGCATTTGCCTGGGCTCCACCCCAGTGGAGCCAACCATTCCCCACCCCAACCTCCCTGCCTCTACCTGAGCACAGCATGGGGCCCAGGAAGCCTGGGCCAGGAGGAAAAGATAGAAGACAGGCCCACAGCATCATGGGGCACAGGAAGGGCAGAAGCTTTGAAAACAGGCAGACTGAGTTCAAATTCCACCTCTACCATTTACCAGCTGGGTGGTCTTAAAGAAATCACTGAAAATGGAGGATCATGTGAGAGTAGGGAGCCTGGCATTCCTGTTCCCCTCTACTGCTGGTCCATTCCATAGAGCTAAAATACGTGTGCAGGACCTGGAGGGTCCTCCCTCCGTCCCTCCAAGGAAGGCAAAAGGAATAAATCCTTATTTGAAAAGTAAAATAAACCCTCCACAAGAGCCAAAAAGAGGCAGCTGAGCTAGTTCACCATGGGGGCCAAACCACAGGTCACAGGTAAGCTCAGAGGTACACTGGCCTACAACCTAGAGGCCATGACGCCCCAGCCTGGCCGTGCTGCTGGGGCCCTAGCCGACTCTGGCTCAGGGCAGCTCATTGACTTTCTGCTTCAGGTTGCACTGAAGAAAAACCCAAAATCAATCAGCCCCATCTATCTATATCTGCCACTGACACCCTTCATTTCCATTCATTTTCCTTCCTGTTGTGCTAATGGTGTGTGGCTAAGCCACAGTATAAAAGAAGATATAAAATTATACAGCATTATCTTTCCCCCGAGCCTGAACACATGTGCTTTTCTCTCCAGCTCTGCTGATTCTTTCAACAAGGGAGTGGACACAAATCTCACCCAGATTTAGACCTATTTCTCAAGGGGCCCGCTGGTCCAACAGATGGGCCCTCAGACACAGAGTACCATTCTAACCTGTATCCCAACTTTTCCAGGGAAAGGAGCAGCAGGGACCACAGAAACCTGGGCAGGAGAGAGCCAGCACACGAGCCCCTTGCTTTGACTTGCCTCTGAGCTGTGTTTGCGTGAACCACTGGCACCAGGGGTTCCAGGGGTTGGCAATCATCACTAGTAACCGACCCCAGGATCCTCTTCCAGAATCAGGCTCTTCACCCTTCTTGAGACCCCAGTACTATTAAAGAGAACAGCTGATCTGATTCAATAGAGAGAACACATTCTAAAATCTTCGGTTGTTCTGTACCTGAAGGAGCCTCTTAAGACATCAAGGCGACCCCCACACCCCCAAAAATGGGCTTCTGACTCAGGGCATGGTTCATTATCTCCGGCCCACATCCTACAAGCCAATGTCATAGGAAAGTAATAGGGGGGATTGTTCTAGACCTTTGCTACTCAAAGTGTATATCCATGGACCACCTGCAGCATCACTTAAGAGTCTGTTAGAAATGCAAATGCTTGGGCCCCTCCCCAGCCCCCTGAATCAGAATCTGCATTTCAGCAAGAACTCCAGGTGCCTGTACATACATACGAAAGTCTGACAAGCACTAGTCTAAATAAGAAGAGACTTAGACGAAATAACAACAAATGGCAACATACAGTCCTTGATTGAATACTGACTTAAGCCAATCAGCTGTAAGAGATACTTTGGGGGCAACTGGGGAAATTTGAATATGGAATGTTAGATTATAGTAAGAAATTATGATTATTCTGCTAGGCATGATAATGGTGTTATGATTATATAGGAAAATGTCCTTAAATTTTTAGGGATACGTACTTGAGTATTTAGGGATGAAGTGTCATGTCTGCAATTTACTTTAAAATATTTCAATAACAGGGCACCTGGGCGGCTCAGTCAGTTAAGCATCCGACTTTGGCTCAGGTCATGATCTTGCAGCCCGTGAGTTCAAGCCCTGCGTCGGGCTCTGTGCTGACAGCTCAGAGCCTGGGGCCCACTTCAGATTCTGTGTCTCCCTGTCTCTGCTCCTCTCCCTTCCTTCCTCCCTCCCTCTCGCTCGCTCTCTCGCTCTCTCACTCTCTTGCTCTCTCAAAAAATAAAAATTAAAAAAATTTAATACTTAAATAACAACAAAAAAAATAGATGAAGCATATACATAGCAAAATAGTAACACCTGTTAAATCTAGGTGATGGATGTGGGTGTCCATTATATTATTCTACTACTCCGTATGCGTGAAAAATTTGTATAATAATCAGAAATAAAGGGTTCTTTTACTTCATTAAAGAGATCTTTCTAAACAAAAGAGAGAGAGAGAGAGTAGTGCTCAGGTAGGAGCCTGCTCCGGTGAGTCCCCCTCTTGGCAGGGATTAGGTTCAGCAGGTAGGCAGTGAGTGTGGAGGGTGTAGGCAACAGGTGAACACATGTTTCTTGAGCACCTACTACCTCCTAGGCACAAGAGTAGTTAGTATTTGTTTTCCTCATTTATCTTCACATCACCCCACAAGGTCGGTCTTTTTTTTTTTTTTTCAAGAAAGAGAGAGAGCATGAGCAGGGGTGAGGGGCAGAGGGAGGGAAACAGAGGGAGGGAGTGGAGAGAGAGAAAGAGAAAGAGAGAGAGAGAGAGAGAGAGAGAGAATGAATGAATCCCAGGCAGGCCCCACGTTCAGAGCAGAGCCTGACACAGGGCAATCCCACAACTCTGGGATCATGACCTGAGCCAACACCAAGAGTCAGATGCTCAACAGACTGGGCCACTCAGGTGCCCCAAGGTTGGTCTAATTAGCTCCATTTTACAGATAGAGACACTGAGCTGCCTACCAGACACCATATCACCCCACGTCACACAGCTATTAGAGACTAGGGTAGGACTTTTGGTGATAGCCCCTGTCCCCTCCAGCATACCATTAGCCCGCCTGGCTCCACAGGGAGCTATTTCAAAGGCCTCACCCAAACTCCCTTCTGGCCACCACAGTGCTGGCAGGACGTGCAACAAGGCTCATCATGAGCTGTTCCTACCTACACTGGTGTCTTTCCAGACACTGCCTCCTAGTCCCGCCTCTGCACCATGTCTCCTGGCTAATTGACCTCACGGCTGCTGACCTTTTAAAGACCCAACAAATTTTCTCCTTTTAGTCTCAGATCATTACTTCTTCTTGCACTGCCCTTTTCAATCTCCAACCTTTCCTCTGGCTGGATGCTCGCACAGGGTATCCATTGGCTGTGCCATGTGAAGATATAATCTTAAGTGTTCTCAACCACCTCCCTAGCAGGCTGTTAGGGCCCCTGACCCTGGTGGCGACCCTCCCTGCTCTCCACCTCACTCAGAGGAGGCACATCCCCAGCTCACTCCACTGCACTTTTCCATACTGCCGATCTGCCCCGATTCCTCCATAACCTGCTTCAAAATGCACTCTGCCCCTTGGCACACCACATGATCTATGCTGGGGAGCCCAGGAGCTGCATATTGAAAATGCATGAAGACAAAGGGAGGGCATGAGCAGGGACTTGATTAAAATGAGGAAGACATCAGCAGAAAGAATTCTTCACCCCCTTCCTACCCGTGAACTCATGCTTCATGTATACCATATTCAGCTGCCACATTTGGCTTCTCGTTTCTATACCCCACCCCCAGGTCTGCTGCCGGAGTCCCACAGAGGGCCTCACCTGCTCCTGGACCCCAGATATGGACCCAACAGGAACATGCTGAGCCCCACAGAGCTCTGTCTGTCTACTTCTCCCAGCCCAAAGGGCATGACAAGTGCCAGAGCTTCAAGCAGAGGTCCCCCCAAAGACAGGAAGAGAAATTCAGAGGAAGCTAACACTGTGCCTACTCTGCCGTATCTGTGATCTCAATCTCCAGCATTCCTGTAAAACACAAGCTATTGTCTTCATTTAGCAGACAGGAGAAATAAAGAAGGATGAGGTGTCTTGTGATTTCCAAGAAAGTGGGCAAGCAGACATCAGAGCCCATACTGCCACACTCAAGAGCCACATGCTCTCCGTGGTCAGGGTGTAAAGTGTCCGCAGATCTAAAACTCTCAGATTTAAACATGGACTACGGGAGCATTTTTAAACCACTGGATGCCATTGTCCCCATCTTTGATGACTGCTTTTGTGTGTTGACTTGCTAGGCTATAGTGGCCAGTTATTTTGTCAAACACACTAGTCCACACGTTGCTTGCTGTAAAGGTATTTTTTAGATGTGATTAAAATTAACATTTATATCAGCAGACTTTGAGCAAAGCATACTATCCTCCATAATATGTGTGGGCCTAATCTAAGCACTTGAAGGCCTGAAGAGAAAAGATTGAGGTCTTTCCAGAGCTTCAGACTTGAGTCTGCTTTCAGATCCAAGACTGCAACTTCAGCTCTCTCCCCTGGGACTCTGGCTTGCTGGCTTGCTCTGCATATTTTGGATTTGCCAGCACCCACAATCACATGAACCAATTCCTTAAAATTAATCTCTTTCCCACTCTCCCTTGCTCTCTCTCCCTGTTTGTCTCTCTGTCTCCATCCCTGTTTCTCTCTCTCTCTCTCTCTCTCAATGGATGGAGACAAGAAAGAGAAATATGCATTCCCATTGGCTGTGTTTCTCTGGAGAACCCTGACTAATATACCACCTCCTAGAAAAAGCCCTCCCTCAAGATCCTGCTACTGGTCAGAAGTATGAGGGTGCTGAAAGACAAGCAGAGAAGCAGGGTCTGTGCCTGCCCTGATGTGTGCCCCATAAACCTTTCTTTATTTCTCTTAAAGTGACTGGAAAGTGACATGGCTAAGGATTGATCTTGGCTTTATGATTGTGTAAAACTCAAAAGAACTGTTAGTTTATAACCATGTGGTTTTCAGACCTCACTCCCCATCCCTCATTCCCTCCTTCCCTTGGAAGCAACAGAATATCTAACATCTATATCAGAATCCCCAAAGGCTGTAGGAGTGGAAGCACAAGGGGTGGTGCCACCAGAGCCGAGAACATCTCTGCACAGAGAAGCTCCTCCATTCAGCCTCTCCGGATGGAGAGAAGAGGGTGGGGGTTATTAGTCCTGGCATCAGCTCCCAGAAACTATGGGAACTGGGAATTCCAGTGAGGTCTTCCTCCAAGGCCAGACCACTGTGACTGCTCTGGAGACTTCAGAAAGGAGGATCAGACAATGTCTTCAATGCCCTGGAAAGGTAGAGCTGAGACTCCCACTGAGCACTTTCTATAATTTGTCTCTATGCAATGACTCTATAAAGTAAGCAACACAGTCCCCATTTACAGCTGAGGAACAAGCCTCAACCTGAATCTACATTTGAGGAACAGGCCTCAGCAAGAATTGTCACAAGCCCTCTTTCCAAAGACCTTGTAACAAGATGGTAGGAAGCCAGGTTTACAAATGGGTGTTTTGACTTCAAAATGCATGGTCCTGTGTTCCAGCCCAAAGCCTTCTACCAACACTTGGGGATGATCAGTGCCCACATTTACCTTGACCACATTTTTATTTTTTTTTTTTAATTTTTTTTTTTCAACGTTTATATTTATTTTTGGGACAGAGAGAGACAGAGCATGAACGGGGAAGGGGCAGAGAGACAGGGAGACACAGAATCGGAAACAGGCTCCAGGCTCTGAGCCATCAGCCCAGAGCCCGACGCGGGGCTCGAACTCACGGACCGCGAGATCGTGACCTGGCTGAAGTCGGACGCTTAACCGACTGCGCCACCCAGGCGCCCCTTGACCACATTTTTAAATTATCCTTCCTCAGATGTCTCCCAGTCAAGAAAAATGCTAACTCCACCTGACAGGTGAATGTAGAGAAGAGGAAATGCCTTCAGGGATCATCCCACCTAGACCTCTCAGTGAATCTTTAGGCAAACATGGGATGCCAGCCTTTACTCCAAAACTTGAAAGAAGAGTCATCCAACCCAGTTGGCCCAGTTTGGGGCCTCTCCTGCTACAGCCCCAGGCCCCAGCTGACCCCTGCTTTGACCCTGAAGCCCACAAGACCTGTAAGTATTAATGGACCCTGGTAGCTTATCTAGGGCTCTCTTGAGCCAAGGTCAATGGAGAAGGCTCTTTGTTTGGGTAACCTTCCCCACTCACTGTCCTCTGATTTAAAATAGCTCCTAATCACATTTGGCATTCCCTTATCTGCTTCTAGGTGACTTCCAAATCCCAGGGAAAGACAGAGGCAATATTTGGAAACTCCCAAACATATACCTGTGGCAACCTGGGCTCAGAAGACAAAGAAAGGATCTCCTAGATGGTAAGACCCCATATGTCTAGGCTCAATTCCCCCCATTCTCTCTCTTGCCATAAGTCTGGATCCCTAAAGCCAATGGTCAAAGCAATGGGAAAAAAAAGAGAAAGAAAAAGCCACACTCTTTCCATGGACAGGATGTGGGGTGTTCTCAGATTTGAGCCTCTTGGATGTAAACATGGACTAGAGGATCATTTTTAAGCCACTGGATGACACTGTCCACAGTTGTGGTGGTTAATTTTGTGTGTTAACTTGGTTAAGCCATGGTGACCAGCTGTTTGATCAAACACTAGTCTAGATGTTGTTGGAGGAAGAGAGGGGGACAGGGAGGAAGGAGGTCCATTTCCCAGGCCAGAAGACAAGGACCTCCCCTGACACAGAGATCCAAACTCCTAAAGATATGCAACATAAAGAGCTCCAAGTTCTTCTAACAATAAAAGTCCCAGAGAGAGGGCAGAGCATCCTTGGCAGTCTGTACTCTGGAGCCAGATAGTTTGACCTCAGAAGTACTGGAGATAATGATGCTACCCTGGCGCTATCCGAGGTGCTGACCTGCATTCCTGAAGTGTGCTTTGATGAGCACAGGGATTGGAGGAACCATTCTTTATCCCCACACCTTGCTGCCACTTTGGTGTGAATTCTACTGTCCAGAATTTAGGTGCCAGGTCTGTCCTCACCTCCTGAAAACCTATCCTTCTTCCCTGCTCTCCCCGGGCACTTAACTTTCCATCTGGACTCTGCTCCAGAAGCAGCTTATCTTTGGCTTCATGGACCCATGAACTGAGTCCACATCTGAGTGGCCAGCTGGGTTCTTCCACTCCCAGACCTGAACTAGTGTCCACCATACTTTGGAGTGAGACCCTGACACTTGGCTGTGGCCCTAGAGCCACTTCCAGAATTTGTGAATATTTGGTTCAAGTGGGCTATTGCTTCTATACATTCTGACGAGTTGGGGAGTCTATGCCCAAATGTACTAGTGGAATAAGAACACAAAACACCCAGCCTCAAGTCATAAATCCTCCTACATGGTGGTGTTGATCAAAAGAGAAATCTGTTGTGCTGGAAAAGGAAAAGGTATTAGGTTCAATAGCAAGTATATAGAACATTCTTGGCTAGAGGGATTCTAAACATATAATTATTTCATTACTTATGTTTGGAAATAGTCCCTATTTTATATTAATAGGATGATGATATAGTAAATTAGTGGATTTAGGAGAACTGGTCTTAGAACTTAGGATTTATAAAGTCATAGGAGAGATAAGGGATGGGAAGCTGCAGAACATTAATTTTCTTGAGACTACAAAAGTAAGGTGAGCACTAAACACAGCTGGTTTTGAAAGAGTGAAAAAGTGGAGCAGCTGACTCTGAAACCTGCAGCCCAAAAATGGGCTTCCTCCTCATGCTAATGAATGATAATTAACAAAGCCATAGTAAATGAAGTAACCAACAGCACTTGGTCCTCTAAAAACTACCTTGGAGGAGATACTAGGATGGAGTCTGGAGGTGTTGAGTAACAAAGAGAGGGCATAAGGGTGAGAACCATGGTGATACATAAAGGAATCAAGTGAACCTGTGTTCTAGAGGGTTCTGGGCATGGTACCTGTCTGTCATGTCTCCTACAGACACAGTTTCAACCAGGGTAAAGAATCAGAGATGTCCACACTGCATCATCTGTCCTATCCACAGCACCCCCACCTGGAAGGAATCCTGGACAGGAGAGGACAGCATTTGTTCCCATGAAGGCTCTTATGAAGGACTTAAATTACCAGCAGTGTAGCCTCTGGTTTCCATAATTAACACCAACAAAGAACCCACCCAATGGAAGTCCAATAAGTGGAGTGGGATCAACATCCTTCAACAGAATTCCTTCTGAAACATACCTGTGCAATTTGCACACAAAGGTTGCACTGAAGTTCCTCCTACAAACCCCCCTTGCTTTGAGAGACCATCTTCTCCATGTGTCTTTGAAGCCAATCCTCAATGAGATCAGCCTCTAAAACCCTGCCCACCCCTCCACCCCTGCAATATGCACGAACCCAGGACTGAGCCAACTCCACTCTATTTCCCCACCCCCACCTTCTCAGAACTCACAGCCAGATCTGTTCAACCCCACCACCACCCCCTTAGGTCCCAGCTGGCTTGCCTGAAGCCACCTGCCAGAGTAATAGCCTCAGGTCCACCATCGGGACTGCTTCAGGTTGCTTCTATTGTCACCCAAGCCAGAACCCAATGCACAGGGCAGTGCCCCACCATCCTCCTCTCCTGATGGCTCCACCCTGAGTCAGAGCAATTTAGTGACAGCCCTCACACCCTCCTTTCCCCTTCCCCAAGCCAAGATCCTTCTAACCAGGCCCACAGCCACTAATGAATTCTCACTATGAACAGACACAGCCCGATGCCTCAAATCTTTCCATGCCCTTCTCAATGGACTAGACCCCAAGGTGCTTCCCAGAACAGAGTCATGGGGCTTCTGCATACACTTGGACTTGGTATCTCCTGCAAAGCACTCTCATCAGGGCCAGCATCTGCAGTGGGTGTTTTCCAGCCCCAGGTGGGGCACAGTAGTGGGAATAGGGCTCAATCAGCTCGCAGCCTGTGCATGACCCCAACAAGGAGCCTTGAGTCCCCAGGACCCCAATCACAGTTTGATGCATCAGCCAGCCCTGCTCTTGCAAGGAACCCCAGGATCTAAGTGATGTGCAGAAGGTTACATACAGGTCCAGACTCCAAGTTTCCCACTGCCTAGTTTATGGTGTCTGCAAAGAGGCTAGAAATTCCGGAAGAGGCCGTTGATCGCACTCAGGCCCCAGCTAGACACACCTACTGCCCTTCTGTCATCTTGTCCCAGAGACTCCACATGCACTCCAGTCAGCTAGAGCCTGAAATGTCCCCACTTTTATTTCTGAAGCTTCCAAAAAGCCAAAGTCAGAGGAATTCACAACTTGGCCAGCTTTGCTAATACCATGCAATGGTCTGCACAGTAACAGCCTGTTATCTCTGAGCCCAGATCTCTCCGTCCCAGACAGTAGAGGCTATAGGAAGGTGAGCATGATAGATTTCCAGCCAATCCATCCTGAAAGAGCCTCATGGGTCAAGAGGGAGGAGGAGAAGCAAGAGAAGGAGGTGGGGAAGAGGACAAGGAGAAACAGCAGAGAAGGAGGAAAAGGGTTAGGAGGGACAGGCTAATATTTTCTGAGAACGTCCTCTCAGGTGCCACCCTGTGCCAGCCAGGGAGCTAAGACATCATGTATTGCTTTCTTGTTCAAACCCCCAAGAGTCTATTAGGTTTCCCTGAAGTTTTCAAATGGCAGTGGGAGAAAACCCTGGGGCAGCCGGAAGAGCTGGTCACAGCAGATGGGGGCCACCCACATCCTTTTTCCCATAATGTTCCATTGTATCACGCACGGGGTGTGATCCCCCCTCCACAAAAAAATGCTCCATCAAAGCCTAAGGGTGTTACTGATTCCCACACAGACCTCCCCACTCCAGCCAGGCACGACAAATACCTAGACCACACCTTTCTGACCCAACACTAGACAGATGTCAGGGGCTTCCCAGTTCCTGAGAACACTGGACCACCAGAGGGAAGAAATGCACCATGATTCTTCTCCATCCTCCCCCACCCCCAATCCCTCCATCCCTCCAACTTGAGCTCAAGTTCAGAAGCTAAGTCAAAAACCCACCAGCAGCACAACTATCTGTTTTGATGAGCAGGTTTTAAAACCCACGGGTCTACAGTTCTGAGGGTCCCAAATGACTCAGTCCAGGATACCTGCCCCACATGGATGAAGTGGGGAGCCCAGAGACTCCCTTGGGGCTGGCCTCCGCTTCCCAGCACTTGTAATTTGTGCAAAGTGCCTCCTGGCTGAGTGCCACCGTGCAGGCTCTTTCTGCTGACAGGGGCACTTTTGTAAAGTTCAGACAGCCTTGGCTACTGTTAAGTTAAATGTGGGCGAAAACAAAGCAAAGCTATTTCCAAATGTTTCCAGGTGGTTTAGCTCCGTCAAGCCCAGATGACATCAGAGTCATTTCACTTTCAAAACAGAAATTCCCTCAACCCGGGGAAATGACTTTCCATGGCAGTGCTGAAAAGGGAAAGCAAGAAATGCACTCTGTGGACCCCTCCCCCTGCCCTCAGCTCGCTGTTCCCTTCTCTGTGGACCCCCACCCCCCTGCCCTCAGATTTCCGTCCCTTTCTCTGTGGACTCCCCCTGCCCTCAGTTCTCTGTCCTTTCTCTGTGGACTCCCCCTGCCCTCAGCTCATTGTCCCTTTCTCTGTGGACCCCCCCCCCCCGCCCTCAGTTCTCTGTCCCTTTCTCTGTGGACCCCCCCTACTCTCACCTCGCTGTCCCTTTCTCTGAGGACCCCCCTGCCCTCAGTTCTGTCCCTTTCTCTGTGGACTCCCCCTGCCCTCAGCTCGTTGTCCCTTTCTCTGTGGACTCCCCCTGCCCTCAGCTGTCTGTCCCTTTCTCTGTGGACCCCCCTGCCCTCACCTCACGGTTCCCTTCTCTGTGGACCGCCCCCCCCCCTCAGTTCTGTCCCTTTCTCTGTGGACTCCCCCTGCCCTCAGCTCGTTGTCCCTTTCTCTGTGGACCACCCTTGCCTTCAGTTCTGTCCCTTTGTCTGTGGATTCCCCCTGCCCTCAGCTCATTGTCCCTTTCTCTGCGGACTCCCCTGCCCTCAGTTCTCTGTCCCTTTCTCTGTAGACCCCCTGCCCTCAGTTCTCTGTCCCTTTCTCTGTGGACCCCCCCTGCCCTCAGCTGCCTGTCCCTTTCTCTGTGGACCCCCTTGCCCTCACCTCACTGTCCCTTTCTCTGTGGACCGCCCCCCCCCCCTCAGTTCTGTCCCTTTCTCTGCAGACTCCATCTGCCCTCAGCTAATTGTCCCTTTCTCTGTGGACCCCGCCCCCGCCCTCAGTTCTGTCCCTTTCTCTGTGGACTCTCCCTGCCCTCAGCTCGCTGTCCCTTTCTCTGCAGGAGCTCAGGATGAGAGCATCCACCAGCCCCTCCCAATGAGCAGATGCACCCTCTCTTAGTCAGCCAAGGGGAAGTGACTGCTTTCCTTTCCTTCCCAGCTACTCCACCAGTCCTGCCTCTCCACAGACCATACAAGGAGGGGGGAGGGGTCGCCTCAGACCTCAGATCCCAAAGGCCAGGCTCAGTCCTGAGGCAGGGAGATGGGAAGAGCTGGAGCAAGGGAAGGGATGCAGGAGGCAGGTTCGAATCCTGGCTTTATCACTTACCAGCTCTGCAACTTGAACAAGATGCTCCCCTTTTCTGACGCTGGAAGTCACAGTTGGTCACATCTCACAAGGTGAATAGGGAGACTGAGCTCTTTGTAAATGGTTAAGTGTAGTCAGGGCTACCACCTGCCACACCCTGGAAGCACCATGATCAGTGACCACAGTGACCAGTGCCCAGGGTTGTGCCCCCTGCAGTGGAGGGCGTGGCAAACAAATCCCAGTGACAACATGAGCAGTGACACACCCACACTGGTGCCCCAGGACAGGAAACCAAGACAGAGGATACCAAACCCAGGGGCTCCTTCCCCAGTACCACAAGGCACTGTGGCAATGGTACCACAGGATGAGCCACAGGCTGGGCTCCTGGGCTCCAGGGCTGAGGGAGAGACTGAGAGACGGGGCAGACCCAGGAGGAGAAGCAGCCCAGGCAGGAGGCACATCTTGTGCACGGAATAAGGCTGAGGGTGGGCAGTGTGGGGAGGGCACCAGGACCTGGGACATAGCAGGCTCTCTTTTACTCCCCTGCCATTAATAACACGTTGATTATCCTGATAGCTGCCATTACCCGGCACTAACTATGTGCCAGGCACTGTGCCAGGCTTTTTACACACACCTTCAGGCTATCCTCATGACAGCCCTGAGATGCTGACAGATAAAGATACAGAGGTTCTGAGATGTTCCACAACTGCCCCCAAGTTACTCAGCCACCGGGTGGTGGGGCCGGAATTGGAACCCAGGCCCTCCTGCCTTGCCCATCTCTTGGCCTCAGCTGAGCATAGGGATGTTTACGTGATGAATGGAGGACTCTCCAGGCCTCTGGGCTTCTCAGCTCAGGTCCTCTGTCCCCCAATCTTTCAATGTGCACAGGATCAGTAAGAGCCACCTGGCAGGCCTCCTTCTCCAGGTCTCCATGGCAGTGCAGCATGACCTAGCACAGGATGCCATGATGTCCCAGGACTGAGCTGCACCCTGGGTCTCACTCATCCCTGACCACCCCTACCCATTGCCCAGGCTTTGCCCCCACCAATCCTGACCCCCCAGTCTAGGTTCCAGGCTCCAGAACCTCAGTGCCAAAACCCAGGAAATTCACAGGACAGGAACAGCCTCCTCCTGGCTGGGGAGGAGGTGAGAGCTGGGCTGTCCCCCAGCTGGGGCACCCTGCTGCCCCTGCATCCTCAGCCCATAGACTTGCTGTCCTGGTGGCTGGCTCCCTGATGGACAGCCGGGCCTGCCAGTGCTTGTTGTTTCTGCTAAACTTGATGCTATTACAACAAAACCCCTGTATTTCTTGCAAACAATTTTCCCCTTTGCAATCTCATAAATTAATTCCCTCCTTTCGAGCTGACTGGCTTCCTGCTAATCTAACCGCTAACCTATCACCATCCGTAAACTAAATGATCCGTAAACACTCTCACATCTGTAGCCTAATGCACTAAAATTACTTTTCTGTTTTTTCCTACTTTATCTTTCTTTGCTAAGGCCAGCTCAGGTCCAGCTTCCTCTCTCCTTCCTCCCAAAGACAGGGCTTGCTGCTCTTCTCTCTTGAGGCTCCATTCCTCACCCCTTGGGCTCCTCCACCAAGAGCCCTGGGCACCAGGGTCTAAGTGATGAGGACTGCCCTGCCTGAAACGGGTGGCATGGAAGTGGCTCCGAGACCAGGGCTCCTCCCATCCCTGTGCACCTATGTCCAGCGGCCATCTGTTCCCCCAACCCCTCGAGATAGGATCAGCTGTGCCCACTGGGCCTAGCCTGGGAAGATATCAGAGGAAACCCTGAGCTGGCCCAGAGACAGGGGCAAGGAAGCTTTAGGAGTCCCGGGGATGTTTCCCGCCAGGCCTGGGAAATCCTGACAGAGTGCCCTTGGAATGAAAGGGTAAGGGGGCTGCAGGAAGCATCTGCTAATCACCAGAAGACCCCTGAGGAGGTAGCTCTCTAAAGGCAGCACTCTTATGAAGCCGCTTTGATTCTTAGGCCCACAGTCTCTCCTCCCAGCACCTCTCACAGGTAAGCCAGCTGTCCAACCCTCTGTGCTTAGCGGGAATATGGTGCCGCCTTTCCATCGCCCTGCCCAGTCCCCTAAGACCCGCTGCAGGAGCATCAGAAAGGCTACATGGGCATGGAGCCCAGACAGAGGGCCCAGGGCCTCATGTCTCAGCCAACAAGTCACTATGTCTGTTCACTCCGCAGGGAGCACTCCTGAAGAACCACCCCTCTGTCTTAGCCTGCAGTCAGGGATTCCCACACAATCTGTCCTCCCAGGACTGACCTCCTGCCCTAGACCCATTGCTGATCTGATCTCACTGTGATGTCTCTAGTTCAGAGCCGCCAGTCTCTGCCAGATCTCCAGGCCCTGCCCCTGTCAAACCTTGGGCCAGGCTGACCTTGGACCAGCCATCCACCCTCCCTCAGCTCCATCTCCTCCTCTATGGGGCTGACACCTCCCCAGATGTCATGAAGATGAAGGTCATGGCTTCCCCTCAGCCTTTGTCCTCCAGACCCCATGTCATGGCTCTCATCTTGTCACTCAGGCCAGGCACAGCCATATCCCAGGCAGGACTCTCAGACTCCAGGTAGCCACACTCACCAAGGAAGGATGGCAGAGGCCACAGGGAAGAGAGAGACTTTCAGGGCAGGAACCTGATCTGGGTGGCCCAGGGAGCAGTGCAGGGCTGCTTCCTTTCATGGGTCTCAGGCTGGGCAACTCCTCCCAGAACCTCTACAGCCTCTCCGAGTCCCACAATGGGGCTGGATTTTTGCATATCTGGCTGTAGCTTAATTTTATATTATTTAGTCTCATCACCCACCCAATCTGCCTCCTACCCAGCAATCCATCCTTCCACGCCCACTAACCATCCACCTGTAGATCCATTCATCCATTCGCCCTACTCTTCATCCACCCAGCTTCCCACCCACCCACACATATATCTCCACCTATCCATCTTCTCCTTCAGTCACTCTTATATATCTCCCTCCAATCATCCAGCCATTCATCTACTCCCATCTATACTCCATCAATCCACTCATCCACCCAGCCATCCCCAACCTCCATCCCATCCATCCACCCATCCAACTCTAATCAATCCTCCATCAGTCCTCCATCCACCCACCCACCCAGCCAGCTGGCCATCAACTCAATTAACCATTCATCCACTCATGCATGCATACATACATCTACCATCTTCCTAAACACCATCTGTCAACTCTATCCACTCATCCGTCTAGCCCCCATCTACCCATCTATCCATCTACACATCCAGCCGTTCACCATTACCCACCCACCTGTACCATCCAACCAACCTCCATTCCCCCTGCTCTTCTCCTAAGACCGAGAAAACCTGTCATAGAATGCAACATTGGTGGGCGGTGGTTAGCATGGCCATGGACCCAGCCCATGGCTACCCTATTCCACTCTGGTTGATACTGGGAACCTCTACTCAGTCAACACCCCTCACAACCATTAGGCACAACACTCTTGGAAGTCTTCCCTGATCCCCCAGGCAAATTCTGTGCCTCTAGCATGTTCTATAAGGATCACACTGGGCTCACTCTGCACCCTATCTGCACACTCCCATAAGCCAGGGCTGCCACCTGCTTCATGTCAAGGACTTCACAGCCCTGACTTGCAAGTAAGTCAAATCATATGTCACTGCCCCCTCCAGAGTCTCCAGAGCTGTGTGACCACATATGGCAGTCCAGCCTGGCCCTTGAGGCTCTACATATTCTTGAAACCAGATGAAAGAACCTTTCCCTAACACTGAACCCCAAGGCCCCTCAAAACTGCCCCCAGACAAGTTAGAACAGCACAAGCAAGATCTTCAGGCTTGGTAGGGCTAGACCCTACAGAAGACAGGTACACAGAGCCCAGCCTAGAATGACTCAACAATAAGCGCGTAAAACCTGAGTGCTCCTGGACCCCGGCCATCTGTTGCTCCAAGGTCATCTTTATGGGCATTGCTCACAAACATATAATCCCTAAATTACTACCCTGTTCATCCTCCAAATAAGGGGCTTGTCTTGGTCTTGTGTAGTTTTTGCTGAGGCAAGGACAGGCTGAAGTTCAGAATAGCCTACTCCAAGCCAGGGCTCCTCACACTACAGTGTGTACAGAATCACAAGAACCACCTTGGCTAAAATCCCAGGCCCTTCTGCAAGAGACTTGATAGGATTGGTGGGCACAGGAAACCGTATAAAAGTCCAGCCTTGGTGATTCCATGATACCAGTGGCCCCTGGGCCACTCACTAAAGAACTAAACATCTAGGGGTGCCTGGGTGGCTCAGCAGGTTAAGTGTCCAACTCTTGATTTCAGCTCAGGTCATGATCTCATGGTTCGTGAGCTCAAGCCCTGCACTGGGCTCCATACTGAGAGCACGGAACCTGCTTGGGATTCTCTCTCTCTCCCTTTCTCTCTGCCCCTCCCTCTGCCATGCATGCGCCCCTGAGCTCTCTCTTTCTCTCTCTCAAAATAAATAAACTTAAGGGGCGCCTGGGTGGCGCAGTCGGTTAAGCGTCCGACTTCAGCCAGGTCACGATCTCGCGGTCCGTGAGTTCGAGCCCCGCGTCAGGCTCTGGGCTGATGGCTCAGAGCCTGGAGCCTGTTTCCGATTCTGTGTCTCCCTCTCTCTCTGCCCCTCCCCTATTCATGCTCTGTCTCTCTCTGTCCCCAAAATAAATAAACATTGAAAAAAAAAATTAAAATAAATAAATAAATAAATAAATAAACTTTAAAAATACAATTAAAAATACAATTAAAATAAATGAAAAAATAAAGAACTACACATTTAAATCCCCTCAGAAGAGAACTGTCTGGTTCCCATCCCTCACCTCCATGCAAAAGGCAGACCCCCACTCATTCCCTCCACAACTCAGCCCCCCACCCTCTGCACCAGCCCACGCTCGGCCCTTGGTCAGGGCCTCAGGACTCAGCCCAAGTATGGAAAGCTGCCCCTTTGTTCTGACTTCCTCATTTCCTGATTCTGAACGCTGGGCTTGCAGCTCACTGCTAAGACCAGGCTGCGCCTTGTCCTGCAGGGTCAGACCCCTGAATCCAGAACCTTCTCTATCCAGGCCTACATGCTCCCACCTGCATGGATAGCCCCTCTTCCTCCTGCACCTACTCTGAACAAGATAGACTCTGCAGAGTACAGGAATGCAGTGAGTGTGTGCTCTGTGGGCCTGGGAGTTTCTCCAAGTGTTATGAATAACCTAAGGAGAAAGCACTTGTAAAAATTATGACAAATAGCTTGACAGTGTTTTCAATTACCCACAATTACATCTCACCTTCTAAAAATGGTTTGTCCACACTGCCATTTTTCTTGAGGCACCCATCTGGCATTCCCACACCCTGCCTCTGCTGGGATAGCAAGGAGAGGTGAGCAGCCCAGGTGCATGAGGAGCCCCTGTAGGTGGTGATCTAGCCAGTGCTCCTAGCTGGGCCATGAGGGCATGTGGGCCCCCTTCCTGAGCTCTGCTTTAGTGAGCGGCCAAGGGATACCTCCTGGGTTGTGTCCATTTAGCTTATACAGTCTGAAATGGCTTCCCAAGTGGAAATAAAAGGCCCCAGGTGCTTAGGGTACTTCACCCCGCTGTCAGCCAGCTCTTCAGAAGCATGAAAAAGGATGTAGCCCACCTCAACATAGGCGGGTACTAGCACTGACTCAGTACCTGAGTACTGGTACCGTGTGGCTGTTTGGCCCCTACTGCTATGGACCCCAGTGCCCACTCTGCAAGGGTGAAGAACCCAAGGGCAGAGGTGTCTTTAACTGACACCCCCCCAGGCCCTTCTGGTGGTCTTAGCCTCCTTCCAGCTTATCCTACAGCAAAGACACCCCAGCCTCTCTCTTATATCATGAGGGACCGAGCCTTTCACTATTCTGTTGATAGATTCTGACCCCTCTTTCCAGCTGTCCCCATTGTTCCTGAGCAAGCATACGAGGCTGGTGCCTCGCAAAGTGCCATGTCCCCTGTTAAGAGTCAGCACAGTCAGGCATCAGTAGGACCCTCAGGGTGAGAGAGGCAAGAGGCAAGGACTTTGGGGCCAAGGGACACACTGGAGCTAAGCAGCCAGCTCCCGAGCTGTCTACCAAAGTCCCTCTCCATTATGGAACAAGGTTGACCCCAGAAACTATGTCTCACTCTGGCTTTCATTCTACACATTTCACTTAACTTGGACTTGGTCAAGGCCACAGCTGCCACACAGAAGCCATGCCAGGGCTGGAAAATGCCTCCTCTGTCCTCAGCAAAGTGCTGTGCTCTGCTCCCATGGCTACCCCAAGGCTCCTGCCCTCTACCTGCCAGGGCCAGCCACACCCACGGCCACCAAGCTGGTGAGCTGCAGGTAAAGTTCCCCGTTGCCCCCTCCTGCTGTGAAAATCCCACTGCCAATATCCTAGGGATGTTCTGGGGACTGTCCCCAGAGAACACAACCAGCCAGGCCTAGCGTCCTCCTCATCCTGCTGAGACACATCCAAGCCATGGGGCTGGGTCTGAGGTCATGGGCAGAAGAAGAGAGTGTGGGAGAGAAAAGAACTAACTCTTCCTGAGACCCTATCATGAGCAGGACCACTTGCTAGACACTTCATTCATTCATTCATTCATTCATTCATTCATTCATTCAATTGAACACCTACTGTGTACCAAGCACTTGGGATTCATCTGAGAACCAAATAGATTTAGAACCCTATCCTCATGGAGTGTGTATTCTATCAGAAAGAGGGTGTGAAATCATGAAAAGATGCTCAACGTCGCTCCTCATCAGGGAAATACAAATCAAAACCACACTCAGATATCACCTCACGCCAGTCAGAGTAGCCAAAATGAAATCAGGAGACTATAGATGCTGGAGAGGATGTGGAGAAACGGGAACCCTCTTGCACTGTTGGTGGGAATGCAAATTGGTGCAGCCACTCTGGAAAACAGTGTGGAGGTTCCTCAAAAAATTAAAAATAGACCTACCCTATGACCCAGCAGTAGCACTGCTAGGAATTTACCCAAGGGATCAGGAGTACTGATGCATAGGGGCACTTGTACTCCAATGTTTATAGCAGCACTCTCAACAATAGCCAAATTGTGGAAAGAGCCTAAATGTCCATCAACTGATGAATGGATAAAGAAATTGTGGTTTATATACACAATGGACTATTACGTGGCAATGAGAAAGAATGAAATATGGCCCTTTGTAGCAACATGGATGGAACTGGAGAGTGTGATGCTAAGTGAAATAAGCCATGCAGAGAAAGACAGATACCATATGGTTTCAATCTTATGTGGATCCTGAGAAACTTAACAGAAACCCATGGGGGAGGGGAAGGAAAAAAAAAAAAAAAGAGGTTAGAGTGGAAGAGAGCCAAAGCATAAGAGACTCTTAAAAACTGAGAACAAACTGATGGGGGGTGGGTGGGGGGGAGGGGGGGTGATGGGTACTGAGGAGAGCACCTTTTGGGATAAGAACTGGGTGTTGTATGGAAATCAATTTGACAATAAACTTCATATATTGAAAAAAAAAAAGAAAGAGGGTGTGAAAAATAAATAAGCAAATACCTACATCTAGAATAGTGTGTTATATGTGATAAGCATTTGATGAAAAAATCAGAGAAAAGGAAATAGGGACTGGTGAGTGAGCTTTAATTTAAAATAGAAGGTTAGGGTAGCTTTCCCTGAGAAGGTGACATTTGAGAAAATACTCCAAGAAGATGGAAAAAGAAGCCATGTGAGGATCTTGAAGAAAGCACTCCAGACACCAGGAGCAGGGAGTACAAAGGCCCTGAGGCCGGACCATGCCTGGGTGCTTGAGGAGCAAGGAGAAGGCTAGTGCGGCTGGCATGAAAAGCACACAGTGAAAAGAGGCAACAGAGGGCCAAATACTGAGGGCCTCATGGGCTTGAACTCCAAGAGAAATGGAGGGAGCCTTGGCAGGTTATAAGCAGAAGAATGATGTGACCTGCTTTTGGGTTTTTTGTTTGTTGTGGGGTTGTTGTTGTTGTTGTTGTTGTTTGGTCTTATTTTTATTTAAGTAACATTCTTGAATACTAGTATGTAATGGCTGGAAGAAGAATTTGAGTTTAAAACTAATTTTCTCCTAGAATATAAGGACATTCAATATTGCTGATTAGGAGTTTGATGTCAGTCCCATTCTCAATATGTTTTGAGGATGACTTTTTTTTCTTTATTGACATATAGTTGACATACGTTATACTATTTTCTGGTATACCACATGCAGATTCAACAACTCTCTGCACTATGCAATGCCCACCACAAAGTATAGTCACCATCTGTCACCATACGAAGTTATTACAATATTATTCACTATATCCCCTATGCTGTACTTTTCATCCCATGACTCATTTATTCTATAACTGGAAGTTTGTACCTCTTGATCCCCTTTACCTAGTTCACCCATCCCCCCCTTCTTCCCTCTGGCAACCACCTCTTTGTTCTTTGCAGTTATGGTTCTGTTTCTGTATCTGCCTTTGTTTTCAAAGCATCTCTATGACAACTAGTCTGAGAAGAAAAGCCCAGAGACCAGGCAGACAGATCAGCCTCACCAAAACTCAGCACAGACCAGGGAGGAGTACAACAGGGCCGAGTCTCAGAGAGGTTAAGTAGCTGACCCCAGATCACTCAGCCAGAATCAGAGGGCCAGGAATCCATTCTGGGTCTCCAGCTTGTTGTCTCCAGGACCCTACAAAGGCTCTGCCTACCACCACGTGGCTAGCCCAGCCCTGCACATTCCTGGGGACAGCCCCTGAACTGGGCAGGAGGGAACGCAGTGCCTGAACTAGCTGAGTTCCGCAGTCCCTTCCAGGCCTGCTCTGGGTGAGCCCAGGGGGTGCAGAGTGGGAGTGTATGGTTCTCTCTCTCTCCACCACTCATTCTGCCTCCACCAAGTCCCCGTGGACCTCTGACTGCCCTCATCAGTCCCAAGAATAAAGCATCCAACCTTCCGAGAGGCACTAACTTGAGCCATGACTCTGAGCAAGGAGCCTCCATTTACCCATCTATAAAACGGTCATGGTAATGGCCCCCTCTGAGGATTCTTGAGACAGTCTGGGAGGTGGGAAGTCTTGGGGCCCGCAGAGTTGCTAATGAGGACAGTGACTGTGGCAAAGATGCTGATGGCTTTCAGGAGCACTTGCTGGTCCTGGTACCCAGGATGCTACAGGTGCTGCCCTCCCCTCCCCTTCCCCGGACTCTATCAAATTCCCTCGCAGAGTCAGATCTTAAAGCATGAACTGCAGTGAGAAACAGCTGTACCAGGAGCCCCCTCATTTCCTCAGCGACAGAAGCAGCAATAATCAACCGATAAAAATGCAATTACATCTTTAAACCGCACCCCTCGCGATCACTATCCCCACCCACCCCCTGGGCACAGGGCATTCCAGGGCCACCCCTCACACCTGGGCCCCGTGACCACGTGGCAATACATCTAGCAGAAGCAGGAGAAACAGAGCAGGCACCATGATAAAACTCAACGTATAGATTACCGTAAAGCAAGTTTATAAGCACAAACTTTCAGACCAGCCCTGCTGGGAATGAAATTCCATTTCATTTGGCTCTGGCTCTGAGATGAATCACTAAGCGAATGAGGCTGGCAGAGTCTCCGGGAAAAGCCCTCTCTCTGCACACGAATGAAGAGTGATACCCAGGCCACCTCCCGGGAGAGCACTGTTGATTCCCGAACATGGGCTGGAGGTGGGAAGTGGGGGAGAGGGGCTCTCGGTGTAGACGGGGGCAGAGTGGACACTTTAAAACACACAGTGACAATGCGGATGAACCTTGAAAACATGGTAAGTGAATAAGGTAATCACAAAAGGACAAATACTGTATGATTCCACTCCTATGAGGCACCTAAGGTAGTCCAAATCAGAGATGGAAAGTAGAGCGGTGGTTACCACGGGCTGCAGAAAGAGGGAATGGGAAGTTGTTCGTTGGGTGTGAAAATGACAAGGATCCCCTAAGGATTCTCTTAGGGAAACACCGATCTTCCTGGACTTATATGATAGGGCCTCATCACAATAAACCCATTTTTTAAGCTTATTTATTTATTTTTGAGAGAGAGAGAGAGCGAGCAGGGGAGGGGCAGAGAGAGAGAGGGAGAGAGAGAATCCCAAGCAGGCTCCATGCTCAGCACAGAGCCCTACGTAGGGCTCCATCTCATGACCTGAGCCAAAACCAAGAGTCGCACACTTAACCAAATGAACCACCCAGACGCCCCTCAATAAACCCATTTTAAGTGGAAAATATCATAAGTTGAAAATGCATTTAATATACCTAACCTAGCAAACATCATAGCTTAGCCTAGCCTACTTGAAACATGCTCAGAATGCTCACAGTAGCCTACAGTTGGCCAAAGTCGTCTAACACAAAGCCTATTTTGTGATAAAGTCGAGTATCTTCTGTAATTTACTGAATGTGTACTGACAATGAAAAACAGAATGGTTCTAAGTGGATCAGTCATTTACCTGTGTGACCGTGTGGCTCACTGGGAGATGCAGCTCGCTGCCACTGTCCAGTGTCACAAGAGAGGATCATACTGCATGCCATTAGCCCAAGTAAAAATCAAAATTCAAAATTCAAAGTGCGGTACTGAATGTTTATTGCTTTTGCACCATCGTAAAACTGAAAATTCGTTAAGTCAGACCATTACTACTCAGGGACTGTGTGTAGTCCCAAATGTACACAAAGTTTCAGGTATAAGATGTTCACTGCTACATCTTTTTATTATAGTAAAATGTTGGGAAGTAAAGGGAACTGGATGAGTCAATTAAGGTATTGCCACTAAAAGAAATATTATGCAGTCATTGAAATAGTGATTACTTTTAGTGACATGGGAAATGATTACCATATCACAGTAATTAGATGGAAGGAACTGTATGCAACATCATGAGGCCCTTCTAGTACAAGGTCATCCATAAAAAAACGAACAGAGATTGGATCAAAATGGCAGCCCAAGACATGTTTGACCTCTCCTTCCCAACACAAATGCCTTAAAATGACAACATTAAAGGTAAATAATTTTTTAAAAACCTGCACCAGTGATAGGAAACAAGAATGGGTCTCTTAAGAGGGCATTAATCATGAGGAATCTCTGAAAGGATGAAGGCTCATGGTTCATATTGGAAATGGCACCAAAGCCCAAAGACACTCAAGAGATAGCTGCCATGAGGTGGCAGTTCTGAGTTGGGAAGCTGAGGTATGGTGGCACAAAGGAAAGCTCTGAACAAATTTGAGAGTGGTTAAAAAAAATGGAGAGTGGAAATGGTAGGGTCTTGGGAAAGGCATTCAGGTGCACCCCACAGTGCAAAGCAGCGAACTACAAAAGTGACTGCCCACAGGAGCAAGAAGTAGGAGGTACTTGATTTCCAGGGGACAGGCAGCTTGACGGTGGCACCAACACCCAGGAATCCTGGTGGAATCCTCACACCCCAAACATGAGAATCTGATACCACCAATGCAGCAACCCAGGTACCCAACCCAGCCCCCCATTGCTGGGGCTGTGTTTAGCCTCACAGATAGTCCAACAGGACTTCAAACCCAAAGAGAAGAACAAACCCAGAATCAACCACCAATATTTAAGAAAAGCTACACATTGAAAGAGGCAAGTCAAATCCATCAACTACCAGAACTAACACCTGAGGATATAGAGGTATTAGGACAGACAGAATAACACTTTAGAACAAGGAAACTCTTAGTGATGGGAGAGGTATCGCATCCACTAAAGAAGGAAGAAGAATGAACTAGATCTGGGAACCAAACACTTCATTATCAAAGTATAAAAACAGGCTGAATAGCAGCAAGGAGCAGCTGAAGATCAAATTCCTGACCTGGAGACTGAGACAGGAATTCTCCCAGATGGTGGTACAAAAGCTCAGTGACAGAAAGGATGAAAGGAAACAAAAGGGAATGGGGGTTTGGCGGGGGATAAACTCTCACCACCACCTAAAAGGAATTCTCAGGACATATATGAAAGAATACAGGAAATTAGTAAAATAAATAACTGCAGAAGGACACAATCCTCAGATTGAAAGTACTCACCACATGCAAAGCCAGATTCTGTACAAAGACAATTATTTAGGCACAAAGTGGAGAAATTTCAGACTCAAGGGAAAAAGGAAAAATGCCAAATTCTTCCAAAGAAGAAACAACACAGATTGCATTGCCTACAGCAGAACAGAAGTTACTGACTGGTGTCAACTTCTTGCGAACCAGGCGGCAGGGTGTGCACTGTACCCCTCTTTCTTTGCTGCGGGGCCCCTCCCCACTCTGCCTCACTTTCCCCATCCCATGTGTGGGGAATAGTCCCTACAACAGTCTCACATCATTGATGTCAGAGTTACATGGTTGACATGCATAAACCCCAGACACAGAGTGCCGGCTAAGTAAGACCTAGCTCTTACTATTTATGTGATCCAACACACACAGGCCAATGGAACAGTAGTATCTCAAAAGACGTGCTTAGGGGAGAAATGGCATAAAACTTGAATACTCAGCCTTTGGAAAGAAAACAGGAATTTTCTGACATGTGAGAAACCTCATCGCCCACAAACCCTCTTGGAAAGAATTACCAAATGGTACGCTCCAGCAACTACAAAAATGAATCCAGACAGAGACTAGACAACTGGTTGGCAGGCGCTGGGGGAGAGAGGAATGGAGAATGACTGCTAACGGGGAAGGGGTTTCTTGTGGGGGTGATGAAAATGTTCTGGATTAGGTAGTGGTGATGGTTGCACAACCACTGCAAGTGTACCGGAAATTACTGAATTGTACACCTGAAAATACTTAAAATCATGATTTACATTATGTGAATCTTGCCCTAATGACAAAAAAATGAATCTGAGAACAGGATGTGGAATACAAGAGCAGCAGTGAGAAAATTTTTCTAATTTACTGTTAAAACCATTTACTGACTATTATTAAAATTTGGAACAAAATCCCAGTTGGGTCTCATCTTTTAAGTGGTGATAAAATTCAAGTGTGGAAGCGTCAAGGCATATTAAAGTTCTTGATTTGTTCAGGAAGATAATGGAAACACTGATTATGTGGTGAGAGACAAATGGGAGCCTAAATAGATCTTTAAAATACATGTCATCATACAACAAAAAAATAACGTATTATTTGAACCCTTAGCAGATGGCTCTCCACTGGGAACAGAGGGAAGGGGCATTTGGGATTGTCACAGTGACAGGCAGGGGTCTACTGTAATTCGGTGTCCAGAGCCAAGAATATTAAATGTCCTCCAAGAAGGCAAAAGTATCACATCCCAAAGGACAGTCTTTCCAAAATGATAGCAGTGCTCCATTGAGAACATTGCTTTAAGGAACAAAAAACCGGGACAAGGAAAACCCAATCAACCCAACAAAAGGCAAGAAAGGGGGAAAACTGCCCAAGAAAGCATAGTAAGTGAGAAACACAAAATAAGATGGCAAGAAAAGAGTCCAAATGTGGCAGTAATCTCATCAAATGTAAATAGGGTACCTTCGCCTAAAACCTCAATAAACGAATCAGATTTTTTAAATTATTTTTACAAAAGATACAAACACCCAGAAAGGTTTAAAATAATAGGTTGAGAAAGGCAATATTAAGCAAAAGATAAGCCAGAAAAAGAAGGTGTTTATGAGACAAAATGGAATTCAAGGTAGAAAGCAGTCAAAGGAATAGCCAGGGAAATTTCATATTGATAAAAGATAAAAGCCACACCAAAAAAATGGAACAGCTCTGGCATTTTATGAACTTTACAACACATCTGCAAAATAAAGCCAAACTAACAATAATTAAAGAGGATGCTGACAAACCCACAATCATAACAGTGACTTCAATATTTTTATTTCTGATTCAGTAGGCAAAAAACAATAATATGGAAGATTTGCATATCTCACCTATAAGTTTATCTAATAATATATATTTATTAAATACTTCAACTATGTTCCAGCTTTTGTTTTATAGTTTTGTATATATTAACTAATTTAATCCTTCCACAATGCAACAAAGTAGGCACTACATGATATCCATTCTACTCATGATCAAACTAATGCCCAGCCACCTGCCCACCATCATGCAGCCAGTGGGAGGCAGGCTAGGACCCAAGTCTGCCCTAATCTGCTCTCAACTCAACTCTGGGCTTACTCACGAGACCCAACAGAGACAGCACAATCTCTCCCATGCCACCCAGCTCTCCAACAGTGGAAATCTCAGTGAAATCCTAGAGAAAAAACTATTCAGAAATCCATCATACATTAACTGAGTCCAATGCAATAAGATTGGAATTAACAACAAAAAGAAACTGCCCCCATCTACCTACTTAGAAAACTTAAACCTTTTCTTTATGTGTGTGTATATGTATATATATATGTATATACGTGTGTGTATATATACACATATATATGTGTGTATATGTGTGTATATATATACACATATATATGTGTGTATATATATGTGTATATGTGTGTATATGTATATATATGTGAGTGTATATGTATATATATATACACACACACATATATGTGTGTGTATATATATGTGTATATATATATACATATATAACTGCTCGCTTATGAACTCATCACACACACACACACAAAATTCCAAAGTATTTAGAAATTAATTTGAATCAGGTCACCTGTGGTATTTGACCAAAATAATACTCTCAGTAAAACCCTTGGTAACACTTAATGAAGAAGGGATCAAAAAGAACTACCCTAACCAAATAAAGGCCATCTCCTAGAAACCCACAGCAAGCATCATACTTAATTGTGAAACTTTAGAATATTCTACCACTATCAGTCCTAGACAATGTGATAACACCTGAAAAAGAAATATGAATAAACGTGAAAAAGGAAACAAAATTGGCATGAGTTGTAGAAAATATGAGCATCTACCTATAAGCTTCAAAATAATCAACTAATAAACTGTTAGGAATTCACATGAAAGTTCAACAAAACTCACGGATAAAAAAAAAATCCATAGGCAAAAATCAATAGCTTTCGTGTATGCCAGCACTCCCAATTAGAAAATGCAATCCAAAAGAAAGTTCATTCATATCAGAAAAAAAAAAATCTATAAAATCCCTGGGGATAAACCTAATAAGAAATGTGCAAGACCCATAAGAAGAAAAACATAAAACTTTACTAAAATCATTAAAAAGACTTCCAACTAAATAGAGAGACTCACAATGCCTCTGGACGGTAACTATCAGTGTATCAAGATGACAGCTCTTGCTTTATTAACCTATATATTTAAAGCATTCAGTGACAGACACACCATTTCATTTATAACCAGTGGGTGACAAGTAGATGATTGTTTATGAGAACTACATTCATTTTCTGAGCATTTATTTAGTTAATCAAATGTTTGAAAGTTCTAAGGACAAGATGGTCTGAACCACACGAACAAAAACTGAGAAATCAGAGAACATTAATGAAATCGTGAAAGGCCATTCAAATAGACCACAATGACACCAAAGGGCATAAAAGAGAAGAATGGCCACTGGAAGAAAAGTAATGGAGCACTACTGGCCCGAGCAAATGGTAGTACCAGGCTCCGGTTAGAAGCGAACGTAAAGCCCCACAGACACACATAACATAGGAGGTACACCCCACGGCTACAGGCACCTCACAGGTTAAACTGAAGGCAAGGGTCAAGCATGTGCCAGACTACCCAGCAGGCAACCAGCAAAGTGGGAAGCCCCAAAACAAGAACATATTTTAAAAATAGCTTGGTTTCAGGACATCTGGGTGGCTCAGTGAGTTCAGCATCCAACTTTGGCTCAGGTCATGATCTCATAGTTCATGAGTTTGAGCCCCTCTGTGCTGACAGCTCAGAGCCTGGAGCCTGCTTTGGATTCTGTGTCTCCCTCTCTTTCTGTTCCTCCCCCAATCATGCTCTGTCTCTCTGTCTCTCAAAAATAAATAAACATTTAAAAATTTTAATTTAATTTAAAAAATAAAAATAATTTCGTTTCACAGTCATCCTGAAAAAACCTAATACTTTTCTTGGACATCCTTGCATATATGTTACAGTTTGGTGCTGTTTTTATTCTCAATTAAATATGAAGGTAGAGCAGACTAAAACCCCAGGGCTCAGAGATTCCACAGGTCTCACTGTAACTCTGGATATGCACTAGTTATCTCTACCCAGTTACTCTGCCTACTGCTGGAGACCACACGCTTCAACAACAGCATCTTAAAGAATTTATACAAGCAGCAAGAAAGTGCATCAAATCCACATGAGAACAACCCCACCACGTCAGTGGGCCCCCATCAACCCGTCATCGTCAGTATTAAGTCTTGGGGCAGCATATACTGCCCTTTTAAAAGTTTCATCATTGAGGGGCGCCTGGGTGACTCAGTTGGTTGAGCATCCGACTCTTGATTTCAGCTCAGGTCATGATCTCACAGTTTGTGAGACCGAGCCCTGCGTCAGGCTCTGAGCTGACAGTGTGCAGCCTGGTTGGGATTCTCTCTCTCCCTCTTTCTCTCTGCCCCTCCCCCCTCAAAATAAATAAATAAACTTTAAAAAACTAAAATAAAATAAATAAAAATAGAAAATAAAAGTTTCATCACGGAGCACTGAGGCCAGTGCCTCTGTTAACTGTGTTTGCAATGAACTATTTGGATCAATAAATATGTGATAACATTTTGATTAACAATTAAGATCTACTAGAATGGCATACATGATGTATGTAATATAAAAACACATCAATTAGGGAAATGCAAATTGAAATAACAATGAAGTACGGCCTGTCAGCTATCAGATGGGCAAAACTCAAAAGGCTGATAATATCAAGTGTTGGCAAGAATGTAAGAAAGCTGGTGTTCTTCTTACAATGTCAAGTGGGAGCGCATATTGATTCATTTAGCTTTCTAGAGCACAATTTGGCAGAAGCTACTGAAAAATTTAATTGTGCATGCCATTCAGCCAACCAGCTCCACATCTTGGAATCTACCCTGATGAATACTCATCAGCATGTGTAAGAATTTTCATCACAATATGGTTTGTAATTGTGAAAAATCAGAAATAACTTAAATATTTCTTAACATGGAAACATGTTATGGGATTTTTTAAAAAGTGATAGATTTATGGGTGCTTGGGTGGCTCAGTCAGTTAAGCATCCGACTTTGACTCTGGTCATGATCTCATGGTTTATGAGTTCAAGACCCACATCAGGCTGTGTGCTGACAGCTCAGAGCCTGGAGCCTTCTTCGGTGTCTCCCTCTCTCTCTGCCTCTCCCCCACTCACACTCCGTGTCTGTCTGTCTGTCTCTCTCTCTCTCTCTCTCTCAAAAATAAACATTTTTAAAAAGTGATAGATTTATATGAAATAACACAATGAGCTCACCAAGACATATTAGTGAATAAAAATTAGCAAGGTAGAGTATAACATGGGTAGTCAGCATTATTTATATATTCAGATGCATTGTTATTATTGCTTATTTTTAGGTATTATTTATATATACAAAGCAAAACTCTGTGCAGTTATCCCTGCTTTCCAAAAGTTCTCAAGATGCCACTTCAATTTCACCAAAGACCTACATTAATACAGTAACAGCTTTTTTTCATAAAAGTGCAAATCCTCTTTGGGTTTCTTTCGGTTAGCAAAACAGATACTAATGTAGGTCTTTCATAAAAAGCAAAATGGTGTCATTTGAACTTTTGGGAAGTAGGGGATACTCTTTGCTTTATACCATTTTGGCCCATGAAAAGTTTCAAAGGAATGCTCTTATATGTATTCCATTTTGTATGTACATAAATGTAAATACCAAGAGAAAGTTCTGGAAGGATATACAGCAAACTGATTTCAGTTTTCCCTCTGAGGAGGGAAATGGCACTTCTATTTCTTTTCATTATCCTTAACTCTTTTACAGTGACACTTATCTGTGTGTTATTTGTGACATTTAAAGAAACAGAAGGACTAAGGTTTAAGACAAATCCAAGTGAAGAGAATGAGCTCAACCATATGAGAAGGAAGTCTGCAAAGACCAGAGACTAGAAGATGTAAACAGCAATTCTCTGTATGGTTGTGGTCCTGGCAACATTTATCTATTTTCTTGTGCTTTTCATTAGGTCCTAATTTTTCTATGAAGTCTAGGTATTGCTTTTACAACCGGAAAATTTCAGGAAACATGTTCATATGCAAATGGCTGGTGCCCCATTGCTCCCACTGGGAGAAATTCCCTATAGAGTCTCTCACATTTTGAGAATTAACTCGGGGTCAAGAGCTCCAGGACTCGGCACCTGTCCTGGCACCCTCAGACTTGCCATGTCAGTGGGCCAAGAGACACTGGACTCGGGGACTCACTGAGTGAGGCCCTTTAGCTCTGTTTATGGCCCTCTCCATGAGGGCCCTGGCTCTCCTCTCACCCCCAGCCCTCTACCTGTCAATAAGCCCAGGACTTCCCTGTGCTGCCGAGCGTTTGCAAGAGAATAGGGCTTGAGATTCAGATAATGAACTGTACACCCCCAAGGTTGCCACCCCGGCATGGGTAGACAAAGCCAAGAAGCACCAAGTGAGGAAAGAAGCATGGGCATGGAGTCCTCAGCAAATATTTGCCAGCATCTTCTTCCACATGTGGGGATAGACGCGGCAATCTCTTCCCACCCTCTGAAGTGAAATAATGAGCTGGCTGTCTGGCTCACCTGTCCTCCCCAGCCCTGCCAGCCTCACACATGCATGCTGCCTGTGGCAGGCTCCACCAGGCTGCCTCTGCCCCCCGCTGTGGCCCCGCCACGTCCCTAAAGACCATGTCAGGATTTCAAGGACCCTCTGAGGCAAGTGAACATGCTGTGGTTACAGAGCACCACCAACCCCTAACGAGCCAGGGGTCTATGGCCCATGTGGTTGGAGGACAAGAACCCTAACATGTCACCATGAAACCAAGGAAGGAAGACAGTTATGTCCAGAATCAGAGCCTGTGGGCTGCCTTCCCTGGGTAGAGCTTGGGGCAAGGGACGCCCTGCCTTTCAGCCAGAGGATGAGAGCAGGCCCAGGGAAGGTGGGGGGAGGGAGGATCACCCCATCTAGCACTGAGAGAATGGCCCAAATGACCTTCAGCATGTATATGCTACCTTCTGTGCCCATCTCCTGCACTAGGCCACTGACCCCGTCACCAGCAACTGGCAGTATGTGCATGTCCCAGAGGCAAAATCCCAGGGGACGGGGTCCTGCTGGGGTCTTGCTGTTCGACCCCACATTCCAGCCTCCTCCTCACCCATACTTTGGACAGCTCCAGATTTAACCCCAGGGACCCAGAGCCTTGATCTTCCTGGAGAAGTTCGAGGGAACCTCCTCCAATGCAAATCAGCCACAACAGGGCTTAGCAGCCACATCATCAAGGGCTCCTCACTGTCCTTAGATTCAGTTCAACAGCCTGAGCATTGCAGCCTCCTCCCCGGCTCCTGTCCAGACCCCATGCTGCTGCCTCCATGACGCCCCTTCCCGACACACTGAGCTGGCCAACAGGCCTTGCCCTCCCTTCCCATTACCTGTCCCTGAAGTCCCCCACCCTGTCCCTGGAGCAGTCAGGCATCAGGGCCTGTATCATGGATGTGGCTGTGAGCTCCCTCAGGACAGGCCCTCATCTGTTTCCTCTGAGTCCCCAGCCCCAGGGAGAGGCTCAATAAATGTCAATGAATGAACCAGACACCCAGGGCTTCCCTCTGACCCCAGACTCACCATTCCCATCCTGGGGAGTTGTATGCATACCCCTTCCCTCCCGGAGCCCTTCCCTTCCTCCTCTGGCTCTCCATCCTGCCCAGTGGAGATCTTCAGGCAGGCAAAGGACACCCCTGGCAAAGAGCAGGCGGCACTGCCCTGCCCCACAAGCTTGGTCCCCAGTCAGCAGGCTGGCAGTGCCACCAGGGCTGAGTAGGTCTCCCCCTACACAAGTTCACCCACAGCCTGGAGCTCAAGAGAGGCCACAGGAGCAGAGCCCTGGAGACTGCACAGTAACAGCATGGTCGACCATACCCACTCCCCAGCCCTGACTGAGCCGAGTGAGGCAGTGGCCGTTAGGGTCCCCACAGTGCCGAGCAACAGGAAGGCCTAGACAGTCCTCATAGTTCGTGCAAGGCCACGTAGCCGGAAGGCAAGGCTGGAAACTAATCCTGGTGTGGCACACGGCAAAGTCCAGGTGAGGCCAGGTGCAGGGTTTCCTGGAAAACAGAAGCCAGGAAAGCCTGGCTGGGAGTAGACCCACAAGTACAGGGCGCCTCCCTCATGCCAGGCAGGCCCACTAAACATCCAGCACGTCCCAGCATGGGAAGTGAGGCTGGAGGACCAGCTCAAGGCCATGCAGCAAAGGGGCAGATTGCAACGCCCAGGAGGCAGCCTATCAGCCTATAACCCTGCTCGCTGTGGTGAGCACGGAAGGAAGAAGAGAAGAAAAGCAGGGTGGCAGGAAGGGAAGGCAGGCTGTGTGTCCTGGGCTGGGCTCAAACCCAGGCCTCCTGAGAGGATGTCCCATCACAGAAGGACTGCAGGGGTAGACAAGCGGGGGAGGCTGTGGCCAGGCCAGCGCACGCAGGCAAGGGCCAGGAGACGACCACGGTCACCAGTGCAAAGCTGCAGGCGTGGCTTGTCCTTGTGGGATGTGCTACAAACCCCACTTCTCCCCACCCCTCACGTCTCCAGCTGTCAGAGCACTGCGATTTCCGTAAGCACCTCCCCAATTCCCCCTGGGCATTCTGGTCAGGCTGGGCACCTCTGAGTGGGGCAGGAAGCACACCCAGAGCTGCCCTGACAGGGTCTCCCACCCTGGCCACTACACGACTGAGCCTGAGCGAGGAGGGTGGCTCAGAAGATCAGTTGCCACGGCGGTGCCCCCTACCCGCCCCCCGCCAGGCACCCACAGCACCATTTGAAACTTCACAGCCGGAGTCAACACTGCTGAACATTCCCACCGGTGCCCCAGCCACGCAGGGCTGGAGGCGGACAAAGAGTGCCAGGCTCCCCGCAAGGTTACCCCAGGACCCCAGGAGCAGGTAGAATAAGAGCCCAGACTTTGGGGTGACCAGACCAGAGTCCCCAACTCAGCTGTCATTTCTACCCCAGCTCTGTTCCCCGGGGCAGGCACTGAGTCTCTCAGTTTCCTCACACGTACACAGGCTGTCCTGAGCAAAAACACACTAGTGCCTGTAACGCACCTGGCACAGAGCGGATAAAACAGGGCTGCTTCGTCCTCTCCAGAGAGACGGGTAGCCGGCCCACCGTCACTGTTAGATCTCACTGGACATGGCGGGGTAGGCAGAGCTGAATCAGGTACAGACCCACTGCCCCAGACACTGGTCATCTTGTCGGATGGGGATGTCACAGTGAGCAGGAATTGACTGTAGGGGACAGACCTGACACAAGCTGGGGAAGCGTGGGGGCAGACCTGCAACACCAGAGCCACCTACATATGTGAAAACATGCTGAGTCCAGACCATTCACTTCAGAGCTTCAGAGATGGAAAAACTGGATCCCAGGGGTGGTACGACATCCCTGAGGTCACACAGCCAGCCAGTAGGAGGGCGGGGCGTGGAGATGGCTGGCCGTGGCCTTCCCCACCCTCTCGGGTGGACTGGCTCTCTCACAGTCTTCTCCTACTCTCTAGAATCAAGACGGACTTCCTGCCTGAGGAGGGAAGGCTACTCGGGTGAAGGATGGGGAAGACAGTCCATGGAGAGAACAGGGAGACATTCCAGGAGGAAAAAACAAGACAGACAGAAGCCAGCAAGTGGGAGAAGCAAGGGTTAGTGGGGCCCTGGGAAGGGGGGCTGGGGATCCCCTTCTGTCTCCTTCAACACCACGTGTGGTGGACACTGTGCCCCAGATGCCTCTTCTGGAATTAAGGATTCCTGGAACACTGCTTTCTGATGCTCTTTGCCGACAGCCTCCAAAGGGGACCGCCCCAGCTGATGAGAAATCCTGTGCCCAAGCCACATCCCATTCCTGAGGCAGCCGCCCCAGGGCTGAGTGGCAGGGGGCATGAAGGCCCAGCCCTCTGTCCCTGAGTCAGGAGGCCTCTGTAGAGTCACCGCATCTTGTCTTCAGAGCCCCCCGGGTGTCCTCCCCTAGGATGGCCTCACCCCCTCTCTTGCCTCTTGCCCAGGACTCTGTCCCTTTCGTTCCTTCCCCAGGTGTGGACCCCAAGAGTGCCTGCTAATAGAACCTTAAAAGCCAAGCTCCGCATATATTTTGGAAATTAACCCCTTGTTAGACATATGATTTGCAAATATTTTCTCCCATTGCCCCCTGTTGACTGTTTCCTTTCCTGGGCAAGTTTGTAAATTTCTAAGTAGTTCCATTTGTCTGTTTTTGGTTTTGTTGCATGTGCTTTCGGTGTCTTATCTATGAAATCATTGACAAGACACCTATCATGAAGCTTCCCCCTGTGTTGTCTTCTAGGAGTTTTACAGTTTTAGGTCTTACAGTTAAGTCTTTCATCCATTTTGAGTTGATTTGGTGATTTTTGTGTATGGTATAAGGATCTGATTTCATTCTCTTGCATGTGGACATTCGGTTTACCCAACACTACTGGTTGAACTGACTACCCTTTCCCCATCGTGTGTATTATTGGCACCCTTGTCAAAAATCAGTTGACCAAACAAATGTGGTTTATTTCTGGGCTCTCTACACTGTTCCATTGGTCTACGTGTCTCAATAGCAAACAAACAAGGACAACAACAAAGACACTAATAACCCAATGAAAAATGGGCAGAGTACTTGAACAGACATTTCTCCAAAGAAGACAAACAAATGCCCAACAGGTACATGAAAAGATGCTCACACCATCATCACAAAAATGCAAACCAAAACTACAAATGAGGGGCACCTGACTGGCCCAGTTGGAGGAGCGTGCAACTCTTGATCTCGGGGTTGTGAGTTCGAGCCCCACACTGGGTGTAGAGATTAGTTAGATAAATAAACTTCCAAAAAAAACCTACACATGAGATATCACTTCACACCCACTAGGAAGGCCACAACCACAAACAAACAAGCAAAGAAGAACAACAAAGTAAAGGGTATGGAGAAATTGGAGCCCTGTGCACTGTTAGTGGGTCCAGCCCACTTTTGAAAACAGTATGGAGGTTCTTCAAAAAAAAATTTTACAAAGAACTACCACATGATCCAGCAATCCCACTTCTGGATATATATATCCAAAGGAAATGAAAACAGGATATCGAAGGGATATCTGCACTCCCGTGTTCATTGCAGCTTCATTCACAATAGCCAAGATGTGGAAACAAACTACGTGTCCATCAATGGATGAATGGATAAAGAGAATGTGGTGTGTCTGTAAAATATTATTCAGCCTTTAAAAAGAAGGAAATCCTGCAAGATGTGACAGCATGGATGAACCTTGAAGATGTCATACTAAGTGAAATAAGCCAGTCATAGAAGGACAAATACTGCATGATTCCACTTATATAAAGCATAAATGACAAAATCATAGAAACAGAACAGAATGGTGATTGTCCGGGGCTGGAAGGAAAGGAGAGGTGAGGGACACTGTTCAAGAGCTATAAACTTTCAGTTGTGCCAGATGAATAGGTTCTAGGTTTATGCCATCAATCATGTACCTATAGTTAACAAAACTGTATCATGCACTTAAAAATCTGTTAAGATGGTAGCTCATGTTAAGCATGCTTACCACAATAAAATAAAATTTTTAAGTCACTTAAAAAATGTTTTAACTTGTTTTCCAAACTCCCTGCCTCATCTCTGTGGGGGATTCCTTTCCCCGCCTTCCAATAATGCTTTCCAAAGTGCTGCCTCCGGGACATCTCAGCCAGGAGCTCTCACAGGCAGCCCCAACTCATCAACTTCCCCGGCTCCTCCCCAACTCCTCATCTCAAGGATGGCAACCTCTACAGGCCTGAGCCCAGACTCAGCCTTCAGCCTGACCCCCCCTTCCCTTACCCCAATGGCCAGAATCCAACCTTCATGCTCTTTCCCTGACCTTCACAAGCCCCTCCTCACTTCTCCTGGCTGCATCATCAGCCTCTCTGTCCTACCTTCCACCAGGGTGATCTCCCAGAAACACAAATGTCATCAAATAACTCCAGCTTCAAATCTCACCCAGCTCCTCTTTGAGATCCAGCTCCTATCCTTGGGACACCCACTTACCACTCAAATCTCCAGCCACATCTCCTTCCAGACCTTCCCTCATGGCAATGACCCAACAAACCACTAGGCACTCCTTACACATCCCATACAACTCCCCAACTCTGCTTAGATGCCATCCCCCCACCATCATCTCCTATCCTTAACTTCAGACAATTTAGCCAACTCCTATTCACACCTCAAAACCCCAACTCAAGTGTCCCCCAGGAAGCCCTCCCTGACATCACTAGAAAGCAAAACTTCTCCCCTAGTCTAAGCCACTTCTATGATAATTTTCCATTTATTCCATGAACTGTAATTATTTCTTTCCCACATAGATCCACTCTTCTCTACCAGACTGGGAGCGTGTTGAGGGGAAGAATTGTACCAGAGTCATTCTGGAATCCCCTGCATTTAGCACAGAGCCTCCTTCACAGCAAGCTCTCAATAAACATTTGTTGAATGAATGAATGAGCGAATGAATGAATGAATGTTGAGAGTATAACTGAATGAATAAATGAATAAATCCACTCTAGCACTGGACGCCAGCCCTCTCCTTGTCCCCTCCCCCTTCCTCTCCCTCCCCTCTCCTCCCTCGCCTCCACTCTTTCCTCGTGTTGTGCTCAGCCTGTCCAGGGCAGGACCCTCACCTCCTACATCACTCAGGGCAAAGGCTGCTTCCCCTCCCTTTTGCCCCCTGCCCCCTTGGCTCCCTCCCAGCCCTTCTAGCCCATCCATCTGCTTGACTAATGAATAGAACAACCTGTGCTCCTTTTCCAGGGAATGTGCCTGCCTTAAACTGCTTTGAAGAGCACAGCACCTGCTCACATATCAATTAAAATTATAATTAGGTGGTGAAAGTATATAATTAAAATAACACGTTCCATCTCCCTCATTTATTGCTGCTGCTGGCTGTCAGGATGAAGTGAACCCGTTCTTCAGAGTGGGGTGGGGGCAGGAATCACTCTGGTCTCTGAACACACCATGCTTCCCTTCCTAGTGTCTCTTCTCATACAAGAAGCAGATTCCCAAGGCTGCCCTAATCAACCTGAGTGAGAAGTGTTTTCTGTCACTTACTCAGCCTTTACACACTCCCTGTACCTCATTACATAGGGCTCATATCACATGTCAGATTGCCCAGGCCTCCATGCCTTTGTACATGGAGTGCTATCTGCCTAGAATGCCCTCCTCCCATTTGTGTGTATTAGAAACTCCTATTTACCCTTGAAAACCCAATTTTGATTTTCACCCATGCTGGATTATGAGAACACAACGGGGAAAGATGTGTTATCTACTTTGAGGAACATACATTGTTGTCCATGATGGTCCCCGGGCCCCAGAGAAGTAAACTGAGTCTTCCTCATCCTTCCCCATGGTTGGAGGGATCTCCACAGGCCCCCAGTGGAGGGCAGGAAGAGGAGAGGCCCTCCCGACATCTTTGGAGAGGTGACCATGGGTCGTGCAAGGAGTTGGGAGGGCTGTCCCTGCTCTCCCCCATGTGCCATTCACAAAGCATCTCTTCACACAACTCCCACTCGTGTGTCAAGGGCCTGCCGTGTGGGGTCCCTGTGCTGGGTGCTGGGGATACAGCAGTCAATAGGAGAGACCTCACAAGCCTGTGTTGTTATTTTTAAGATGCAGACAATCGTAGCTACTTTCCAGGGCTGGTGAGGAATAAAATGACATAGCAGCATGTCCCAAATTGAGTTCTGCACAACTAATTCTACAAACTGCTGTGGGAGAAACAGTCTCTGTGGTTGCATACATTGTGACCCAGCTAGATGCTTCTCTTAGAGACATCACCATGTGCATTGACATACTTAAGGCTCTGAGAAGTCCTTCAGTAAAGAAGCCTGTTAACTTTTGTGAGCTCAGTTGTGAACTCTTGCGGGCTCAGTTGAATGTGGAACTTTCTTTGGCAGGGCATTTAATCTTGTATAATTACTGCTTCACAAAACCCATTTTGGAAACACCAAGACAGCATATGTAATACCCCACGGAGTACCCTGTACCTGGGAGGCACTCAATAACCGTGAGTCTCTCTCTGCCTTGGTGTCCTGAAGAAGGCAGAGGGACAAAGCAGGGCCTCAGCTGCCCACAAATCAGTATGGTGCAGCTGCCAGTAGCTGTCACACTCAGATTTTAGTGGTGTTAGCAATCAAAGTCAAAGTAAGTTTAATTTTGAAAAGGCAAGGAGTGATTTCCCCCATGCTATGCCAAAAGAGGACTGCAGCAGCATGAGCTGGGTGCTGGGCACAGCTCCTGGCTGGGAAAATCTCCGCATAGCACCATCAGATAGCAGCTGGCTTCTCCCAAGCCACACTCCTGTTCTTCTTAGCAGAATATGCCACTTGATGGATTTACCTGTCAGGGCTACTAGCTGGCCCCCTGGAAGGCTGTGGATTTAATAGGCCTGTGTTCTGGAAAAGATGTCCCTGCAGCCACCAAAGTGGAAAGGGACTGAGGGTCTGGGAGACCCCAGGTTTGGCTGAGCATGGTTTCCGTGAGTCCTCAGGAGCCAGGGAAGGGACAGGAGCCCAGTGGTCATGTGAACATCACACCTGTTGATCACAAATGTCACCCCTAATAGAGTCAGGAAGGTGGCAGGGCCTGTGCTGGCCACAGACCACTTCAAGTTGCCTTCCTAGGAATTCAATCATTGGACTTCTGGGGTTTTTCTTAATTTTTTTAACATTTATTCAATTTTGAGAGACACAGTGTGAGTGGGGGAGGGACAGAGAGAGGGAGACACTCCGAAGCAGGCTCCAGGCTCTGAGCTGTCAGCACAGAGCCCGACGTGGGGCTCGAACTCACAGACCATGAGATCATGACCTGAGCCGAAGTCAGACGCTTAACTGACTGAGCCACCCAGGCGCTCCAGACCATTGGACTTCTTAATCCAATGCCATGTCCTAGAAGGAGATTTGTTTCATTGTGCTTGCAATAAAATGTACATGTGCACACATTAGAAATCACCAGTGGAGATCAGACTGGAGTGAGGGCTTCTGGGACCATCAATGTGCCAGGATCACAGCATGTGAAGCCTACTGGTTCACGTGCTCTTCTGAAGAGCCCAAGCAGGCAGCCGAAAAAGAAATCAGAGTCTCTCCACCACCTGGCCTCCCCGCTGTGACAACGAGGGCTCCTTGACACCCCTACCAGCTTCACACCTTCCCAGACATGGACGGGCTCCCTGCCGCCATCCCCTGGGTGCTGGAGCCCAGTGGTGCCCCTGCCCAGCCCAGCCTCAGGGCTGGCCTTCATAACAGGTACTAAAGTGCAATGATCAGATGACAAAACTCATTTGCCAGGAGGTAACATGCAAAGTCATAACCAGGCCTGGCTACATGGGAACATGGCTACAAATTATTTTTGACAGTTGTTTTATTTCATGTGAGCATTGCCCATTCATCTGTACACATTCTAGAAAGACCCTGTCCCACACCACAGCTGACTGCCTGGCCCACTCTATCTCACTGACTGATCAATCAACAAACAGACTGACCACAAGCCCAGCCACCAAGAATGCAGCCCAGCACTAGCTAGAGAGGCCCCCAGCAACTCCACCACCCCTCCAACCTAAGTGTGGGCAGGACCAGAAGCTGCCTTAGGGTATGGCAGGAGCTGGGCGCCTCTGATCCTTGAACTGTGTACCCAGGAGCCTGTGCCCAGGACATCCCTCCAAGGATGTTGTCCTGTAAAGGACAGGCAGTTCCAATCACAGCTGAGCCCCAGCTACAACACCACAGAATCCCCTGCCTGGGGGGGAGACACTGATCCACCTTTGAGACACCCCTTGGAGGTATAAAGGTAACAGGTGCTGTCCTAACCTAAGGGAACTCCTTAGCAGTAGGGAAAGCCCAGGCCAGCCCTCAAAACAGCATGGTGAGGACAACAGAGTCCCATGAGGAGTACTGATCCTCACGGAATGGCCTCTGGTAGTGGCTGTACCAGTTACAGTTCGGAATGACCAGCACATTTATTCATTCACATTATTCTGCCAACAGCCCTTCTCTTGCCCTTTGGGTACTTTTTCTTCCAATTCCATGCAGTCTCAGAGAGGAGTAAGGCACAATGCTAATCAATAAGGATACCTACATCCCTGGTGCACTCACTGGTTCCTGGATGGCATATGACTCAGGCTGAGCCAATCAGGATGATCCCATCCCTAGTAGACCTGACTGGTTCATGGATGGGCTCATGACCCCAGCCACGCCAGTCAAAATCTTCTGAGGTCCTCTTCCCTTGGGGTGGAGAGAGAATAGGTCTCTTTCCTCTGGCATTTTTGCTAAGGAGGAAAAATGACCTTCAAATAAGGAGAAAGCCTGGCAAAAAAATGAAGTCAGACAGACCCACACAGTCCACTCCAGAGCCCAAGATCCAGTCTTGCCTGAGCCCTTTTTGGCAAACGCCAGGGTGAGCTGGATTCTTGTCTCCTGTAAGTGAAGGAGCTCTGATCAGTATTCATTTAGGAAACTTGTTGCTCCTTCCCATCTCAGGAGTCTACCTGCCATCAGAACCCCATTATGATGCCCACCCAACACCTACACGGTGCCTCCCCTGTTCTATTCCAAGTTCAGCCTAATCCTTAATGTCCAGCAGCACAGGCCTCCCTGTCAGGGACCCTGGAGATCCTGGCTGACCCCATGACCACTGGTAGTTGAACTTTCAACTCTGTCCTACTCCTCTGTTACTTTGCCTCGCACAGCTCTCACCTTGCTGCTCCGCCCACCCACCCCACCCCCCCCAAACACACACACACACACACACACACAGACACACACACACACACACCCCTTCCCTGTCATGAGTTCCTAAAACTGTAAGGCCAGGTCAGTCACCTCTGCATTCCTCACAGCACCCAGCACACAGCAGGTGCCTGGCATGTGCTAGCTGCCCTAATATGTGTTGGGATGGGGATGGGGCCACCTTCAGTGAGCACAAATACCCCAAGTGCCAGGTGCTATGTTTATCCCCATTTTATAGATGAGGAAAGTGAAGCTCAGGGAGCTTAAATAAGTTACTCAAGATCAAAAGCTGGAAGAGCTGGGGTTCAGACCTAGCTGGCCCGCCTTCAAAGTGCTCTCTCTCACCCACTCTTCCCATTAGACAATGAGATCCATCCATGCACCTGCCATGTCCACTGCCCGTCCCAACACCCAATACAGTGCCTGGCCAGACCAGACACCAGGAAGCACCTACAGAAGTGAAGGTGCCCCCCTCCCCCCTCACACCCAGCAAGACTGCACCTGGGCATCTCCCAGCAGCCTCCCAGAGGTCCTGCCCTCCAGAGAAAAGCCCCCTGGGAGGAGCTGCAAGGGAAGGCAGGAAAGAAGGCAAAGGATAAGACAGGAGAAGCCTCCAAGGCTGGCAAGGGCCAGGCCAGAGCACCTCAGAGCCCCATGCAGGAGGATGGGGTGGGCCAAGCTGGGGTGAGTGAGAACTGGGTTAGGCAACACACTGCCCTTGGGATGGACTCAGTGATTACCCAGTGCTAGCTGTAGCCACACGAATGAACCTGCTGCTCCCAGAGGTGGGGTAGTTCCCACTGCACTCTGAGGCTGAGCTAGGGGCTGTACGGAGGGGGGCGGGGAAGTTCTCCTGCTGAGGAGAAGGTCCTGGAGCCCTCAGGGATGGTCACACTGAGCACCCTGAAGAGCAGGGATTAGGCTGACCACACCTACCTAAAGAGCCCAAGAAAACAAAAGAGGGAGAGAGGAGAGGAGGAAGGCTGGGAGTCAGCAGCAGACCCCAGGCGACCTTTAGAGGGAAGTAACCTGGGGCGCCAGAGTGGCTCAGTCGGTTGAGCAGCCACTTCAGATCAGGTCATGATCTCATGGCTTGTGAGTTCCAGCCCCAAATAGGGTTCAGTGCTGACAGCTCAGAGCCTGGAGCCTGCCTTGGATTCTGTGACTCCCTCTCTCTCTGCCCCTCCCTGACTTGCACTGTCTCTGTGTGTCTCTCCCTCTCTCTCAAAAATAAATAAACATAGGGAAAAATTAAAAAAAAAAAAAAAAGAGGGAAGTAACATGAGGAAGGAGGTGCCAAGGAGCCAGCAGGTGGGGAGAGAGGCCGTTCGGAGAGATCACAGGACAGCATTCTGCACCGGGGTCTGGCAACCAGCTCAGAGGTATTCAGTCCTGACTGGGCACCTGCTGTGTGCCAGGTGCTGTCCAGAGACGGGGACCCAAAGACAGCAATCCCTGCCCTCCCACAGCTTCCACTGGTGATGGGGGTGAACCAACAAAAAGAAGGTCAATCATCTAGATGAGTGGCCTGTTACAAGGACACTCGTGACACACTACAGAGAAAAACAGGGCAACGTGGGAAATGCCAGGGAGTGGGACAGGTACAGAGTGAAAATCTAAAGAGGGTGTCGGGAAAGAACTCTCAGAGGTGGGGACATTCTGAGCATAGACTGGGGAGAGAGGAGAATGAGCCCCACAGATATTTTAAGGGAGAGTGCCCCCCCCCACCCCCGCAGCAGTCAGAAGGCTCCAGGGGTCATGGGTCAAGAGGTGGCATGGAAACCACACCTGATGCAAATGAGCGGAGCAAGAGGGAATTCGGATGACCCACCAGCTGAGAGCGTGGGAATGAATTAGCAAGAAATGCACGGAAAGCGAAGCCCCAGACGGCCACAAAGTCAGTCATTAACTCCAGGGGAAACGAAATGTATACAAGAAAGGCAAAGGCTTCCCCCGCTGGGCAGGGGCTGAGCTGCGATGGCACAGGCCTAAGGCGGCATCCCAGAAGGTGCGACACAGCTGGGAGGAGATGGGAAGTGAGGGTACAGGGGGAGGCAGAGCCCGAGAATTGAATCCCTCCCCTGAAGCAAGAAGCCCGTGCCAGAAAGTCACAGGTGCAAGCCAAGCCCGTTCCTGGGATCTACGCAGGTAAACACCTAACATCCACTCACAGACAGGTGCTGCCACTGACGGGGACAATGCAGGGAAGGGAGCTGCTGTTTTTCTAAACTTTGTGGAAATTGTCAACTCTTTAAACTACCTGCATGTATAATTTTGACTTTAAAAAAAAATGAGAGAGTGAGAGAGGAAGACAAAGAGTGGACAAGAACTCCCTGCTCCTTGGGGCTCCCAGGGCAGCCAAAAGCCTGCAGGGGAGAAAGAGCAGAGCGGCTGGGGTGAAGGCTGGAGGCCAGAGAGGCCCCCTGGAGGAAGTGGCCTGAGGAATGCATGGAGGGCGCCCATGGAGGAAGGAAAAGGCCAGAGCTCTCTGCCTCCCAGAGCCCACCCAGGTCCATGTTTCAAGGTAAGCCCTAAAACACAAGAATAAAGGGAGCACAGTGCTCTAGGAACAGAGAGAAAATCCTACTGCTGACACAGAGATCCTGAGGGCATGCTGGGAGGTTCCCGGGGCCTCCATGCCCCACAAAACTAGCCAGAAGGACAGCAGAGAAGATGGGGCTAATGCCCCATGTCAGCCACACCCCCTCTGCAGCCAGAGGCTCTGGGCACTCACACTGCACTCCCCTCAGCGCATTTCCAGAAAGGCCTGCTCAGAGTAATACTTCACCTGAAAGAGCTGGAAGGTGGCATTTCTGCAGCCAGTGAGAGTGGACAGTCCTTCCCTGCAGAGCCCCCAGCCCCACTTCGGCCTGAGCATCCCCTTTCTTATACTTTCCAGAGCTACTCCACTTGTCGCCAGCTGTAAATGGCAGACCACGTGTGTGTCGTGAAACCCCATGGGAGAAACCACGTATCGTGAAACCTCAGTTACGTTTCACAACACGTGGTCTCTAGCTGTAGGCTCTGCATTTACATCTGTGTATGCAGTGATCAGGTGCCCCTCTTCCCCAGGCCTGCCCGCCCGGAAGAGTGGGGGGCTGTGCTGGGGCTCTGGGCTGGGGCTGGCTTCAAGAGCATGGTCGTGGGACTCTGTAGCCTTAGCTTGGAGCATCTGGGCTGCGTGGCTTCCAAACTGCATCTCCAGGCTAGACGGTTCTGCATCTACATCTCTTACTCTGAGGAGCTGATATAGAGGTTTGGACCCTGGGGTTTTGCCATGGTGATTTTTAGCTTGCTATTCTGGGGTTTCTGAGTCTAGCAAAGGGGTCCAGTTAAGGGTGCCAATTTTAGAAGTTCTAGCATGGGTCAGGAGGGGCTTCTGAGCTTGAAGTTCTATGCTGGGGGGAAGGGGCTTATAAAAAGGAGTTGCTCTGGGCTTTTCCAATGGAAAAGGTTGATGTGGGTGAGGGGCAGATGGGCCTCCCAAGTCTTGCCCACCTCTGATCACTCCTAAACCCTTGGGGGAGATTCTGGCCTTTTCCCCACACCACTGCTAAAAGACCATTAACCAATGGGACCCCAAACACAGTGCCCTTGTATTCCAAGAGGTGGGACAAGAAGCAGGGTCTGAAGAAGGAAGGATTCTCACTGCCCTCATGGTGAAAGGCACACCACCCCCCTCCCTGAGATTTCAGGAGAGGCACCACTGAGCAAGTTGCCACAGCCAGCATCCGGAACAGAGAGGGCAGCAACACACAAAGGCCACACAGCACTTCTAGCTGATCCCAGATACTGATCCCACCAATGCCTCAGCCCTAGGCAGGATAACGAAGGAGGTTGAACCCCAGTCCCCACAATGCACACACATGCCCACACACAACATCTCACTGGGTCCCCAGCCAATGGCCAAGAGGACCTGGAGCCTTTTCTTCCAACCTGATTAGCCTGACTGGGGCAGCCCCACCCAGTTACAAGGTGGCCTGAACCAAGGCTGGGCCCTGGTAAATACCCACAGGGGTCCTGAGACAGGGCCAGGCCCCCAAGACAGAGTAGGGAGGGCAGGGCTAAGGGACATTCTGGGTCTGCAGAACAGGAGATGTGGCCTGGTCCAGCCCACCCTCCAGGAAGCCCTAGGGACTCCAGCCTGGGTCAGACCTCGGTAAGCCCTCGTCAGTCTGTACCATCCACAGAGAGCGAGCCCTGGATAGCCCTGTGTGCTGCGAATCCTGTTGGGCAGTCCAACCCAAGGAAGCACTGACCATTGGAGACGTCTCACTTGAGAGGCATACACACAAGTGTTTGTTTCTCTGGAAAGTGCCAGATATTCAAGGATAAAGATCATGGCTTTCCTTGTTGCATATCCTCAAGTTCAGGGCCAGGCCCACAGTAGGCACTCAGGACATGAATGAATGAATTACTGTATATTTCCTTTCTAATACCTTCACTGAAGGATCAACAGAGAAATTTATGTGAATGTTGTTGTCTCTCCTGCGGTCAGAGCATCACTTGTGCTCTCAAAACCTTATTCCAGGGATGGGGAGACTCTCCGAATTCTATCCACGGTTTGGGCTGAGTTTTCTGCAGACATTTATTTGCCTTCTCCTAAGGTGATAGAACCTCCCAACACTCCTCTGGAGCTACCTCATCGCTAATTCTCTCAATTTCCATATATAAAATAAATCTCTTAACAAAAACCTGTATCTACAGTGTATGGAACAAAGGGAGATTTCAAAGCCCATTAACTCACAGAGATGGTATGTTACTGGGAGAATATGGGCTGTATAATTAAAAACAATTTAAATCCGATTATAAAAACACAGTGGGCTTTACTGTCTGCCACCGTCTCACTAAATGGAAAGAAAACCAATATCTTGAGTTTTTTTAAAATTACTGTAAAATTATGAATTAGAACATGCACAGACCACTGCTTTACTGCTTCACGTTACTGATAAGATGAGGTGAAATACTCCTTGCAGAGAAATATTCCTTACAGAGAACATAAGCTATCTTCAGCTCAGAGCTCTGTGGGGTGTATGTAGTATCTGGCAGGTGAGATGCCTGAGTCAGGAAAGGAGATGGTCTCCACGCAGCCAGTGTGAGGATGGGTCCTTTCTGAAGACCCCAGTCTCAGCATTAGTGATGTCTGGCTGTCACTGTCCTCCCTACGCTGAACTCCAGAGCCTAGTGTCTGGGGGAGGGAAAAGCAAGGGACGAGGGGTTTGTGATGAAGGAAACTGGCAGTGAGAAGCACCCCCATGAGCTCACCTACCATGAGCCAGGAAAGAGTCCAGCTTTCCTGGCTGAGGGCGATGCCCAGCCCTCAGCATCCCACCTCTCCATCACCAAGGGCGGTGTTGATTGGCTGGTCCTGTCTGCATATAAGCATCAGCCAGGAAGCTCCTAGAGAATATTGGTGCCTGGGCCCTACCTGGGCTTGTAAAATCAGAATCTCAGGGGTGAGCCCTGGGCACAGGTACTTTTCTGAGATCCCTGTGGGTGGGGACTGGGTCTGCTATGCTTACACAGCCCTAGCACAGTGGCGGGCACAGGGTTAGCCCTTGGTAGACATGTAAGCAAGAAATGAATGGGCACCTACTGTGTGCATGTCCTCTTTATATACCACTCCTTCGGATTTCATAACCATTCTTCAAGCTAAATGTCAGTATCTCCACTTTACATAAGAGGAAATAGAAGCTAGGAAACAGAGAAAGTGCCATGGATCACAAGCCAACAAGAAGCACAGGAAGAATTCAAACCCAACCAGGTTACTGGCCAGGGCCAAAGGCCATTCAGGAACTTCCCATTACGCTTCTCCCCTCCCCATCTCAGTCCATCATAATTGGCCAGGGGGCTTCATGTGCCCCCACGCTAGGCCAGAGGCTGGTGGAGGAACAGGGACAAACAAGACTCAGTTGCTAGGCTGTCCAACTCTAGTGATGTCATCAGATAGATGACACTGGGGATAGATCCAGGCACCAAATCCTCCTATGCCAGTCCCTTTGGGGGCCAAAGCACACTTGCAGGATATGATTTCAGGAAAGTCCCTGCCCTGATGCCTGAAATCTCACCATCAAGTCATTCTAGGAAGTCTGGCAGAATCTGAGTATCAGTCAACTTTTATGGCCCACGTCACATCCCCTTAGTCCACCTTTGGACTGTTGCCGTGGTGACTGGCTGCGAGCAGGTATAATGCAGCAGCGCCTCACCTCCCCTGCACTAGGGCTCCCTGCCTCTGCTGGCACCACGTGCGCTGCACACAGGGGCCCACCCAGCCAAGCTGCTGTGCAAACCTGGAACAGCCAGGGAGAGAATGCCCTTGGACCACCCTGACCACTGGGGAGTTGGCTGGTGGATAAATACTCTCCTGTCCCTTTGCTAGGGGGGCAATCCAAGAGCTGGTCTGCATGGTCCTGATGGGGATGGGCCCCACTGCTGGGACTGGCTCCGACTAGCTTTCTCTCCTTCCCTGGTTCATACTTCCTACCCCTTTAGAACACATTCCAAAGTATACTGCTACACATCTGCCTTTGTCTCAGGCTCTGCTTTGGGCTTGGGTGGGGGGCCTCAGGCTTTGATATCTGTGAAAGGCAGGTACTCTTGTCATTAGCAGTAGATGTCATCAGGTGGCTCCAAGAAAGGCCCAGCTTGGGTTGACAGGAACAGAAAAGCCTGGGGTTACCTCACCTGCCAGCAGGAATTTGGGGCTCTGGGCCCTGCTCCCCCAGCCTAGGTGGGGCCAGGTGGCATTCCCAGAAGAGCCTAGCAACCTGCCCCTCCTCTCCCCTCCACCTGACCCATCCACGGATGACCAGGCAGTTGTGGGCATGAGAAACAGGAGCCAGACATATAGGAAGGGCCACACTATGCAGAAATCCTGAAATCTCCAATAATGACTCACTCTATATCTGGGATCTTCAAGGACAAGCCTCTATCCTCAGCCCCTGGGAGCAGAGCATGGAGGTCTACAAGGGAGGGAGTAGAGTGGAGGGAACTGACTGTCCCCTTGTGTTCCCCATCGTCATGGGTCTCTCCTCTCATGACTCAAGGCCTAGATCTAGGTATACATCTCTGGGCCCCGAAGCCTACAGCCTACACCCCTCGCCTGCCCTAGGGGCTCAGTCCCCAAAGCCTGGGCCACTTCTGCCAGGACCACAGAGCAGAAGCTCTAAGACCCCCGTAGACCTTACTACGCTGTCAGTACCCTCCTCCTCCACTTAAGCCCAGTCACCCTGGTCAGCAAACTGATTGGGCCATTTCACACCTCTGAGCCTTTGCTCAAGCTCTTCCACCACCTGGAATGCCTACCTCCCTTTCTTTGCCTGACCAACCCCACCCCACCCCCCCATTCCTCACTTAGGACTTGACTCAGGAGTCACTTCTTCCAGAAAGCCTCCCATGATTGTTCCCAAGCCCCGGCTAGGTTAGGCACCACATCATTGCCTCCTTGGGCTGGCTTCATTCTCTTGTAGCACAGATCACGTTCCAAGCCCACTCGACTATCCCTGCCGCTCCCAGCTCTGTGGCCACAGTGTGCAGGATGGTCAGTCTGGAGGGCCTGGCCCTCACTGCTGGACACAGCCCGCCAGGGCTCTCCCAGAGAATAGTCTTGGTGGGGCTGGAGACCATCCTCTCAGTCCTGGCCCACCTCACACCTCATAAGGATGTTCATATTTCTTCCTCGACCCCCACCACCTGCTTTCTCCAGCTGAAGTTAATAATTTGAAAGTAATTAAGTCCAGCAAACCGAAACCGATTAAGTACAGACTGGCAGTGGCCGGCTGAGCTGCACGGCCTCACGTCTGCCTGGGCCCGTATTTGGAGGGCAGTAGGGTGGGGGCCTGATCCCAGGTCCAGCCTCCAGGGACCTGACCACCCTGTGGCAGAGATAAACCTCTCCACGCAGCCAGCCGCCTAATGAGACTGTCAGGGGACCTCTTAACGAGATTAGGCAGGGCCGGAGCTCTGCCTCACGGTGTATGGAGGGTTTCTATTCAATTAGTCATTCAGAGCAGGGCAGACATGGCCCAGGAGGCTGCGGAAGCCCTTGACGATAGGGCCAGCAACTCCTAGTTTGTCGTGGTGGCCCAGCCTCTGGGGGCAATGTCCCCACTATGCAGAAGGATGAGCAGAACCAGTCCAGGACAAGGGGCAAGGCCAGGTCTCTGGCTACCAGCCCAGGGCTCCTTCCCTCCTTTGGAGGGAGTTCTTGGGAGCAGCCACAAATGGGCCACTTGGAAAAGGGAGGAAAGACCCCAGCCCACAATTGGTGTGGGGATAGAAAAGACCTACTGGGTAGGCAAGGCTGAGCCTGGGTCCAAAGGAGAGGTCTGTGGCTACGTAAAAACTGGGGGCCGAGTGTGTAAGGCCACAACCCAGTGCCCTGCTCTCTCCTGCAGACAGGGTGTTCACATCAAGCTCAGAGGAAGGGAGAGGACCGAGGTCACCCAGGAGCTGCAAGAGCCCAGGGAGCGGTGAGTGACACCTCCTGAGAATAAGGCCCTGCCTTATTCTTATTCCAAGAACTTGGGGGTGCTAAGGGAGGCCTGGGTCACACCACACCCACAGAGACCCTTAGGACACTGGGGATAAAGGGACTCAGGTCTCAGGTCCCCTCCTATCTTCCCACTCCCCAGCGCTGGCCCCACCAGTCTAGTCCCGACTCTTCCCTCACTGTCCTAAACCCACCCTGAAACAAGTGTCACCTGCCTCTCTCAAAGCCCCCTGGCCTTCAGGCCAGCACAAGTGCCCCTCCCCCAAGGAAACCTTCCAGAAGGGCTCAGCCGCCAGCCTCCTCTCCTTCCCCACCCACCCAGAGCTCAAACCCTGGCTCCTCCCTCTCTCAACCCTGCCCCAAAGAGAGGTTTCTAGTCAGCATGCTCCGGGATCTCTTGGCGTCCACTGGGTATGGCTCCAGGGCTTTCAGTCCAATCCCAATCCCAGCGGCCCATGGGCAGAAAGCTGCTCAGGGCAGCAAAGAGAAAATGTGAGGGCATGCTACTGTGGGCCCAGCATCCTCTCTCCTCTCCCAGTGACACGACCACATATGCTCTACCCCTTTCAGTCTTAGCGGGGGGGTTGGGGGGGGGGTGCTGAGGCAGCACAAGCCTGACCCATCAGGGCATCCCACTCCTCTGGCACAGGACTGATTCCGGGAGGAGCCCGTCCCCATGCCAGACCAATGAGTGGCAGTCCTGGGACCCTTATGAGACTCCTTTTAAACAGCCCCCCCTCTTCCCATGGGCAGGGACCATGGGGCTGGGCTGATTAGACATCAGCCTGCAGCAGGCAGGGGCACTGAGTGGATGGGGCTGCCTGGGAAGGACGCTCCACAAGGATGTGGAGATGGAAGCAGAGTCCTGGGGATACCACTTGAGCCCCTGGATCCAGCCATGTCTGAAGTTACACAACCTCTGGCCTTTGCCATTACATGGCCTGATAAATAGCCCTGTTTTGCTTAGGCCAGTACCTAAGGGTTTCTAACTCCCACATGATTAATACAGCTAATAGAGACGGTGATTTCAGACCCTCAGCAGGTTTCCCTGATGTGAGGTTAGGATGTGGTTTTTCAGATGGTCCAGCTTGGAATTCCCACAAATGCATGGGGGCAACAACTTCCTCCCAGGCCATGAGAGGCAGAAACTCTCCACAGCCTCTAGGGCACTGTGGGTCAGCCACCTTGCCACAGTCCCAGCGGGGTCCTCAGAACATACTCTCAGCAGGCAACCTGACATGCTCCCCCAGGGAGGGGTTCTCTGGGGAGATGATCCCTGGACCCACCCACCACTGGGGTCTCAGCCAGTGTGCAGGTGTGTGTCTGTGAGTTCAATGGGACACTAGGTATACACTCCTGTGTGCATTTGCAGGCCCACACGTGTAAGTGCCAAAGGGACAGTCAGATAGCCATTCAACAAACAGTTGCCCCAGTACTGCATGTGCCCAGGAGTCCTGAGATGCAGAGCTCATGGTGCCTGCACTCACACACCTCAAAGGCAGTGACTAGGACATGATGGGAGACACACAGGACGGTGTGGCAGCAAACAGGAAGCCCCAGCTAACGGAGAAGAGCAGCCAGGGGAGGCCTCCTGAAGAACCTCCCCAGCTAAGACTGCAAAGTGATGGGGAGACTGGGGCACAGGGGCAAGTGGGTGGACAGAGTCAGGGGAGAACCAGGCCCTCTCTGCTGGCACAGCAAGAGCACCAGGGCATGCAGCAGGGACAAGGCTGGACCCCAAGGACCCAAATGCTGAGCACAGACATCATCCTGCAGGTCAGGAGCAGGGGGGCCTGGCCAGACATGAGTGTCAGGAAAAGGCCCTGGTGAGCTCTGAGGGGCAAGGCGGGGCAGGAGCCTCCCCGCTGGCGGCAGGTGCCTGGATGTCTGTGCACAAACACAGTGTCCCGGAGGTGAGGGCAGGGCACAGCAGGCATGTGGCCCCCATCTAGCTGCACCCCACCATCTAGAAGCTGCCCTGGAGCACTCACCAGGACTGATCAATGGGTGCTGATACTCATCACAAACCTGCCGTCCTCCTTTTAATGAAGTTAATTTTCTTGACAGGAGCTAAGCAGCCTGACACAGTCAGACCCCCTGAGCCGCGCTCAGGCGGGCATCTCCTGATGAGGTTTTGATCATTAACAACAGAGCTTCAAAGCCCCTTCAGCTCCCGAACACTGGGAGGGCTCCAGCTCCTGCTTCCTCGGAGGCCAGTGTGGCAGGGATAGCAGCTACGTCTCTCGTTGTACAGAGACAGCAAGTTCTCTGTTCTCTTCTTATGCCTGACACCACCATGAAGGGCCCTACCCCCAAGGCCGCATCTCAACCTAATCACCTCCCCAAAACCCCACTTCCAAATACCATCACGTTGGGAGTTGAGGCTTCAACATATGAATTTGGGGGGGACCCATGCAGTCCACAGCACTTCCAAACCTTCGCTGGCCTTGGCTTGCAGGCCCTCCTCCAGCTCTGGATACCATAACCCTGTGCTGGCTGCTGACCCATGTGGCTGGGACCCCCAGAGGGCCACTCCCTGGGGTGTGCAGGCAGGCTGGCTCCCACCCTCACCCCACTGACATGATGCCAAAGTGCCACCATGGATGCCAACAATAGGGAAGGGCCCAGGCTGTGGCCCTCAGCCTCTTCCTGAGCTTAGTCAAGTCAAGGTTCCACAACCACAATGACCATCCATTGGAGTGATCTCCAAGGGGCCCAGGGGCAGGAGCACGTATCTGGGTCCAAGGATGTGCCTGCCCCAGGAGGAACGGGGAAATGATATTTATTGATCGTTCCTCATGAATGTCCCTCAGAGCTGAGGACATAATAGGGCACAAAAGAGAGCAAGTCCCTCCCTTCCCACAGCCCACAGCCTCCAGAAGACATCACCAAACACAGGAGGATGGGGGCACGGGGCAGGGCCAGCCTCCTCTGGGCATGGGGGGCTCCCCAGGGATGCCACATCTGAACTGAGACCTGAGGAGGGCAAAGAGGGACAGGACTAGAGAGGCTCCAAGCAGTGGCTGGAACTGCTGGCTCTTTCTACAGAACTTGCCCAGACAGCATGGGTATCTACAACACACACACACACGCTCGTGCACACATACTCACAAGCACACATACTTGTGCACACGCACATACACGTGCACACACATGTATACACTCACATACACCCCCATACACACACACTTGTACACACACATGCACACACAGGGCAGAGGTGCTCTGCCTCGATTCCATGGGATGCCCGAGGACTTCCTCAGCACTGCCCAGGGGTGTGGCCACCGTACTTGCCTGTCCCTGGAAGAACACTGCCCATAGGTGCCCTGTGCAGCCTCAGTTCAGCACTGTGAGCCATGCAGTTTCCTGTGTCAGCCCTCGAGAGCCTTTATCAGATACACAGGAGAAGCCCTGAGCCAGCCCTGAGCTGAGGCTCCAGCTGGGGGCTCAGTGACAGGAAAAGACGTACCCTCAGGCTGGCAGCCTACATACAGGCCTCAGGGGCAGCCCAGGGAGTTGTTTGGACCACAGAGCCCCAGGGAGAGGCGAGTGAGAGCAGGTGCCCTGGGAGCCAACCAGGACTGAGGAGAAGTAACATTTGATGTCCGCAGCCGTGACAGGAATGGAAGGCAGCAGGACCTAGCTCTGAGCTAAGTCAGGATCACCTCAGCTCCTGGCCCCAGCCCTCTAAAATGGACACCAGACAGACAAACGCAGGGAGTTCAGACCAGGGCCTAGAAAGTGACCCCTCTCTCTCTTTCACTGTGCCTCTGGGTACCCAAACAAAAGGACAGAAGACAGCCCCCAGCCCCAGTCCAGGGACAGAGCCAAGGCAAGACCTCAAGACTGAGCAGGAGGAGCTCATGGGAAGCAGACAGCCTGCAAAGCCAGGCCAAGGTCAGGTCCACAGGGGCTCAGGCCATGCAGGGCGAGCAGATGCATAGGCTAAGCCAGGAGCACCAGCCACAGTGGGGTGAGGATGATGTCCACCCAGCAGGGCCCATGTCTCTACCCTAACCAGGCAGTTGGTGGCACCCAGGCAGGCCCAGAGACCAAGGAGTATCATGTACCCTTATCAGGGGCCCAGGAGGACAGGACAAATGGTGGCCAGGACACAGGGAAAACAAATGCCTACGGAGTGTCCTATGTGCCACCACCCACACACTTAACCCCAGCACTAGGCTGAGCACTCCTCTGCTGGGCATTCTGAGGACGACCGCTTGCCAAAAGCCTCCTTCCTGCCAGGCATACCTCACCTGTGTAGATCTATCAACACGACACCAAGATAACCCCACTTCACAGATGCTGAAACTGAGGCTCAAAGAGGACAAGTGACCTTTCAAGACCATACAGCTAATCACTCACAGAGCTGGGATTTGATTCCAGACCTGCCTGAGCCCTTTCTACCCATACAGAGCAAGTAGGCTGGGCCAGGCAAGCTGGATTCTGGCTGTTCCATGCACTCAGAACAGCAAGGCTGCAGCAAGATTGCAACAGTGTGCAATGACAGTCTCCAGGGTCCCTGAGCTCTGGCCCACACAGATGGCTCCAGGTAGCTTCCATATGAGCTATGTCATCAACAGCAACCTGTTTCCCTGCCCTTCTGGGACACCCAGAAAGGCCAGACTCAACTCTAAGCTGCCCTAAATGCTACAGGGGCTGGGGGAGCCTGCCCAGCCCAGGTCACAAAGGGGAAGGGGGCCAAGAGCCCCTTGGGACCACTCTTCTACCTCTTCTACCTCTTTGCTTGGCCTTTAGCCAGGCATTTTATTAAATTTCCTCAACTGACCCTCTGAGCTATCTGTCCTCTCTGTTGTCACTCCCATCTTCCAGTTGAGGACACTGAGGTAACCTGCCCAGAGTCAAACAGCAGAGCAGGGACGAGAACCCCAGTCTATGAGTGAGAGCACAGGGCTCCTTCTGCCCCCACCTCCCACCTCCGGTGTGGAGGAGTAGGAGGGCCGGGCCAAAGAACAGAGGTGGAAAGGCAACATCTGGCTGCCCCTGCCTGGGACCAGCGAAGGACTGATGTGAGGGAAGCAAACAGGGTAGACGGGACTGGCCAAGGCCACATATGCCAGATCTGGCTGGAGGGGGGGCGGTGCAGCCTGGGCTGAGGACCACCCTGGGGCCCCAACTGGCAGTCCCTGGCTTCACCCCTTGGGAGCCTACCTCACCCACAGCCTGGACCCAGAAACAAATAAATGGAAGCCATCTAATCACTGCACAGCTACCCTGCCTGTGCTCTAGGCCCAGAAGGGACAATCATGGGTCTTTCTCTTCCCACCCCATGGCCATTGGCCACAAACTGGCTGTTTATAGGTTGAAAGGAAGGTCTTTAGAGAACCCAACTGATGAGATATTGGACACAGACCCAGATGCCTTCCTGGGCCCCATGCCTGTCAGAAAGGCTAGACCCCAGAGAGAAAAGCTGTCACTGGCCAGCCCATGGCAGTGATGAGTCTCTGCCCTAGCCCAAAGCTATAGTGAGAGCCAGCTGCTGCTGTGTGGGGAAGGCAGGGGTGAAGATGGCCTGGGGCAGGGGAATTCTGTGAAAGGAACAGGACCACAGGAAACCCTGCCAAGGCCACAGGCAGCTGAAGTCTGGCTGCGGGGGCTCACGGATGCTGGGTTCAGTGATGGCCAGGCCTTAACCCCCATCTTCACCTCAACACTTAGGAAGCAGCTAACCTAAGCCTTCTGAAGCTGTGCCTGTCTGGTCCCTAGTTTACAGAGGACAAGGCTGGTAGACACAAGATTCTCTCTCTCTCTCTCTCTCTCTCTCTCTCTCTCTTTCTCTCTCTTTAAAGTTTATTTATTTTTGAGAGAAACAGAGCATGAACAGAGAAGGGGCAGAGAGAGAGGGAGACACAGAATCCAAAGCAGGCTCTAGGCTCCAAACTCAGCACAGAGTCTGACATGGGGCTCAACCTCACAAACTGTGAGTTCATGACCTGAGCCAAAGTCGGATGCTCAACTGACTGAGTCACCCAGGTGCCCCAAGATTGTCTCTCTTTTGAAAGTCCAGTGGGGGCTGAGAACCCAGGCTTCCTGACTTCCCCCAACACCAAAGCCCAGAGTTTTCCGGAGCAGAGGGACGTGTAAATGAGTGGACAAAGGGGAAGTGATGGGAGCAATGGATTTGGCCCAGATGGGATCCAATACCTAAGCCTGTTTTGGGTTGTTTCTCTGTTGTTTTAATAAGTCACCAAGGAAATAGAAGGACTGTTTTGATATGAATAAGTATTTGGTTTTTTGTGTTTATTTGTTTGTTAAAATTTTTTAATTTAAAAAAAATTTTTTAACATTTATTTTTGAGAGCAAGACAGAGTGCGAGCAAGGGAGGGGCAGAGAGAGGGAGACAGAATCTGAAGCAAGACCCAGGCTCTGAGCTGTCAGTACAGAGCCTGATGACCCACGAGATCATGACCTGAGCCCAAGTCAGACACTTAACCGACTGAGACACCCAGGCGCCCCTGTTTGTTTGTTTTTTAAAGTTTATTTATTTTGAGAGAGAGAGCACGTGAGCAGGGAAGGGGTTAGAGAGGGAGAGAGAGAAAATCCTAAGCAGGCTCTGTGCTGCATAGAGCCTGATGCAGGGCTTGAACTCATGAACCCAGAGATCATGACCTGAGCCGAAATCAAGAGTTGGATGCTAGGGGCGCCTGGGTGGCGCAGTCGGTTAAGCATCCGACTTCAGCCAGGTCAGGTTAAGCATCCGACTTCAGCCAGGTCACGATCTCGCAGTCCGTGAGTTCGAGCCCCGCGTCAGGCTCTGGGCTGATGGCTCAGAGCCTGGAGCCTGCTTCCGATTCTGTGTCTCCCTCTCTCTCTGCCCCTCCCCCGTTCGTGCTCTGTCTCTCTCTGTCCCAAAAATAAATAAACGTTGAAAAAAAAAAATTTTTAAAAGAGTTGGATGCTTAACCAACTGAGCCAGCCAGGCGCCCCATGAATAAGTATTCGTGTCATTCACCAAATATTTCCAGTTGTCCCTCCTTCCAGGCCCACAGTAGGACTGTGCTTCTTGGATGCCTTATGACTAGCTGGAACCATGTGAGTAGTTTTGGCCAATAAGCTATAACCAGAAGTGACACATGTCCTTCCCCCTCTCCCCCCCCCCACTTTGGGCTGAGACCCCCAGAGCTCTCTTTCCATGTGGCACAGCAACTGGCAATATTCAAGCTGAGTGACCATCATGAGCCAAACTCCACGCTGACCAATGCCGGACATGTAGAATGAGAAGGAGATAAATGTTTGTTATGTAAAGCCACTGAAATGTTGAGATTGTTTGTTGCTACAGCTTAACTTAAGTCTTCCTAGCTGATACAACGGAACCATAGAAGAAAACCAGGAGGCAGGGACCTCAGTAGCCAAGTCTGAAAAAATTCATATCCAAGGATCGCACTGGGTTATAAATGGTTCAGGAATAGGCAATACAGACTAAATGTTTCAAGTTTTTAGCATTTTCTGGTAATGAAAAGGCAAAGTAAAGAGGGAATATGGCTGCTAGAGGGGACAAAGCTAGGGGATTTTTGACCTGGAAACTACAAGAATTTGGAAGGAGTCTATCTGCCCTTATAAGATACAGCTCCAGGCGCTAAGGGCCAGTCTTAGTTGTCCTCCACAAGAAGTCTGGAGAAATGGCCCCATCAAGCTGCTCCAGACAGGACGGTTGTTAAAGTCCCCCTGTCACCAAGAAAGGGACTAGCAGCAGCTCAGAGGCAGCCTGAGGACAAGTGTCTCACTAGACCCACATACCCCTGGCCTACATGCCTGGCACTAATAACCATCTATTCACAAATTGCCAGTTAGGTCCAAACTCCCAAACTGGGGATAAGGATATGGCAACAGGGATACTAAAAGGAAGCCTCTAGAACCCAAACTATGAGGATGTGAGTGAGGCAGGTGTCCATAAAGTGAAAGAGTGTGTGTGCATGTGTGTGCCTGCCTGTTTGCACACACAGGAGTGACCCTAGAATGAAGGAGAATTCTGGAGCCCGGTTACTCAGCTGAGGGAGGGATGGGGACCACTCCTTTACACAACCACAAGCTAGTGAGCAATCCAGAGAGGGGACTAGATGGTTCCCTGTCCCCAGGCCCCCTCCAGCGTGGAGCCATCACTGCCTGAAGCCACGGCCACAACCATCTTCCAGCCCAAAAGTCTTGCTGGCAGCAGGCCCTATGGGACCAGGAAGAGCTCCAAGCAGCAGCCAAGTAAGACGGACTCAGTTAAGGCCCCCCACCTTGGGCTCTAGGTGGGCATGGTGGATCACACGGGAGAGGAAGGAGGGTTTGAAGAACCTGCCCAGAGAGAAAAGGAGGTATGGGCCTGTGTGGTAGATGGGCCTTACAGTCTGGCTCTTCAAAAAGCAGATTCTCCTGGGACCTTCCTTAGGCACAAGCAGCTTCCAGGCCCAAGGAAGGAAGTCAGTGCATCACTGGAGAGCACAGGTGAGTCTATAGAGGCCTGCAGGCTTACTGCCACCTCCAGAGCAAGCTTGGTAGACATGGAAACACGGCCATAGGTCCCACGTGCCTCTAGCAGGTCTGGCTAAGACCAGAAGATGCCCCCCAGCAAGCAGGAGAGCAGTCAACCGTGCAGAAGAAAGGAAAGAGGGGACAACGTGCACTGGCTATGATGGGCACTGACAGGTGTGCCAACATGACAGCAGGGCGATGGCCCGCAAAGACCCCCGTATCCTAATCCCCACAACTGTGACCACGTGAGGCTTCACGTCAGAGAATTAAGGTTGCGGGGGTTAATTAATCAACCAACTATAAGACAGGGAGGTTGTCCTGGATTATCCAGGCGGGCCCAGTGAAATCACAGGGTCCCAGGGAGGGAAGGCAGAAGAGTCAGAGGCCAACAGGAGATAGGAGGAAAGAGGCGAGATCAGAGTCACTCTGTGAGAAGGACCCCACCCACCATTGCTGGCAGAAGACGGTGGAGGGGGTCCAGGAGCTGAGGGAAGACAGGCAGCCTTTCGAAGCTGCAAAGGCAAAGAGACAGATACTCTCCTAGAGCCTCCAGAGGGAATCAGCATCTGGACTTCAGTCCAGTGAGACTTGTATCAGGCTTCTGACCTACAGAATCGTAGATGATAAATTCCTGCTTTTGACCAACTAAACTTATGGCAAAATTTGTTTTAGCACCTGGGGAAAATTACTCCAGCCAAGTGGCTGGGAATGACATCTTTATGATATCACCAACATCACACTCAGAAAGCCCCTGCTGGTATCTCCTGGGCAGGGACCTATAAAGCCCCTCCCAGAGACAAGTGGGTGGGCCAGAGGGTCTAGATGGATTTGCCCTCACTGGCCTTATCCTTCTGAAAGGAAGCCACGGAAGATGCCAGAGGCATCAAAGCTCAGGGCGGGAGACCTTCTAGCAGAACATCTACATCCCAGCATGGCACACGGGAGGCAGGGTGACCATCTAGGAGAGACCAATATAAAATGAATGACCAAGGCCATCAGATAGGCACCAACATGCTCACTGTTTCACTTTCACTTGGTTTCATCGTCTCATTGTTTTATTATGAACACCAAGCTATACTTGGGTAATTTTTACCTTGTCTTCCTAAAACACTTTTGTGCTTATTGGAACTAAAGGGAATATTGCCTCCCATGCACATTCCTCTTTCCTTCCTCTTCCCTAAACTGTTATCTTTCCACTGTCTGATAGATATGTCCACAGTATAACCAATAACTCAAACCTTTTACTTACAGTAAAAGATAATACTGTGAACAGAGAAGACTCCTGCTCAGCCAGTTCTTTTATGCATTTACTCATTTATATGATATTCTCTTTGAGCAAGCACTTTAAAACAATATGAAATTTTTTTACTTGACAAATTAGTGTTTCTTCTAGTATCCAGAAGACAAATTTTCACTTACTATGAAGATGGGCTTTGCCAACTGAATCTCAGGCACAACATTATAAAGATTTAAATGTCATTTCAGTGTTACCATTTGCTAACTTTAAATCCTCATCAAACGCATATTTTATTAAATGCGACCCATTCTTTTACATCAACTGACCAGGTGTCTTGAAAGGTAGTTTGTCAGGAGCTTGTACAAAACCAGCCTGAAGAAATCGTAGGTATAAATCTTAGTACCAACAAATCAAAGCAGAGTTTCTTGTTCTCTTCAGTGATACTTAAGCATACCTTAGCATATAAACGACTTCATTTTTTAAAAAATTGATTGTCTTGAATATTGAAAAATATATGCAGCCGCTAAGCAGTGTTTACAGGTATGTTGTAGCAATTTCAGAAAGAGCCAATAAGATGTTACATGGAAGAAGAAAAAAAAAAAAAACAGGGTATCCAGCTGAACAGAACAGAATGGGAGCTCTCGCTCAGCACTTAACAAAATACAGTGAGTGAAAAAAGACTGGAAGGAACTGGTAGGATTCTGAACGATTCTGTTCTGCCTCGTGAGGCTTTCCTGTCCCTTTCATGTTTTATATAATGAACATGCATGGCCTTTTCCTTTTCTACATTTTTTAATTGATTCATGCTCACTGTAGCGATGCGTTTCTTTTATAATCAGGGGGGAAAAAGTTTAGCAAAATGCTGAAAATGGAAAGGTCAGTGAGAGTGTGCTCTCAAGGAATTCACCAGCTTGAGAAACGATGTGGCTGAAAATATCAACAGCCTCAAGAGAAAGTGAGATGGATTCACAGCTGGGTCAGGGGACAGAGAGGGAATTCGTATTTACTGAACGCCTACCACAGGCCTTCTGCAGACAATTTATACATGTCTTGTCTCATTTCATCTGCATGATAATCCCATGAGCCAGGTAGTATGGTTGGTTCCTTTTAACGGATATGGGAACAGAAGCTCGGAGCAAGGCTAGGACATCTGATCTTGCACATGAGGTAAGACAAATTTGAACCCGGTTTCTTGGGCTGTAGCAACCAAGCTCTTATCCTTGCATGGTGCTGCCTCGAAGGCAAAGTGGGGACAGGATCACCTCAATCCCAAATGTACTGGGGGTCCACTGGGATCTTGTCCAGCCCATGATGGAAACTGAACCCCGGTGTGCCTCTGCCCTCGGTCCATGGCCACTCTCCACCAAGAAGTCCTTTCCTTTCCCACCCAAATTATATCTACCACCCACGGCCTGCTGCAATGATCATCCAGGCCCAGGAAAGAGAGAAGATATCCACCAAGCAGGACCACACCACAGGATGGACAGCAGCCCAGAGCACAGAAGGAAGGACATGCAGAGAGTTGAGTGCCTGCCCAGCTGAGCCCCAGGCTAGGGACGAGGAGCCTCTGAGCACTGCTCTGCACTCCCTGAGGCCCTTGAGGGGCTGGCTCTTCCTATCCCTTGTCAACATCCAAGGTCTGTGCAAGGTCATGGGATAACAATATGGACTTCTGCCCACACGGCTCATCAGTTGAAAGCACATACCAGCTTTAACCAGCACACACTCTCTGGGCAGCAGGCATCCCAGTAGCACCCGGTCAGTATGCTTCTACCCGGATGTTATCAGACATCCCTCAGTCACGAGGATCCAACTCCCTCCTTCTGGACAGGTACACACGCTCCCCCTCACACCCTCTGAGACTGTCAGCCTGTATCCCTGGAGCCTGAGACATTCTCCCAATCATAAAAATACAGAAACTGAGATCCAGAAAAGCAAGACCCTGGGTCTCCAGGACAAAGGTGCCCTGGGGCTTGAAGGTTGAATGGCCCACAGGTATGTTTTGTTTGGCTTATTGTTTAAATGGTTTGATTCGCTGACAACAGTTAGAAATCAGATTTTATCATTAAAGTCCAGATTTGGGGCTCCCCTTACAAAAAAAAATCGGCACATCTACTATACTAGGATTTTCATTCCCAAATGGCAAAATCGGCTAAGGCTGTATAACAGCTGCTCCTTTTAACAGAGATGACCTCTCCAGACCGCAACGCTACAGGCCCTGCAGGGTCCAGCTGCCCGGTTCACCTATGTATGTCACCTGCCTAAGACTGTAACCCTGGGCAAGAGCATCATCTTCATTCCCTAGAGACCTGCTGTTGGAGGGAGGGGAATGGGCATCATTCAGGAGCAAAATGAATGAACATGGAATACTCCAAACAGCAGAGGGGAAGTCAAAAGAAGCAAAATATGTCAACAGAGAATGTGGAACAGCCAAAGCAGCATGTGGAACACAGGCAGGATCACCACCACACTGTGAGCCCCTGGGTGCAAGAAATGCATATGTCCACCTGTGTCCTCAGCTCCCAAGCACAGAGAATGACTGTCCACAGAGACAAATGTGTAGAAACAGTGTCAAGGGAGCAAAAGCACTGTACAAATCATGGCATGTGACTGGATAAGTCCGTGTCACCCCGGATCCCCACCCCAGTTAGGGTCATTCCTGGCTAAGGAGGCCCCACCCTCCCTGGCTGGAGCTCACACCAGACACTTGCAAGGAGGTGTAAGGAGATGACACAGAAAGGAAGCCCAGGGGTGGGCCATGTGAGGGCAGGGGCTGTGGTAGGCCACACAGACACCAAAGGATGGGGATTCCCCCTTCTGTACCTCAGTGGACATCAGACAATAGACGTCTGCCAAGGCTGGAAGCAGCAGTCCCCACGATAGGCAACGCCAGCTTCACCCCACTCGCCACCACTCCAAAAACACACTCAAAACTCCAGGCCTATACACCCACTTTAAGGCATCCTTGGGCCTTCAGGACTCACAGTTGAGCCTTCCCCTTCTCTGCTGCACCCAAGAATAGGAGACTCCCAAAGACCTCCTTCTAGCACAAAGTTCTCTCCAGCACCAGCTCTGACCTTCTGGACACAGATCAGAGGCTTCACTGAATCACCCTACCTGTGCAGGTACCCAGGAGCCCAGCGGCCAACATATAACCCAAGGCAGCAGAAGGGCTCTGGGCCCAGCCACTGGAGGGATGGGCTGGGGGGGGTGCAGGAGCTGGCCTGGAACACTCAACCAGCCCACCTCTTACCTATACCAGCTGTCCTGTCAGTCCCTCCTGGGAGGAATCCCTGCATCCTGTGCCACCAGCTGTGTCCCCTATCCTCACACTCCAGGGCAAGGGCCTCAGAGTCAACCCATGGATACGGAGAGCAAGCCAGAGCATAGAAAAAGGTACCTAGGCTAGGCAGATGACACAGGTGGAAGGAGCCCTAGGCCCTGATCAGGAAGGTGGCTAGTGACATGGAGGAGGAACGGGGCTCCAGAGCCCAGCCCTGAGCCAGGTGAGAAGGAAAGGAAAGAGAGAGGAGGGGGAAACAGAGGGTGCCGCCGTTGAGAACGCCCCCGCCACGCACCCGTTAACCCCCTGCTGGCGGGTCCAAACCGAAGCAGCAGCTGCAGGCCACGGCGGCCGGCCGCACAGGCAAGGGCTAGGATTCCCTACCCGCAACCCGGCCGGCCCAACTCCGCTTCGTTTCTGGTCAAACAGCGCCCACCTCCGGCCCAGGCGACGGCGCCTCCGCCCGCGGCAGGGACAGCGAGAGAGAAACCGGCTCCTCCAAACCCGGAGGAGAAGCACGGCACAGACACGCCGGGCACAGACACGCCGGCCGAGGCACTCAGTGGGCGCAGGGCACAACATGCCGTACGTAACAGATTGTGCTGCGTAGAGGGGAGTCGGCGGGCTCCGGCGCCAGGCGCTCCTTGCTTCCAGACGCGGAAGACCCCTGCCCATGGAGCTCAGGGGCGGTGCACCGACACAGGTACCCGGCACGCAGACACGCCCACCCACAAACACTCAAGAAACAAAGACGGCCCTGAGCTACATACGCCTGCGCCGCCAGCGCTGGGCGCACACACGCGCGCACCCAGCTGTAAAAGAACCGCACAATCCCGCAACACGCCCGGCAAAGAGCCCAGCTCGCTGTGCTCACAAGCTCCCGGCTCCAGCTCGCCGGCGCAGAGCACTCCTCGCGCCACCGTTTGGTGGGCTGGCGAGGGCGCGCGCAACGTGCTTGGCACCGCGCGTCTGCCCAGGTGCACAGGGGGCTTTGGGTGGCCAAGCCCGTCCCAACCCCGCGGGTCTCCGCTGCTGCGCCGCCTGGCAGGCCGCGGCCCTGTTTAGTTAGCCCTGGGCGCCGCGGCCACTCACCTTCCTGAACGGCCTGGAACGGGTTGTTGGCCTCGATGACCTTGATGGAGTAGGTGATCTTCTCGCTCTGCAGGATGTCATCGTTGAGGCTGAGGTCTGATACGGCCAGCTGGAACACCCTGTCGTCCTTGGCCGCGTTCTCCTCGAAGATGGCACCTAGAGGAGAGGAGGGGTCAAGACCCGGCCTAGAGAGGAGCTCTCCCTCCCCACCCCACCCCCTCCCTAGCCTTGGCCTTCGGGTCATGATGCTGGCAGGTCGGCTGGTTGCCTGGTGGGGAGTTTCTTGGACTGGGGTTTCAGCTAGACAGGACAGTTTAAGGCTCTCCTCGTCAACCAGCACGGGAAGACGTCCCCCACACACTGAGTACATGTGCACACAGTTGACACGAGTTACACATTGCATATGCTGCCACCAGGTCACACATGTGTCTCACAACCAAGCCACCTCGTGTCCCAACCATGCCGCACAGACTGAGGCAAGCTGGAGTGGCCTCAGGCAGCACCTAAATGCCTTGATATGGCCCCTTGAATCCCATCGCAGGAGCCAGGAATTTCCCCTGCAGGGCAACGTCCCAGACCCCAATCCCAAAATGGAATGATGACTTCCTTCTGCCCTGAGATCCCCCTTTAAGTGAAACTGAGTAAGCAGGTCAACAATGAGTTTGCTGCACCTGGGGGCTTCTTTACGCAGGGGCCTGGATGATCAGCAGGTCAGTCCCATCCTGGTTCCACTTAAGGCTACCCAGCCTGGCTCCCTGGGCTCCACCCCTCCTTGCTTATTCCTGCGTGTATGTGGAAGGAGAGGGGACTGTACCCTAGACCCCTTCCCTTCAGACCCAGTAGAGCTGAGGCCCTCATAAGGTACTGCTCTTGAAAGGGCCTTCTAGAACCGCGAACATCTCCAGGGCAGCCTCGGGCTGGCCCTTTGCGCGCTTAGCACCGCCTTGGCGGACTCTGCGCTTCCAGCGGAGATCGGTCCGATTCGCCAGAGCTTGGCCCTGCAGCCTGGGCAACTCTGGAGTCTCCCCAGCCTCGCTAGGCCCCGAGGGTGCCCACGGTCCCAGGACTGGGCCCGATGATCCCGGGAGCTGGGGACTGGGCGGGAGGAGGGAGGCCCGGGTTCCACGTTACACCCAGAGCCGCAATGCTGACCGCGAGACCCGAGGTCCCCCTCCCCCCGGGCGGGAAGCAGGTTTGGCGCCGGGCCCCTGCGGGGGGCGTTGCAGCTCACCCAGCCGAGGCCTACTCCCTCACCACTCCTCCCCACCCCCCACCCCACGCCCTGCCCGTCCCATCATCCCTGCCTTCTCACACCTCCCAACCCCCAGTTTCTCTGTGCTCGCTGGTCTTTCCCAACTTCCGGAAAGGCGACTGCAGAGGGGCTCCCCCAAAGCAACCGCTCTCAGCCCCCCAACCTGGCCCAACTTCCTGGGATTCCTCCCCTGTCGCCACCGACTCCCACACACTCCCCTTCCGCGCGCCCCCTCCTCTTCTCCTCTAGCTCATCTCTCCTGGTTCTATCCCTCCATCCATCTCTTCCCGCTCAGCGCACACACACACTCCTCCCCACCCCCCGCCGCCCACGCTTCTTCCCCCGGCTACCACCACCTGGACCGTCTGCCGGCCCCCAAGACTTGGACCACGGGAAACTCTGGAACTGTCCAGGATTGGGCTGCAGTCGCCACAACCAGAAACACAAACACCCACACATATACTGCGAGATACACAGACACACACCGGGGAAACAGGCAGACACTGTGTCCACTCTAACAGGCTGACAGTCGTGCACGCACCAACGCTGGCTCAGATGGACCCACACATCCCAACGCCCTCTCGCAGTGACACCAACACGGTGCCAGGCGCACACACAGCGATACACGCTGACAACACCCACCCACCCACCCACATTCACACACGGTTCCGGTCGGGGCCTCTTTGATCCTGCCCTGCCAACTTGGCGAGACCCGGGGCCGTGCCCGCCCCCTGCCCCCCGCTGCTCGGAGCCCGCCGACGGCCCAGCCATGGGCGCGGGTCCGGACGTGCGTCCAGCCCCGGGCTCCCCGCAGGCGCGGCCCTAAGTGTCGGCAGAGGCCGCAGGGATTGGAGCCCCGGGGAGCGGCGAAGAGCCCGCGGGAGCGCGGCGCGGCCCATGCACAGCTCCTCCGCGGGGCGGCGCGGCGCGGCCCTTCGGGGGAGCACCGCCCGCCGAGCCCCTCGGCCCGGGGAACCGCCAAGTTTGGACGCCGCGCACCCCTCACGCCGCTGGGGCCCCCGCCCAGCCTCGGCCCCAGCTGCCCGCCGCGCTCACCGATGTGGATGATGGAGTCGGCCCGCACCGACACGCACTGGCATATCCAGGGGAGAAGCCACAGCGTCAGCGCTTCCATGTCCCCCGGGCGCGCGGCTCATCCGCCCGGGCCCGGGGCGAGGCCGAGGGCAGCGCGGAGCGGGGAGGCGCCGGTCCGGGTGCAGTCCCGGGCCGCTCCCCGGGAGAGCCGAGCCCGCCCGTGCGTCTTCTCCCGCGCGCCCGCCCCTGCGCCCTGCGCCCGCCCCAGCCCAGCCCAGCCCAGCCCAGCGCGGTCGGGCTCCGGCTCCCGCTCCCGCTCCGGTGGCGGCTGCGGCGGCGCTGGCAGCCCGAGCCGAGGCCGGCGAGGCGGGGGCGGCCCGCGGCGGCGGCGGCGGCGCTTCCCGCGGCTCGGGCGGCTTCGGAGGCGGCGGAGGCGGCGGCCGGGCCGGCGCGGCGGCTCCGGGCTCGCTGTGTGTCTGAGCCCCGGCGAGGAGCGAACTGCGGAGGACGCCCCCTCCCCTCCCCCTCCCCCTCGGCTCCGCTCCCCCTCCCCTCCCTGCCCGCCTCCCTCCCCTCCGCCCTCCTCTCGGCCACGTGACTGCGGAGCCTCAGCCTCGCCGCGCGGCGCTCGCCCGCTCGCGGCTCGGAGGGGGCGCCCGGTGCTCCGCGCTCCTGGTCCGGGGGACACTCGGGGGCCGGCATGGCAGCAGGGACCGGCCGAGTCCGCGGCGCGCAGACACTTGGCGGCCCTGGGTCTTATGCCCACCGTTCGCTGGGGGCAAGAGGATGGAGAAGGGTCGGCCGCAGCCTGCCCTCGGGGGATCCCGGAGCGCCCGCCGACCTCAGCCTCCGAGCGTCTCGGGCCATGCCCCCCGCCCCGGACAGAGAGCCCTAGCGGAGCAGCACCAGGGGTAGCGGAGAGAGAGACGGGGCGGGTCTCTGAGGCAGGCTCCGGGATGCAAGGGGAGCCAAAGGGGACCCGACGCGGCCGAGCGTCGCGGAGCAGAGCCAGAGCCGAGGCTCGCACCCTAGCTAGCGGCGCAGACCTCGGTGGGAGCCCATCCCCCGCCCCTCGGGCCCGGCGCTCAGCCGCGAGTCAGGCAGAAGGCTCGGACTCTGAAGCCTAATTCATGGCCGGAAACCGGCGCAGCCGTGACCGCGGCGCCTGGACGTGAGGAGCCTTCCAAGCGGCCGGCGTACTCAGACTCCCCACTGCACGGAGCCTTCACGCGCGAGCCCGGGCTGAGAGCCCGCTCCTGGCGGCCCGCGCCGAACCAGCTCTCTCTGCCGCCTGGTGAATGCCTCCGGCGGGCCACCACCAGATGCAGGGTTAACCAGTCTGGGCTCAAAAGCCTGGGAGGAGGTGGCAAGCCTGATGCGCAGCTCCCCCACCCCCAAGTCCCAGACTGGGCTCCACGTGGCACACCCAAGATTTCGCGGAGACAGCTGAGACTTCCTGGACCCCAATTCAGCGGAAGCTCGGTCTGGGCGCGCCTGGCAGAGCCTAGTGTAAGGGGCCGCTGGAGAAAACCCCAGGAGCGCCCCTTGGCCCTGTAGTCGGTCAGCCAGAAGGTACCTGCCATGCCTTGCGCTGGAAGCAAGGGACCTGGAGAGGCTTAACAACAGACCTTGCCTGGAACTCCCCGTGCAGTGGGAGAGGCGGACACCTAAACAGATCATTAAAAGATGTCACGAGGACCTTGAATGAGCCATGTATACACGTGGCCAAGCATGCGAAGAAGAGCCAGGGATGGCTTCCTGGAAGAGGTGACAGTTCTAAAAGCTGAGTGGAGGTTACCAAAGGAGAAGGAAGAGAGGCCTCCAGGCATTGAACACTGGTTATCCAGCCAAGGCAGGAAGATAAAGAAGTGTGTGTGTGTGTGTGTGTGTGTGCACGCGCATGGGTGTGTGTCTCTCAAGCTGCCAACCACGGAGGAGTCATTGACAAATGTTACTTTGGAAAGGTGGGGGAGGTGGCTGTGCAGAGAGGGCCAAGTACAAGCTTGGAGAGCAATGAGGCAGCCCATGCAGTGGCTGCTGGGGCTGACTCAGCCTGGTGGGGGCAGCCTGGTGGAGAGTAAAAGCTGGGTTAGAGAAATAGCAAGGAACCACACCAGCAGGCAAACGGCTTCCAGGATGAGGGGCCAATGGGCAAGAAGAGAGGAATGACCAGGCCTGAAGGCGGTTGGGCTTGGGGGCTGGGTGTGGTGCCCACACAAATGCACTTCCTCAAGAAACCTATCTTTGGGGCCTTAAGTTATAAAGTATGCCCCACCCAGCCTCTCCAAACCCCCACTCACCCATGCCTCCATTCTTATTCTCTCAAAATTCCATCATTTGCTGGCCAAAAAGTTATAGAAAGTAGAGAAATAAAGGATGGACTTTATTATATAACAATTTGGTTCCTATGAGACTGTCCACCTTGAAAAGATAGTGGGTGTGGTCGTTGTAGGTGCTCAAACCTGAGGTCAAGAGTCACAGGGTCAGAAATCCCCAAACTCAACTTGTTTGGGCCTCTGCAGTGTGTTAGTAAAGTATGTGATACTTCTAACACAGTTAGAAGTTTCCTTGATGTATGTAGTAGCACTAAGTAGAGGTAGCACGATTGTAGCAGGACAATCCTCAAGACCTCCCTTCTAAATATTAAGAAAGCAGCCTATCAATACACACAGTTTTGAGGAGACTTCTGTCAGTTTCTAGTTTGGATGAGGTCCCTCTGTTTGGGGCCATGAGGGGTGTGACTTGGGTTGGAACCCCCTGGGAAGCTGTTGGCCTGGGGCAACCTCCCCTCCTGTCCTAGGTAGCTTCTCCTCCTCTACCTTCCACAGAGTGGGGTCCTCCACCATCCCCAGATGCTCATCTCCTAGTGCTCATACTCCTACCACTCCCCAGCCTGGCTGACTTTCCCTGCCAGGCTGGAATGGCCTGGGTTCCACTTGCCTGGCCACAAGGGGAAGTCTGTACAGGTCACATTTCTCCTGGAGCTGGGAGGCAGGCCCAAGGGTCACTCCTCCCTATGCACACCCACCTCTAGGCAAGACTATTAATCCTCTCTGCCACCTGAGGTTGGGACTGCCAGCTTTCAAGGACATTGGCTATTATTGGGGGCTTTATCAGGCTCATCAAACCCTTAATTACTTATTGATCCCAGCCAGTCTAGTCCCTTTAAGCCCTAATAACCCCCTGAGACCACAAAGCTGCCTCCCCGAAACCAGGCTCTTGGTGAAGTGGTTCTACCTGACGAGCAAGATCACCCCCACTGTAATAACTTGGCTGAAGAAGATAGATTAGCAAACTCTGGGTCATATATTACCTACCCATTGCACAGAAAGGAAAACCGAAGCTCAGATAAAGGAGTGACTTACCCAACGCATCAGGTCAGTTGCTGGCAGACCCAGGACTCAGTCTTCTTGATTTGCTCCTAACTACACAAAGATGTATTCACAGAAATTAAGTGAGTCAATAAATCCTTCTTTTGCACAGAGTTCAGCCAATACAGGTGATTACTTTTACTAAAGAGATATTCAGTTATACTGATTGTAACTACATTTATTTAGCATATACCACAGGTGGGCATTGTGCCCAGTACACTACATCTTACCTGTGAGGTGGCGCTCCCATTTTGCATACAAGGAAATAAAGAAGGCCGTAAAAAGATCGATTGCCCCTCAGAAATCTCAAGTGGAAGGCTGCTAGAAGCCAGTAGTTTACTGCTGAAGCTACAGACAAACCTCAAGGCAAAGTGAGAGGCCATGGTGGTTGGCTAGGAAGCCATGATCATTGTAACTTAAAGCTTTGTCATTCCAGAAATGCACACCTCTCCTTTCTCAACCCAGCAAATAACTGTGCTACGGAAGGGCCAGCTGGAATCCTGTCTGCCCAACCCCTGCAGAGGTGCCCCTCCCCAATCATGTTTCCTCCCAGAGAGCCCCCCAAATGAGATATGATACTGTACCCTGAAAAACTACCTTCCTCTTCCCTCCCCAGCATAGAGCCCACCCGGAACTTCTAAGACAATTCAGCCCAGGCCCTACGTGAAGGTTGCTGCTGGCAAGAAAGACCAAAGCCCGGCCTGGGGGGATTCTCTGCAGGCTTTGACAGAGAAGACACGGTCTCCCAAGTACATTAGGAGGAGGCCAACCCAAGTCCTGAGGTCATCTCCCTAAGGTGGGGCCCGCCAGCAACTTAGAAAGAGCCAGGCTTGGAGACCTGCAGCCTGAGTTCCAGGCTGGGCCCGTGGGCTCCAGAAAACCCACCCTCTGCCAGGATTCTGAGCTCAGAAAACTTCACTGCCACTTGCCCCTTTTAATCCACTGGGTTTTTCTTTAAAACAAAAACAAAAACAAAACAAAACAAAAAAACAAAAACCTATATTTATCGCTTATTCCCCCTTTGGCTCTCCGGTTCTATGTAAATGGCCCACCTCTACTTTGTCTTCCTTACCCTTTCTTGCCAACCTCTTTCATCTCACTTTCACGGTTTCTCAGCTTATATTTATTTTATTTGATCTTCTTTTATATTACCATATTTTTTTATTTTCTTTTACTCTTGGTTAGCCTCATGGGCTTTTACTTTCAATTTCCCAAGCCAGCAATCTTTTGCATCGCTCGTTCTACTATTTGAGTCTTCTATTTATTTGGTTTTCCTGAGGTTGGGGATGGGGGAGTGGAGTCACCAGGGCAGGACCCACTTGTATGCCCCATTCTCTGCCCACACTCAGGTGCTGCACCTTCTCTGGGTACCCTCTCCACCGCACTGCCAGTGGCATAGTATGGCACCCATGGCTGGCAGCCCAGGTAGAGGAGGACTTCTGCTTGCTGGAACCATTCCCAGTGAGGAGGAAGAAAACTGTACACTAGTGTGTCCTCCCTAGATAGAGCACCTTATTTTTGCAGGGTAGAGACCCCTTCTTTATCCTCATTATATGGTCAGGAAACTAGGGCCCAGGACAGGGCTCTCAGTCTGCTTAAAACCAAGGTAGTCTAAACAGTTACCCGCACAAAAAGTTACTTCCTTCGAAAAAACAAGCTGGACCACAGACGTCTGGCCCCTGGACCCATGCTCTCTAGGCAGGGTGGGTGGTAGAACCAAATACCAGCTCAGGCCCATCTGGGGCTCTCATACTGACTTCCAGGTTCCCCTTGGCCTCCTGAGAGTCCAGCAAGGTCCATCCTTTCTATAGGCTCCTCTGAAGATCAGACAAGGCAGGCCAAAGAGCACAAAAGCATTACCGCATGCCAAGGGAGAGAGGAAAGAAGGAAGGAAGGCTCCCAGGAGGGATCCCTGTGGACTGTCATTCTTAGTCCCAGGCCCCCTGGGGCAGTCTGAGTCCCAACCTCCTCCAAAGCAGTGACCCTCCAGGTGTGTGTTCCCCAGCCTGGATCTGGAAGGTCTTCAGAGGAGGCTCAGGGCCTTTGGGGCTCTAGACCCACCCCACGTCCTATGTCTTGCACGTGGGTATTCTGGGTCCATTGCTTGTGAGGAAACCATTCCACAGATGAGAGTCTAAAGTGTAAAAATCACAGCCCCAATGAGTCTCTCCCTGAGCACAAAACCCCTCCCGTGTTGCCTGTTGGAGTCCCTGCTTCCCAGTTACACGGCCTGGGGAGGCTTTTCCCTCTTTCCCCAGCCCCTGAGCCTTAGTTTTTTTGCATTCGGAGGAGCTCCCAATTCCCCAGGAAGGACCAAGTAGCAGGGAACTGAACCCTGGCCTGTCTGTCCGTCCCTACAGCCAAACTCAGGGCTCCACACCCTCAACAGCCACTGTCCAGGACTCCAGATCCAGGACACAGAGCTCCGCAGATGCTCCCATCCCTCCCACCACCGCCCCCTGCCCTCCACCGCAGTGGGCTCCATGCAGGTTGAGCTGAGACTCTGAACTAAGGAGAAAGGTACACATTTCAAGCAGAGAGAACAGCAAGAGGGAAAGAGTGGAGGGAGAAGCAGATGAAGAAATGCACAGGGGAGAGAATGTGAAGGAAGAGTTGGTGGAACGCCCTGGGCAGAAGTTGCCAGAATAGCCCAGGTGAGAGATGCTGAGGCTAGATTCACTGGTGCCCATACACAGAGCAGCACCCCGGGTGTCTCCACAGCCAGAAATGTGTCAACTGTGTGTCTTCAGTGGGTGTCCTAGGGGAGGGAGCCAGAAGGCCACTGGTGTGCAATAGAGAGTCACGATAGAGGGGTGAGGCCCTTGTCCCCGGCCACCAGGGAGCTCACAGGAGACTCCAACCCTGGCTCTGCCAAGAACACTCTGTGCCAATCATAAGTCCTCTGCCCTCTGTAGGGATGGGGCTGCAGGTGTTCACAGGTGAGGTGAGGCTCACTAGACCCCAGTCCTGGCCTGCTCCACACCTGTAATGGGGTACTCAAGTGTCAACCCACACACCGACTGGGAGCTACACAGTGGAGACCCAGGCCACTTTGTTGACTGAATGTGAGAGGCCCACCGCCTCCCACCTCATCCCATCCTAAGCCAGGTGCAGCCCAGCAGCTCGCACCAACCCGAACCTGCAGTCTCTCAAAGCTAGCCCCTCCCATTTTCCCATGGGAGTGGGGATTAGGGAAACTGTATCTGCCTGGAGCCCTGGGTCATCTGGCAGATAACCTCTTCCCCAAACCCAGGCCTCCTGCTAGAGACAAGCCCTAACAGATCAGATCACCCTGCTCATGGACACAACAATTTCCATAAGGAGGTTTTCTGGCCTGTAAACCTCTTCTTTTATCTGGAGATGAAATGAAATTGTGATTGATTTTTTTCCAGTCTGGTTGTCATGACGCATTTAGCACCCTGTAAACCCAAAGGACGAACGTTCTACCTCCCAGGGATGTTCCTAGGGCCTCGGCTTGGAGCAGGGGCTGCCCAGTCGACTTCAGATGAGGTGGGGAGACAACACAGGCCCTGGAGCCACTGCTAATAGGCTGTGCAACCTTGGGCAAGGTCCCTAACTTCCCAGAGACTGCTCTGGAAAAGAGAGCCCCAGGGTGTTGGTGGGAAAACAGGGGTGGTAGGAGGGGGCAGAAGCCCCAGCAGGAGGCCCCCAGGGGAGGAAGGGAGACTGTCTGTGTCTAACCCTTGCCACATTCCATGCCTGGGCACCACAAACACCTCACTGAGAGGGGGCGCCCACAATGCAAGGAGAAACAGTGGAGATGGGGACAAGGGTCTGCAGACTGGAGGCCCTCACAGTCTACGCCTCCCAGCTCCTCTTCAACTGTCTCTGGGATCAGAACAGGTCAATGATAAAAGGGAAGGAGGGGGACGCTGCCCTAGGAGATGAGAACAGAGGGGAGGAGCAGGGCTCCACCACAGAGAGGCCCAGACCTCCTGCTCATAAGGTTGGTGGTCACCACAAGGCGCTGTGAGAATGGGCTTCTCATCCCCAATCTGTAAACACGATCACTGAGGCTCAAAGCAGTAAAGTCACTGGACAGTTAATGGGTATGATATACTGAAAGGTGGCCCCTCAAAAGATATCCACATCCTAATCCTCAGAATCTGTAAATGTGACCTTATTCAGGAAAAAAAAAAAAATGTCTTTGCCAATGTAATTAAGGAATTAAGATGAGGAGATTGTCCTGGATTACCTGGGTTGACACAAAATGCCATCACAAGTGTCTCTTATAAGACAGAGACAGAGGTAGACACACAAACAGAAGGTGACGTGATCACAGAGGCAGGGATTGGAGAGATGCAACCATAAACCCAGGGACCGTCAGCAACCACCAGGACCTGGAAGAGGCAAGGACACATTCTCCCCTAGAGCTACTGGAAGGAACGTGGCCCCACCAGATTTCAGACCTCTGGCCTCCAAAACTATGAAAGAATAAATTTCTGTTGTTCTAAGGCACCCAGTTTGTGATCATTTGATACAGCAGCCATAGGACATGAACACAAAAAGGAAGCCAGGATGCGAAGCCAGGTGGGTCTGGCGTGAGCCCCCGGGGGCCTGTGCAGGGGGACAAACTCCAGCTTGTTTGCAGAGAGAGGCCCAATGGCCAGTGGGCCCAGCTTTGCATTAGCACACATCCACCCCTCTTGCAGACCAGCAAGTAGAGACAGCTAGGGCAGGCCGGCAAGGCAGCCCGCGGAGGGAAGAGCCCTCATGGGGCAGCCATGGACTTGCACTTCACTGCGTGTTCTCAGAGCAGCACTAGCCTGAGGTGGTCCACATACCAAGAGGCACCGGAATCATCAGGAGAGACCTCCAGCAGTCCAGCTGCTGTGGCCTTCGCTCTGCTCTTGTGTCCCATGTAGCAATCTACCCCTACCCCCTTTTTTAAACCCCAAAAAGCCCTTTTCTCCTCTATGCAAAAGCTTGTTTTAGGTTCTGGCTTGATTTAGAAAATGCCAGAAGACGTGGAGAAGAAAATTATAATCACTCATCACACGACTTCCATGTTCTTCTGTAACCTCCTTGAGCTAAAAGCAGCCATGTGACTCTTCCTGACCAATCAGACATTGGCTGAAGCTCTCCTCCTGGGTAATAAAAAAGCAGTGCCTCGAAGGGGAAAAAGTTGGCTCTTCCCCCTTCTTCTCTCCAACCTGGAATGTGGATGGGAGATCCAGAAGAGAGGCTGCCATCTGGTGACCTTGAGAAGCCAAGCGTGGGACTGACAGCCTCATCCCAGGATGGCAGAACCACCGGATGAAAATGGTAGGCTTTTTCAGCTTTGGACACATGAGACAGTTAAGCCTTTGACTATTTAAGGTACTGCAGTAAATTTTCAGTTATTTGTAATACAAATCCTAACTGAAATCACCAGCCAGACATAGCCACTGTTGACATTATGAGTGTTTCCTCTGTGCTTTTTTCTATTCAGATATTTTTTTTTAAATAGAAGCAGACAGAAGTACCACTATCTGAAATTATTTAATTTTTGCTTGTTTATTGTCTGTCTCCTCCCTCTAGAAGATAAGCCTCATGAGAAGAAGAATAGTATCTACCTTGTTTATAATTGTATTCTCTGTATCTAGAACAATGTCTGGTGTGTCTAGATGTTCAATAAATGTTAGTTAAATCAATGAATTAATTAATAAGTGAATGAACATTCTAATATGAGCACTTCCCCCGCCATGAAATTGTTTTCTGAAAACATGATTTTTAATGACGGATTACAGTTCTAGTCCCCAGACCTATCATACTTTATGTAACCAGTCACTTGCTGTGGGATGGCTTTTTCCCACTTTTACCATTATAAACAATGCCCCTGTAAAAGTACTTATACAGGCATGTTCAGCTTTTATGCAATTACTTTTTTTAGGATAAATGCCTAGAAAGGTTATGCATAATTTAAATCTCTTAATATGTATTTCTAAAATTGCCCTCAAAAGCTGTTTTTTAAAACCAATTTACATTTCCATGACCGATTTATGAAAATGTTTCTCTGTACCTTCACAACACTAGGCATTGTTAATTTCTTGTGTTTTGCTTATTTTGGTAAGTGAAAAGTTGGGTCTCAAAGTTGTTTTAATGTGCATTTCCCGCTCACTGGGGTCACTGAGTGCTCTCTGTCAGTTCATGGCTCTTTGACAGGTCTTTTCCTGTCCCAGGTTCCTAAAGAAGGTGAACTGCATCTGTCATCATCTGCTAGAGGTGTGTGACCACAGATGGTGACGGTGGGGTCCCCTTGGCCAGTGTTCAAGCCCCTCCAGGAACTATGAGGGAGGGCAGCCAAGGGCTAGACCCCTAGAGTCCTTGAGACCCCAGGACAGGGATCACTGACCTGAGACCTTCTTTAACTCATGCCAGGCCACTCCTGTGGTCCACTACTAAGAGCCATGTGAGACAGATAGGAGTTCTGATGCAAGGCCCAGAGCCTGGCACAGGCAGGGCCAGGACTGATATTGGAGCCAAGGGAAGCTGATGCCAGGCCCTGGGAGACCTAGGAGGCTGTTAAAAAACTTCTGAGGAGCATAGAGTAGGTTAGAAGAGCAAACAGGGGAGCATTCCAGGAAGGACAAGCAAAGGCGCTGAGCAGGTTCAAGAATGGCATGTGCTCACGCCCAGATCAGCGCTCTCTTCAGGACCACACAACCAGCCACAGACTGGACCAGAAGCCAGTGTGTACACCCTCATGGCCACACTTTCCCTCCGTTGGTCGCACTTGCCCAGATAACCCCCGGCCTGACGCCAGCCCTGTCTAGCCTACTTTCTACGGAAAGCCGTGGCGGAGGTTAAAACATTTCCTGCCCGTCACTCTGCAGCCGGCCTGAACCAGGCCCTAGGACACCGTGCTATTACTCCCATTTCACAGATGGGGAGATGGTGCATGGGAAGCAGAGCACGCGAGAGCTCCTCCGGGCTGCACAGAGGCAGAGAAATAAGGAAGTCGCGGGGGCCAAGAGCCTCGTGCAGGTGAAGGAGAGACCCCAGGCCAGGAGAGGAGCCCGGGGTCCAGCAGAGACCGCGCTCACCGAGCCCTCTTGCTCACGGCGCCGGTACAGAGGGGACAGAGGGGATAGCGCGAGGGAGCTCCCAGCTTCCGAGGCTGGACCTACTGCGCCGCCCAGAGGCAGCCGTGGTGCAATGCTGCCCCCTGCTGGCGGCTGGGGAAGCAGGCCCGGCTGCGACCCGCAAGAGGTCACTGGAGAGAGGGGGGGAACAGGGAAGCAGGTGCCTTTACAGGACCTGGGAGAGCTGAGGGCAACTGGACTGTTGGTCAGAAGCCAGACAACCCTAGTCTCAATGAAAATAACAGTAATAGCCAACATTTACTATGATCCAGGCACAGTCGTAATACTTTACACACATTAACTCATTTAATCTTCACCCAATCCTTAATTAGGAAGGCATGCTAGTTATTCCCATTTTGCAGAGGAGGAAACTGAGGTACTAGAAGGTTATGTAACTTGCCCAGCTAGTAAGTGGCAGAGTAGGATTTGAACTCAGGCAGTCTGGCTCTACAGCCCTTTGAACCATTTGCTAGTCAGAAAGGGAACTAGGAGAGTTTGCTTTTATATGTCCCAATATAGTGTCACTTTCTGCGATTTCCTCCCAAGGCCAGGCGACCTCTACAGAACAGCAGACAGGTGTCCTATAGCACCAATTATAAACCCATCCTCTGCTTGGCCACGTGGAAGGACTGAAACCCTGGATTTCCTATGGACCTGGGACTACTCCGAGCCTCTCCTGGGAGCTTCCAAAGGCTAGGATCTAAGCTTGCCCCAGAATCCAAGGAAATGGCCTGGGTCGCTCTCATCTGAGGCCACCCAAGATCCAGAGCAGGAAGGGGGCGCAGGTGAGCCCTTGTGAAGAGCACTGTGTGCAGTGTTCTTCCTCCCACAGCTGGCGGCTCTGGCTCTCATCGTCTCTCAACCTGGTTACTGCAAAAGTTCAGTTCTCTCCAAACCACAGATCAAATTATGACATCCTGCTTAAAACCCTTTCCTACAATCCAACAACAACAAAATACAAACAACCCAATTAAAAAATGGGAAAAGGGGGATGCCTGGGTGGCTCAGTTGGTTAAGCTTCCGACTTCAACTCAGGTCATGATCTCAGAGTCTGTGAGCTCAAGCCCCGCATCGGGCTTTGTGCTGACAGCTCAGAGCCTGGAGCCTGCTTCGGATTCTGGGTCTCCTTCTCTCTCTGCCCCTTCCCCACTCACACTCTGTCTCTCTCTCTCTCTCTTTCAAAAATAAACATTAAAAAATTATTTTTATTTTAAAAAATGGGAAAAGGAATTAAACAGACATTCCCCCAAAGAAAATATATAAATGGCTAATAAGCACGTGAAAGATGCTCAACAGCTTTGTCATGAGGGAAATGCAAATCAAAACCACAGTGAGATAGCACATCACACCCATAGGATCAAAAAAATATTAATCAATCAATCAATCAATAATACACGTTGGCAAGAATGTGAAGTAATTGGAACTTTTATGCACCATTGGTGGGAATGTAAAAAAAGTGCAAACGCTTTGGAAAATAGTATGGCAGTTCCTCAAAAATTAAAAATAGAATCACCACACAAGAAAAAGAACTTTGTAATTATGTGTGGTGATGGATGTTCCCTAGACTTATTGTGATTATTTTGAATCATTAAGTTGCACACCTGAAACTAGTATGTCAATTATATCTCAATTTTAAAAATCCTCGCAAAATACAGACTTAAAGAAAAGAAAAGACTTAAGGAAAAGACTTAAGTGCAATTCCACTTCTGGGTATATACTCAAAAGAATTGAAAGCAGGATCTCAAAGGGATATTTGTATACCAATGTTCATAGCATTCACAATAGCCAGAAGGACAGGGGCGCCTGGGTGACTCAGTGGGTCAAGCAGCCAACTTCAGCTCAGGTCATGATCTCACAGTTTGTGAGTTTGAGCCCCATGTCGGGCTCTGTGCTGACAGCTCAGAGCCAGGAGCCTGCTTCAGATTCGTGTCTCCTTCTCTCTCTCTCTCTCTCTCTCTCTCTCTCTGCCCCTCCCCAGCTTGTGAGTACTCGCTCGCTCTCTCTCTCTCTCTCTCTCAAAAATAAAAATTAAAAAAAATTTTTCACAATAGCCAAAAGGAGGAAGCAACCCAAATGTCCATTTGGTAGGTACGTAGATAAGCAAAAGGTGTTATATATATTTATTGAATATATATAATACGTATACTGAATAATGGAATGTTATTCAGCCTTAAAATGGAAGGAAATTCTGATGATTTTTATCAGAATTGTGGATGATGTTCATTATGTGAAGTGAATAAGCCAATCACAAAAAGGCCAACACTGTATAATACCACTTAAATGAGCTTCCTAGAGCAGTCAAATTCATAACAACAGAAAGTAGGCTGGTCATTGCCAGGAGCTGGGGGGAGGGAGGAGGGGGAGTTGTCTAATGGGTACAGATTTTCCGTTTGGGAAGATCAAGAAGTTCTGGATAAATGTTCAGTTCTGCATTTCTGTGACGGCTGTTTTACTCAAAATTGATTTGAAAATTAATTTTGTTGAAATTTTTTCTATTTAATCATACAAAATGCTGTTTAATGTATGGAAGTATGAAACACATAACTGAATTGTCCAAATAATATTTCAATCCAGTGTATTTAGGTACCATGAATGTTGTGAATGATAAAGCATGCTAAAATGAGTTATATTTCTTACCACTAATAGACATAATAGCTCCATTTTTTTAAAAAGCTCCATTTGTTTTGTTTCTTATATTCCTCATATGAGTGAAATCATATGGTATTTGTCTTTCTCTAACTTATTTCACTTAGTATTATACTCTCTACCTCTATCCATGTTGTTGCAAATGGCAAAATTTCATTCTGTTTTATGGCTGAATAATACTCCATTGTGTATATTTACCACTTCTTCTTTATCCATTCATCTATCAATGGACACTTGGGCTGCTTCCATAATTTGGCTATTGGAAATAATGCTGCAGTAAACATAAGGGCGCATGTATCCCTTTGAATTTATTTTTTTGTATTTGGGGGAGGGAGGGTAAATACCAGGTAGTGCAATTACTGGATCATAGAGTAGTTCTATTTTTAACTTTTTGAGCAAACTCCTTACTGTTTTCCACCAATTTGGCTGCACCACTTTGCATTCCCACCAACAGTGCAAGAGGGTTCCTTTTCCTCCACATCGTCCCCAACACTTGTTCTTGTGTTTTGTTTTGTTTTGTTTTGTTTTGTTTTGGCCATTCTGACAGGCATGAGGTGATATCTCATTGTAGTTCTGATTTGCATTTCCCTGATAAATGAGTGATGTTGAGCATCTTCTCATGTGTCTGTTGGCCATCTGTGTGTCTTCTTTGGAGAAAAGTCTGTTCATGTTTTCTGCCCAATTTCTAATTGGATTATTTGGGTTTTGGGGTGTTGAGTTCTGTAAGTTCTTTATATATTCTGGAGACTAACCCTTTATCAGATATGCCACTGGCAAATATCTCTTCCTTCACTAGGCTGCCTTTTCATTTTGTTAATGGTTTCCATTGCTGCACGGAACTTTTTATTTTAATGTAGTGTCAACAGATTATTTTTGCTTTTGCTTCCTTGCTTCAGGAGACATATCTAGAAAAATGCTGCTACAGTTGATGTCAAAGAATCAACTACTCCCTGTGTGCCTTTCTAGGATTTTTATGGGTTCAGGTCTCACATTTAGGTCTTTAATCCATTTTGAATCCATTTTAGAGTATGGTGTAAAAAAGTGGTCCAGTTTCATTCTTTTGCAAGTAGCTGTCCAATTTTCCCAACACCATTTGTTAAAGAGAATGTCTTTTTCCCATTGAATGTTCTTGTCTCCCGTAGTGAAGATTAATTGACCATGTAATTGTGGCTTTGTTTCTAGGCTTTTTATCCTGTTCTATCGATCTATGTGTCTATTTTTGTGCCTGTATCATACTGTTTTGATTACTACAGCTTTGTAGTATAACTTGAAATCTGGAATTGTGATACCTCCATCTTTGTTTTTCTTTTGCAAGATTGTTTTTCCTATTTGGGGTCTTCTGTGGCTCCATACAGATTTTAGGTTTATTTTTTCTAGTTCTGTGAAAAATGCTATTGGTATTTTGATAGGAATTGCATTAAATCTGTAATTGCTTTGGGTAGCATAGACATTTTAACAATGTTTGTTCCTCTAACCCATGAGCATGGAATATCTTTCCATTTGTTTGGGTCATCTTCAATTTTTTTCATCAGTGTTTTATAATTTTCAGAGTACAGGTCTTTCACCTCCTTGGTTATGTTCATTCCTAAGTAGTTTATTATTTTTAGTGCAGTTGTAAATGGGATTCTTTTCCTAATTTCTCTTCCTGTGGATTCATTATTAGAGTATAGAAATGCAACAGATTTCGGTACACTGATTTTGTATCTTGTGACTTTAATGGATTCATTTATCAGTTCTAATAGTTTTTTGTTGGAGTCTTTAAGGTTGTCTATAGAGAGGAGCAGGCCATCTGCAAATACTGAAAGTTTTACTTTCTTACCAATTTGGGTGCTTTTATTCCTTTTTCTTGTCTGATTGCTGTCACTAGAACTTCCAGTACTATATTGAATAAAAGTAGTGACAGTGGACATCCTTGTTTTGTTCCTGATCTAAGGGAAAAGCTCTGTTTTTCCCCATTAAGGATGATGTTAGCTGTGGGGTTTTTTATTATATTGAGGTATTTTCCCTCTAACCATACTTTGTGGAGGGTTTTTATCATGAGTGGATGCTGTACTTTGCCATATACTTTTTCTTTGTTTATTGAAATGATCCTTGGGGCGCCTGGGTGGCACAGTCGGTTAAGCGTCCGACTTCAGCCAGGTCACGATCTCGCGGTCCGTGGGTTTGAGCCCCGCGTCAGGCTCTGGGCTGATGGCTCAGAGCCTGGAGCCTGTTTCCGATTCTGTGTCTCCCTCTCTCTCTGCCCCTCCCCCGTTCATGCTCTGTCTCTCTGTCCCAAAAATAAATAAACGTTGAAAAAAAAAAAAATATTTAAAAAAAAAAAAAAAAAAAAATGAAATGATCCTATAGTTCTTAGCCTTTTTCTTACTGATGTGATGTATCACATTGACTGATTTGTGAATATTGAACCATCCTTGCATCCCAGGAATAAATACCACTTGATTGTGGTAAATTATTTTTAATGTATTGTTGGGTTCTGTTCTGTTGGCTAATATTTTGTTGAGGATTTTTGCATCTCTGTTCATCAGAGATATTTGCCTGTAATGCCTTTTTTTTTTTTTTTTTTTTTTTTTTTTTGCTAACATCTTATTCTGATTTTGGTATCAGAATAATGCAGGCCTCATAAAATGAATTTGGAAGTTCTCCTTCCTCTTCTATTTTTTTGGAATAATTTGAGAAGAATAGATATTAACTCTTCTTTAAATGTTTGGTAGAATTCACCTAGTCCTGGGCTTTTGTGTGTTTGGAGTTTTGGATTATTGATTCAATTTCATTGCTGGTAATTGGTCTGTTCAAATTTTCTATTTCTTCCTGATTGAATTTTGGGAGGTTATATGTTTCTAGGAATTTATCCATTTCTTCTCTGTTGTTCAATTTGTTGGCACATAATTTTTCATAAATTATCTTAGAATACTTTGTATTTCTGTGGTGTCAGTTGTCATTTCTCTTCTTTCATTTCTGATTTTGTTTATTTCAGTCCTCTCTCTCTCTGTCTCTCTCTCTTTCTCTCTTTTTAAAATGAGTCTGGCTAAGGGTTTGTCAATTTTATTGATATTTTCAAAGAACCTGCTCCTGATGTAATTGATTTGTTCTACTATTTTTTTTTACTTTTTATTTCATTTATTTCTGCTCTGATCTTTATTATTTCCTTTCTTCTACTGGTTTTAGGTTTTGTTTGTTCTTTTTCTAGATCTGTTAGGTATAAGACTAGATTGAGATTTTTCTTGCTTCTTTAGGTAGCTTGTATTGCCATAAACTTCCCTCTTAGACCAGCTTTTATTCCATCTCAAAGATTTTGGACTGTTGAGTTTTCATTTTCATTTGTTTCCATATAATTTTTTATTTCTTCTTTGATTTCTCCATCGACCTACTCATTGTTTAGTAGCATGCTATTTAACCTTGACGTATTTGTGCTCTCTCCAGATTTTTTCTTGTGGTGGACTTCTACTTCCACAGCATTGTGGTCAGAAAAGATTCATGGTATGACTTCCATTGTTTTAAATTTGTTGAGACTTGTTTTGTGGGCTAATACACAATCTATTTTAGAGAATGTATGTGGGCACTTGAAAATAATGTGTATTCTGCTGTCTTAGGATGGAATGTTTTGAATATATCTGTTAAATCCATCTGGTCCAATGTGTCATTCAAAGCCACTATTTCCTAGTTGATTTTCTGTCTGGGTGATCTGTCCATTGTTGTAAGTGGGGTGTTAGAGTCCCCTACGATTATTGTATTACTATCAATTACTTCCTTTATGCTTGTTATTAACTGCTTGAAGTATCTGGGTGCTCCCAGGGGAAAGTGGGTGATGGGTATTGGGGAGGGCACCTGTTAGGATGAGCACTGGGTGTTGTATGGAAACCAATTTGACAATAAATTATATTTAATATAAAAAAAAGTATCTGGGTGCTCCCATGTCGGCTGCATAAATATTTACAATTGTTATATCTTCTTGTTGGATTATCCCCTTAATCATTATATAGTATCCTTCTTTGTCTCTTATTACAGTCTTTCTTTTAAAGTCTATTTTGTCCAATATAAGTTTTGCTACTCTAGCTTTCTTTTCACAACCATTTGCATAACAAATGTTTCTCGACCCCTTCACTTGCAATCTGCAAATGTCTTTAGGTCTGAAATGAGTCTCTTATAGGCAGCATATAGATGGGTCTTGGCTTTCTATCTATTCTGTCACCCTAGAGACATAACAATTTTAAGTTTATATGTACTGAATAACAGAGTCTCAAAATATAAAAAACCTAAAATTATAGATCTACAAAAAGAAATAGACAAATCCAAAATCATAATGAAAGAATTTTTAACACACATAGACAAATCCAAAATCATAATGAAAGAATTTAAGACACATCTCTCAGTAATAGAAAAAGCAGTCAAAATCATTACAATTCAGTGAAGAAGTAGGCAATTTGAATAATATTATTATTAACACATTTGATCTAATGGACACATATAGAACTCTGCACCAATGAAAGCAGACTACACATTCTTTTCAAACATACATAAAACGTTTACAAAAAGATCATGCTTACCTGAAATAGTATTAAACATAATTTCTGAAAATAATGTAATTAACTTGGTAACGGATAACAAAAAGATAATTAGAAAGCCTCATGTATTTGAAAATTAAGAAATCTACTCCTAAACAGCCCAGTGGACAAAAAGGGAACGACAAATGGAAATTAGAAATACTTAGAACAGAATAACAACAAAAATACTACGTATCAAAATTTGTGCTTCTGTCAAAAATAGTCGTTAGGGTACTTAGAAAAAGATTTATATAGTCTTGAATGGAGAAAGGCAGAAAATTAATGAGAAAGCATCCATTTCAAATATTAGAAAAAGAAAAGTAAAAAACTCAAAAAAGTAAAGAAAATAATATAGAGTATAAATTAATAATATATAAAGCAAGCATACAATACATACAATAGAACAATAGAGATGTTTTTTAAAAAAAAGCCAAAAGTTGTTTCTCTGAAATTATTAATAAAGTTGAAAACCCCTGATAAGACTGATCAAAAAGGGAGAGAGAGAGAGAGAGACAGAGAGACAGAGAGAGAAAGAACACACACACACACACACACACATACCCAAGACTAAGAAGAGAAACTTAAGATCCTATAGACAATAAAAATAATGAGGAAATATTATGAACACATATTTGAAAATTCAGATGCAATGGATAAATTTCATTGAAAAATACAAATTACCAAAACTTATACCAAAAGAAATGGAAAGTCTGAATAGTCCTATAATTATTAAAGAAATGTAGGTTGAGTGTCCAACTCTTGATCTCAGCTCAGATCTGATCTCGTGGTTTGGGGTTCAAGCCCTACATCAGGCTCTGCGCTAATGCTGTGGAGCCCGCTTGGAATTCTGTCTCTCCTTCTCTCTCCCCCTCCCCAGCTTGTGCTCTCTCTCTCTCTCTCTGTCTCCCTCTCTCTCTCAAATAAATAAACTTAAAAAAAAAAGGAAAAAAAAAAAGAAATGTAAATCTTCCAGGCCCAAATGGCTTCATTGGTGAATTCTGCCAAACATTTAAGAAAGAAATAATGTCAATATTACAAAAACTTTTCCAGAGAATAAAAAAAAAGAAAAAGAAAACACAGCCCAGCTTATTTATGAAGGCAGTCTAACTTTAATACTAAAACTTCACAAAGAGAGAGAAATAAAAATTACAAGTCAATTACTTTCACGAAAGTAAACACAAAAATTCTAAACAAAACATTAGCCAACAAAATCCAACAATATACAAAGAGGATAATTCATTATGACTAAATCTGGTCTATTCTAGGAATGACGGTTGGTTTAACATTAGAAAATGAATTAGTGATATTCACCACATTGTAACGGATTGAAAGAGAAAAAAGAGATAACATTTATAGTCATACCAAAAACTATGAAAAACGTATGGATTAAATGGGACAAAAAATGGAGTGCCTGGGTGGCTCAGTTGAACGTCTGACTTTGATTCAGGTCATGATCTTGTGGTTCGTGAGTTTGAGCCCTGTGTCAGGTTCTGTGCTGACAGCTCAGAGCCTGGAGCCTGCTTCAGATTCTGTGTTTCCATCTCTCTCAGCCCCTCCGCTGCTCACACTCTCTGTCTGTCTCTCAAAAGTGAATAAATATTAAGAAAGCGGTGGGGGGGGGGGGAGGGGGGAGGGAGGGGAGACAAAAAGTGGGCAAGTAGAAATCTATTAATAAGGATAAAGGAGTACCTAAATAATGGCAAAAACATATGATCAATAAATATTGGAAGACTAAGTATGGAGTAGGTGTCAATGCCAATCAAAATCCTAGCAGAGGTGGGAATGCAAACTGGTACAGCCACTCTGGAAAACAGTATGGAGTTTCCTCAAAAAACTAAAAATAGAACTACCCTACGACCCAGCAATTGCACTACTAGGCATTTATCCATGGGATACAGGTGTGCTGTTTCGAAGGGACACATGCACCCCCATGTTTATAGCAGCACTATCAACAATAGCCAAAGTATGGAAAGAGCCCAAATGTCCATCAATGGATGAATTCATAAAGAAGATGTAGTGTATATATACAATTCAGTATTACTCGGCAATCAAAAAGAATGCAATATTGCCATTCGCAACTACACGAATGGAACTAGAGAATATTATGCTAAGCGAAGTTAGTCAGTCAGAGAAAGACAAATATCATATGAATTCACTCATATGAGGACTTTAAGACACAGAACAGATGAACACAAGGGAAGGAAGCAAAAATAATATAAAAACAGGGAGGGGGACAAAACATAAGAGACCCTCAAATATGGAGAACAGAAGATTACTGGAGGGGTTGTGGGAGGGGGGATGGGCTAAATGGGTAAGGGGCATTAAGGCATCTACTCCTGAAATCATTGTTGCACTATATGCAAACTAACTTGGATGTAAATTTAAAAAGTAAATTAAATTAAAAAAAAATCCCAGCAGATATTTTGGTGGAGCTTGTCAAGTGATTCTAAAATTTGTGGGAAGTGTAAAGGGCCAACACAGCTAAATCACCCTTAAAGAACAAGATGGGAAAACTTACTCCACCAGATAGTAAGACCTATTACAATGCAAAAGAAGTTCATTGGTATTCACGAGCTAAGGACAAATAGAGTGGAACAGAATGGAGGGCCCAGAAAGGACACTTACAGAAACAAACAGCTGATATCTGGACCACAGAGCAGTGGGGAAACTATTCTTCCTCATAGATGGTACTTAAATAAACTAAATAAACTAAATAAACATATGGGGGGAAAAACTACTACTTCACCACCACACACTAAAGTAAATTCTGCGTGAATTAAATATCTAAATAAGCAAGACAAAATTAGAAAGCTTTTAGAAGTTTAGAAAGGTGTTTTTTTTTTTAATTTTTTTTTTTAATGTTTTATTCATTTTTGAGACAGAGAGAGACAGAGCATGAACGGGGGAGGGGCAGAGAGAGAGGGAGACACAGAATCAGAAACAGGCTCCAGGCTCTGAGCCATCAGCCCAGAGCCCGACGCGGGGCTCGAACTCACGGACCGTGAGATCGTGACCTGGCTGAAGTCGGACGCTTAACCGACTGCGCCACCCAGGCGCCCCTAGAAAGGTGTTTTTTAATGTTTATTTATTTTTTTGAGAGAGAGAGTGGCAGCAGGAGAGTGGCAGAGGGAGAAGGAGACACAGAATCCGAAGCAGGCTCCAGGCTCTCAGCTGTGAGCGCAGAGCCTAGTGCAGGGCTCCAACTTGTGAACCTCGAGATCACGACCTGAGCCAAAGTTGGTTACTTAACCTACTGAGCCACCCAGGTGCCCCAGAAAGTTAGAAAGTTTTTAAGAGAATATTTTCATGACTCAGAGGGAGAGAAAAACTTCCTAAACAAGATTCAAAAAGCATTAGCCACAAAGCAGGGCGGGAATAAAAAGAGTGAAAAGAAAGCCATGATGGAAGAGCTCATCCCAAAACATGTAACTGACATTGGACTAATACAAAATATATACAGAACTCCTTAGTAGGAAGGAGTTTTTCAATAAGAAAAGCTCTACAACTGCAGGAGATGAAAATGATAAATGTTTCCTGTTCCTCTCATTGAAAGGTGGCATCTAATTCCCCATTCCCTTGAATCTAGATTGGCCTTAGTGACTCGTTTGACAAATATTAAGTAAACCCTACACCCAAAGTGGGGCTTGAATTCACAGCACCAAGATCAAGAGCCACACACTCTACCAACTGAGCCAGTCAGGCACCCCACATTTGACAAATAGAACGCTGCTCGGAGGTGCAAGACTAGATCAAAAGAAGCCTTGCATTTTCCACCTACACTTCTTGCAATGTTTGCTGTGGGGGAAACTGGCTACAATGTAAGAAGTCTGATTGCCCTGAGACTTTGATGCTGTGAGGAAGCTATTCTCCAGCCCCTCCAAAGAGCAGCCATTGAAACATCCCAGCTGAGGCTGCACTCTGCTCAAATCAAGATCCATGAGCCAAGTAAATTATTGTTGCTATTTAAATCATTAAGTTTTGGAGTGGTTTTTCATGCAGCAATAAAGAACTGAAATAGCAACCCAATAGAAAAAGGGCAAAAAATTTGAATAGGCACTTTTCAAAAAAGGAAATCCGTCAATGATGAGGGAAATGCAAATTAAAACTGGAAGAGAAACCATCAGACATCCATCAAACTACCAGAGTGTAAATTTGTATATCCACTCTGGAAACAGTTTGCTACCATCTATCCAAGCTGAGGATACACTAGGCCCTCGCCCAGACATTCCACTATCCCCTAGAGACACTTCCACACGTGTACACAAACGACAGACACATAGATAAGCTAAAACTACAGAAAATATGAATGCTTAGAGAGCAGGATGTCCACCTTTGTTTCATGCGTGAAGAAAGAGCAATTTAAAAACAGGTGATGTTGAGAAGGGCAAATTTTTTGTTCAGAAGTGTGCCCAATGCCATACTGTGGAAAAGGGAAGCAAGCCCAAGACTGGGCCAAGTCTCCATGGTTTCTTTGGACAAAAGGCAGTCCAGGCCCCTAGGTTTTCTTTTTTCTACGTGGGACTCCATCCCAAGACTGTGAGATCATGACCTGAGCCGAAATCAAGAGTCAGACACTCAACCAACTGAGCCAGCCGGGCACCTCAGGCCCCTGGATTTTCTTACCTGGATGCCATGAAGAACAAAGGCATTACTTGGGAGAAGAGACACTGATGGAATATTGGAGAATCCCAAGAAGTACATCCCTGGAACAAAAATGGCATCTTCACTGGCATTAAGAAGAGAGGAGAGAGGGCAGATTTGACAGCTTATCTCAGGAGCTGCTAAGGAGTAAAGTTGGCCACTGCCTTATTTATTACAAAACAAAAATGTCTCATGACTCCTTTTATGTGTACCGTATTTAAGTTGATCTCATACACCAGAATCCAGATCATGAATGGCTGATAAAATATTTCTTTTGGACAGTCCTGATTTAAATAAGATTGGCTTATGGTTAAATGCATGTGATCAGTTTTTTGAACTTTGATAGTAATTCTGGGTCAACAAGTGCTGTCACTGGTTTCCCCTTCTAGAGATACGATTGGAGGGGAGCCTGGCCGGCTCACTTGGTGGGCGACTCTTGACTCCGGTTGTAAGTTCGAGCCCCACATTGGGTGCAGAGATTCCTTAAAAATAAAATCTTAAAAAAAATAAATAAAAGGATTGGAATTGATCAGTAATATTCGTCCTTTCATAGAGATGGTAAATGCCATCTCTGAACCTATTGGAGATTGGTTTTATATTTAGATTTATGAAACTGGTCATATTAATATATTTAAATACTGAGGAAATCCTTTCACTGTCTCATAGAACAGCAAGATTTAGCTGTATTTCAGGTTGTGTTCGTTAGCCTGTTAAAGGTAAGGGCTGAGGATAAGCTGGCAATGTCCACTTTATCTTTTTGATCTTAACTGTGCCAATTTAATTAAAATTCCCTGCATCTAAAATGTTGCCTTTTGCTTAATGAAAGGCATTTTAGTATGGTTTATGTATAATATTACATAAAGAATATTTACTACTTCTCACATTTTACAGATAATCTATAAGCTCAGATGCTTTTAAAATTCAGTGTGGCAAGTTATAGTAGCAAACTTGGCTTCTGAATTCTTTACTAAGTCAGACTAAGTTACAATTCAGGATTGTCTTCTAAACAGCTGTTCAGGAACACAACTGCAGAATTACGGCATACGCACGATTGGTAATGGTGCTTTTACCAGCTCATTAGAAGGATTAAAGTAGAGGAGATATATCATCAGCACAAATTTGTAAATTATACGATAAAGCTTAAGATAATTAAAAACAAAATCACAGATCATGAAAAAAAAAGAAGATATGAATGATGTTCAGAAACATAATGTTGAACAAAAGAGATGGAAACAAAACAAAACAGAAAGGCTATATGTAGTAGGGCTCCATTCAAATGAAGTTAAATAAGGGACACCTGGCAGTTAAGCACCCAACTCTTGATCTCAGCTCAGGTCATGATCTCACTGTCTGTGAGTTCAAGCTCCGCATCGGCTCTGTGCTGACGGCATGGAGCCTGCTTGGGATTCTGTCTCCCTCTCTCTCTGCCCCTCCCCCCACTTGCTCTCTATATCTCTCCCAAAAATAAATAAAAATAAACTTTAAAAAAATGAAGTTAGGGGCGCCTAGGTGGCTCAGTTGGTTAAGCAGCTGACTTGGGCTCAGGTCATGATCTCACAGTTCAAGAGTTCGAGCCCCGCATCAGGCTCTGTGCTGGCAGCTCAGAGCCTAGAGCCTGCTTTGGATTCTGTGTCTTCCTCTCTCTCACTTCTCCTCCCCTGCTTGTGTTCTGTCTCTCTCAAAAATAAATAAACATTTAAAAAAATGAAGTTAAATAAGCCAGAGAAAGACAAATATCACATGGTTTCACTTCTATGTGGAATGAAAAACAAAACAAAAAAGAAGTCGAAATCCTAGAAACAAAGAGTAGAAAATTGGTCGCCAGGCAGGGGCTGGGCCTGGGGGAAATAGAGGTGACAAAAAGGTACAAACTTTCAATTATAAGATGAGTAAGATCTGAGGCTGTCGTGTAACATGGTGACTGTACCTGATTACACTGCTTTGTGTAACTAAAGCTTGATGAAAGAGGAGAAATTCAGCGTTCTCACACACACAAAAAAGTGAATACAAAACGCTTGGGTGGTTCAGTCAGTTGAGCATCTGACTCTTGATCTCAGCTCACGTCTTGATTTCAGGGCGCTAAGTTCAAGCCCCACACTGGGCTCCACACTAGGTGGATATTATTTATTTAATATATATATTAATAATAATTATATATATGGTGGATAAATAAATATTATTTATTTAAATAAATAAATAAATAAATAAATAAATAAATAAATAAATGTGGTGATGGATGTGTTAACTCAAAGGGATACCTTTCACAGCGTATACATGTATCGTATCATAACATTGTACACTTTACATGTCTCATGAGACGAGCACTGAGTAATGTCTAGAAGGAGCAAATCACTGGGCTGTACACCTGAAACTAACATAACATTGCATGTCAAGAGTACTTCAGTAAATACATAAATAGATAAATGAATAAACATCTTACAATTTTATTTGTCAATTATACTTCAATAAAGCTGGGGGGGGGATTAAGTTTTTAAAAATCAAATGAAGTTAAACAGCAGCCCAAAATGATTTAGGCATACATTTAGGTGGTAAAATTAATATTTAAACTGTTATCAGTGAGGCCAAATGGTGGTTACATCTAGGAAAGGATTCTGATTGGAGAGGATCACTGGAAAGATTTTTTAGGGTGTTAACAATGTCCTTTTTTTTTTTTTTTTTTTTTTGCCCTGGGTGATGGTTACATAAGTACTTACTTTATTCATAAAATGGTACACATGTGTTTTGTGTGCCTTTCTATAAATACATTTCGCAAGTTAAAAAAAAAATCGTGGGGGGGGGCAGGGAGAACTTCCACAAGTTGCATCTTGGCACACATTATCTGTTCTCTCTCTGGTTGCTATGAATAAAGTATACTCGCTCCTGGAAAATCAAGCGCTCCAACATAGGATATTGTGTCAGCAACTCTCGCCTCTCTCGCATCAATATGTTTCTCTCTCTCTTGTAATTGGGTGCCTCCCATCCCCTTTAGTCATGACCCCATCTCTCTCCTTCCCTTTAAAGCGGACACCATCAGGAGCGCCTGGGTGGCTCAGTCAGTGAAGTGTCTGACTTTGGCGCAGGTCATGATCTCAAGGTTTGTGGGTTTGTGCCTTCCGGCGTCGGGCTCCATGCTGACAGCTCAGAGCCCGGAGCCTGCTTCAGATTCTGTGTCTCCTCTCTCCCCCTCCCCCACTCGTGCTCAGTCTCTCTCTCAAAAATAAATAAACATTAAAATAAATAAATAAACATTTTAAAAAATGTTAAAGCAAACACTGTTGGAGGTTTGTTTAGACTCACCTCCAACTCCTCTCTCCTGGCTCCCTCTAGAACCCACTCCAGTTAGGCTTTACCCCCACCATTCACCCAGACTGCTCTGCCAAGGTCACTAGTGGCATCCATGTTGTTACATCCAGTGGTCACTTTGCAGTCTTCGTTTTGTGCCATCAGCATTTGCTCCAGCTGACCATCTCCTCCTCTGTGAAACACTCTCTTCACTTGGCTCTTGGGCTCCCCCTTCCTGGTTTTTCTCTCACCACCCCAACTATTCCTGTCCAGTCTCCTCTGCTCCCCCTCCACCCCCACACACATGCCTTTGCTCTTTTCTTTCCACACTGACTCTCTGGATGATGTTATCCAGTTCCAAGGCTTTAAATACCATCTCTACATCATGACTCCCAAATCTTGATTTCCAGCCTTGCCCTCCCATGCATTCCCGTCTCTTTAACTAATCAGCATCTAACCAGCATCACCACTGATAGGTCAAAATTCAGCTCTAACTGGACATGTCCAAGGGGAGCTCCTCATCTCCCTGTCCCCAAACCTGCTTCTTCTACACCCTTCCCCATCCCAGATAATTGCATCCTTCCGGAAGTTCAGAAACTTAGGACTTTCCCTCAAACCCCGCATCCAATCCAGCAGCAAATCATATCCTCTCTAGCTTCAACTTAGATCTGAAATCCAGCCACTCCTCACCCCTCCACCACTACCACCGGTACTGGCCCCACCACTCTTCTCCTGTGCCCTGCAGTGTGTTCTCCATAGCAACAACAACGGAGATTCAGTTATTGTGTATCAATCCTGTTCCTCCGGGGTGGAGAGCCCTTCCCCCCTCCTCTTTCTCCTTTCCTTTGAGAGAAAAAGTCCCCCTCCTCATGAGGGTTTCCTCCCTGGCCTCATCCCAGGTGCTCTGCCCACCCCTGCCTCTAGCACCTTGGCCTGTTTGAATCCCTTGAACACATCTATGCATTTGCTGTTTGCTCCACCAGAAGGCTCTGCGCCCAGATATCTACCTCTTCAAGTTTTAATCACTCGCTCCCTGTCAGGGAAGCCTTCCCAAATCGCCCGACTTAAATTTGCAGCCCTCTTTCCCAAAGTCCCTATCCTCCTTTCCGGTTTCATTTTCCCCCAAGGACTTGTTAATATACCATGCTTTTTAAAGCCTATGTATTTTATTATCAGCCTCTCCACACTAGACTGTAAGCTCCAAGAGGCAGGCTTTTTGTCAGTTTTAGTCACTGCAGCATTCCCAGTCCCTGGCACATAGAAACGATCAGCCGCCATGTATCAAAAGAAAAAAAGGTGATTTGCATAACCCTTACTGTAAAGCTGCAGGAGTGAGGACTTGGATCCATCAGCGATCTGATGAAGACCTACCTGGTTAACCACCTAGGAAACTGAAGGGGCGGGGCCTGAGATGGGCGGGATCCATATCGGGAAGCCCCGCCTCCAGTTCCGACCTTGCTTTTTCCAGGAATTCCCTAAATTCCTAGTGGAAGCCAGCTAGGTGGCAGGGCCAGAGGAACAAGGGGGCGCCTCTTTTCCTGGGGTGGCGGTCGGCGCCAGGCCTCTCAGGGCCGGTTGGCAGGACCAGCGTGTAGATCCGCTGCTGCCGCCAGGGGGCGACAGAGCCCGCTGGGCACACCTGGGCGCAGCGGGGCGCACCTGGGCGCAGGGGGCGAAGGGAGCCACAGGGCTCCTCGCCTGAGTTTGCCTGGAGCCGCAGCCTCCCGCCCCTTCCTCATCTGAGCGCTGGGGCCGAGCAGGCGCATCTGACTGCTCTGGACCGAGACATGGGGGAGGAACTGCGGGTCCCAAGCGGAGGGACTCCGGCATTTGAGCTTAAGCCTGACGGGTGAGTCGTTATCCAGGTAAAGTGTTCGAGTCTGGGGCGTTTGAAACTGGGTACGGGACTGTTCAAGGGAGAACAGTCAAGGCCAGTGTGGCTCAACTGAGGGGAGCAAAGCAAGGAGGGCTGCCAGGCGGAGGAGAAACTCGAGGTCTGGCCGAGGATTTGGGCTTTTTCTCAGAGAGCCACTAATAGTTTTACTGTTTGCTAGCAGAATGACAGGATCAGATTTGTCTTTTAAGCATCCCAGATACACCTGACAATCTCATTTCTGCTCCCTTTATATTTCTGTCCGTAAGTGCCTCTCCCCAAAACTGAGGCTGGTTTTAACACCAGATGTTTCTGGTGATGGCAGGCTGTCATCTGCCTGCCTATCCCTGAGCCACACTATGTGCCCAAAGAAGCCGACCTTGCCATCCTCAGTGCCCAGTGAAGGCAGCAGTCTCCCTGCCCCCAGCACTATGCTTATGAGTGTGGACAGCCGAGCCAGACTGTCTGGGTTTGTGATGTCAGTTCCTGCTACCTGCATGGCCTCCGGCAAGTTTCTGTGTTTCAGTTTCCTTGTCTGTAAAATGGGAATTATATCCATATCATATGATTGTAGGGAGGCACTTAAAACAGTGCCCCGTATATTGTGGAGGATTTGCTAATTGATTAGGAAGAACCGTGACGGGGGCGGGAGGGAGGGGAGCGAGTCCCTTGGACCTACTCTAACTGCAACCACAGATTTCTTTAATAAGCTCACCAGATTTTACAAGTTAAGTTTCTTTGCATCCCACCGTACGTCCTGAGAGAGCCGCCAGGTGGAGCTCTCACACTGGCAGCCCGAGCTCCGCAGAGGAATCAGGTCGGGAGGGAAAGTGGGCGTCAGAAAGACCTGGGATAAATGACCAGCGACCCCGCCCCTCCCCTGCGGGCTCCGATGCAAAAGGCCTGGGCTCCCGCATTTAGCGAGCTTTCCAGGCGATTGTAGTGCACCGCTAGGGCTGAGAAGCTCTGGCCGAGAGAGGTCCAGCAGGGAGAGAAGCGGTGGTGGAGGAGGGCGGGATGCTGTGTGAGCGGCGGGCTCAGGAGGAGGAGCGAGGGAACGACTGCGACTCCGGCCCTAGTGTGGGAGCTTGCAGCATGCTCCAGGAGCGTGCAGCACCGCGGGGACTGGGGAAGAGGCAGGCGCTCGAGCTGCGGAAGTCAGGGGCAGCAGGGCTTTGACGTGGCCCCCAGAAGTCACGGGGGACCTTGGCAGACAAGACGCTGGGTGCAGATAGGAGCCAAAACCGGAAAGCAGAGGCACCGAGGGAGATAGGCAGAGGAGGGTGTGAGCAGCAGGGCGAGTGTAGACAATTCCTCTTAGAAGCCTGTAGGCTTAAAAAGAAGGGGAGGCAGCAGACGGTAGCTGGAGGGACCTGTGGAGTCAAGGGAAGTTAGACTTGTTTTCTTTCTAGGGTGGGGCCTCCTGGGCATGTTGGGGTGCAGGGAGAATCCTCCAGGAGAAAGAGAAAGGAAGGCGGGGGCGTGGGAGCAGGTCCCCGCGGGAGGAGAGGGCGAGGCTGAGCACTGTGGACCCTTCTCGGAAGAGGAGGCAGGTGCTGTGGGAAGGCCCCGTAGCTTTGGTATGTAGTATCGGTTACTGGGTTAAGTACTGCGCTCTAAGCCCTGGTTGACTTTTCTACACTTTGATAGATGTCTGTTTCTGTTAATGATGTATATTTCAGTTTCAGTGTGTTTTTTACATAAATTATTATAATGGGATGCATAGCGTGTTGCCACTTGCTCTTTCCTTGCATGTTTGGGGTTTTGTTTTGTTTTTTGTTTTGTTTTTTTTTTTGATATTTAAATGTGTTGCAGGTGGAGTTCTTTCTCTCTGGTTTTGCTGCTTTACAGCAATCCATAGTTCACTTACCCATTCCCCAACCAAGGTAGAGTTGAGTCATTTCCATCCACATTTCTAGGATGATCACTAGTGACCCAGTAAACATCTTGGTGCACGTGTCCTAATGAAGATGGGAAAGGGCTTCTCTAGAGCAAACACCTACAAATGTCTCCATCGTTGTTTGCAGACCTAAGTAGAACTGCCAAGTTCCTCTCCAAGTCCACTCATTTATATTCCAACAAGCAAAGTATAAGTCTTCTGATTCCATCAGTCTTACCAGCTCAGTGTATTATCAGGCGTCTTAATTTTTTGCAAAATTTATGGGTATGTAAAAATATATATCTCGTTTTTTAAATAAGGTGGAGATTCTTCAAGCCAATCATATTTTTCTCCTTAGGGAAATGCCCGTTCTTATTCTTCACATATTTTTGATAGGGTTGCCTATCTTTTTCTTACTATTTTCTAGGAATTTGTCATATGTAGGCTAATTGTCAATTATATGCACTGGAAGTACCTTCTTCTAGTCTGTATTTTGCCTTTTTATTATTTCTTTATAAATTTAATATCAAATTTATCATTATTTTATTTTTTAGGTTTTGCTTCTTATAGCCTGCTCTTCCTTACCTCTGATGCCATAAGAAATATTTCTACATTTTCTTATAAAACATTTTACAATTTCATGGTTAGATTTTTTAATCCATCTAGAAACTTCTCTGGAAACACTAGCTAATGCCACTAGTTTTGATATGCAGTGTTTTCAGTATAGTTTAGTTTTAAATGTTTTTCTAATATCTATTATTATTTATTTTTTGACCCCTAGATTAGGATTCTTTTTTTTTAATATTTGTTTATTTTTGGGAGAGCACAAGCAGGGGGATGACAGGGAGAGGGGGGCAGAGGATCTGAAGCCAGCTCTGCGCTGACAGGCTGACAGCAAGACTGATGGGGGGCTCGAACTCACAAGCCTCCTAGGAACTGCGAGTTCATGATCTGAGCTGAAGTCGGATGCTCAACCCACTGAGCCACCCAGGTGCCCAAAGGGTTGCACTCTTGATCTAGTCTCAGGTCATGATCTCACAGTTTGTGAGTTTGAGCCCTGTGTCGGGCTCTGCAGTGAGAATGGAGCCTCCTTGGATTCTCTCTCTCTCCCTTTGTCTCTGCCTCTTCCCCGCCCCCCTCAAAATACATAAATAAACTTAATAAAATAAATATAAGTATACTTGCATACAATGTTCTATTCCTTTCAAATGCACAACTAGTGAGTCAGCAATTCTGTTCATTACTCAGTGCTCATCACCATAAGTGTTGTCACCATCTGGCACCACACGGCATTCATGCAGTATCATTGATGATATGCTGCCCTTTTCATCCCATAAGTTATTTAATTTATAAATGGAAGTTGGTATCTCTTAATCTCCTTCAACTCTTTCACCATCCCTCCCCCTCCCCCACCTGTCTCCCCTCCAGCAACCACCAGTTTCACTCTGTATTTATGAGTTTATTTGGGAGGCTTTGGGGGGGTGGGGGGGAAGAGAAGCTATTTTGTTTAGTTTTGGTTTTCTTGTTCATTTGTTCTGTTTTTTAGATTTCACGTCTAAGTGAAAACATGTGGTATTTCTCTTTCTCTGTCTGACTCCACTTGGCATTACCCTCCAGGTACATCCATGCCAGGCTCTCATCCTTTATTTTGGCTACCATTCCATTGTATGTATATTTCCATTGTATGTATATACAGCACATCTTCTTTATCCATTCATCCATCAAGGGACAGTTAGGTTACTTCCATATCTTGTCTATAGTAAATAATGTCGCGATAAACATAAGGGTGCATATATCTTTTCAAATTAGCGGTTTCATTTTCTTTGGATAAACACTCAGGAGTGGAATTACTGGATTCGATGATATTTCTGATTCTTTGAGGAGCTACCATACTCTTTTCCACGGTAGTTTCACCACCAATAGTTCACAAGGGCTATTTTTCTCTGCATCCTTGCCATCTTGTGTTTTTTGTTGTCTTTTGGATCCTAGCCAGTCTGCTGGTGTGAAGTGATACCTCATTGTGGTTTTGATATACTTTTCCCTACTGATGAGTGATGTTGAGCAACTTCATGTATCTGTTGGCCATTTACATGTAGTCTTTGGAAAAATGTCTATTCGGGTCCTCTGCCCATTTTTAATCAGATTCTTTGTTTTGTATATGTGTGTATGGGGGGTTGGGAGTTGGTGTTGAGTTGTGTAAGTTCTTTATATATTTTGAATATTAACCCCTTATCAGATTCACTATTGGCAAATGTCTTCTCCCATTCAGTAGGTAGCCTTTTCATTTGTCAGTGGTTTCCATTGCTTTACAAAAGCTTTTATTTTGGTGTGGTCCCAGTTGTTTATTTTTGCTTCTGTTTCCTTTGCCCAAGGAGACATATCCTGAAAAATGTTGCTAGGGCCAATGTCAAAAGTTTGCTGCCTTTACTTTCTTCTAGGAGTTTTATGGTTTCAGGTCTCACATTTAGGTCTTTACTTTTAGTTGTTTTTTGTGTCTGATGTAAGAAAGTGGTGCAGGGGCGCCTGGGTGGCTCAGTCGGTTAAGCTTCTGACTTGGGCTCAGGTCTTATCTCACTGTTTGTGAGTTCGAGCCCCACATCAGGCTCTGTGCTGACAGTTCAGAGCCTGGAGCCTTCTTCGAATTCTGTGTCTCCCTCTCTCTCTGACCCTCTCCTGCTCATACTCTGTGTGTCTCTCTCTCAAAAATAAATAAACATTAAAAATTTTTTTAAAAATGGCCCACTTTTGTTATTTTGCATCTAGCTCTCCAGTTTTCCCTGCACCTTTTATTGGAGAGACAGTCTTCCCCTTGTATGTTCTCACCTCCTTTGTCATACATTAAGTGACCATATAAGCATGTGTTTTCTATTCTGTTCCATTGATCTATGTATCTGTTTTTGTGTCAGTACCATACTGTTTTTGATTACTATAACTTTGTAGTGTATCTTGAGATCTGGCATTGAGATATCTCCAGCTTTGTTCTTCGTTCTCAAGATTGCTTTGGTTATCTGGAGTCTTCGGTAGTTCCATGCAAGCTTTAGGATTACATGTTCTAGTCTGTGAAAAATGCCATCGGTATTTTGGGGATTGCATTGAATCTGTAGATTGCTTTGGATAGTACAGACATTTTAACTGTTAGTTCTTCCAGTCCATGAGCATGCTATACTATTCTATTTATGTAGCCTTCAATTTCTTTCACTATCTTCTAGTTTTTAGAGTACAGGTCTTTCACTTCCTTAGTTAACTTTGTTCATAGGTGTTTTATTATTCTTTGTACAATTGTAAATGGCATTGTTTTCTTAATTTCTCTTTCTACTCCTTTGCTATAAGTTCATAAAAATGCTTCATTTTTCCATATATTAACTTTGTGTCCTGCAACTTTACTGAATTCATTTGTCACCTTTAATAGGTTTGGGGGGGGGGGGGCGGCATGTGGGTGGCTCAGCTGGTTAAGCGTCCAACTTCAGCTAAGGTCATGATCTTGTGGTCCATGGGCTCGAGACAGCTCAGAGCCTGGATTCTGTGTCTCCCTCTCTCTCAAAAATGAACATTAAAAAAAAAAAAAAAAGATTTTTTTTGCCTTTGGTGGAGTCTTTAGGACTTTCTGTATGTAATATCATCTGCAAATAGTGACAGTTTAACTTCTTCCTTACCAATTTGGATGTCTTTTATTTCTTTTTCTTGTCTGACTGCTGTGGAAAGGACTTCCAGTACTATGTTCAATAAAAATGGTGAGAGTGGACATCTTTGTCTTTTTTTTTTAATTTTTTTTAATATATGAAATTTATTGTCAAATTGGTTTCCATACAACACCCAGCGCTCATCCCACAAGATGCCCACTTCAATACCCATCACCCACCCTCCCCTCTCTCCCACCCCCCCATCAACCCTCAGTTTGTTCTCAGTTTTTTTTTTTTTTAATTTTTTTTTTCCAACGTTTATTTATTTTTGGGACAGAGAGAGACAAAGCATGAACGGGGGAGGGGTAGAGAGAGAGGGAGACACAGAATCGGAAACAGGCTCCAGGCTCTGAGCCATCAGCCCATAGCCTGACGCGGGGCTCGAACTCACGGACCGCGAGATCGTGACCTGGCTGAAGTCCAACGCTTAACCGACTGCGCCACCCAGGCGCCCCTGTTCTCAGTTTTTAAGAGTCTCTTATGCTTTGGCTCTCTCCCACTCTAACCTCTTTTTTTTTTTCCTTCCCCTCCCCCATGGGTTTCTGTTATGTTTCTCAGGATCCACATAAGAGTGAAACCATATGGTATCTGTCTTTCTCAGTATGGTTTATTTCACTTAGCATCACACTCTCCAGTTCCACCCACGTTGCTACAAAGGGCCATATTTCATTCTTTCTCATTGCCACGTAATACTCCATTGTGTATATAAACCACAATTTCTTTATCCATTCATCAGTTGATGGACATTTAGGCTCTTTCCATAATTTGGCTATTGTTGAGAGTGCTGCTATAAACATTGGGGTACAAGTGCCCCTATGCATCAGTACTCCTGTATCCCTTGGGTAAATTCCTAGCAGTGCTACTGCTGGGTCATAGGGTAGGTCTATTTTTAATTTTTTGAGGAACCTCCACACTGTTGTTTTCCAGAGTGGCTGCCCCAGTTTGCATTCCCACCAACAGTGCAAGAGGGTTCCCGTTTCTCCACATCCTCTCCAGCATCTATAGTCTCCTGATTTGTTCATTTTGGCCACTCTGACTGGCATGAGGTGATATCTGAGCGTGGTTTTGATTTGTATTTCCCTGATGAAGAGCGACGTTGAGCATCTTTTCATGTGCCTGTTGGCCATCTGGATGTCTTCTTTAGAGAAGTCTATTCATGTTTTCTGCCCGTTTCTTCACTGGATTATTTGTTTTTCAGGTGTGGAGTTTGGTGAGCTCTTTATAGATTTTGGATACTAGCCCTTTTGGACATCTTTGTCTTGTTCCTGATCTTAGGGGAAAGCTCTTGTTTTTTCCCTAATGAGTATGATATTACTATGGATTCATCATGCATGGCCTGTTTTGTGTTGAGACATGTCCCATCTAAACCCACTGCTATGAGAAGTTTTATCATAAATAGATGTTGAATTTTATCAAATGCTATGTCTGCATCTATTGAGATCATATTGTTTTTATCCTTTGTTTTGTTAATGTGATATATCATGCTGATTGATTTGCAGGTATCAAACCATCCTTGCATCCACAGAATAAGTCCCACTTGACCTTGGTGAATGATCCTTTTTTTAAAAAAAATTTTTTTAACATTTATTTATTTTTGAGACAGGGAGAGATAGCATGAACGGGGGAGGGTCAGAGAGAGAGAGAGACACAGAATCTGAAACAAGCTCCAGGCTCTGAGCTGTCAGCACAGAGCCCGACGCAGGGCTCAAACTCATGGACCGCAAGATTATGACCTGAGCTGAAGTCGGATGCTTAACCAACTGAGCCACCCAGGCGCCCGGTGAATGATCCTTTTAATGTATTGTTGATTCATTACGATATAATGTAATGTATTATATTCAGTTTGCTAATATTTTGTTAAGGATTTTTGCAACTATGTTCATGAGGGATATTGGCCTCTAGTTTTCTTGTAGTGTTTTTCTCTGGTTCTGGTCTCAAGATAATGCTGGCCTTAAAGAGTTAATTTGGAAATTTTTCTTCTTTCTGTTTTTTTGGAATAGTTTTAAAGAACAATTAATGCCTATACTTTTCAATGCTTGATAGACTTCACCTGTGAAGCCATCTGGTCTTGGACTTTTGGGAATGTTTTGATTATCAATTCAATTTCATTACTAGAAATTGATATGTTTGTATTTCCTATTTCTTCCTGATTCTACTTTGGAAGATTCTATGTTTCTAGGAACTCATTCATTGCTTCTTTGTTATCCAATTTTTGGCATATAATGTTTCATAGTACTTTTCTTTAATGCTTTGAATTTCTGTGGTGTCAGTCACTTCTCTTTAATTTCTGATTTGAGTCTTCTCTCCTTTTTTTTCCTTGGAGCTTGGTCAAAGGTTTTATCAATTTTTTTTTTATGTTTTCAAAGAACCAGCTCTTGGTATCATCGATCCTTCCTAATAGTTTTTTGTTTTGTATTGTTTTCTAGTCTTCATTTATTTCCTTTCTGATCTTTGGTATTTTTTTCCTGCTACTAACATTGGGCTCTGTTTGTTCATCTTTTTTCTAGTTTCTTGATATGTAAGACTGTTCATTTGAGATTTTTCTTGTTTCTTGAGATAGGCCTGTATCACTATAAACTTAAAACTGCTTTTGGTGTGTCCCAAGGATTTGAGACATTGTGTTTCCATTTTCATTTGTCTCCAGGTTTTGTTTTGTTTTGTCTTGTTTTTTGTAATTCTGGTTTCATACTGCTGTGGTTGAGAAAGATGCTTGATATGTTTTCATTCTTCTCAAAGTTTGGGAGAATTGTTTTGTGACCCAACATATGATCTATGCTGGAAAATATTTCATGTGCACTTCAAAAAAAAAAAGTATATTCTGCTATTTTTGGATTGAATGTTCTGTGTATATCAGTTAAGTCCATGTGGTCTAATGTTCATTTAAAGCCACTGTTTTCTTATTAATTTTATGTCTGGATGATATTATCCATTGATGGAATTGGGGTGTTAAAAGTCCCCTAGTATTATTGTGTTATTGTCAATTTCTTCCTTTATGTCTGTTAACATTTGCTTTTATGTATTTTTGTGCTCCTGTGTTGGATGCATAGATAATTACAATTGCTATAGCCTCCTGTTGAAGTTATTCCCCTTTATCCTCTTTGTTTCTTGTTACAGTCTTTGTTTTGAAGTCTATTTGGTTTGATGTAAGTTTTGCTACCCCAGGTTTTGTTTCATTTCCATTTACATGGGGTATCTTTTTCTATTCCTTCACTTTTGGTCTGTATGTCTTTAGGTTTAAAATGAGACTCTTGTAGGCAGCAAGTAGATGAGTCTTTCTCTTTAATCCATTTAGTCACCCTTTGTCTTCTGATTGAAGCATTTAGTCCATTTACATTTAAAGTAATTATTGGTAAGTATGTACCATTTTGTTCATCCTTTTCAGATTGTTTTGTAGTTCTTCATTGTTCTTTTTCCCTTCTCTTGTTCTCTTCCTTTGTGATTTAATTACTTCCTTTGTGTTATGCTTGGATTTTTTGTTTGTGTGTGTGCCTATCTCTTATAGGTTTTTAGATTGTGTTACTGTGAAGTTCACGTATAACACTGTATATAGCAGTCTGCTTTCAGTTGATGGTCACTTAGGTTCAAACGTATTCTAAAAACACTTAATTTCACCCCTTCTTTTACATTTTATTTTCACAATGTCATGTTCTATGTTTTATTTCATGAGCCTCTTAACTAATGTTTTAATGTTTATTTATTTTGAGAGAGAGAGAGCGTGCATGTGAGCAAGTAAGCAGAGGAGGGGCAGAGATAGAGAGACAGAATCCTAAGCAGGCTATGCACTGTCAGAGATCTCACAAAGTGTAAGATTGTGGCCTGAACTGAAATCAAGAATCAGACACTTAACTGACTGAGCCACCCAGGCACCCCTCTTATCTAATTTTTAGACATAATTGCTTATACTTCTTTTGTCTTTTGACCTTCATACCAGATTTATAAGTGATTACTCTATTTCCTTTATTTTATGTTTGCTTTACTCATGAAATTTTTTTCTTTTCATAATTTTTTTCTAGTTATGGCCTTTTCTTTTCTGCCTAAAGACCCTTTAACATTTCTAGTAAATTTAGTGGTGATTAACTTATTTAACTTTTGTCTTGGAAACTCTGTCTTCTTCAGTTTTGAATGATAACTTGCTGGATAGATAATCTTGGTTGTAGGTTTTTTTTCTTTCAGCCTTCTCACCTGCAAAGTTTCTGCTGAAAAAAAAAAAATCAACTGATAGCTTTATGGTTCCTTTGTACATAACTAGTTGCTTTTCACTTGCTGCTTTTAATATTCTCTTTAATTTTTGATGTTTGAATTTTTACTTGTCTTGGTGTGGACCTTCTTGGGTTCATCTTGTTGGGGCCTTTTGTGCTTTCTGGACCTGGATGTCTCATTCTTTTCCAGGGTAGTAAATTCTTCAGCTATTATTTCTTCAAATATATTTTCTACCTCTTTTTTTCTCTCTTCCTGTCTCTTAAGCAAATGTCATTACACTTGATGTTGTATTAGAAGGCTCTTAACCTATCATCTTTTTAAATTATTTTTCCTTATTTCTTTTTAGCTTAGGTGCTTTCCATTACCTTGTCTTCCAGACTGCTTGTTTTTTCTTGCATCTTCTATGCTACTTTTGATTTCCTCCAATGTATTTTTCATTTCAGTTATTATATTCTTCAGCCTTGATTCTTCATAGTTTCTCTCTTTTTGAAAATTTCACTGAGTTCTTCTCTCCATTATGGTGAGTTTTTATGACAATTACATTGAACATTTCTTCTGGTAGACTTCTTATCTCTGTTTCATTTAGTTCTTTTTTGAGGTTTTGTCTTGTTCTTTCATTTTTTGCATATTCCTTTTATCTCATGTTGTTGATTTGTTGTGTTTCTATGAATTAGAATAGCTAGTCTCCTACTTTTGAAAGAATGGCCTTGTGTAGGAACTTCCCTTGTGTATACTATATGTACCTACATTCTTTGGGTGGCTGGAGCTGTAGCAAGTGCAGGCTGGGGTCACAGGGCACTCTGCATTGGGGTCACCCTGTTGAGGTGGCTGGAGCTGAAGCAACCACTGGCCACTGGGTCCAGGGTGCTCTGTGAAAACGATGCAGGATAGCTGGCAGGATAGCTGTAGCTAAAGCAGTGTGCAGTCGGTGGTTCTAGGGCCCTCCATACAGAAGGCATCCTGGTGGGTCACCGGAACTGAAGTGGGTGCAGGCCACAGAGGGGAGAGTCCTAGGGTGCTCTCTGTAGGGGGTGCCCTGGTGGGATGTCTGGTCCAGTGCATGCTTGGACCAGCAATCCCAGAATGCCCTCTGTTGGAGGCACCTTGGTGAGATGGTTGGACCTAAGGTGGACACAATCCACGTAATCTCACGGTACTCCATGACAGAAGTGTCCTAGCAAAACAACTGAGGCTGATACAAGTGCAGCCTGGGAGTTCCTGGGGAACTCCACACAGGAGGTGCCCTGATGATTCACCTGGAGCTGAAGCTAATGTGGGTTGGGATGTCCCAGGATGATTTGTACCTGTGTAGCCTTGATGGGATGGCTTGATATATAGTGGGTATTTTCTGGTGATTTCTCAGTGTATACCACACTGTCACCACAGTGGTGGGAGAGCCGAGCTCTGGTGGGCACAGGTGTTGGAAGCTGTCTTGGAGGAGCAGCTGGAGCTGGCATTGGATAGTAGCCTGGGACTCACTGAGATGGCAGGCCAGGTAGACAGCCCGGATCCTGCTTCTGTCTGTGCTTTCAAGGTGGAAGAAAAATGAAAACACTGATGCTCACCAGCACCTACAACACCAGAGAGCATTCCAGCAGCTCCCCCATCGTTTGGCAGAAGTTCTAGGGCCAGTTCCTTTATATTCTAGTTTCCTTTTAACTCATGGCTTATTGTTTTGTGCCCCAGCGCTGCCAGAGCTCATGTGCGCTAGCGGCCAGAACCCCCTGAAGCAGCAGGTTGGCTAGAGCACTCATTCCTTGTTTTGTCTGCACCATCAAGGTGGAGGGGGAATGTAAACAGTGGCACTCACCAGCCCCTCCAACCCTGGAAAGCATCTCGCAGGTCCCCCACTGAAAGTAAATTCTTTCATGTTCTGGTTGCCCTTTTGTACCATGGCTTTCTCCCTATAGCTCCCAGCAGAGGGATCTGCTCCAGGTTTCTCATACTATCCTCCTCACCGTGGTTCACGGCATCAGTGTGGAGTCCCTGTGTCTCCATCTCTCCTGCCACTCTCCGTGTGATCCCTCCATCCCTTGTTGTGCAAAAGCTGTTCAGTCTGCCCTCATTTCATCTTCAGGAGAAATTACTCTATATGTAGGTGTAGATTTGGTGGGTTCACACAGGAGGTGTGTTTGGGGTTTTCCTATGTCGCTATCTTGGAGCTTCACCCTCCCTTAACCAATTTTTGTAGATATAGTTGATTTGACTGCTTTTGTTTTTTAACCTTCATAGTAGGTGTATAGGTGATTACTACCTCTTTGTTTTACAAAGATTACTATCTTTGTTTTTACCAGCGAAATTTTTTCCTTTTTATAATTTTCTTCAAGTTATGACCTTTTTTCTTTTTTTCTTTTTTTTTAATTTTTTTTTTAATGTTTATTTATTTTTGAGACAGAGAGAGACAGAGCATGAATGGGGGAGGGGCAGAGAGAGAGGGAGACACAGAATCGGAAGCAGGCTCCAGGCTCTGAGCCATCAGCCCAGAGCCCAACATGGGGCTCGAACTCATGGACCGTGAGATCGTGACCTGAGCTGAAGTCGGACGCTTAACTGACTGAGCCACCCAGCTGCCCCGCTGACCTTTTTTTTCTTAAAGAAGTCCCTTTAACATTTCTAGAAAGGTTGGTTTAGTGGTGCTGGACTCCTTTCACTTTTGTTTGGGAAACTTTTTATCTCTCCTTCAATTTTCAACACTAACCTTGCTGGATAGAGTATTTCTTGGTTGTAGGTTTTTCCCTTCAACACTTTGAATACATCATGCCACTCCCTTCTCACCTGCAAAATTTTTGCTGAAAAATCAGCTGATAGCTGTATGAGCATTCCCTTGTGTATAACTAATTGCTATCCTCTTGTTGTTTTAAGATTCTCTTTAATTTTTTACTTTTTAATTCTGTGTCTTCATGTGGACCTCTTGGTGTTTATCTTCTTTGGGGCTCTCTGTTATTCCTAGAAGTGGATGTCTATTTACCTTTCCAGGGTGGGGAAGTTTTCAGCTATTATTTCTTTAAATAAGTTTTCTGCCCCCTTTACTCTTCTTTGGGGATGCCTATAATGTGAATGTTAGTGTGCTTGATGCTGTTCCAGGAGTTTCCTAACCTATCCTCATCGTAAAAAATTCTTCTTGCTGCTTAGCTTGGATGATTTCCACCACCCTGTCTTCCAGATTGGTGCTCCATTCTTCTGGATTCTCTAATTTGTCATGGATTCCCTTTAGTGAATTTTAAACATTAATTTTTTAAAATCTTAATTCCGGTATAATTAACATAGTGTTATATTGTTTCAGGTGTACAATATAGTGATTCAACAATTCTATACATTACTCACTGCTCATCACAATAGGGGTATATTCTTATTTTACCTATTTCACCCATCCCCACACCTACCTCCCCTCTAGTAACCATCAGTTTCTTCTCTATAGTTATGAGTCTGTTTTTTGGTTTGTCTCTTTTCTTCTGTATTTCTTTTCAAAATTATTATCATTATTATTGTTATTATTATTATTATTTTAGAGAGGGCACGCAAACAGGGGAGAAGTGTAGGGGGGGAGAGAGAGGGAATTTTAAGCAAGCTTCACACCTAGCACAGAGCCTGATGTGGGGCTTGATCCCACAACCCTGGAATTGTGACCTGAGCTGAAATCAAGAGTCAGACGCTCAACCGACTGAGTCACCCTGGTGCCCCTGTTTTATTTCTTAAATCCACTTAGGAGGAAAATCATATGGTATTTGTTTTTATCTGACTTATTTCACTTCACATTATACCCTCTGGATCCACCCATATTGTTGCAAATGGCAAGATTTCATTCTTTTTATGGCTGAATAATATTCCATCCAATACACAACATTTTCTTTATCTGTTCATCTATCAATAGACACTTACATTGCTTCAATAATTTAGCTATTGGAAATAATGCTGCAAAACATAGAGATGCATGTATGTTTTCAAATTAGTGTTTTTAAATTCTACGGGTAAATATCCAGCGGTGGAATTACAGGATAATTCTATTTTTAATTTTCTGAGGAACCGCCATTCTGTTTTCCACAGTGGCTATAACAGTTTTCATTCCCACCAACACTGCAGGAGGGGTATTTTTCCTCCACATCCTTGCCAACACTTATGGTTTCTTGTGTTTTTGGTTTTAGCCATTCTGATAGTTGTGAGGTGATATCTCATTATAGTTTTGATTTGCATTTCTATGATGATGAGTGATATTGAACATCTTTTCATGTGTCTATTGGCCATCTGTATATCTGTGTTAGAGAAATGTCTGTTCATGTATTCTCATTTTTAATTGGATTATTTATATTTTGAGTGTTCAGTTGTATAAGTTCTTTGCATACTTTGGATATATATCAGATATATCATTTGTAAATATCTTCTCCCTTTCAGTAGGTTGCCTTTTCATTTTGTTAATCATTTCTGTTGCTGTGCAGAAGATTTTTATTTTGATATATTGCCAACAGATTATTTTTGCTTTTGTTTCCCTTGTCCCCTCAATAGACATATCTAGAAAAATGTTGCTATGGCTGATGTCAGAGACCTTACTGCTTATGCTCTTTTCTAGGATTTTTATGGTTTCAGGCCTCACATTTAGGTCTTTAATACATTTTGAATTTATTTTTGTGTATGGTGTGAGAAAGTGGTCCAATTTCATTCTTTTGCATGTAGCTATCCAGTTTTCCCAGCACCATTTATTGAAAAGACTTTCTTTCTTTCTTTCTTTCTTTCTTTCTTTCTTTCTTTCTTTCTTCCTTTCTTTCTTTCTTTCGAGGAGACCATCTTTTTCCTGTTGCATATTCCTACCTCCTTTGTCAAAGATTAATTCACCATAAAATCGTGGGTCTATTTCTGAGCTGTTTGTTCCATTGCTTTGATTACTACAGGTTGGTAGTATAACTTGAAATCTAGTATTCTGATATCTCCAGTTTTGTTCTTTTTTAAAATTTTTTGTTTTGTTTTGTTTTGTTTTTGTTTTTGTTTTAGAGAGAGAGAGCACATGAGTTGGGGAGGGGGCAGAGAGAGAGAGATTGAGAATCAATCCCAAGCAGGCTCCATGCCCAACGTGGACCTCAATCTCATGATCCTGGGATCGTGACCTGAGCTGAAATCAAGAGTCAGACATTCAACTGACTGAGCCACCCAGGCACTCCATTATTCTTCTTTTTCAAGGTTGCTTTGGCTATTGGGGTCTTTTTTGTGGTTCCATGCAAATTTTAGGATTATTTGTTCTAGTTCTGTGAAAAATGCTCTTGTTATTTTGATAAGGATTGCATTGAATCTGTAGATTGCTTTGGGTAATATAGACATTTTAATAACATCTGTTCTTCCAACCATGAGCATAGAATATCTTTCCATTTGTTTGTGTCATCTTCAATGTTTTTCATCAATGTTTTATAGTTTTAAGAGTACAGGGCTTTCACTCCCTTGATTAAGTTTATTCCTAGGTATTTTATTGTTATTGCTGTAATTGCAAATGGGATTGTTTTCCAAATTTCTCTTTCTGCTACTACATTATTGGTGTATAGAAATGTAATGAATTTCTATACATTTATTTTGTATCCTGGGACCTTACTGAAGTCATTTATCAGTTCTAGTAGTTTTTTGCTAATCTTTAGGGTTTTCTACAGAGAGTATCGTGTCATCTGCAAATAGTGCAAGTTTTACTCCTTCCTTACCAATTTGGGTGCTTTTATTGGTTTTTCTTGTCTGATTGCTATGGCGAGGACCTCCAGTATTATGTTATATAAAAGTGGTGAGAGTGGACATCCCTGTCGTGTTCCTGATCTCTCAGTTTTTCACCATCATGTATGATGTTAGCTATGGGTTTTTCATATATGGCCTTTATTACGTTGAGGTATGTTCCCTCCAAATATACTTTGTTGAAAGTTTTTATCATGAATGGATGTTGTACTTTTTAAAATGCTTTTTCTGCATTTATTGAATGGTCATATGGTTTGTATCCTTTCTTTTGTTTTTGTTTTTTTTTTATGTTTATTTATTTTTGAGAGAGAGAGAGTGTGTAGAGTGCAAGCAGGAGAGGGGCAGAGAGAGAGAGGGACACAGAATCTGAAACTCCAGGCTCTGAGCTGTCAGCACAGAGCCCAATGTGGGGCTTGAACTCACAAGCTGTAAGATCATAACCTGAGCCGAAGTCAGATTCTCAATCAACTGAACTACCCAGCATCCCATATCCTTTCTTTTGTTGATGTGATGTGTCACGTTCTTTGATTTGTGAATATTGAACCACCCTTGCATCCCAAGAATAAATTCTACTTGATTGTGATGACTCATTTTTTTAATGTATTGTTTTGAGTTCAGTTTGCTAATATCTTATTGAGGACTTTTGCATCTGTGTTCATCAGAGATATTGGCCTATAGTGAACTTTTTTTGTAGTGTCTTTATCTGGTTTTAGAATCAAGGTAATGTAGGCATCATAAAATGAATTTGGAAGCTTACATTCCTCTGGTATTTTGGGGGATAAATTGACAAGTATAGGTGTTAACTCTTCTTTAAATGTTTGGTAGAAGTTGCCTGTGAAGTCATCTGGTCTGGTTGGGAGTTTTTAGATTAGTTTTTCAATTTCTTTGCTGGTAATCAGTCTGTTCAAATTTTCTATTTCTGCCTAATTGTTTTGAGAGGTTCTATGTTTCTAGGAATTTATCCATTTCTTCTAGGTTGTCCAATTTGTTGGCCTAAGTTTTTCATATTCTTAGTCATTTTCAAAATTGTTTAAGTTTCATTCTTTATTTTGAGAGAGTGTGAGCAGGGGAGAGGCAGAGAACAAGGGAGAGAGAGAATCCCAAGCAGGCTCTGCTCTGGGAGCACAGAGCCTGATGAGGGGCATGAACTCATGAACCACAAGATCATGTTTCTGTGGTATCAGTTGTTATTTCTCCACCTTGATTTGTGATTTTGAGTTCTCTTTTTTTATTTATTTTTGGATGAGTCTGGCTAAAGGCTTACCAATTTTGCTGGTCTTTTTAAGGAACCAGTTCCTGGTTATATTGATCTATTGGTTTTTTAGTTTCTATTTTGTTTATTTCTGCTCTAATCTTTTTTTAAAAAAATTTTTTAAGTTTGTCTATTTTTAGAGAGCAAGCACATGCCAGTGGGTGAGGGCAGAGAGAGGGGGAGACAGAGAATCCCAAGCAGGTTCCATACTGTCAGCACAGAACCTGATGCGGGGCTTGAACCCATGAACCATGAGATCATGACCTGAGCCAAGATCAAGAGTCGGATGCTTAACCGACTGAGCCGCCCAGGCACCCCTTTCTGCTCTAATCTTTATTATTTCCTTCCTTCTACTGTTTTATGTGTTCTTTTTTCTAGCTCCTTTATTTATTTTTTTTTTTATTTTTTTTTTCAATGTTTATTTTTTTTGGGGACAGAGAGAGACAGAGCATGAACAGGGGAGGGGCAGAGAGAGAGGGAGACACAGAATCGGAAACAGGCTCCAGGCTCTGAGCCATCAGCCCAGAGCCCGACGCGGGGCTCGAACTCACGGACCACGAGATCGTGACCTGGCTGAAGTCGGACGCTTAACCGACTGCGCCACCCAGGCGCCCCTTTCTAGCTCCTTTAAATATAAGGTTAGGATGTTTAAGATATTTCTTAGGCCTATATTGCTGTAAACTTCCCTCTTAGCACAGTTTTTGTTACTTCCCAAAGATTTTTGGACAGTTGTGTCTTCATTTCTATTTGTTTCCATGTATTTTGTTTGTTTGTTTGTTTCCTCTTTGATTTCCTGGTTGACTCATTCATTATTTAGTAGCATGTTATTTAATCTCCATGTATTTGTGTCCTTTCACATTTTTTCTTGTGGTTGATTTCTAGTTTCATAGCATTGTGGTCAGAAAAGATGCATGGTATGACTTTGATCTTTTTTGATTTTGTTGAGGCTTGTTTTGTGGCCTAATATGTGATGTGTTTTGGGGAATGTTCCATGTGCACCTGAAAAGAATGTGTATTCTGTTTTAGGATATAATGTTCTGAATACATCTGTTTGATCCTTCTGGTTCAATGTGTAATTCAAAGCCACTGTTTCCTTATTGATTTTCTGTTCAGATGATCTATCCATTGATGTAAGTGGGGTGGTAAAGTCCCCTACAGTTATTATATTACTACCAATTACCTCCTTTAAGTTTGTTATTAGCTGCTCTATATATTTCTGTGCTTTCATGTTGGGTGCATAAATATTTATAAATGTTCTATCTTCTTGTTGGATTGTTTCCTTTATGATTATATAGTATACTTCTTTGTCTCTTGTTACACTCTTTGTTTTAAAGTTTATTTTATCTGGGGCGCCTGGGTGACTCAGTTGGTTGAGCGTCCATCTTCAGCTCAGGTCATGATCTCTCAGTTTGTGAGTTCGAGCCCTGCGTTGGGCTCTGCTGACAGCTTGGAGCCTGGAGCCTGCTTTGGATTCTGTGTCTCCTCTCTCTGCCCCTCCCCCACTTGTGCTCTGTCTCTCTCTATCAAAAATAAATAAAATATAAAAAAAAATTTTTTTAAATAATAAAGTTTATCTTATCCAATGTATGTAATGCTACCCCAGCTTTTGTTTCACTTCCATTTGAATAATAAGTGGGTTTTTATCTCTTCACTTTCAGTCTGCATGTGTCTTTAGGTTGAAATGAGTCTCTTGTAGACAGAATATAGATGGGTCTTGCTTTTTTATCTGTTCTATCATCCTATGTCTTTTGTTTGGAGTGTTTAGTCCATTTATATTCAAAGTAATTATTTATAGGTATGTACTTGTTGCCATTACTTGTTTTATGATTGTTTTTGGAATTCTTCTCTGTTCCTTTCTTTTCTTCTCTCATGGTTTGCTGGCTTTCTTTAGTGATAGACTTGGATTCCTTTCTCTATTTTTTGCATATCTATTACCAGCTTTTGATTTGTGGTTATCATTAGATTTATATATAACGTCTTCTGCATATAGCAATCTACGCTAAGTTGATGGTCGCTTAAATATGTTACTGAAGGCACTAAATTGTTACTCCTCTCTCCCTCCACATTTTAGGTATATGGTATCATACTCTACAACCTTTTATTTTGTGAAAACCTTGACTGATATTTACAGATATACTTGATTTTACTGCTTTGTGCTTTCTGCTTTTCTTACTCCCACTTATGCTCTTTCCTTTTCCACTGTCTCCTTTAACATTTTTTTTTAAAAAACGTTTTTATTTATTTTTGAGAAAGAGAGACAGTGCAAGCAGAGGAGGGGTAGAGAAAGGGAGACACAGAATCCAAAGTAGGCTCCAGGCTCTGAGCTCTCAGCACAGAGCCCAACTCAAGTCTCAAACCCACAAACTGTCAGATCATGACCTGAGCTTTTAAGTTGGACGCTCAACCAACTGAGCCACCCAGGTGCCCCCCCTTTAACATTTGTTATAGGGCTGGTTTAGTGGTCATGAATTCCTTTAACTTTTGTTTGTGTGAGAAACTCTATTTCTCCTTCTATTCTGAATGACAGCCTGCTGGCTAGAGTGTTCTTGGTTGTACCTTTTTTTCTTTCAGCACTTTGAATATATCCTGCCACTCCCTTCTGGCTTGCAAAGTTTCTGCTGAAAAATCAGCTGATAGCTTTGTGGGGTTTCCCTTGTATGTAACTATTTTCTTTCCTCTTGCTGCTTTTAAAATTCTCTCTTTGTCACTACTTTTTTGCCATTTTAATTACTATGTGTCTTGGTGTGGACCTCCTTGGGTTTATTTTGTTGGAGTCTCTCTGTACCTTGTGGATCTGGATTTTGTTTCCTTCCCCAAGTTCAGGAAGTTTTCAGCTATTATTTCTGTCCCCTTTTTGCTCTCTTCTCCTTCAGGGATTCCTGTAATGCAAATGTTGTTATGTTCAATAGTATTGCTGAATTCCCTTAATCTACTCTCACTTTTCATTATTTTTATTTTCTCCTGTTCAGCTTGATTGCTTTCAATTACTCCGTCTTCTAGGTCACAGATCTATTACCTTATTCATCCAATGGCATGGTCATTTCCCTGGCTTTTTGAGAGGAGGGTTGTAGAAATTCTTTTTATGTATTTTTTTTGTTTTTCCATTTTTCATTGGTTTTTCATATTCTCTAATTCACTTATGGTTTCAATGAAGTCTTTTAGGTCTTTAACCTAATTTTATATTTATATTTTGTAACTTAATCATGTTGTATAGTTTTATCAGATTATTCTATTTCCTGAATTTTCCCAAAATTCTGGAGGTTCTAATCCCCCCATTACCACTTTATTAAGTGGGTTTCAATCAGAAAAGAATATTGAATCTTCTCAAATGCATTTTTAGGCCCCAGGGAGATGAACATATAGTACTCTTCTTACATATCATTTCCTGTATGTTCCTCCTGGACAAAGACTTTACTTAAAATAAAATGTTAAAATAAAATGTTCCCACCTCCTTCCTCTATTTTATTTATATCCATAACACTTATCAGACACTAGCTGTCCAAATCACAGTCTGCCTTATTCCTTTGGGACTGCTGTAACAAACTGCCACAAACTGGCATATAAACAACAGAAATTTATTTCTCACAGTTTTAGAGGCTTGGAAATCCAAGATCAAGATGCCTGCAGATTTGGTGTCTGGTGAAGGCCCATTTTCTGGTTCATAGACAGCCATCTTTTCACTGTGCATTCACATGGTAGAAGGGGCAAGGTGGCTTTTCCCAGGCCTCTGTTAAGGGCACTTATCCCACTCCTGAGGCCAAAGCCCTCCTCAAGGCCCCTCATTCTAATATCACTACCATAGGGGTAGGATTCCAACATATGAACTGGGGGGGGGGGTGGATATAAACATTCAGTCCATAGCAGAGGCTTAGGAATTTTTCCCCCTCAGGGGAGTCTTTTCCTTCCCCAGAGCCCAGACAATAAAGCTTCCTTGATGAGTAGAATGTTTTCTTTTTTGTTTTTAAACATGTTTTATTATTTATTTTTGAGAGAGAGCATAACGGGGGAAGTGCAGGGGGGAGGGGGAGGGCAGAGGATTGATAGCAGGCTCCGCAGACAGCAGAGAGCCCAATGTGGGGCTCGAACTCACAAAGCAGGAGATGTGACCTGAGCCAAAGTCATATACTCAACTGACTGAGCCACCCAGGGGCTCCAAGCAGAATGTTTTCAAGTCAACCTCCTATTAGGGGCACAAATCACCCAGGGACCTGGCCTATTGTATGTGTATCCCCATCCCTAATCCCTGCCTCCCATCAGAAAGCAATGAAACTTAGTCACCTTGGCAACATAGACCCATAGCAGGACCCCCACCCTGGCAGCTGAAATATTGAATCATAGTCTTGCAACCCAGGATTTTCCCTTTCCTCTTCACTAAGGGGACTTTGCCTTTCTTCTGAGCTTGTCTAGGCCGTCACATGTCTGGGTGTTTGTAGCACAAGGGGGTTTGGACTGTCTTGCCTGGACCAGGACCTGTTACATTCCTAGCAGTTGCAATGTCCCTTGTTAACAATGAGAACAGACCCAGGCCTTGAGTAGACAACAGTCTCTGTTTTTTATGCAGTCATTTTTTCTTTTAATGCTTTGTGTACATGAAAAAATAATTCTGGCTCTCCATTGTTTTCTTTTAAAGTATCCTGTTAAAAATATAAGAATTCTGGGAAGATGGCGGTGGTAGTGGAAACATAGTTTTGTGCCTTCCAACATTCCCACACAAACAGAGCAGTAAGATATTAAAACCAAAACCCATGGACAGTCTTTACAGGACTGGGTGATATGGTATATCCCCCATCACCACAAAATAGAACTGGGTGGACAAGAGCCATGAGACCTGTAGTACATCACGATGAGTATTAGGGAAAGCAGAAGGAATCAACAGGGTAACTAGAGGCCTGAGGGCCCTGCACACTCTCAGTATAAGAGCAGAATGAGCCCCCACTCACTCCTGGCAGGAGAGCCTCTCCTGGGCACAGTACAGGGGCAGAGCGAGGATGTGCAGCTGAGACTGGGAGGGCGTGGCTCACCCCACCGGTGGGCGAGGTAAGGCTGTACAATAAGGTCTGAAGGTCTGTGAATTCTCACACTAAGCTGCCTGAGCTCTCTTGGCAGTGGACCCGACAATAGACGGCAGCTGACAGGAGTGGAATCAAAATTAAGTGGGATGGGAAGAGGAAAGACAAAGGAAAAGCTCCAACTTAGGGCTGGAACCAGAGTGAGGCCAGAAAGGCGCTGTCCTCAGGCGCAAAATTTTAGGGAGCCTCAAACAACTCAGTAATCAAGGTAAATGAGATTTTAATGCAATACTTTTTTAAAAAGCAAATTTAATGCCAAAAAATCCTTGATGAGCAAAATCTCAAACTTTTAAATGAAGAGAGAATCATTAACAGTTCTGTGCTGAGCCAGATCGGAGCCTGAGTCAAAGGGGAAAATCAGTAATACTGACCCTGCCTTTATTATGCTGTTATAGAAGAGTGATCCACCAGCCCCGCTGAGGAATGCACTGAATAATCAGCTTCCAAACCAGAATAACTAAAGAGACATTATGGTAAGAGGTGGTGGTGAGCAGTAAATCCATATAGTTACTTGTAGAATTAAGATTACATGAGAGTCAAAAAGAGATGATACTATGTAACGGCTTTACGTCCTGAGCATGTAGTTATGGTACAAACAGAAAAAATGGAGAGTGGAATTTAAATATTATGCAGAAAGAGTTTTAACTGTTTTCAGAAGTCTAGTTCTGCTATTTTTTCCTAGGATATAGTAGTTTTTATTTTTTTAATTGAGGTACAATTGACATAGAATATTAGTTTCAGGTGTACAGCATAATGATTTGATATTTGTATATGCTGCAAAATGATCAGTAAGTCTAGTTAACATCCATTACCATACAGTTACAAAAATGTTTTTATCTTATGATAAGAACTTTTAATATCTACTCTCAACATCTTTCAAATATCCAAGACAGTATTAATACTGTCTGTAGTCACCATGCTGTACATTTTATGGCCAGGACTTATTTATTTTATAAATGGGAGTTTGTACCTCACCTTCACCCATTTCCTCCCTGCCCCCACCCGTGGCACCATTAGTCTGTTCTCTGTATCTGCGAGCTGAGTGTTTTGTTGTTTAATTCCACATATAAGTGAGATTATGTGGTATTTGTCTTTCTCTGTCTGACTTACTTCACTTAGTATAATACTCTCAAGGTCCATCTATGTTATAGCAAATGGCAAGATTTCAGTACTTTTTATGGCTGAATAATATTCCAGTGTGTGTGTGTGTGTGTGTGTGTGTGTGTGTGTGTGTGTGTACACACCACCATTTTTGTAATCCACTCATTCATCTCTGTGGACACTCTGGTTTCTATATCTTGGTTATTGTAAATAATGCTACAATGAACATGGGGGTGCAGATATCATTTTGAGTTAGTGCTTTTGTTTTCTTCAGAATAAATGCCCAGAAGTAGAATTGTTGGGTCATATGACACTACTATTTTTAAGTTTTTGAGGACCCTCCATACTGTTTTCCACTGTGGCTGCACCAATTTACATTCCCGGCAACTGCACACATCGGTTCCCTTTTCTCCACATCCCAACATTGGCTATTTCTTGTCTTTTTGATGCTAGCTATTCTAACAGGTATGAAGTGATATCTCACTGTGGTTTTCATTTGCATTTCCCTGATGATGAGTGATGTTGAGCATCTTTTCATGCATCTGTTGGCCATCTGTATGTCTTCTTTGGGAAAATGTCTATTCAGATCTTCTTCCTATTAATTGATTTGTTTGGGGGGGGTATTGCGTTGTATGAATTCTTTATATACTATGGATATTAACCACGTAGCAGATACATCATTTGCAAGTATCTTTTCCTATTCAGCAGGTTGCATTCTCATTTTGTCATTGGTTTAGCTGTGCCAAAGTTTTTTAGTTTCATGTAGTGTCACTTGTTTGCTTTTGCTTTTGCTTTTATTTCCTTTGCTTTTGGAGTCAGATCCAAAAAAATCTTCACCAAGACTGATGTCATGGCGCTTACTGCCTATATTTCCTTCTCAGAGTTTCATGGTTTCAAGTCTTACATTCAACTCTTTAATCTATTTGAGTTAATGTTTGTGTGTGGTATAAGATAGGGATCAAGTTTCATTTTTTTTATGTGTGGCTATTCAGTTTTCACAACGTCATTTACTTTTTTAAGTTTGTTTGTTTATTTTGAGAGAGAAAGAGTGCGAGTAGGGGATGGGCAGAGAGAGAATCCCAAGCAGGCTCCACACTGTCAGCACAGAGCTCAGTCTCACAAACCATGAGATCACGACCTGAGCCAAAACCAAGACTCAGGTGCTTAACTGACTGAGCCACCCAGGCGCCCTCCCACAACATCATTTATTAAAGAGACTCAGTCAGTTGAGCATCCAACTTCGGCGGTGGTCATGATCTCACAGTTTGTGAGTTCGAGCCCTGTGTCAGGCTTTGTGCTGACAGCTCGGAGCCTGGAGCCTACTTCAGATTCTGTGTCTCCCCCTCTCTCTACCCCTCCCCTGCTCATGTTCTGTGTCTCTCTGTCTCTCAATAATAAATAAATGTTAAAAAAATTTTTTAAAAAAGAGACTGTTCATTCCATTGTATATTCTTGGTACCTTTGTTGTAACTTAGCTGGCCAGATATGCATGGGTTTATTTCTGGGCCCTCTATTCTGTTCCACTGATCTATGTGTCTCTTTTAATGCTAATACATACTGCTAAATGAGTATGGCATTGACTGATATAGCTTTGTAATATAGTTTGAGTGTAGGGAGGGCGATGCCTCCAGCTTCGTTCCTCTTTCTCAAGATTGCTTTGGCTATTCAGGGTCTTTTGTGATTCCAGACAAATGTTAGGATTATTTGTTCTGTGGGAAAATGCCATTGGAGTTTTGATAGCGATTCCATGGAATCTGTAGATTTCTCTGGGTAGAAAGAACATTTTAACAATATTCTTCCAACCCAAAAGCATGGAATAAATTTTCACTTATCTACCTTGAATTTCTTTCATCAGTGTCTTTTGTGGTAGTATTGTGATTGTTATTCTGAACCCATGTGTACATAAATTGAGATAAAAAATAAGTGACTAATTGGATATTCTAATTTAATTATTCACTGTGTCCTTGAGAACCAGGTTTCCCTGTGTGGAAGGGGAAATATAGATGTAACAGAAAACTTTAAGTAAGAACCCTGAAGTCCTCAGTTGGAATTGGATGGAGAAGCATGAGTATTTTATCATATATGCTATTTTTAGGTTTTCTCACCAAAAAGACCTTTCTATGAGCAACCCAGCAGTGAGGAGGATTCCTAACATCCCAGCCGTGGTCTTCACTATTATTTCCCATTAAAAGAAACCAGGGCTTCTTGGAGAAATGGCTGATTCTAGTCTTGGGCAGGAAATAATACAAGATGAGCTGGAAACATCTGGATAGCAAGGAAACCAGATAGCAAGGAAACACTCATCCTAATGGGGTCGTGTAGGAAGGACTTAAGAGTTAACCTGAAGAAGTTCCCGCTGGCCAAAGATGGGACAGTTTGAACATCAGTGATGATAATAACTGCAATGTACTGAAATCCATCAAATATGTTTAAATCCTTAACTTCCTCGTGGTATTCTTAAAAACTAATTTATCGAGGTGCCTGGGTGGTTCAGTTGGTCCAACTCTTAATTTTGGCTCAGGTCATGATCTCACAGTTGTGAGCTAGAGCCCTGTGTCAGGCTCATGCTGAACATGCAGCCTGCTTAAGATTCTGTCTCCCTCTCTCTCTGCCCAACCCCCTCCTCCCCCCCCCCATTCATGCACACATTGTCTCTCTCTCTCTCTCTCTCTCTCTCTCAAAATAAATAAATAAACATTTGAAAAATAAAAATAAAAACTAATTTATCATCTTTGGAGGATGACAGTGTAGCAGTTCATTATCTTGAATATGGGCAAATAAATGAAAAGAATCAGCTATCCTGGCTTTCCTCTATGAACTGTTTGGGTGACCAAATAGTAAATGAAGGGAGGTATCCTTATAAAATCAACCCAGCTCCTAAATGAAAAAGAAATGATGGAATTAGAATTTCGCCATTTCTCGCAATGAATTAATGAATGTAAGCCTTGAAAAGTTGAATATCCTCTCTGCCAACATCTTGGAAAAAGAGACAAGCAGACATTATGTGCTCCCCAATGAAACAGCACATCAACACCTAGAGTATCATCAAAAATCTCGATCGTGAGTCTGACCAAGCCTCTGGATCTAGTGGTCAATTTGTAGGAGCTCTAGGAACCAGGGGATGTGCTGAACTGTACTGAGAAGGCCATCTGCAACATCCAGGCTGGAAAACCCTACAGGGGAAATGGCTCACTTGCTTCCCCCAGATACATTGTAATGAAAAGAGAGATGCAGAAGGAATCTGCAGATTAAATAAAACGTTTAAAAGACATGAGCAAGGCTAACCTCTAGCATCTAGAGAGGCACCTGAATGATAAAAACTGTAAAGAACCGGGGTGCCTGGGTGGCTCAGTTGGTTAAGCGTCCGACTTAGGCTCAGGTCATGATCTCACGGTCCGTGAGTTCGAGCCCTGTCCGTGCTGACAGCTCAGAGCCTGGAGCCTGTTTCAGATTCTGTGTCTCCCTCTCTCTCTGACCCTCCCCTGTTCATGCTCTGTCTCTCTCTGTCTCAAAAATAAATAAACGTTAAAGAAAAAACTGTAAAGAACCTCAAGGGGAGTAACAACTATAAAGTCAGGGCACTGGGTGGGTACTTTTGGAAGGAGGCAAGTGGGTGAGATTGGGATGGGACTTAGGGCCGGTAATATGGAGAGGCTGGAAAAGTACTATTTCTTGGTGATGGCAAGGTTGTTCATTTCATCATAATTTCCTAAGCTTCACATTTGTTTTGTGTCGTTTCCTGTATATTGGACATTGGATTCAAACTAAGAACTAATAACCGCCTACAGAGGCGGAGAAGAGAGGAAGGCTCTGGGGGCCTCCACTCATGGCTGGGTTGGGGAATGTCTCGGGACTCACTGCAGGGGGCGCTGCAGGCACCTGGGACCCAGGCCGGGACTGCAGTCTCCGGTGCGGTCAGAAAACTCAGAAGCGGAGCGATGGAGGAAGAGTGGGGCCAGCTCGCGGGGAGCGCAGCCGGGAGGCCGGCGGGGAGCCGGTGTCGGGAGCGCAGGCCGGGAGAACCAGCCCGGCAGGCAGCAGGCGGTCCACCCCGCGCAGCTGCCCGCGCCACCGATCCTTTGGTGGCCGGACTTTTTTCTCCCCAGAAACCTTTGGGGATTTCCCCAGTGTGGCGCTTGGGGGCCCCACACCCACACCTTCCAGGCGGGGAGGGCGGAGGCCACTGGGGAGGATAGAGGCTGGGGCTGGTGGTGCAGGGACGAAGGGGGCGGGATGGGGGCTGATGACCCCCGCTCCGGGGGAAGAAGCGGGAGAGGTGGCTGGGCCCGGCTTCCCCTGTCGGACGCCCACAGACTGCACGCCCTCCCGATAACTCCCCCGAGCAGGGGACACCCGCCACCTCGGGCCCAGCGCCGCCCCAGGGCGCTGGCAAGACTCCAGGACAGGACCGAAAAGGACAGAGGACAGGCGCGGGACTTGAGGCCTTGCTCCGCACCCTCCAGCCCCCGTCAGCTTCCTCTCCAGGCAGCCCCCCTGGGGGAAGGGGAGGGGCGGTGAGGCCCTTCCGGGGCCTCCGATGGCACCACGGGGACGCGAGCTAAGCGGGGCTTCTGGTCCCGCCGCGCTCTCTCCACCGGCCAGCCTGCGTAGAGCCGCGCCCGGGGACAGGCGCTGGACTCTGAGCCCACCAGCCGCAACTCCCACCCTCGCCGCCGCTGCTCCTTGACAGGTTTGAGCTGGGTTTGGGGACAGAAGGCGGCCCAGCTCGGCCGGTCTCCAAGGAGGTTGCACCTCGGGATGGGCCGATGGGAGGGGAGGACACACCAGTAGCCCTGAGCAGGGAGGTGCCCGAGAAACAGAACCAACCAGACCCGGTGCCCAGGGTTGTCCCCACCCTACCCCGGTCATCCTTCAACCCCGCATCCTTCCCTCCTTCTTCCGCTTGAACCTCTGTCCTCAACTCTCTTCTGTGCCCTTCCTCAAAGGACATCACTCACTCCCAGGACCGCACCTTCCAGAGCTCTCCCCCACCGTCACTGCCCCAGACTGCCAGATCCGCCTTCGACTCCTCAATCTGCTTTCTACTGGGCGTGGGGCGCTGTTCTAAGAGCTGGGAGAGGCTCTGGGCGAGACAGACTCGGTCCCTTCTCTGTTGGTGGCCTCCAATCAGTGCCGGGAACAACAGAAACTGGCGGGTATACTTCTGTGTCAGCTAGCAAAAAGGCCCTTGAAAACAAGTTAACCAGGCGAGGGATGGGAAGAGGTGTCTTAGGTGGAGAAGGCCTCTGCTAAGGGACAGGGGTAGCGGAGATTTTTCGTTGCTTATCCTTTTCTACCTGGTGAATATTGGCCTATGTACATCTCTTAACCTTCCAAATTTCTCTTCTTCTTTGAAGAGAAAGTATTTCAAAATAAGCAACAATAAATAAGGCTGTGGGGGTCATCTGTACATAAAATAGGATATAATTTATGGAAAAAAAAAAAAAAAAAAAAGGCCAGAAGACATCCCAAATGGGTACCTCAGAGAAGAGAAACCAGATTAGAAGAGTGAGTCAGTGGGACTCCAGCTTTATCACTGTTTTGGATTTTTCACTTTAAAAATTAAGTTTAGGGACGCCTGGGTGGCTCAGTCGGTTAAGTGCCAGACTTTGACTCAGGTCATGGTCTGTGTTCTTGAATTCGAGCCCTGCATCAGGCTCTGAGATAACAGAGCAGAGTTTGCTTCAGATTCTCTGTCTTCCTATTTTTCTGCCCTTCCCCTGCTCATGCCAGTGCTCGCTCTCTCTTTCTCAAAAATAAATAAACCTTAAAAAAATTTTTTTTTTAATTTCAAAATACAGTAAGCATATGTATCCAGTAGGGAAACCTGAAGAAGAAAAGAAAGGCAGTTATCCTGGAGAGGAATCCCGGAGGACTGTGGGCATCTTTAGGACCCACAGGTGCTTCTGAAGAAACGATGTGGGCAGAACCTTCCTAGTGAGTGGCAGCTTCAGCGGTTGAGAGTCAGGTGTTGGTAATGCCTCTGAAGTAGGGACAGAGGGGCTTGTCGATGGAGCAGGGGAGCCATAGCAGAACATAGGAGTCATGGGAATAGCAGGACTGCAGGCAGGGGACCAGTGTACATGTGCTCCTGAGGGCTGGTCACCATTGCTGAGATGTGTCCTGACTTCCAGCGTCTCCATCTCTAAGGGACCTGAGAGGGTGGTGGTTCTTTACAGCCTGAGAGGACCTAAGGAGAATCAGCCTGCAGGTGAAGCAAGGGCTTCTGGGGAGCAGAGTGTGAGCGCACTGATGCCCAAAGCAAATATGGTTTTGTCGCAGTGTGGGTCACTTGTAGCTGAGAGGTAAAAAATGTTTGAGAGGTAATGAGAGCAAACTGCGCAGATCCTTGAATGCCAAGGTGATGTGTTCAGATTTCGGAAAGGCTGGACAGCCATGGCCAGTTGTTAGTTAGGTTAGGGCAGAGGCAGTTTCAGAGCTAGGCTGCAGATTGATGCATCTGGAAGCCAGGGAAGGTGATTGCCTAAGGGCCAGCCTAGAAACTTGTTTGCCACCAGCATGAGAGTTCTACAGAGACATGAAAAAGACCTGAATGAGGTTCAGGGGATGGGAAAGCAAGGGTCAGTGTGACAGATGCTGTGGAGGTCAGCATCATAGGAACTGATGTGGCAGGAGATATGGGTCAGGCTTGGTTAATCATGTGGAGAAGCCCACTGAGACAACTAGTAAGAGGAAAAGAAATTTTCTGTAAGAGCAGAAATGAAGCAGAGCCAGGCTTCATGAGAACAAGGTTGGGATCTGAGAATCATTAGGATCAAAAGAGGCAACTCTTTGCATGTGTGTGTGGGGGTGGGGGGAGTCTACGTATGTCCTTCCTGTGACTCTGCCCTATGCTCCATGGTTCCAGGTTTCTGCTCCCTGTGACTTCATCTTGCAGTGATCCAGAATTGCCATGACCAATTCTGACCCCTCATCTCTGTGGCTTGGAAGCTCTCAGGCTCCACACTTTTGAACACAGGTTAGGGTCTTGACATTGGAATACTTGGCCAGTATCGAGCCACATGTGCATTGGGTCATGTGTCTACTCTTAGCTGAGATCACCCAGGGCTCCCCTTCCTGAGCTTTGGCAAAGCACATTAGGTCAGAAGTTGAATGACATGTCTCATAGAGATGCCAGAGAGAAGCAATCAAAGACAACAGCAGGGACAGTCCATTCTTACTAGAAAATGTTGCTGTATTTCACTGGAAGGAAAGCATGAGGAGGACCATTTGATGAAGTTCAACACCAGATCATAATTTAAAAAGAATCTATACCAGATATTATTGTCATGGGAAAATGTTAAAATTCCTTTAAAACTAGAAATATAGAAAGGATCGTCACAATTACCACTTCTATCAATGTTATATTGGTGATGCTAGCCAATGCAGTAAGAGAAGAAAAAATGTATTTAAAAAATGTATAAAAAAACAGTGAAATCAAACTTTCATTACACAGGTGATATTGTCTAATAGAAAACCAAAAATAATCTATAGACAAATTATTGTAGTAAGAGATTATATGAAAAAAAAATTTAATTACATTTCTATATACCAACAGCAGTTAGAAAACATAATCTTAAGGGGCACCTAGGTGGCTCAGTTGGTTAAGCACCGGACTCTTGATTTGGGCTCAGGTCATGATCCAAGGATTGTGCGATCCAGCCCCGTGTGGGGCTCTGCACTGATAGCATGGAGCCTGCTTGGGATTCTCTGTCTCCTTCTCTCTCTGCCCCTCCCCCAGTTGCATGCTCTCTCTCACTCTCTCAAATAAATAAACATTAAAAGAATGAGGTCCGTTTTCCCCAAATTGACTAAGGGTCAATGTAATTCTAAGTAGAATTCCAAAAGTGTCTTTTTTGAGGAACTTGACAAGTGGATTCTGAAATGTATCTGGAAATGCAAAAGCCTAAGAAGAGTCAAGTAGCCAAGACATAGGGAGAAGGTGAATGAAGGATCTGCTTTACCAGGTATCAACATTTATTATAAAGTTACTATAACTACAACAGTGTGGTGTGGGCAGAAGAATAATGGAACAGATAGCCCAGAAACAGCCTCAGAAGAGCATGAAACCTTTACATAGGACAAAGGTGATGTTGAAGACTATATTAGTTTCCTGTTGCTGCTGCAACCATTTGCCACACATTTAGTGGCTTAAAGCAACACAAATTCATTGTCAGTTCTGGAGGCCAGAATTCTAAATATGTCCACAAGGCTGTGTTCCTTTTGGAGGCTCTAGGGCAGAATGTGCTGTTATGCCTTTTCTAGCTTCTAGAGGCTACCACATTGCAATCCCATGGCTCATGCTCCTTTCCTCTTTCTTCAAAGTGCATCATCAATGTCTACTAAGTCTACTCCTCACTCTTATGAGAACCCTTCTGACTACATCAGGCTCACCGACACAATCCAAGATAACCTCCCCTTCTCAAGATCCTTAATCATAACTGCCTATTTCCTTCTGCCATATAAAATAACATTTGCAAGTTCCAAGGACTAGGAAGTGGACATCTCTGAGGAACCATTATTCAGCTTATCACAAAGACTGACAGAGAAGGGTCAGAACTGGTGCTGGGATAATTGGTTGTTCACATGGGAAAAATGAAATTGATATTTTTAACATAAAATCAATTCCAAACAGATCATGCACTTACATGTGAAAAGGAAAGTTCAGTATTTTTAGAATACAGAAGAATGTCTTTATCAACTTAGGTAGAGAAGGATTTACAGACATACCTCATCATAGGGTGTGCCTTGTTTTATTGCACTTTGCAGAAATTGAGGTTTTTTTGCAAATTGAAACGTTGTGGCACCCCTGCATCCAGCAAGTCTATTGGAACCATTTTCCCAACAGCATTTTCTTACTTTGTGTCTGTGTCACATTTTAGTGATTCTCACCATATTTCAATTTTTTCATTATTATGATGATCTGTGATCAATGATCTCTGATGTTATTATAATTGTTTGGGGGTGCCACAACTGTGTCCATCTAAGGCAGCAAGTTTAAATCATAGATGTGTATTTTCTGACTGCTCTACTATCTATTCCACCCCCTCCCTCTGCCCCAGGTTTCCCTATTCCTTGAGACACGGCAATATTGAAATTAGGCCATTAGGGGCAGCTGGGTGGCTCTGTCGGTTGAGCATCCAACTCTTGATTTTGGCTCAGGTCATGATCCCAGGGTTGTTCGATCAAGCCCTGCATCAGGCTCCACATGGGGCCTGCTTAAGATTCTCTCTCTCTCTCTCTCTCTCTCTCAAAAAAAAAAAAATGAGAAAAACAAAAATAAATTATCCCAATTAATAACTCTACTATGGCCTCTAAGTGTCCAAGTGAAAGGAAGAGTCACCATCTCTCACTTTAAATCCAAAGCTAGAAATGATTCAGCTTAGCAAGGAAGGCATGTTGAAAGCTGAGATAGGCTGAAAGCTAGGCCTCTTGCACCAAATAGTTAGCCAGGTTGTGAATAAAAAGGGAAAATTTGCGAAGGAAATTAAAAGTGCTACTTCAGTGAATACATAAATGATAAGAAAGCCAAACAGCCTTATTTCTGCCATGGAGAAAGTTTTAGTGGTCCAGGTAGAAGATCAAACCAGTCACAACATTCCCCTAAGCCAAAGCCTAATCCAGAGCAAGGCCCCAACTCACCTCAATTCTGTGAGGACTGAGAAAGGTGAAGAAGCTGCAGAAGGAAAGTTGGAAGCCAGCAGAGGTTGGTTCCTGATGTTTAGGGAAAGAGGCCATCTGCATAGCATAAAAGTGCAAAGTGAAGCAGCCAGCACTGATGCACGAGCTGGAGCAAGTTCTCCAGACGATCTAGGTAAGATAATAAAGACGGCTACACTCAACAACAGGTTTTCCTGTAGAGGAAACAGCCTTATATTGGAAGAAGATGCCTTCTAGGACTTTCAGAGCTAGGGAGAAGTCAATGCCTGGCTTCAAATCTTCAAAGAACAGGCTGACTCTTTTCATAGACATTAATGCAGCTGCTGACTTTGAGTTGAAGCCAATGCTCATTTGCCTTTTTGAAAACCCTAGGGCGCTTAAGAAGTATGTTAAATCTACTCTGTTTGTGCTCTGTAAATGAAAGAACAAAGCCTGGTGACAGCACATCTGTTAACAAGAGGCTTTCCTGAATGTTTTAAGCCCACTGTTGAGACCTATTGCTCAGAAAAAGGGATTCCTTAAAAAATATTACTGCTCAGTGACAATGCACCAGGTCACCCAAGGGCTCTGATGATGTATGCTGAGATTAATGTTTTCATGCCTGCTAACACAGCATCCATTCTGCAGCCCATGGACAAAGGAGTAATTTCAACTTTCAGGTCTTATTATTTAAGAAACGTATTTTGTAAGGCTGTAGCTGCCATCCATAGTGACTCCTCCAATAGATCTGGGCAGAGTAAATTGAAAACCTTCTGGAAAGGAGTCACCATTTCAGATGCCATTAAAAATATTCGTGATTCATGGGAAACTGTCGAAATATCAACATTCACGGGACTTGGAAGACGTGTATTCCAGCCCTCATGGTCAAGACTTCTGTGGAGGAAGTAACTGCAGAGGTGGTGGAAATAGCAAGAGAACTGGAATCAGAAGTGGAGCCTGAAGATGGGACTGAATGGTTGCAACCTCATGACGGAACTCCAACAAATATGGAGTCGCTCCTCATGGATGAGCAGAGCAGGTGGTTTCTTGAGATGGAATCTACTCCTGGGGAAGTTGCTGTGAGATTGTTGAAATGATGATAAAAGATTTAGAATATTCCATAAACTTAGTTGATAAAGCAGCAGCAAGTTCTGGGAGAACTGACTCCAATTTTGAAAAGAGTCAGACTGCGGGTAAAATGCTATCAAACAGGCATCACCTGCTACAGAGAAATTGTGAAAGGAAGAGTCAATAAATGCAACAAATTTTACTGTTGTCTTGTTTTAAGAAATTGCCACAGTCGCCCAGCCTTCAGCAACCAGCACCCTGGTCAGTCAGCAGCCATCAACATGGAGACAGGACCCTCTACCAGCAAAAAAATTATGATATGCTGAAAGCAAGTCTAAAGTATCAATTAAGGGGTATACATTTTTAAGATTTAATGCTATTGCACACTTAAGAGACTATGGTGCAGTATAAATATATATTTTACATGCATTGGGAACCCAAAAACTTCATTTGACCCACTTTATTGTGGTGGTCTAGAACTGAACTCTCAATATCTCCAAAGTATGCCTGTATTAAACAATATAAAATAGTTCTAATCAAAATAAATGCAACTACATCAAAATTAAGAACTTCTATTAGAAAACACTGTAAAGAAAGTGAAAAGTCCAGCCCCAAACTGGGAGTATGTGTGTGTGTATGTGTATATATATATATATATATATATATATATATATATATATATATGGCATAGAGCTTATTTAAGAAAAAAATTTTTAAATAAAACCAGAGATTTTTTTTTAGAAAGATGAAGAAATGACATTTTATATGCACAAAATTAGAAAAACATTTAAAATCAGATAATTTGAAGTGTTGGGGAAAACATGGGACAATGGGGGCAACTTTAACTGCAGGTGGAAGTATAAATTGGTAAAACCGTGTTGGAAAACATTCAAAGGCATTTGTAAAACCACTCTGGAAAATTCAGTATTTTGTAAAACCCAGTATGTGCACATCCCATGATCAGGAGAGTCCACTCCTAGGGATACATCGTAGAGAAACTCTTGCACAGGTGAACAAGGAGATATTTGCAAGATGGACCACAATAGCATTCTTTGAAAAAAAAAAATACTGAGAACAAGCCTTATTTCCATGGATGTGCGAAAGCACAAGTGTGAAAACTCCATGTAATAGAATATTATCCAGCTGTGGGAATGGACCTACACCTATCTGCAGCAATAAAGATGAATCCTAGAAGCAAACAATGAGTGAAAAAAAGAAAGCCTCAGAAGACAACAAACACACTGTAAGACACTATTTTTATTAACCTCCATGACAAGCAAAACTGAGCAACCTGTTGTTTAGAGATGGACTCATACTAGGTGACAGTTTTTTAAAGCATGAGAATGTAACAGTAGTTCTCTCTAAGGGAGCAGTTCACTTAAGAAGGAGCATGCTACCCCAAAGCAGGGCTCATGTTCTACTTTGGGATAGCTTTACAAGTATTCATTTTATTATCATAACGTACATATACATTATATATTCTTAAAGTCCTGGTTCATTAAAATTAAGTGCTTATGTTAAGCTAAAGACATCACTGATAGGAAAGCCAGCAACTGAGAGAATAGATTCACCATGCATTTATCTAACACAAGAACACCGATGGATCACCAAGAAGAGGACAAACAACTCAACTGGAAAATGGGTGAAGGACCAGAGGCACTTCATAAAGAGGGTATCCAGATGGCTAATAAGCACATGAAAAAGTGTTCAACCTCATCACTCATGGGGAAAATGCAAATTAAAACCTCAGTGAGTTACCACTACCTACCCGACTGGGCAGCTAACATTTAAAGACTGATAGTATTAAGTTCTGACAAGGATAGTATAGCACCCAGAAATAGTCTTTAATAGACTGGGGCAGGAAGGGATGCCTGGGAGGCTCAGTTGGTTAAGCATCCGACTCTTGACTTCAGCTCAGGTCGTGATCTCACGATTCGTGGGATCGAGCCCCACATAGGGCTCTGTGCTCACAGCATGGAGTCTGCTTGTGATTCTCTCTCTCCCTCTCTCTCTGCCCCTCCCACACTCGTTCTCTCTTCTCTCTCTCTCTCTCTCAAAATATTTTTTTTTTAAATAGAGGGAGCATAAATCAGTTTACCCAGTTCAGAAAACTGTTGGACATTATCTACTGAAGTTAAACCAATGCCCAGCCTTATGATCCGACAATTTCACTCCTAGATATTTGCCCAAGAGAACTGAATGCATTATGTCCATAAAAGACATGCATGAGAATATCCATTACAGCTTTATTCATAATAGCCCCAGACTGGAAACAACGTACACGTTCATTAACAAGGTAAATAAATTGCGGCACGTTCATACAATAAAAAAGAAATTACTGATACAACAACGTGGATGAATCTCTGACGTTATGTTGAGCAAAAGAAGTGAAACACATACATGCTGTGTAATTCCATACATATGAAGTTCAAGACCAAGTTAATTAATCTGTGAAGATGGAAGTCAGAATAACGGTTACCTCGTGGTGCCGACGGAAGTGCACAAGGGAACCTTCCGGGACAATGGAAATGTTCTCTAGATTTGATCTGAGTGGTAGTTACATGGTGTATACATAGGTAAGCAATTAAGATTTGTGTATTGTGTATAGATGATATCTTTTTTAAAAAAAAGTCCTCTAGTACTGCCTTCCAACCAGGTTTCTCCTCTCGGCATGCTCTGTGTAAGAATCCTGGAACCCTTGACATTTTGCCTGAGGAAAACTGCAGTCACAGTGAACAAGCACAGCAAAGAAACCCAGTATCATTGGGGGCACAAAATGGCTTGCAAAATAAATAAGAAACCAGAGGACACCATTGAGAGGAATGTATTTCACTGATGAAGTGGAGATAGGTAGAACAGGAGAGCTGACTGCCTCCTGAATTCACTTGTTTATTCGACAAAGACTTCTTCAACTTTTGCCACGTGCACACATCGTACAGTTCTCCGCTAAGAATCGGGCCACCTTATTCACCCCTCAGCAACAGAGCTGGCTTGACCTTCCTTCCCCTTCATGGTGACTCTGCTCCCTCTGTGCCTGCCTCCACTCCCTCGCCTTTTCACCCCCTTCTGTGTGCACCTTGTATATCTCATGAGTTTAGCTTACTTGAATTCAGCCTTGGCCGATGAATCTATGCATCTTCCCAGCTCAGGCTCTTCCTAATTAGTGTCTGTCTTAGCTATAGCTGTGTAGCAAAGTACACCAGAATTTAGTAGCTTCAAACCGTAGTCATTTTTGTCAGCTCTGGCGCTGGGGGTCAGGGATTTGAGCAGGACTCAGTGGGTGTGGCTTCTCCTGCACATGGTGTCATCTGGGTGGCTCAGCTGGGGCTTCCCCCTTCTTAACAAGGCTGACTCATTAGGAATTACTTGAACACATCAGCTCCTTGCCCACTGAGCTCTTACAAAACTTGCAGATAATGCCTGCAGATAATCCCTAACCCAAACATAAACAAATGTCAGATGTCCTCTGTGTTTCTAAACAACCATGCATAATGAAACACACAGAGGGGCGCCTGGGTGGCTCAGTAGGTTGGGTGCCTGACTTCGGCCCAGGTCAGGATCTTGCATTTTGTGAGTTCGAACCCCACATGGGGCTCTGTGCTGACAGCTCAGAGCCTGGAGCCTGCTTCAGATTCTGTGTCTCCCTCTCTCTCTGCCCCTCCCCTGCTTGCATTCTGTCTCTCTGTCTCCCCAAAATAAATAACGTTAAAAAAAATTTAAGGAAACACACAGAGATAGTGTCCATTCTATGATTAAGAGACTAAGGCTGGTCTAAAAATATTTTCTTTCCTTTTTGTTTTTTAAATTTTTTAATGTTTATTTTTGAGAGAGAGAGAGAGAGAGAACACATGCTAGAGGGGCAGAGAGAGAGGGAGACAAGGATCCTAAGGGGCTCAGTGGGTTAAGAGTCAATGTCGGCTCAGGTCATGATCTTGCAGTTCAAGTTTGAGCCCCGTGTCAGGCTCTCTCTCTACTGTCAGCACAGAGCCCCCTTAGGATCCTCAATCTCCCTCTCTGTCTGCCCCTGCCCCCTACACCTGTGCTCATTTCTCTCTCAAAAACAAACACTTTTAAAATTAAAAAAAAAAGGAGAAGAAGAAATTTTATCTTGGGTAAACCCCATACTGAATGATTAAGTCACTCCCTTCCCTTGAAGGGAGTATTCCCCACTTTACCCAGCTTCTTCCTCAATTTCTCTTCAGATAAGATCTTCATAAAATCAAGGCATCAGTACAAATGGAGGTGGAGCAAAACAGAAATAAATGTCAAAGCTGCACAGATAAAATACATCCATCAGCCTTCTGATCCAGCAGATTATTTCAGGAGACACCCACGGAGCTCAGACAGGAAGTTCCTGTGCCCTGCACGGCTGGCAGACTCAGGGAGCACCTGCTGTCACAGGACAGGCTTGGAGAACTGGGTCACAGCCCTGAGTTTAGCCCTTCCCTTCTAACTGTGAGCCTGGCCTTCTCTAGGCCAGAGTCCCCACACCATCGGCGTGACCGTGAATGAGACGGGCCACATACAGCCCGCAGCACTGAACATAGCACCTCATAGGTGTTCAGTAAACGTTGGCTTCTACCGGGACACCTGGAGCAGCCCCACCCTCCAGACAGCTGCCCGCGTCTGCCCACTTTACCAAACCAGGATAAAGTGGAACCAGGCCGTGGGCTGTCCGCACTCGGCACTGCCTTTTGCAAAGGAGTGGTTCATTTTCCTATAGCACGAGGCTGTACATGACTGTGGCTCCCCGCCTCCACTCGCAATACGTACATCACCATCAAGTCATTTTACCAGGTAGATTCGATTAAAACAACACTGCATTACTTTGATGGGCAGAAGAGATGTGTATGCCACATCATAAATGACTTGTTAACATCTAGGCAAGGCGCAAAAAAAACCTTTTTTTCTTTTTTTTTTTTTTTTAATGTAAGCTCTATGCCCACTGTGGAGCTTGAACTCACAACCCCGAGATCAAGAGTTTCATGCTCTACTCTAAGCCAACCAGCCGCCCCCTCACCTCCTTTTTTCTCTTAACTTCACATTGCCTCGAAAATTAGTTAAAAGATAGCTTGTGCACATTTCATGAACTCTTCCAGCACGGACCTGGAGCCCCAGAACTGAAACAACAGCTTCTTCTGGAAGTATCTAAAAATTGAAACCTGTGCCAGGCACACCCTAGAGGCTCAATAAACATTAGCAGTTTATCCTAAAAATTATCCTCCAAAACGCACCCGAGGTTTGGAAAGGAAGATGAATGAGGTAGTAGTTGGAAAAAGAACAGGTACTTTAAATAGATGGGCTTCCTTTACTCTGGCCTCTCATGTATGTGATTTTGCTATGTCACTTACTCCTAAAACCCTAAAAATAAATGTCGTATTTAATATTAGGCCACCGAAGCTATTTCGGGACAGACACGCTAGATTGTGCAGTCACTCACGCTTACCAGTTCAGAAACTGTTCAGTGATCCAAAGGTCAAAGGCAGGATGTGGTTGACAGGGGTCTGGCATGTATAGAGGGAACGTTCAGTACAGGTGGGCCGTTTTTATGAAGATAGGCTTTCATTTTCCCCTCGGAGAACAGCCACGGAAAACAGGAAAATCTTGGAGCAAGCACATGTGCTTAAGTAGCGTCCCACTTTGCATTATTTTATTTTCCGTGATATGCTGTATCGTGAGAGTACTGACGATGACAGTACTGAAGCCCTGAGCCTTTTTTGAAATTTCAGTTTAGCCACCAAAAACGATTTGATGTTTCCCGTGGCCAATCATGTGAGCAGTCATGCTCAAGTGCTTTAGAAATTGTTGCATGGTCTGAAGGTTCAACTCAGGATGTGGTTTCCACCCCGAAGCCAGGCTCAGCTGCCACTCACTTGACTTTCACAATTTAGGTTTTCTCTCTCCCAAAGCGTGTGCGTATGTGTATGCACCTTAAAAGTCAAAACTTACAATGAGAGACACCCAGCTGGATCAGTCGGTAGAGCAAGCGACTCTTGATCTCAAGGTCATGAGTTCAAGCACCACGTTGGGTGTAGAGATTGCTTAAAAATAAAATATTAAAAAAAAAAAAAGTTTTACAGTGAAATAGCTTACAATGAAAAATAATAGTTCTCTGGGCTCTCCTCCAATACATGCTGAGCTTGTTCCCCAGAAGCATCCGGCACCGGCCCTTCTGGCTATTTCTTCAGCTCATGTCACCTCTGTATTTCTAGACAATATGCTTATACTATTTCTTGATTTTTCCACGGATTGGCTGACCTAGAAGATTAGGATTTCTCTCTCCTATGTCCCCTATCTCCACATACTTATTCTCCCCAAATAGCTAGATCACAGGTTTGGGGGAAATCAGTGGTTAATATTCATTACTGAAACCATGTACACATATATTACTCCCAGACGAGTCATATATACATACCACAATTGCATTTTTTTCCTTGTGCAACTTTTTTCTGACCTCTAAATTAATAATTTACTTTCTTTTCTAAGTATCTCTGATTCATCCCACATTGCCAAATGTCATGTAAATCACTTCGCAAAACATTCAAACCAATGAGCTACCCTATCAGCCGAATTTTTTTTTTTTTTCTTTTTCTTAACTGTGTCTGTCCTTCCTGGAGTCCTGCTTCTAATTAGTCTCATCCCTGGAACCTTAAATGGTTTCTTCCTTGCTGTAAGAAATCAGAATTTATTTTAGAAATTGGTGGAGATAAAAATAAAAAGTTATTTTAAGCTAGTTCCATGGGGACCCTGTGCATTCAAACATGAATAAATCCTGCTTCCTGCTCTCAACAAGCTCAGTCTGGACCAGGAAAGCCATGAAACCGAAAGATGCAGGGATACTTACAGACAAGGGAAATACGATGAGAGGTTACCCCAGAGAGGACAACATGGGGTACTGAGGCCCCTGCCTTTGGAATCAGGCAGATCTGGGTTTAAATCTTGATTCTGCCTCCTCTGGGACCTCAGTTAACCACTTAACCTGCCAGAGCCTGGATTTATTTCTCTGTGAAATGGGTACCACTCTTCCTCCCAGGATGTTGCAGAGGTGATGTCAGAGAAAAGACACATGAAAGCACGTGGTACCAAACTGGACCCTTGAAATGGCCCTTCAACCTCAGCAGTCTCAGAAACACTCTCCAAATAGAATCCAAGGGTTACATACCTTATGATTTATGTCAATATTAATTGAATGCTTCCATCATCCTCCCAAAATCACCATAAAGTTTTCTTGCACTTTTACAGTTTTGTAAAAGAAAAGGAAAGAAAAGCCAAATGTTACTGGAAGGCAATGACTTCATTTCAGTTTACGCCCACTTCAGAGCTTGACTCGAGTTTTGTGTGTCAGAAATTCCTTGCAGTGGTTGTGAGAAAAATCCCCCCAGTAAAAATTCTGATGTTTCATATTCTAAGAGAAGTATACATTTTTTTAAGTTTTTAAATTTTTTTTAATAATTTTTTTTAAATGTTTGTTTTTGAGAGAGACAGAGCACAAGTGGGGAAGGGGCAGAGAGAGAGAGGGAGACAGAGAATCCAAAGCAGGCTCCAGGCTCTGAGCTGTCAGCACAGAGGCCAATGCCGGGCTCGACCCCACAAACCATAAGATCATGATCTGTGCTGAAGTTGGCCACTCAACTGACTAAGCCACCCGGGCGCCCCTAAAGATTTTTTATTTTTAAGCAATCTTTACACACACTAGGGGGCTCGAACCCATGACCCCAAGATCTGGAATTACATGCTCTACTGACTGAGCCAGAAAGAAGCCGCAAGAAGTCTATATGTTTTCAATCAACCGTCCATTAGTATTACTTGAAATTAAAGGGACGGTTTTAACAGTGTGATGAGGGGCGCCTGGATGGCTCAGTCGGTTAGGCATCCGACTTCGGCTCAGGTCATGATCTCACGGTCCGTGAGATCTCGAGCCCCGCGTCAGGCTCTGTGCTGACAGCTCGGAGCCTGGAGCCTGCTTCCGATTCTGTGTCTCCCTCTCTCTCTGACCCTCCCCCGTTCATGCTCTGTCTCAAAAAATAAATAAACATTAAAAAAAACAAAAACAGTGTGATGATCCTATGGCACCTCGCTCAGCTTGGCTCTCCATCAGAGGGTCAGGCTCCTGCTGTTCATGCTCCTGCTTTTCCTCCCAAAGTCTTTGTCGGTTGTCAGCAAATAGTTGTCACATTCTCATCATATCCTTGCATAGAGTTACTTTGAATTGCATCCTTGCTCCTGGTGTTTTTCAAACACGTTATATACCTTCAATTATTTGGAAATGGACTCTGTTTTCAGTAGCATTTGCTCTTTTCCAGGATAGTTTATTTTTTTAATTTTTAATGTTTATTTATTTTTGAGAGACAGAGACACAGAGTGTGAGTAGGGGAGGGGCAGAGAGAGGGAGAAACAAAATCCAAAGTAGGCTCCAGGTTCTGAGCTGTCAGCACAGAGCCCGACACAAGGCTCGAACCCATGAACCGTGAGATCGTGACTTGAGCCAAAGTCGGATGCTTAACTGACTGAGCCACCCAGGTGCCCCTTTCCAGGGTAGTTTAAAAGGATCAAGACATTCACAAAAAGAACAAGAATTATTTCCAAGGTTGCATTTATCTATTAATATTATGCTCATTGAAATATACATTGCATGTTAGCCCCTCAAGAATTCTTAGTTGCAGATACCATGTTAATATTTACCACTTGCCAATGGCAATAAGTGATGATTTGCTCCCACAAAAGTCAAGTTTCCACTGACCTATTAGGACAGTTTTAATTAAATTAAGTGTGGTTTGCTGGGACACTCTTGAATGTAACCAGATCATTTATGATCGATACTCAATACTTAGCACCCTTTGCAGACAACTACTAAGTAGCAATGCCAACAATACCAACTTTTTGTCTGTTCGTTTGATTTTCTGTACTTCTAATTTTAATTTTCAATACATATGAACAAATATATTTTCAGTAAAAAGAAATCAAAGCATTAAAGATTTTTTTAATGTTTATTTTTGAGGGAGAGAGAGAGAGAGAGAGCACAAAGAGCACAGGGGCAGAGAGAGAGGGAGACAGAGAATCCCAAACAGGTTCCATGGTGTCAGCACATAGCCTGACAGGAGGCTGAAACTCACGAATGGTGAGATCGTGACCTGAACCGAAATCAAGAGTCAGACGCTTACCTGACAGCCACCCAGGTGCCCCAAGTCAATAAAGTTTAGACGAAGTTCACCTTGACATCTCCCTCATCTCATCTTCCCCCCGAAATAATCACTGTTATCGCTTGGCTATGTGGCCATCGAGAACTTTTCTATCTATGCACTCACAACCATACATGCACATTATCTATACTTTAACTGATTATTGTATACTGTACATATTACTACGCAACTTAATTTCCCCCCCACCCCCCCCCGCCCCCCCCGGCCCCCCCCCCCCCCGCCAACAGTATGAGATTGAGTCCTTATCAGTATAAGGACAGTGCATGATATTTCAGAGATTCCCCTTCTAGGGAACATTCGGGTAGTTTTGATCTTTCACTATTCTGGTGTTGTAGAGAACATATTCATATTCACTCTTTGTGTACAATGCAAGTGTTTTCTCTGGTGGATTGCTAGAAATCAAATTTCCAGGTCAAAGACATCTGTAAAATTTCAACCGACCCCATTAAATTAACCTCTAAAAATTTTATACTCAGACCCACAGTGTATGAATGTGGATCTATGGCCCTACATCCTTACAGAATTGGTAATATCAATCTTTTAAGTTTTTGTGATGTGTGAGAAGTTACTGTAGGTCATTAATTATAAAAATATTGATTGGACACCTACTATGTGTCAGTTGCAGTCTGGACACTAGAATTTAGCAGTAATGAAAAAGACAAGGCCCCACCTTCATGAAGTTTGCATGCTAGTAGGGGAGAGAGATGAGAAACAGATGAATAATAAAAATATATCTGGCAATGAGAAAAGGTGGTGAGAAATAGTTGGATTCCAGGTATATTTGAAGATAGAGATGAGAGGGTAATGGATAAATTCAATGTAAAGCCAGTGGGAGGGTCAAAATTATTCCAAGTTGGGAGCATAGGAGCTCAATGGAAGCAAAGAGACACGAAAGTTGGATGGGTTAAGTACAGTTGGGGGTGAGGAGGGACCCAGAGTTCACTATAGACCTTAGGTATGAGATATCCAGTGGAAAGGGCGAATAGGTACCTGGATATAGACATTCAGGGAAAGGTTTGGATTGAAGGTCTCAATTTGGGAGTCATCAACACAGAGACAATACTCAAAGCTATGAATTTGTATAAGACCGCCAAAGAGTGAGGGAGAATTGAGGGCCATGAATGGAGATCACGGGCGCTCAAGAAGCTTCTATACCTGCACCCTGATTGGTGTTTGTCCTAACGTAAATTCAACTTGTTTGTGAGGTATTAACATTTTTATATTTTGCTAGAATCAACTCACTAATATTTTATTTAGCGTTTCACATCTGAACATGGAAGACTGGATTATAATTTTTCTTATAATGTCCTTGTCAGGTTTTGATATCATGGGCAAACAGTGGTTTGGTTAGGAAGTATTTCCTTTTTTCCCCCAATTCCCTTAAAGCATTTGTGTAGACTGTTATTTTTTTCTTAAAATGGTGAAAAGTCAGGGTGCCTGGGAGGCTCAGTTGGTTAAGCATCCGACTCTTGACTTCAGCTCAGGTCATGATCTCATGGTTCATGGGTTCGAGCCCCACATCAGGCTCCACACTATCAGTGTGGAGCCGCTTAGGATTTTCTCTTTCCTCTCTCTGCCTCTCTCTCTCTCTCAAAATAAATAAAGATTCAAAAAACTGGTGAAAAGGCACCAGTAAAGGTAAATGGGCCTAGTGTTTTCTTTATAGGAAGATTTATTATTTTTTAAGAGATTCATTGAGGTATAATTGATATATAAAAAACTACATTTATTTAAGGTATACAATTTGATAAACTTTGACATAGGTATAACCCATGAAACCATGACCACAGTCAAAATAATGAGTATTCTTATCACCCCCAGAAGTTTTTTCATGCTCCTTGGGAATCCCTCCCTCCTGCTCTTCCTTTCCTTTACAAATCCACATAACTGTTGATGTGTGTATTGTATTTACTTAAAGATTTTATTGAAATCTCTTGCCCATTTGTTATTGAGTTGTTTTCTTATTATTGAGTTTTGAGAGTTCTTTATATATTCTGGTACAAGTCTTATCTGATAGGAGATTTGCAGATATTTTCTCCTAGTCTGTGGCTTATGTGTTGGCTCTCTGAGCAGTGGCCTTCTAAGAACAGAAGTTCTTAATTTTGATAAAGTCCAAATTATCAATTTATCATTAGAACTCTGAAAATTGGAGCGCTTGGGTGACTCAGTCAGTTAAGCATCTGATTTCAGTTCAGGTCATGATCTCGCAGTTCGTGGGTTTGAGCCCCGCGTCAGGCTCTGTGATGACAGCTCAGAGCCTGGAGCCTGCTTCGGATTCAGTGTCTCCCTCTCTCTCTGCCCCTCCGCCCACTCATGCTCTGTCTCTCTCTCTCTCTCAAAAATAAATAATAAACATTAAAAAAAATTTTTAAGGAATTCTGAAAATTATTGCTTCATATATTTTGAGGTCATATTATTAGGTAAAAAATAATTTTTAATTTTTGTATCTTCCTTGTGAATTGACCATTTTATCGTTAGGAAATGACAATCTAACGCTTATGACTTGTAGTACTTTTTGCTTTAAAGTTTCACGGTTATTTCTTCTGGACTGGCAAATCCCTCGGGGCAAAAGTGATTGTGAGTGCTGGGTTCTTCCTCCTCACCTTTTCTGAGGCCAAATAATGTCTTACTAGTCTGTTAACCTCGTCAATTCTTCTGTAAAAAGATTTTTCTTTTGATTTTTTTCCAGTGTTTTAACTGTCTTCAGCAGAATGGTTGGTCTGAATTCTGTTGGCTGCTTGTCTTTTGAATTTCCACCTACCACATTGCTAAGCTATCTTTTTATTTCTAAAAATCATCTATGAACATTTGGATTTTCTATGTAGACAACATCTACATAGATCATCTGTAAATACTTTCAGGCTTTATGTATTCCTTTCAAACTTTTGCATCTATAACTATTTGTCTTATCACACTAGATAAGACCTTTAATATAATATTAAATAGAAGTACTAACATTGAAAATCCTTGCTTTGTTCCTGAATTTAAGGCAAATGCTTTTAGGATCTTACTTAAGATGAATTTCTGTAGGTTTTTATTGGATACTTTCAATTGTTTCAAGGAAGTTCCATTCCTACTTTGTTAAAAGATTTTTTTTCTTTCACTATCTTCACTTTTGGGTGTGGAGGAGATAAGTTAAATAGGTGATGGGGATTAAGGAGTGCACTTGTTGTGATGAGCACAGAGATCTATCTTTGCATTTGATTTATGAATATCAATCTTCAAATAAAATATTTCTTTTAGCTACTCTTTTGATTTACTTTGAATATATATCTTTGAATAGTACTTGAGTTTAATTTTTGTGCATCCACTTAGAAGAACCCATGGTTTTCTTCCTTTACTCTGCTAATGTGATGAGTTGTTTTTTTCTGATGTTCACTTACTGTTGCATTCCTGTGATAAATCCAACTTGGACATGTTGTATCTTTTCTATATTTTCTAAAATTGCCATACTCAATTTGCTAGCATATTTTAAAGGAATTTAGTGTCTATGGTTATGGGTGGGATAACCTTACAATTTCTTTTTTCCCTGTTGTCCTTATTTTGTTGTATACAGTTCACTGAGTTTTTAGGGTGTTTCTCTCTTTTTCAGTGCTCCAGAATAATTTGCATAAGATTCAGATTATTTACTTCCTGAAAATTTAGTGGTAACAGCTTTCAAAACCATTAACTTTGTTATATGTGTTACAGAATTTTTTTTAACGCTAATTCAATTTCTTAAGAAGTTATAAAACTCGGGCGTCTGGGTGGCTCAGTTAAGCTTCCGACTTCGGCTGAGGTCACGATCTCCCCGTTCATGAGTTCAAGCCCCACGTTGGGCTCTGTGCTGACAGCTCAGAGCCTGGAACCTGCTTTGGATCCTGTGTCGCCCTCTCTCTCTGCCCCTCCCCCTCTCACACTCTCTTACTCTTTCAAAAATAAACATTAAAAAAAATTTTTTTAAGTTTTAAAACTCTTGTTTCCATTTCTTTTGGTGTCAATTTTTGTTCACTTTATTTTTCTAGATACTTATTCATTTCATTTAAGTTACTGAGTTCATTAGCATATATTTAGTCGAGTCTTCAGTGAATGTCTTTTTTTTTTTTCCCCCAGTAAGAGTTTTCAATAGGAAGCTACCAAATTCCTTCGCCACAGTTTCTGGCCAATATCTGAGCAATGAATAGCTCCAGAAAGTGCTTCAAAAATATTTGCATAGGGGCACGTGGGTGGCTCAGTGGGTTAAGCAACCAACCGTTGATATCGGCACAGATCAGCTATCTCAGACTTATGGAATGGAGCCGCGTGTGGGGCTCTGCACTGACATTGCAGAGTTCGCTGGGGATTCTCTCTCTCCCTCTCCCCTGCTGGTGCTCTCTCTATCAAAGAGTAACAACAACATTTATATAACTCAGCTGTTGCAAAGGAAATATTGGTTTTATTTTAACAATTAAAAGAAATTTGAGGCACCTGGGTGGCTCAGTCAGTTGAGCAACCGACTTTGGCTCAGGTCATGAATTCAGGGTTGGTGAGTTTGAGCCCCACATTGAGCTCGTCGCTGACAACACAGAGCCTGCTACAGATCCTCCGTCTCCCTCGCTCTCTGTCCCTCCCCTGCTCACACTCTCTCTCAAAAATAAGTAAACATTAAAATAATTGACAGAAATGATTGCAGTTTAAACAGTCTTACCAGAAAATCAGTATTGCCAGTGAAAGTTGGAAACAACTTAGGAGTAGAAGCTGGAACTCCTATAATTTCTTCATTGCCCCTTTATTTACAGTCTATCCAAATGTGACTCACTAATGTTATTCATTTGTTTGTTTAGCTGAAGTATGATTAACATACAATATTATATTCATTGCAGGTGTGCAACATCATGATTCAACAATTCTGTATATTACTTATTACCACAGTAAGGGCAGTCTCCACATGTCAGCAGGCAACATCATTACAATATTACTCACTGTATTCCCTGTGCCATACTTTTCATCTCCATGACTTCTTTATTTTATAACTAGAAGTTTATACCTCTTAATTCCCTTCATCTAGTTTATTCATCCCCTACCCACCCACCTTCACTCTGGCAACCATCAGTTCGTTCTTTGTATTTAAGGGTCTGGTTTTGTTTTGTTTTTTAGATTCTACATCTAAGTGAGGTCAGATGGCATTTGACTTTCTCTGACTTATTTCACTTAGCATAATACCTTCTAGGTCCATCCATGTTGTCACAAATGACAAGATCACATTCTTTTTTTATGGCCGTGTAGTATTTCATTGTATGTATTTCCCACAATTCAATAGATTTATCCATTCATCTGTCAGTGGACACTTAGGCTGCTTCTATGTCTTGGCTATTGGAAATAATGCCGCGATAAATATAGGAGTACATGTATCTTTTTGAATTAGCGTTTTCAGTTCCTGGGGGTAAATACTCAGTAGTAGAATTGCTGGCTCCTATGGTGTTTCTTTTTTTAATTTTTTTTGAGGAACTTCACCTTGTTTTCTGGGGTGGCTGCACCAATTCACATTCCCACTGACAGTGCAAAGGGTTTTTTCCCCTCCACATCCTCACCAACACTTGTTATTTCTTGTCCTTTTGATTCTAGCTATTCTGACAGGTAATATCTCATTGTGATTTTGATTCGCATTTTGATTCTAGCTATTTTGTCAGGTAATAACTCATTGTGATTTTGATTTGCTTTTCCTTGGTGATCAGTGGTGTTGAGAATATTTTCATGTGTCTGTTGGCCAGCTGTACATCTTCTCTGGAAGAATGATGATTCAGGTCCTTTGCCCATTTTTAAATCAGATTCTTTGTTTCTTTGGTGTTGATTTGTATATTTTGGATATTAACCCCTTATTGGACATATCATTTGCAAGTATCTTTTCCCCTTCAGTAGGTTGCCTTTTCATTTTGTTAATGGTTTCCTTTGCAATGCAAAAGCTTTTTATTTTACTGTAGTCTCAATAGTTTATTTTTACTTTTTTCAATTGCCCAAGGAGACATGTCTAGAAAAATGTTGCTATAGCCACTGTCAGAGAAATTACAGCCTGTGTTGTCTTCTAGTTTTATGTTTTAGGGCTCAAGTTTATGTGTTTAATCCATTTTGAATTTATTTTTGTGTTTGGTGTAAAAAAGTGGTCCTGTTTCGTTCTTTTGCATGTAGCTGTCCAGTTTTCCCTTCATCATTCATTGAAGACACTGTCTTTTCCCTGTGGATATTTTTGCCTTCTTTGTCATACATTAAGTGGCCAAGTAAGCATGTGTTTCTTTCTGGGCTGTCTATTCTGTTCCATTGATCTAAGTGTCTGTGTGCCAGTACCATACTGTTTGGATTATTGCAGCTTTGTAATATATCTCGAAATCTGGGATTGTGATATCTCCAGCTGTGTTGTTTTTTCTCAAGATTGCTTTAGATATCTTGGGTCTTTTCTGGTTCCATACAAATTTTAATTTTTTTTCATTTTATTTATATGAGAGAGAGAGAGAGAATGCCAGCAGGGGAGGGGCAGAGAGAGAGGGAAAGAGAATCCCAAGTAGGGTCAGCACTGTCAGTGCAAAGCCCAATGTAGGGCTTGATCCCATGGCCCTGGGATCATGACCTGAGCTGAAATCAAGAGTCAGACTCAACCGACTGAGCCACCCAGGCACCCCCATACAAATTTTAGTATTTTTGTTCTAGTTAAGTGCAAAATGCTGTTGTTATTTTGATAGTAGTTGCATTGAATCTGTAGATTGCTTTGAGTAGTATGGACTTTTTACCAATATTAATCTTCTAATCCATGAGCATGAAATATATTTCCATTTGTTTGTGTCCTCTTTAATGTTTTTCATCAATATCTTTTAGCTTACAGAGTACAGGTCTTTTACCACCTTGGTTAAATTTATTCCTAGGCATTTGAATATTCTTGCTGTACATGTAAATGGAATTGCTTTCTTAATTTCTCTTTCTGCTACTTGAAATATATTCTGTGTATAGAAATGCAATCGAGGGGCGCCTGGGTGGCGCAGTCGGTTAAGCGTCCGGCTTCGGCCAGGTCACGATCTCGCGGTCCGTGAGTTCGAGCCCCGCGTCGGGCTCTGGGCTGATGGCTCAGAGCCTGGAGCCTGTTTCCGATTCTGTGTCTCCCTCTCTCTCTCTGCCCCTCCCCCGTTCATGCTCTGTCTCTGTCCCAAAAATGAATAAACGTTGAAAAAAAAAAATTAAAAAAAAAAAAAAGAAATGCAATCGATTTCTGGGGTGCCTGAGTGCTCAGTCAGTTGAGCATCTGACTTGATATTGGCTCCAGTCGTGATCTCATGGTTGTGAGATTGAGCCCCCCGTTGGGCTCCGTGCTGAGCGTGGAGCCTACTTGGGATTCTCTCTCTCCATTGCTCTCTGCCCTTACCCTGCTCTTTCTCAAATTAGATACAGAAACTTTTTTTTTTTAATGTCTATTTTTGAGAGAGAGAGTGTCAGCAGGGGAGGGGCAGAGCGGGGATGGGGGTGGGGAGCAGGGACAGGATCTGAAGTGGGCTCTGCACAGACAGCAGTGAGCCTGATTGGGGTGGGGGTGGGGGGTGGCTCGAACTCACTGTGAGATCACGACCTGAGCCAAAATCAAGAGTTAGATGCTTAACTGACTGAACCACTCAGGTGCCCCAATAGCTTTTTCCTTTTTTATTAAGTAATCTCTATGCCCAACTTGGGCTCAAACTCATGACCTTAAGACCAAGAATCACACACTCTACTGACTAAGCCAGCTGGGCACCCCTCTAGTGTTATTACATTAATAATAGCTATCAACATTTTTTCTGCAAGTTTTTTTTTTTAACGTTTGTTTATTTGAGAGAGAGAAAGGCGGGGGGAGGAGACAGCAAGCAAGCGATCAGGAGACAGGCAGAGAGAGAGGAAGACACAGAATCTGAAGCAGACTCCAGGCTCTGAGCTGTCAGCACAGAGCCTGATATGGGGCTCAAACCCACAAACCCATGAATTGTGAGATCATGACCTGAGCCGAAGTTGTACGCTTAACCAACTGAGCCACCCAGGCACCCCTCCCCAAGTTTTTCTGTTGAACGTTTTAATGTCTCCTGGACAAAATGGAAATGGATTGAAAGACCAGTTGTATTTTTAATTTTACAAGGAATTTATAATTTGGAAAATTTTTCTAAAGTGGTGGTAATTTACATTCCCACCAACTACATTAAGAAAGTTTTAATCTTGTGCCAGCATTAACATCTTTTGAATTCTGTCTGTTCTACTGAATACAAGTACTATCTTGTGATTTAAATTGGCACTTCCATGATGACTAATGATGTTGAGCACTTTTACATGTATTTATTTTTCATATTTTCATCCTTTATGAAGTACCTATTCAGGATTTTTGCCCATTTTAAATTTTTTTTTTTTTTCAACGTTTATTTATTTTTGGGACAGAGAGAGACAGAGCATGAACGGGGGAGGGGCAGAGAGAGAGGGAGACACAGAATCGGAAACAGGCTCCAGGCTCCGAGCCATCAGCCCAGAGCCTGACGCGGGGCTCGAACTCACGGACCGTGAGATCGTGACCTGGCTGAAGTCGGATGCTTAACCGACTGCGCCACCCAGGCGCCCCCCATTTTAAAACTGGATTGTTTGCTTTTTATTATTGAGTTGTGGTTCTTTACATATTCTGGACACAAGTCCTTTGTCAAGCATACGATTTGTGGATATTTTCTCCCAATCTGAGACCTGCCTTTTCATTTTCTTTTGAAGTTTATTTATTTTGAGAGAGAGAGAGTGAGAGAGAGAATCCCAAGCAGGCTTCACACTGTCAGCACCAAGCCTGATGTGGGGCTCTGACTCAGAAACTGCAAGATCATCACCTGAGCTGAAATCAGTCGATGCTTAACCCACTGAGCCACCCAGGCGCCCCTTGCCTTTTCATTTTCTTAATGGTGTCTTTTGGTAAAAGTTCTTGATTTGGATGAAGTCTAATCCATTTTTTCCTTTATTGGTTATCCTAAAAAATCTTTGCCAATCCCCAAATCATGAATATGTTCTTTCATGCTTTCTTGTAAAACCCTCATGGATTTAGCTTTTACACTTAAGTCTATATGATCCACATGGTATTAATTTTTGTGTTTGGCATGAGGTTGTAGGGGGTCAAGGTTTTTTGGTTTCGTTTTAATGGATATCCAGATGTTTCAGAACCATGTTAAAAATACTTTCTACATTAAAGAGTTTTGGTGCCTCTGCCAAAAATCAATTGACCATTACATGTAGGTGTTCATCTAGGCTCTTTTTGTACTGATTTTTTCTCCCTGCGGTAGGTAATATCACATGGTTTTGACTACTGTAGTTTTATAGTGAAACAAAGTTCGGTAGTGTATATCCTCCAGTTTTGTTATTCTTAAAAGATTATTTTGACAACTTTAGCTCCTTTGCATTTCCATGTGAATTTTAGGTCAGTTTCTAAATTCTAGTTTAAGAAAAATAAAAATAGAAGTGTTGAGCTTGAACATCTCTGCCTTGTTCTTGACCTCAGGAGTGAAGTATTATACAACGGCACTTTTTATATATGCTCTTTATCTGGTTAAGGTAATTCTCATCTATTTCCAGTTTGCTGAGGCTTTTAAATCTTCATTTTAATTCCAGTATACTAGTTTGCTGAGGTTTTAAGATCATAAGTGGTTATTGCATCGTCAAATACTTTTTCTCTGTGTAGAGGGAATCATATGATTTTAGTCCTTTGTTGATATAGTTCATTATGTTGATTACAAATGTAAAACCAACTTTGGACTCCTTTAACAACTCCTTGGTTGTGATGTATTATGCTTCTTATATACGAGTGGATTTTATTTTCTAATATTTTATTATTAAAGACTTTGCATCTATGGTCATGAAATGTTTTTTTTTTTTTTTTTTCTTTCCTTTTGCCTCTAATATTAGGGCATTATGGGTGAGCCTCATACCACGACTTGAAAAGTACCTCCTTCTATTCTTTCTCGAGAAGTCTATTTAAGATTGATATTTTCTTAAATGTTTTACAAGGTGCCACTAATCTTCTGGGATAGTACTTTTATTTGTAGGAGGTTTTTAAAATATAAATTGCTTTTTTAAGATACAGGGCAAATAAATTTGAGTCCGTCTTAAATTTTTTTCAAGGAATTTGTCCAATTATAAAACTTAATGACTTAATCATAATGTTAATATCCTTTTAAAGATCTGTAGCATCTATAACTGATAGTCCACTTTTCATTCCTGACATTGGTAATTTGTGACTTCTCTTTCTTCTTGATTGGTCCTAAGTGTCTACCAATTTTGTTAATTTTTCAAAGAACCAAATTTTGGCTTAGGTAAAATTTCTCTTTAGTTGTCTCTTATTCTTATTGCTTTCTGCTCTTAGTTTGCTTTCTTTCTTTCAGCTTACTTGGGCTTAAATTGCTCATTTTATCCCTTTAGTTTCTTCAGGTAGAAATTTAGATGTTAAGCCTTCTTCCTAAACATTTTAAGCTAATTTTCCAAGCACTATTTTACCTGCATCCCATAGATTTTATTTGTATTTTGTTATTCAATTCCAACTATTTTCTAATGTCCTTTGTGATTGACTCATAGGTTATTTAGAAGTATATATGACTTTTTAGTGTTATTTTCTAGATATTGTACTGTATTGACTGATAGAATTCCTTGCACAGGGTCCAGTCATCTGAAATATTGAGATTTGTTTTATGACCCATCATGTAGTCTGTCTTGGTGAAAGTTTCACATGCATCAGAAGAACTGCTGAGTAGCGTCCCATAAATTTCAGTTAAGGTAGTTGATCACTCAGATCACCTGCTCCTACCGATTTTAAAAAATACATCCTATCGATTCCTGAGGGGTGTTAAAATGTCAAACTATGGTTGTGACCTTGTCTACTTCTACCTTTTGGTTTTTGCTGTATTTTAAAAGTTCTGCTAGGTGCATAATTATTCCTTACTGATACATTTTCCCTCTCCCCTAATCATTATGAAATGTTTTTAGTCCTAATACTCATCTTTTGTCTTAAAACAGTCACTCCAACTTAGTGCTTGCATGGTCTATCTTTTCCCATCCTTTTTCCTTCAAAAACTATTTGTATTTAGCATCTCTTTTTCAAAGAATTTTTTTAATGTTTATTTTTTTTTTTAATTTTTTTTTTTCAACGTTTATTTATTTTGGGGACAGAGAGAGACAGAGCATGAACGGGGGAGGGGCAGAGAGAGAGGGAGACACAGAATCGGAAACAGGCTCCAGGCTCTGAGCCATCAGCCCAGAGCCCGACGCGGGGCTCGAACTCACGGACCGCGAGATCGTGACCTGGCTGAAGTCGGACGCTTAACCGACTGCGCCACCCAGGCACCCCATAATGTTTATTTTTAAGAGACAGACAAGGGAAGGAGGGGCTAAGAGAAGACAGAGGATCTTAAGCAGGCTCTGCACTGTCCGTGCAGAGCCCAATTGCAGGGCTTGAATTCAAGAACTGTGAGATCATGACCTGAGCCGAAAGCAGATGCTTGACTGACGGAGCTCCCCAGACACCCCTAGCACATCTCCTTTTGAGTCTGACAATCTCTGCCTTGTCATTGGGATTATTTGGTTACTTACATTCATTAGAATTATTGGTACTGTTAGATTTAGTGGATATTCTTGACTTCTTCCTGTCTTATAAAAGGATTTCTTTGCTTTTACTTAAATCTATTTGCTCTTGGTATTTGTTTTCTATTGTTCTCATAGGTTTTGGTTTTTGTTACTCTTCCCCGTCTTCCTTTGGTATACTCAAATACTTTTCAGTGTTCCATTTTCATTCTTGTAAGCAGCTCTGGCTATATGCTTTCACATTGTTTTTTACTAGAGGCTGTAGGGGTTAGAACATGCATCTTTATTACAATCTACTATTAAACTACTTTAAAGATTTATGAACCTTCCAACAGCATAGTTCCATCTACCCGCACCCTCTGTAATACAACTGTGGCTAGCAAACAGTTCATTTCAGACCATTGAAAACTAGGTAATACACAGATACTGTTTTCTATTTTTGCTCACACCAGTACAGGGCCTTTGGGGTATTCAAATGGCACAGAAGCTAAGGGAAGAGACGTTTGACCAGGACACTTGATATTCTTCTTTGTTCAAAGATTTTTCTAGGGGAGCCTGGCTGGCTCAGTTGGAAGACATGGGACCCTTGTTCTCAGGGTTTTGAGTTCAAGCCCCATGTTGGGTGTGAAGACCACTAAAAAAAAAAAAAATAACTTCATCTAGAAAAATTTTAATCTGTGCATCCAATATCAGATTAATGGACACTGAATTATGCAAACTCTTCCAGTTCTTCCTTCTAATGTAACAAAATACCAGTGGTACGTTTGAAACATTTTAATCACACTGGTTTGTTCCATTTTCTCCCTGCTTTAGTCACTAACAAGGTATTAACTACTTTAGAAATAATTTTAGAGACTTGCAGTTAAAGGGACCCAAACCCAAGGACCTCAGCAATAGGAAAGCTATTATCCCAGGTGTGGACAGAGTCACAGTCTACTCTGTTTAGAACATTTTCATTTCCTGACCGTGGAAACAGAATTGTTTGGCGAAAGCTACCATTTACCAAGACCTAGGTTTGAAACGGTGCTAATGCTTCATATGCATGGTTCCGTTTAGTCTTCACGGTCCTGAGGTCAGGGAGAGCCCCGTTTGTGGCTGAGTAAGCAAGATACAAGTTGTTTGGGAAACTGCTCATACATCAGCACTTATTTTCCAAATGTATGTGTGTGATTTAGGTCTTTCTATATGCATAGCCTGCCCGCTTCCACATGGTTATACATGTTGTGTATGTGTGCAAAAGGGGAGAGTGGATGCGAGCTCACGGGAGAGGCCCCTTCGAATCTAGTTTTGAAAGCAGTGAGGAGAGGTTGACGAATCCACTTGTGCAGGAAACTTAGAATCTGACATCTAAGAAAACTGAAAAACTAAAAGCAGCTGTAAAACAAATCAACAAAGTCTTGGGTCATATTCAGAGGGGCAAAAAGACTAAGGCAACTTAACAAATGCATCACGGGCCTAACTACATACAAGCAGAAAATCACCATCCCTAAACGAATCCAAGTTAAGAGTTGACATTCGGATGAGTATGAGGAAGGGAGAAGTTATGTAACATTTAACAAAAACTGGTTAAATTTTTATGCGTATGTTGAAAGGGAAATTCACGTAACACATCGTATCTCCCCTTAGTCAGCTATATCAAGTTCATGAGCTTTCTTCCTCCAAAACAGTTCAATAGATTTATGTTAAAGACAACATGTGTATTGAAAGTAGCAATTTTATTTGAGTTAAAATTATTTACAAAAACCCAAAGACATACTTCATGAAACTGGTACAAACTATTTTTTTCCTGCCGTTGGCTTTTGCTCCAAAGATCACAGCTGAGAAATACTGTATAAAATAAAAATAGGATTGGATTCAGAAAAGTACTCTACTGTTCTAATTTCCAATTGGTAGTATTTACAGAAATATTTACAATGGAAAAAAGGTTACTTTAAAACTTTAATTTGCAAGTCAGCCTCAAGTACCCTAAAATGCAGAGTTCTCTGAGGGTTAAAAACACACAAATGCACTGCAGTTGGTGAGGTGATTTCTCCCCCACCACCCCCACCACAATCTGCATCTCTATCAGTGCTTGACAATTAGTTATTATTTAAAAAACAAAAAAAAACTGTTAAACACGGAGGTAAATCAATTCTCAAATGATTACCAGTGTAACAGAAAAATGTAGTTCGCCCTGTTCTCATCCAAACATTTTAGAAGATTCTTTACCATCTGCCACAAGTCAGGTTTTTTAACCAAAAATCTGTTCAATTCCTAAAGCCAATGATTAATATCAATGCATTTTAAAATTATTAAACAAAATATATCTAACTAATTCAATTTTATGGATATCATTTACTGATATACTTTTAAAATAGGTCACTACGCTAGCATTTATACTCAGGGCAAATAAAACCTCGGTCCTTCCCAAGTTACACTGGCATAACTAGAACTATGCTGTTAAGAGGTGATGGGTGGGGGTTGGGTGGGTAGGAGGAAGAAAACAATTTGCCTGGAATCAGTTACTTCCTTATAGATTTCCCAACAATCTGCATTATCAAAAATAGGAAGACAATAGAAGGCAGCCACTGCATTAAAAAACATTACAGCTGGCACTGATACAAGAGCCCCGATTTGTCACTTTATACAAGGAAATAACAAAGTCTAAATGGATAACAATTAGACTTTTAGCTATTTTCCTCAATACACACCAAACTAATATATTTTTATGGCTTCAAGTTTTACAAATCCAATGAAGAAACATGATATAACTACCTGAAAGGTATTTAAAAGTATTAATGAAAGAAATCTCTGGAAAGCCTGTATTCAGGCCCAATCAACAAAAAAAGTTTAACCAGTGGTCTGAACAATAATTAACATAAGAAAGAGTTGCAATGTTGTGAAATTAAATATATAAAATGTGTTTTGTGTGTTCCATGACTGTTTTCCAAACACACTGTTCTATGAACTAAGAATTTGAATGAAAAAAAGGATCTTCTCTGAACCAGCAATTTAAGGCTTTGCGTTTATGCATTTGATCCTGTCACTCTGTAGAAGAATATACACATTATCTGGAAACATGAATTCCACATTGGTGTTTTAGCTTCCTTATATTTATTGTACTGAACATTAGAAAATATATCTAGAGAGCCCTCCCTCAAAACAGTGTTTCAAGAGCCTCCTCTAGCATTAAGCGTAAACTACCCTGGGTTTGTTTGTCTATTTTGCTTCATCCTTTAACAGGGCACATCATCTTACATAATATTCCCTCAAACTGTTGTTTGTTTTCTTGTGTCTATAGCTATGACTCATTATGGTATGATAATATGGTCATGGTCTCAAAAGTGAAAAACAGCTCAACAACCCAAACCAAATCAAAAATAAAAAAATATACTATTAATCCCTTGTGTCTTTGGATTCCATCTAATTTTAAATATAGACAGTAGTTCAGGGAACAACAACAAAAAAAAATTCACAAAATTATTAAAAGCTTTATTTACGATTGGAATCATTCAACAAAAAAGCAAAAGCAAATGAGCCTGAAAAAGGAACTAAGCTGTTGTCTAGAATGTCCTCAAAACATTCGATACCTCAGTAGCTAAGCTGCCTTTGCACCTGGCTGGCATGACAACAGTGGCTCAACATACACAGCAGTTGCACTAACAGCAGCACAAATTTTCCCCTTAAAACTTGCCCAGAATGAAGCAAGAGAAGAGGGGAGAGTATAAACTCTGCCAAAGTTAAGTGTATTTAAATACTGCATGGAATTGTTAACAGCCTGAACCTTTTCCCTCATTTTTGATAGTTGCAGATTGATGTAGTAACTGTCATTTAGCAAATGCAGAATGCATGACGAAGAAATCAGGTGGCCTTAAAAATCCAAACATGAATGATACTGATGAATGTTCTTGGTATATCTTCAAGGACTTCTTTCATGACTTTTCTTTGTCTAAGAATAGCTCCAGCATTACCGAGCACCTGAAGCAAAGGTAAAGCAGCTAGCAATGTTCCAAGTATTCAATCACTCTAGAGATAGATTTCTGGCCTGTGGTTCCAACAGCACACTGAAGGGAAGGTGGGGAGGGGCAGAAAGGAAGTAACAGTTAATATTTAACCAATTTTATCAAGCATCAAATCAAAGCTTAGAATCTTTGGCTTTACTAAACTGAACACTATGAATCAGAACATATGAAGATTAAATTGTGGCTTTGATAACATAATGCCAATATATTTGGCCATAATAATGAACAATTATCTTAAAAAGAACATATTAAAAGAGAATCCCTTTCCGCTTCTAGTCACTATGGCCATACAGCATTTTAATTCCTACCGTTTAATGACAGTATCATATTTAAGACCACACAAGCTGCAACAGAAGCTACTTACAGTAAGATTCATGAAGCTCAGGAATTTTTTGAGCATCTCTGTCATTATTGAAAAGTCCCCTTCTGGCAGATATTCCCGCACCGTGGTCACATTGATCTGAGGAAACAGATCAAAGAAACATGGGTCAGGCAGCAGAAAACAGGAGTCTGCCCCCGGCACTGGGTTGTTGGTTTTGGCACACACCCTGTTCGAAACTTCCACAAGGTCCTTGAACTCCTTGGTTAATGTGCAATTTCCTTTTCTACCCTCCTAAATCTGCCGGTGTATGTGTCCATTCCCTACTCCATCCCATCCTCAGAAAGGTAAAACTGGGAAAGGCTACAATGAAACACTTGTGTCCTTAGTTACTTTTGTAAACGTACAGAGAAAAATGCCTGAGATAACAAAATGCACTGTTGAGGGCGGGGGGCAGGCATGTCAAGAAGACAAGAGAGAAGTTGAAAATGTCCTCAGAAGTGCTTATGAAATAAAAAAAAAAAAATTCCTCATGTTCCTATGTAGGCTAGGAATTAACTAGATCTTTCCAAAGATATTCTAGTTTCATGAGAGAGAGAATGTCAGCAATGCCAAGAAAGGACATTAAGGTGTTTCCCTTCACTGTTAGCAAGAAGCAGCCAAACTATATATATATATATATAACCAATCTGTTACAAGGAAAATATATAACTTGCTTAAAAAACCTGTTCTATTTCAATATATTTTTGAACCGTTTTAAAGGTTCATAATAAAAGGAAAGGCTCTTTTAAGAAGGTTCACCTACAATAAAAAGCACAAAAGAAAATATGTTGTCCTGAGTTTGGGGCCAGAAGGTGGGGGCTGAATTTTGGATTTTTGTGATGGGGGCAGGAAATGAGATTACATGCTATGCTTTTAAGACATTTGCCAGCAGTCCCCTCTCTCCCTTTGTAAAAAAAAATCCTGTCAGGGTACTTTTGAAATTATAAAGAAACAAAATAATGTATGGATACAGTTTCAGAAAAGATCTAATAAATGTTACTAAAATAACGACGCTAAGTTATGTGCTATCAATCGCCCATAATCTAAGTGAACCACCTCCCCACTGAAAGCCACCGTAAGCCCTCAGCTGTGCATATTTACTCCGGAGTTAATCTTGCACCTAAAACAGATTTTTACAAAATGCTTAAAAAATATACTGAAATGATGAATGTTATAAGGGCAATCATGATGGAAACTATAGAGCTAAATGAAAGCTAATTTAAGAATGTCTTTAAGCAATTTCTAGGAGAGCAGCGTGCTAGCATAGTGGTGGCAAAAGCAGTAGCTATGGTGCTATGAAGACTGCTCAGTAGAAAAGCGATTTCTATGACACAGAATAAATGATTAGATCCAAGGTTTTGAGTGAAAGCCTCAATAATCAAATCCCTTTCCATCAAAACAGAATGCAACATATAGTGGCTGGGGCGTGGGAAGGATAGTCACAGCATTTACTTTTAAACAGCAGCAAGTACAAAAAGAAAAAAATGAGAGGGGCTCTGTCAGAAGAACATGCGACTCAATCTCGGGGTCGTGAGTTTAAGCCTCATGTTGGGTTGTAGAGATTACTTAAATAAAAAGAAAAAAAATGAGAAATGGCATGGCCTATTTGGGAAACTTAGAAAAGTACCCAAGGGGAAGAACAGATTTGGAAAATGGAGAAGGCAGTTTTAACAAGTTTTACATGAAGCCATAAACAAAGTTATGATTCCCTAAATGACTGGGAGACAAGAAAGGTGGTCTTAAGAAAGCTAGCTATGGTGCAGTGTCCAAGATTTCAGGAATGGAGTCAAGAGAGCAGGAAAGACAAAAACGAGTGAGGAGACTATTACAATGCACTAGATACATGGTATGCAATGGAAAATGACCTAAGCTCCTGGGCTTCCGAAGCATGCAGCCCTTTCCTACAGGCAGCTTTTACTATAATATAACCACCTGCTTTCTTGTGTCTCTTTTACTTACACATTCAGCAAACCAATTTCCATTATGTTTTATGTATCAGCTAGCTTTCTGGGGTTAATCATAATAATGCCCCAAGGAAATAAAGACATCCAGGGTTCTATGAATTCACAACACTGCCTACAATTTAAGGACCTTATGACCTCTTTAGAGATAAGAGATACAGACAAACAGAAATTTATACATGAGAAAAATGGCCAAAGGTAAATCATATGTGGTAATACCACAAATTAATTTCTAGACCTGTTATTTAAGAAAGAATATAAATGAAACTAGGGTGTGTGCAAAACAGAATACCTAAAAATTGTTAAATTTAAATAGTATGCCCACTGTTTTTGACAACTGCCTCTTCCTCTTTCCCCTCTGCTTGATAAGCATTTCTCATCTGCCCTTAAAATCTCTGAATTCAAGGGGGCGCCTGGGTGGCTTAGTAGGTTAAGCGTCTGACTTCAGCTCAGGTCATGATCTCAGGGTTGGTGGGTTCCAGTCCCATACTGGGCTCTGTGCTGACATCTTAGAGCCTAGAGCCTGCTTTGGATTCTGTCTGCCTCTCTCTGCCTCTGCTCGTGCTTGCTTGCCCCCTCTCTCTCTCTCTCTCAAAAATTAAACATAAAAAAAAACCAAAACTTTTTTAAATCTCTGAATTTAAGGAAACAAAGAAAAGGGCTGAGCTGAAAAAATCTTGCAGGGCCTCTAGAGCCATGATGAGAACTTTGGTCTTGATCTTGAAAGCCATGTGCCAGGAAGGGCCACAACGGAGCACGCTAGTCTGCATTTAGATCAGAGTTTGACTAGAATATAAATATGGAAGAGATGGACAAGAAAGGAACAGAAAAAACATTTAACACAAAAGAGAAGCAAACTTGGGGCACCTGGGTGGCTCAGTCAGTCAAGCGTCCACCTCTTGATTTTGGCTCAGGTCATAATCTCAGGGTTTGTGAGATCCACATGGAGCCTAATTTGGGATTCTGTCTCCTCTCTCTCTGCCCCTTCCCCTGCTTGCACATGCTCTCTCAAACATTAAAAAAAGAGAGCGAGAAGCTAACCCAAAATTTCACTATAGAATAGACTTCCATTCTTGCCTCCTGAATGCCCTTGGCTCCTAAGGAAAAGAACTTCCCTTTCATTTTAAAATTTGGCTCTTCACTAGACCTTCCCCTTAAAAAGTCCTCCCAATGACTGTCCCATTAGCCAGAACTGTCTGCCCTCATGCTGACTCAGCCCTACCATCTGGACACTAATACTTCTAGTTAAACCATCATAATCTAAATCTTACATAGTAATCCCATTTTCCCTGCCAGTAAGTAAGTTGTTTAAACAAAAGCCATGTGAGCCAAAGTTGGCCAAGATAAGAGGACGTCTACCTGGTGCAGTGGGTGTGGAGGGATGGGGGGCGGAACTCTGCTCTTAAAAAGAAATATACAGGAGGAAGGCTACCTTCTTCTATTGGACCTTATTTAACTAGAGGAGACTGGTAGCTAGAGCCAGTATGGGGCCAGGAGGAGACCAAGCACAAGACAAAACAACATGCAGAGGGCAGTAGGGTTTAAAGACACATTATCTGAGTCCTTAATATCACTGAGACTAGATTTTTTCCTTCCCCCCACTCCCCCACCCCCCTGAGACTAAAGCCAGCTCAGCACAGGTTTTATATTATGCTTTTACTTTTTTTTTTTTTTACTTTTTTTTAATGTTTTTTATTTATTTTTGAGACAGAGAGAGACAGAGCATGAATGGGGGAGGGGCAGAGAGAGAGGGAGACACAGAATTGGAAGCAGGCTCCAGGCTCTGAGCCATCAGCCCAGAGCCCAACGCGGGGCTCGAACTCACGGACTGCGAGATCGTGACCTGAGCCGAAGTCGGACGCTTAACCGACTGAGCCACCCAGGCGCCCCTACTATGCTTTTACTTCAACCAAAGCCATTTCAATAAATTCATCCATCCATCAAAAACTTTCTCATTGGGGCGCCTGGGTGGCTTAGTCAATTGAGCATCCGACTTCGGCTCAGGTCATGATCTCATGGCTCGTGAGTTCGAGCCCCGCATTGGGCTCTGTGCTGACAGCTCAGAGCCTGGAGCTTGCTCCATATTCTGGGTCTCCCTCTCTCTCTCTCTCTCTGCCCTCTCCCGCTCATGCTGTCTCTGTCTCTCAAAAACTAACATTAAAAAAACAAACAAAAAAAAACCTTTCTCATTAAATCCGATGTACTCTTATTTTGGAGTAAGAAATAATTAATACCTTTAAAAGTTCACCAAATAAGGGTGCCTGGGTGGCTCAGTTGGTTAAGTGCCCAATTCTTGACTTGGGCTCAGGTCATGATCTCATGGTTCATGAGTTTTGAGTCCTACATCCTCTCTCTCCTTCTCCCACTCTCTTTCAAAATAAATATGCTTTTTTAAAAAAGTCATCAAATATTTGAAAGCTTTAACATGAAGATGAAAATAAAGTAATACATAAGTAAATTAGGTAATGGTACGAAGTTGTCACAATGGAATCTTTTCAAGACACATAATACTGAACCATTACTTACTGGACTCTCCTGGCAGAGACACCCGAGAAGCAGCGCTGTGTACGAGGCCACAATGCAATCTTCCATGTGTTTGCCAGCATGCTGAAGGGCTAAGAATGTTTAAACAAAAAACTGTAACAGTATATCAAAACAAACAAGAAACCACCCCACAAAACCACCAATTCTGTTATCTTTTCTTCAGAACTGCTTAAACATCGATAAATGCCACTAGAAAAATGGGATATCCACACAAATTAACAAAAAAATAACTCAAATAGAAGAGGGACCTTAATATAAGCATGAAAACCATAAAACTCTTAGACAAAAATACAGGACTAAATCTTTATGACCTTGGGTTAGGAAATGGCTTCTTAGCCACCACACCAAATCCACAAGTGACAAAATTAGATAAACCAAACTTCGTCAAACTCAAAACTTTTGCATTTCAAAAGACACCATCAAGAAAGTGAAAAGACAACATAGATAGGTAAATGAGCAATAAGCAGGTGAAAACATGCTCAACACCATTTATTTAACAGGGAACTGCAAATCAAGTAACATATACCTTCACACCCACTAGGATGGCTAAAATGAAAAAGACAACTATTCGTAAGGATTTGGAGAAACTAGAACCCTTGTTATGTGGCTGGCAGGGATGTAAAATGAGGCAGTCACTTTGGAAAACAGTTTGATAGTTCCCTAAAATGCTAAACAATGAGTTAACAAATAATCCGGCACCTTCCACTCTTAGGTATATACCCAAGAGAACTGAAAATATATGTTCACACAAAAACTTGTATGTGAATGTTATGTCATGGCAGCATTATTCATAAGAGCCACAGGTGGACCCAACCTGAATGTCCATCAACTGAAGACTAAAGTGTGGTACATACCAACAACGGAATACTATTTGGCCATAAAAAGGAACTTATGTACTGGTAACATGTTATAACATGAAAAACATTGAAAACATTGGGCTAAGTGAAAGAAGCCAGTCACAAAGGGCTACTGTTATTATTCCATTTACAGGAAATGTCTAGAATAGGCAAATCCAGAGACAGAATTAGTGGTTGCCACTGGCCGGGGAGGGGAGAACAGAGAGTGGTGGCTGCTAAATGGGCATAGGGTTTCTTTTGGGGATGATGACATGTTCTGAAATTAGGCTGTGGTAATGGTTGCACCTTGTGAATACAGTGAAAACTACTCCAAAGTTTCCTTTAAAAGGCTGAATTTTATCTTGTTGTGGGCTGAACTATTACCCCACCCCCTGAATATGCTGAGCTCCTAACCCCCAGTGCCTCAGGGTAGGAGGTGGATAGGGTGTTTAATTAAACAGGAAGTTAGTTTAAATGAGGTCACTGGGGTGGGTCCTCATCTGTCTGTTATCCTCATAAAAGGAAATGAGAACAAAGATACATCGAGTGAAGACCATGTAAAAAGACAGGGAGAAGATGGCCATCTACAATCCAAGGAGAGATCAGCTCTGAGACCAACCCTGACACCTTGATCTTGGACCTACAGCCCCCAGAAGTGGGACAGAATCAACTTCTGTTGTTTAAGCTGCTCGTCTACAGTTACAGCAGGTCCTCACAAGCTAACACTTATGCCAATAAAGCTATTATTTAAAAAGAATGCTACACAACCAAAAAGATTATCCCAAAGGAAACATGAACACTGAGAAAACGGAACAGCTGGGGCGCCTGGGTGGCTCAGTTGGTTAAGCGACCAACTTCGGCTCAGGTTATGATCTCGCAATTCAGGAGTTCAAGCCCCGTGGTGGGCACTGTGCTGATGGCTCAGAGCCTGGAGCCTGCTTCAGATTCTGTGTCTCCCTCTCTCTGCCCCTCCCCTGCTCATGCTCTGTCTCTCTCTCTCTCTCAAAAATAAACACTATATTTTAAAAAATTTAGAGAATGGGACAGCAATTTTTTACAATATTAGAACTAATGGCATTAGTGGAACCGTGGACATAAGAGAAAGACTAGGCTCAGAAAAAGACATTTGCTGGGGCTTGCCTCCTAGCTTGGTAAAGCTAACCATATTATTTAATTTCATAACCAGAGTGACATGAAGTTACAAATGGCTATTTTGCAGTACGCGCATAAAAAGTAAACCCAGTATCAGCTGCTGACAACAGTGGATAATAAATGTAATGACTCCATCAGTTTATTCCTTACAGTGCTTGCAAGCTAATACCATTTGAGAACTGTTACTGTAATTTTGATAACAGATCTCACTTTATAAAGTGAGACCCATAAAAAAATCTCAAAACTGTAAAAACCTTTAGGAGTCCCAATGTTCAACCACTCTCTTTTCACTGAGTAAAGCCCAGCCTGGGAAAGGCAGACCTTTCGTACACTGCACACGTGCCTTCCTCACCACTAGGAAACCAGCAAAGAAGAATTCCTGTGAGCACTGAAATATGAAAGCTTGTCTGCACTGAACTAGAGAGGCCAAACAATCATAGCAAGATTATGACAACACACGAATTAAAAAGGTGTTAAGAGGGAAACATTTTCAATTTGAATACACGACTTAAAATAAATGTACCTTTATTGAGGTCAAGTTCTTCATCGTCCTCCTCCTTCTTCTGTTTCTCTTCTGTACCATCGGTCTTTTCAGTTGATACCCACTGTATTTCTCCACTTGTTTCTTGCCACTCTCCACTCTTATCATGCTGAGTGGTGGGAGCATCTTTGATCAATTCATCTGTTTTACTTTCTGCCAACTGAGCTGCTCGTTCTCGCTCAAGGAACAGCTGATAAAATTTTTTTTGAAGATCATTAAAAGAACACCAACCAACATGTATGTACCCAAATATAAGATCTGTTTGCTTTCAAAATCACTAACCCTAAGAAGCATGCTGTCTGGTTAAAAGGGTAAGTTACGATAAAAGGCTTTGTTTTACATCCACCTGAAGGCAAAAAAGAAAGTATAAATGCTATTGGGATTCAATCAAGTAAATTAAATGTATCTACTAATGTTATAGGCATTCTGTTTGTAAGAATGCAAATCTCAACATGTGCCCTTAAATTGGATAATAATGACAGGATATTTCAAGCAAAAATACAAACTTGATTTAAAAAAAAAATTTTTTTTTTAAGCCTGAGCAGACGGGATAAAATTAAGAAAGGACACTATAAAATTATATAACATTCACACACACACACACGCGCGTGCACACACCTATGTAATATTAGGGAAAAGCAACATGGCTTCTTTAAAAGAAATCTAAAGAGATAAACAAGCACCGGTAAAAATAAAAAGCAAAAGGTCTCAGAGAAAACACTCAGAACTGGATCGATCTCAAGTAATATTATTAACAATGAAAATGTAATTGTCAGTGGAAGTACACAGGGAAAACTCTTAAGTCAAAAGGGAACGTACTGAATTCCTTGCCTTCATGTACTTTATTTTCCTTGTGCTGGGCTAGTGCTGAATGTACAGAAAGTATTTACTGATAGAATCTGGGGAAAACTCCAAGTTACTAAAAACAACTACCTGAAAATCAAATGCCAAGTAAATCTCAAAAAGTTGCTGAGTATACAGAAGAGTGGTATAGAAACTTTTAATACCCTTAAGAAAATAAAATTTGAGCTTTATACAAAAGCCATATTTCTTAAAATTGGTTCAAGAATCTCTAGGAGTCCCCAAAATCCCTTTAGAAAATCTGTGAGGTCAAAAATCACATTCATAACAATAAGAGGTCAACTGACTTCTTTCATTCTCTCATGAATGTACAGTGTTTTCCAGAATCTACATACCATGTGATTATGTTAGTGCTTTGATGGCTAAGGGAACGAAGGCCTCTGTTTTATAATTTTCTGCTTTGATTTCAAATTCAGTAAATATCAATAGATCAAACACACAAACAAAAAATTCTTTTTATAATTTTTTTTTAATGCTTATTTTTATTTTTGAGAGAGCGAGTGAGTGAGCGAGAGAGAGCGAGAGCATGAGCAGGGAAAGGGCAGAAAGAGAGGGAGACACAGAATCTGAAGCAGGCTCCAGGCTCCAAGCTATCAGCACAGAGCCTGATGCAAGGCTCGACCATGAACCATGAGATCATGACCTGAGCTGAAGTCGGACCCTTAACCAACTAAGCCACCGGGGCACCCCAAACCAAAAATTCTTTTTAAGTCCCCAATAATTTTTAAGAGTATAAAAGAACCCCTGGGATCAAAATATTTGATAAGAGAATGATGGGGTCATAGTTATGACTCAGGAAAAGATCAAGTTGTTGTGGACTGATTACCTTCTTTAAAAAGGTAGTTTCAGGGGTGCCTGGGTGGCTCAGCTGGTTAAGCACTGACTTTGGCTCAGGTCATGATCTCACACTTCGTGAGTTCAAGCCCCATGTTGGGGCTCTGTGCTGACAGCTCAGAGCCTGAAGCCTGCTTTGGATCCTGTGTCTCCCTCTCTCTGCCCCTCCCCTGCCTGCACTCTGTCTCTGTATTTCAAAAGTAAAATAAACATTAAAAGAAAAAAAAAAGGTATTTTCAAAAAGACCAAAAGGATTAACAGGATAGTAAAAGTTTTGGAAACAATGAAAAGGATAGTTCATTATCAATTCTGAACATGCAAATTGTCATTTAAGGAAAGAAAAAGGTAGTTAGGAACCTAACCTGTTAGACTGAAAAAGAAAAACTACAGTGCCCACTATTGTTCAAGAAACACAGCCATGCAGTTTTTTGGGAAAAGCATAAATTGAGGACAGGGAGTGTGTTTGGTGACCGGGATCCACTGAATTGAGGACATCAATTTTTATTTATTTATTTATTTTTAAGTTTACTTAATCTCTTCACACAATGTGGGGTTCAAACTCCCAACTCCACGATCATGCTCCTCCAACTGAGCCAGCCAGATGCCCCACAGGGACATTAATTTTTAAATATAGTCATTCTTAACACAATTCCTAAGCCAGGAAATTACTCCACAGACATACTCTGAAAAGTGTGCACCCCACCCCCGCTTCCAAAAACGGGAAAGGTATGGCCCAATATTTAGAAACACAAAAGTCTGAGACACAGATCACACGAAGAAGTAAATGCTAGAGGACTTGAACTGGATGGGATTGGGGCTGGAAACGGATTCTTGACCTGCAATCTTTTGATAAAACAAATACGCCTGGTTTCTGCTTTTCACTAACAATGCCTAAGGAGTGATTATTATAGTTAAACTGTCAGTGGAGTGCAGTAAGGAAGGGTATACATTCTAACCCGGTGTACCTTTCAGTGAACTGGCGAGGGTAAGCTAGATAGAGACACCCATATATACCCACAAAAGAAAAGGGGAGGGAGAGAGGCGGGAAAGGTGCAAATGATGAAGAAGTTGGACAACGCAACAAACTGAAGGTGTTAACTTGTTTAGAAGTTGTTGCTTACCTGCACTAAAGCCTGAACGGCATGAATTTGTCCAGCTATCCTTAAACTATCATCTCCTTCTCCACTACAGAGGGAAGAATCAAAAGAACATGATGTTTCCATGTTGACAAGACAGTGCCGATTCCGAGCACTATACTCCACTAGATTTATCAGTAGACCTAAGCCCTACAAAAATTAAAACATGCATATTACCACAGGTGAGAATTAAAAGCAAATCAACACAGTATACATAACTTTTATTGGCAGCTAGAAACCTGTGTTCTGCCATCCACTAAATGGTTAAAAACCAATGTGAAAGATAATGATCTTCACAATGATTTCACTGCTTTTTAAAAATCACAACCTTTAGGTTTGTTAGTTTTTTTTTTTTTTAACTTTTAGATTGTTTTCATACTTAATACTTTTTTTATTTTTGCACAGAGCCCTTCCTGGCTCTCTTTTGTATAATATGAGGTGTGTTCACAAGTAATCCACTGAAACCCTCAATATATTGAACAGCTGGTTCTTAAACCCAAAACTAAGATGAAGTTTTTATCATTTTAATAGATTAAATACTAATTTCTGAAATAGTCACTCCAACTCACCAGCACTCGGATATCAAATCTCTGCTCCTGAGGTAGGTACTTTGGAACCTGAAGCACACAGTTCATTGCTGTGCCAATCAAGCCATCCTGTTCTCCCGTTTTGGTGCTGCCCCACTCTGAAAGAGTTAGGAATGTTAGGAATATGAAAATTGTTATGGATTCTTCTCTAGGACACTACCAACCAATATTCATTAACACTGATATAAAAAGTTAGAAATACATAACTATTTCTTTATTAAAATATATTTTTGACCATACTATTTCCAAACCAAGCTACCAGGCTGACCCTAAAAATACTGGGGTGCCTGAATGGCTCAGTAAAGCATCAAACTCTTGATTTCAGCCCATGTCATGATCTCACAGTTTGGCAGTTTGAAGTTCCATGATGATAGAGTACAGCCTGCTTGGGATTCTCGCTCTCTCCCTCTCTCTCTGCCCCTCCCCTGCTCCCACACATGCTCATTCTCAAAAGTAAACTTAAAAAAAAAAAAAAAAACAAAAACCTACAAGTAGTTAAACCTATACATGATGGCAATTAAAAAATCACTACATCGAGGAAAGAAATAAGGGGAATAACTTGTTTTTACATGTAATATACAATCTTTCAATGAGAATACATGTAGAAAATATAACTTACCATTGTCATTAGTTAAATTGAGCAACACCCCAATGATGGCCCTCATACAGTCTTCCACTGCTTTGCCCACATGGTTGGTTACATTCTGGTGAGGCAGAGGCTTACTGTCAGGTAAGCATATACTGTTCTCAGCACGGTTATACTGCTGAATCAATCCTTCACAATGTTGTAATGCTCTTAAGAGAAAAAAAAATGTAGACTATTATGCTAAACAAAATTAGTTATACTAAGAATTTCTATTTACTTGGACCTTAATGTTTTAAATGTCATAAATGCTGCCAAATTAATCTCTTTCTATTATAGAAGTATAATTTATTAACTATTTAATCATATACCAAGTAGGTCTAATATCACACTAAGTGCTAAATTTTATTTTGAGAAAACTCGATAATTTAAATTTTTCTAAGTTAAAACTATAAACTCAGTGGAGAAGCTTACATCTGTACTACTTACAGTTGTCCCCACTTTACCAATCTCTCCAAAACAGACCTACCACAATCCCTCCCTAAACAAGATAGTTTAAGAACTACACTTCTGAATTTCATTTAGATGATTTTCATTTAGGATGCAAACTCTGAGCAGGTAAAGAATATTATTTGTGTTAATAATGCATAATAAGTAACCTTGTATAGATGATATTAAATACTTCATAAACATTACAGTACATATTTTTTTAACATGAGGTCATTTAACTGACATGTCTCCTGGCAGCCATAAGGGTTATCAGTTACATCCCAAGGATTTTCAAGATGCTACCCAAAATAACAAGGAAATATAATCTTTAACTGAGCCTAGTATTTCTGAAGACTGTCTTTAAATCACCAAGTCCATTAGTTCAAAAAAGTATATGCTCTCTCAGTTGATTATATATACACCACACAAAACTCCTAAAGAAAACTGTACTATAACTCATCCTTCTCTAGCCTCTCCTGTTAAAACACATTATATTATTAGGAAGGTGTTCCTCATGTCTAATCTAAAATAATTTGTTGCTCGGGCTTGTGGATGGCTCACTCAGTTAAGCATCCAACTTCAGCTCAGGTCACGATCTCGCAATTTGTGGGTTCAAGCCCCACATCAGACTCTGTGCTGATAGCTTCAGATCCTGTGTACCCTTCTCTCTCTGCCTCTCCCCTGCTCACACACACTCTCTCTCTCTCAAAAATGAACAAACGTAACATAAAGTTAAAATAAAATGAAATAAAATGAAATGAAATAAAAAATAAAAAATAAAATAAAATAAAAATAAAATAATAAAATAAAATAAAATAAAATAAAATAAAATAAAATAAAATAAAATAAAATAAAATAAAATAAATTTGTCGTTTAGATGTTTGAGGATGTGAGCCAGAACTAAATGTGCTATTATTGTTAACTGCCTTCAGTAGTACTGAGCTAAAACATGGTTTTGGTTGGTAAATGAGGGGAAAACATCAGAGGTATATCATTTTATCTTTCAATATGCTATCCCTGCATTTATCAGGGTCCTACTGAAAAGTTTAAAAAGTCAGAGGAGTGTTACTTCACAAACATCCAATTCTGACCCTTACGGCTACTTCTAAGATTTTTGACAGAAAATTCCTAATCACAATGAAAGAGATGAAAACTGTCATATTAAATACCTCCTGAAAGACACCATGTGTACAGGGGTCATGAAATATACAAGACGTTTTTTGTGTTTTTTTTTTTTTAATTTTTTTTTTTCAACGTTTATTTATTTTTGGGACAGAGAGAGACAGAGCGTGAACGGGGGAGGGGCAGAGAGAGAGGGAGACACAGAATCGGAAACAGGCTCCAGGCTCTGAGCCATCAGCCCAGAGCCTGACGCGGGGCTCGAACTCACGGACTGCGAGATCGTGACCTGGCTGAAGTCGTATGCTTAACCGACTGCGCCACCCAGGCGCCCCAACAAGACGTTTTTAAAGGAAGAAACTGATTTAACCTGCAGGAATACTCTTTGGTAAGGGAGAATAAAACATAATAACAACTAGAACACAAGCCTTAAAGGTACTAAATGTGATACAAAATTTACAAATGTAAGGCCAAAAAATAAGACCCAGGGGAAACCTACAGACCTACTGGAAACTAAAGACTACCAGAAATTTGAATACTGACTGGGTGTATGATAACATTAAGTCAATAATTTATAGGGTATGAAAACAGTATTGGGGTTACACCACTCATTCATTCATTCATTCATTCGTTTAGAATTTTGGGGCCAGTGCCTGGGTGGCTTAGTCGGGTAAGTGTCTGACTTTGGCTCAGGTCATGATCTTGCAGTTCCTGAGTTTAAGCCCTGCATCGGGCTCTGTGTTATCGGCCCAGACTGCCAGATGATTTTAACTAAGAAATTAACTTTAAAAAATTTTAAGTAATATTTACACCCAACGTGGGGCTCAAACTCACAACCCTGAGATCAACAGTCGCAAGCTCCACTGACTGACCCAGCCAGGCACCCCTGTGGTTACATCTTTTAGAGAGTCCTCTTTTAAGAGACTTTATATACTCAGGTATTTAATGGATTAATGAAATCTGTAATTTGCTTCAAAATAATTAATACAGAAGAGTGATCAACAGGGTTACAAATGGAAACAAGACGGGCCATGGTTGATGATTATCCAAGCTTAATGGTACATACATCAAGATTTATCATACTACTGGGGCGCCTGGATGGTTCAGTCTGTTAAGTGTCCGATTTGTGATCTCAGCTCAAGTCATGATTTCAGTTTTTGTGAGTTCAAGCCCTGCCTGGGCTCTGTGCTGACAGCGCAGAGCCTGCTTAAGATTCTCCCTCTTTCTCGGCCCCTCCCCGGCTCGCACTCTCTCTCAAAATAAATAAATAAACTTAAAAAAAAAAAAAAAAAAGGATTTATCATACTACTTTGTCTATTTTTGTCTGTGTTTGAAATGCAGTAAAATAAGGATTAAAAACACATGAACTCAAGTCAGGCTACAGTGGGCTTTTGATTTCATTCCAAGGACTATGAACACACACCCAAGGCCAATAAGGAACCAGAGATTTGGGCCATTTGCAACTATGTGGATGGAACTAGAGGGTATTACGCTAAGTGAAATTAGTCAGAGAAAGACAAATATCCTATGACTTGACTCATATGAGAACTTTAAGATACAAAACAGATGAACATAAAGGAAGGGAAGCAAAAATAATGTAAAAACAGGGAGGGGGACAAAACATAAGAGACTCTTAAATATGGAGAACAAACAGGGTTGCTGGAGGAGTTGTGGGAGGGGGGATGGGCTAAATGGGTAAGGAGCACTAAGGAATCTACTCCTGAAATCATTGTTGCACTATATGCTAACTTGGATGGAAATTAAAAAATAAATAAATCATTAAAAAAAAAAAGGAACCAGAGATTTGGCATTGGGGATTATATTTACAAAGTAGAGATTTGGGAAAGTTAAGCCCCTGTGGTATTGGGCTGGACAGGCTGAAGGCGAGGTATCAAGAACTAGGATGGAGATTAGGAAGAGGCTGTTGTACTAAACTTGAACCAAGGCTGGAAACATAACTGGAAATTTTATGTGAACTGAGGTGATAGCATTAACCTAATGTCATGCAAGTTGGGCAGAGAGAGTACAATAGAGACAGCTACATATAGATCTGGAAAAACACATATAAAGGACAGGAGAGGGTTAGAAAAGGTCATTTACAATAAAAATAAGGACTAATACGTAGTTTTTACCATATCTAAGAATTATTTATGCATACACATATATATTAACATCGTAATATATGCATTGTATACAATAAGACATTTAAAGAAAGACATTTAAAAATCATTTAAAATATTTTACAAATATACCATTTAAAACATTTTTGAAAATGTTATATATAACATATATTAGCATATATACAAATTATCTTTAGTAACAACAACCTTAGGTAGGTAGATGCAATTATTACCTCCTTCTAAAGCACTTGTAGCAAGTAAATGACTTGCCCAAGGTCACAGGGCTAAAGTTATGAAGCTGGGATCCATACTCAGTCTTTCTGGCTCCATAATCTGCACTCCTAACTTTTGTACTACACTGTACTACCTCTTGTTCACAGAACTTGACAAAAGTGTTTTATGAAGGAAGCTGATACAATCATACTTCCTTTATGGTCAACTCAAATGCCTTTTTTTTTTTTTATATATACACTTTATTTTTTGAGAGACAGAGAAGAGACAGAGTGCAAGTAGGGGAGGGGCAGAGAGGGAGACAGAATCCAAAGCAGGCTCAAGGTTCCAAACTATCAGCACAGAGCCCAACAGAGGGCTCAAACCCATGAATGCGAGATTATGACCTGAGCTGAAGTTGGATGCTCAATTGACTGAGCCACCCAGGCACCCCCTTTTTAAAATGTTTTTAATGTTTGCTTATTTTTGAGAAAGAGACAGAGTGCGAGTGGGGGAGGGGCAGAGAGAGGGAGACACAGAATCCAAGGCAGGCTTCCAGGCTCTGAGATGACAGCGCAGAGCCCGATGTGGGGCTCAAACTCACGAACTGTGAGATCATGATCTGAGCCGAAGTCGGAAGCTTAATCAACTGAGCCACCCAGGCGCCCCTCAACTCAAATGCTTTGAATAAACAGCATGGTATTTCAAAAAAACTTACTTAGCTGAAGAAACAATGAGCTGTGAATCTTTATATGCTATCAAGTAGCTTTGATTCTCTGGGTTATGTACTGTTACCTAAAAGGGAAAAATATGAAATAATTGTGGCAATACACAGCTTTTATTCATTTACATACAACATATGATCCCTTGTACAGTAAAGACAAAGATAGGGAAGAATCAGCCCTTGTCATCTAAGGGAATAACCAACATGTTCCATATTTAGAATAATAGAGCTATTCCTCTGTTATAAAATTAAAGCATTTTTACAACTGTTTGCTCATAAGTAACATTCTGAACTACACATTCACTGTAATGAATTACCAATCACTCTCAATGTCAGAAAAGAGCAGTCTCTAATTTATAAACTATTAAAGTCCCTACATGGATTAATTTAGAATAAAAAAATGCTACCTGTTTAATATAATGCACCTGAAGCACTCTAAAAGAGCAGGAAAAATTTCAATTTTGTCTACACCAAGAACTTTTGATTCTATATTATCCTGAAATGCACTGCCAGCATAAATTATAACCTACACCGAACTAGGTTTAATCATTCATAAAAGCCAAAGCACAAATATACTTATGGCATACACAGTTCAACAGTAGCATTCTTCAAAGTCAAATATTATTAAGAGCTGTGATTACGATCTGGCTCAAATAGCTAAATCAAGAAAATCCTTATTGATTAAAAAAACAAAACAAAAACCTGACAGCTCTTAATTACCATTTTCCACAAACAATATATTTAAGCAGAATTCCACATTAAGGAAAGAACAAGGACATTTTATAATAAAAACAAACTTAACCTGCAAGGTTTCCTAAAGAGTGACTATGCATTCTTAAACCAAACTGGTTATTTAGCTTGTTCATTAACTGTGGCTGCTCAACGAATGCATTATAATTTCAGTTTGGATTAGCAAAGTAAACTTTTGGGATACTTCATAAAAAATATCTGATGGTCTCTCACCCACTCAGTCACAATTTTCTCAACACAGTTGTCCATACTTATACTCACACTTTCTAAAACTCGTAAACATCTCTCTGCTCCCCATAATGAGGCTACTAGTTTCTCTTCATCTTCATCACTACTTAAATGATCCACACATTCTTTCACTAGGAGAAACAAAATGGATACAAAATTAGTATGTCTCATCACCTCAATATTTATCTCCTTAACTAACATTAAACGCCATCTGCACCCACGAACGTGCCAGAACCTCTCTGAATATAATTTATTCTGAGTTTTATAGAACACTGAAATGTTGAAATATAGGAGACTCTTATTGTTGCTCTTTTATTTCCATAACTCCCCAATATCAGAGTGCTAATGGCTTTTCCTTTAAAAGTCAGAGATTGGGGCGCCTGGGTGGCGCAGTCGGTTAAGCATACGACTTCAGCCAGGTCACGATCTCGCGGTCCGTGAGTTCGAGCCCCGCGTCAGGCTCTGGGCTGATGGCTCAGAGCCTGGAGCCTGTTTCCGATTCTGTGTCTCCCTCTCTCTCTGCCCCTCCCCCGTTCATGCTCTGTCTCTCTCTGTCCCAAAAATAAATAAACGTTGAAAAAAAAAAAAAAATTTTAAAAGTCAGAGATTTGCAAGATGCTGCTAAAAGAACAGATCTTGGGGCACCTGGGTAATCAGTAAGTTGAGCATCCAATTCTTGATTTTGGATCAGGTCAGGATCTCACGGTTTGTGAGATCAAGCCCCACGAGCAGAGTCTGCTTAGGATTCTCTCTCTCTCCTTGCTCTCTGCTCCCCCCCCCCCCCGCCCCGGTTACATTCACGTGTTCCCTCCCTCCCTCTCTCAAATAAACATTAAAAAAAATAAAATAACAGGGATGCCTGGGTAGCTCAGTTGGTTAAGCATCCAACTCTTGATTCGGCTTAGGTCATGATCTCACGGTTTATCCCTTTGTGGGATCGAGCCCCGTGTCGGAGCCTACTTGGGATTCTCTCTCCTCCCTCTCTCTCTCAAAATAAACAAACATTTAAATATATATATATCTTAAAAAAAAAATAAAAGTAAAATATGTTTAAATTGATGCCATTATTTTTTTGAAGTATGTAAATAGATTATTTTCTTCAGGCTTTAAGTAACATTAAAAATGTTATATACATGTGTATGTCATACCTTTATCTACAATATGATCCAGACCACCCAAAAGCCGGAGTTCTTCTTTAAACCAGTCTCCTGCTCGTTTAGAAGTAAGGGACAGCAAGGTCTCCATAGCTAAATGCCCAGTCTAAAAATCAGAGGCATCATTAATGAATATTGAATCTTGGTGAGATTTCTGAGGCAACACTTCTACAGATTGTTTTACTTTAGAAAAGTTCACTGCATGCTACCAGCTCATAGTATTTTTTGTAACAGTAAGTGCTTTCATAAGTAAAACTGAACTAATTTTTATCAGGCTAGTCTAAGTTGAAGAAACACTTTAAACCACTGGGTTGTTTTTACAGAGAAAACCCCTTATTAAAAGTAGTCTATCTAGGAGCAGCTGGGTGGCTCAGTCCATTAAGCATTCAACTTGTGGTTTCAGCTCAGGTCACAATTCTGCAGTTCATGGGTTTGAGCAGCCCTGAATCGGGTTCCACACTGACAGCATGGAGACTGCTTGGGATTCTCTGTCTCCCTCTTCCTTCCCCTCCCCTGCTCGAGATCTCTCTCTCAAAACAAATAAATAAGCTTAAAAGAAAGAAGTCTATCGACCCCTGGCTGGCTGAGGGCATAGAACATGTGGCTCTCGATCTTAGGGTTGTGGGTTAGAGGCCCACATCAGGCACGGAGCTCACTTAAAAAAAAAAAAAAAAAAAAAAAAAAAGTCTATCATTTGTCAATTCAATAAAATAAATGCTGATACTGTTCTTTCTACAGAACAGAGGCACAAAGATAGAAAAATAGGACTGTTGAATCAAAGTGCCTATGTATTAACTGTAATACACTATATTGGAATAATTTACCACAAAGGTTGTAACATTTAACTCTAGGAACAAAGTGTAGGTGTTATCAGTACACCTTGCTTTTGAATCCTCAAAAGCACTAGCTATCACTTTAAATTTTTGCCAAAGGATAAAAAATGATATCTTATTGCTTTGGTTTGAATTTTTCGAACTATAGTAAACTTGTACATTTTTTCCACATATTTATAAGCTAACTGTATTTCTTCTACTCTGAGTCCCTGTCAGTAATTCTTTATTTTCCTTGCAAAGCTGCTTGGGATTTTTTGCTTGTTTTGTTTTTAAATTCTGTATATTTTCTTATCTCTTCTGAATAAAAATCCTGTTACTTTTAGGGTTTCAGATTCACTAGTCTTGAACTTGACATGCAGTGTTAGCAGCCTGGATACACATGATATGTCTATCGTGACAAAATTATATGTAAATAATGATTGAAGACCATCACTACAGTAAGCCCAGAATAGTAAAGTCACGACAGTAAAGTCAGTAGTATTTACAACCGGACCAGAGTTTTTCTTTCTCTTCATTTGCCTTTAATTATTCATTTTCTTTCTTATTATGTTTCTTTTTAAAAGCATACAGCCACCCCCCCAAGAAAGAACAATCTGGTTCCTGTAACAATATGGAACTTCAGCATAACAAAATTAGCAAAGCTGGTAAGACCTGGTTTTCTTTCCAAAGCTTCTTTCCTTTCAAAGATACAAGTTTACATTAAGTCCTCCTGGTTTGGAACTGAATATAAATATTTAGAAATGGAAAAAACAGAGCTTACCAGCAAAAATCTTACTAGTATTACAGATTTAGAGGAGATCTAGAATATTTTAGTCTATTCATTAAAAAAACAAGGTTGATGTCCAAGGTGACATATATAGAATGAGAAATTGTCACTATAAAAACAGATTCCATTTTGCCCAATTCTCATTCTAAGTCCCTGAAAGAGTAATTTAATGAGATCAGTTCAGGTATATTAGCTCAAGAGTCATAGTAGTAATAAAGCTGAAGCCTAATGAGGCTTTCTTTGTTAAGGACGAAAGGGAATAGTAATTTGATGCCAATATACAACAAACAATCATTAGGTTTTTATGCTAAAAGGGGCCTTGGTTTGTCTCTATCAACATAAAAAGGATTGTTTGATATGTTAAGCTATATTCATTAAAAACAGCCTATAAATCAAACATTTTATATGCAAACTGGAATAGTCCTTAAAGAGTTAAAGCACAATCAAACCATTAATCAGAATACTAACCAGCAATTGTTAGCTCTCAGTTATGTGAATTATACCTGAAAACATAATATATTTTAAATTATCTTCCCAAGGTGCATCAGGAATAGGAATGTATTTTTAAGAAGTTAAGCAGTTAATAAAAAACCAAAACTAACGTGTAGGGGAACAGTCACTGTACAAAACAATGTCTACTGTACAATTTAAAACAAATACAACATTCAAGTATAGCTGAAGTTGGGAGGAAAAAGAGGCATCCTAAAATTAGCAACTGTGTTCTCATTTTAACCATGTAAGTAAATTATTTAATACAACATAAGAAAGTTATTATACCGCTATTTGCCACCCTAATAAATTCAACAAACCATAGAGAAATTTCAAGGAACAAGTTTATCATCATGCTATTTAACAGCAAATGCTTGGAAAGAATTTAAATGTTGAACAATATGGGAAACCCCCACAAAAAAGATACATTTATTCAATGATGCAGAAAATAAAAATCTCAAATTTATTTTCGTATCATTAAAAAATTTGTACGCATTGCAAAAGGTTAAAGGAAAATTAAAATTACATATATATTTTAATGTAGTATACAAACAATGTGGTGACATACAGGGATCTTTATCCACCAGCTGAGCATAACAGCTATTTTCCCAACTTTACTAAGTACTGAATACGTTCAATTCTATATCTTGTCTTTTAATGTTAACCTACTTTCCCCTCAAACCCCACTTTATACAAATCACCAACTCTACCTTAATTAAACAGAGCACTACCCCTAAATCATATTTAATTACTACAAAGCATTCTATAATTGTTGAGGCAAATGCTGCAGTCTTCACTTTATTAGTAGTCAGTAGAAAAAACAATGCTAATACAGTTTTGATATTGGAAATATCTCAAAGTCAGATTATATATAAACAAATAACCTTTTTTCAAAATGACAAGGCCAATTATCTTCTACTGACCTAGTAACCTGTGGGGATACTACTGATTCTACAAGTAAAGCAGCCAAAGGAAAGGAGAACTAGAATCAACCAGAAGCAACACAGTCATCTTAAACTTCAGGAGTTGTGTTGAGCCTAAGGGTTACTGGCCATGACCCCAATTGCTGCTGGCAGGAAACTTCTTTCAGAGCCTTGGGCCCTTGAGGAGTTAACCAGACACCTTGAGATACTCTGGAATATGTGAATGCTCATTTAAACGGCCCCTGAAAATCCTCTGGATCTTTATTCCTGAAACCTACAGAGAATAAGAATTCAAATTCCTAACAGTCTAAATATAGTTAATACACTAAAAAAATAAACAAAATAAACAAAACAAAAACCAAACAAAAAAAAACAAGCAAGACAAAAGGACAGACAGAACACAACAGAAAATTTACTGGCAAAAAATCTAAATATAGATGGGCTAGTTTAGGCAGGGAACAGAATCATGCTCAGAGCTAAGCCTTAGAAGAACTTGCCCAATTGTTGACCAGGAGATTAAATGATCTGTCCAAAGTCACACACCTGATGTGACTAATTTAAAACTTTCTGAAAGTAATTTTCATTTTATAATGGACGGAAGGAAGAAACCTACCGTTATATTTTCTAGATCAAGATGCTTGTTGTGGACAGTTTCACAGAGTCTTCGAATTTTTTCTTTGATTTTGTTCATGTCTTTTTCATTCAGTAGCTTAGCTGAAGAAGCATCTTGTTCCAGTTCCAGAAGTCGAATCATTAGATCTAGGCTAGCTCTATCAAGATCCATGTTCAAACGATCTCTACTCAATATGTACATGAGGGCTGCTGTACAAAGGGACAGATTCTTCAACAGACAAAAATAAAAGTTAATGTACACAACTGGTGACAATTTCATTTATGAGACTGTTTTGAGATTTGTTGGAAGCCTTAAAAATGTTATATTCAGTGCAAACTGCCCCCTTAAGGGGCATACTCTAGGAAAATATGAATTAAATGAATAAAGGTCTGTTACTTAAAATTTTCCTTTCTATCAGTACTTAAAATTTTCCTTTCTATCAGTGCTCCCTATATGCATGCTCCCAAACTAGAAAAATGTTAAGTGGAATTACATATTTTCTTAGCCATTCTGTGCTAAGAGTTTATAAAACATTTTTTCCAGCTACACACACACACACACACACACACACACACACACACACACACACACACCCCTGTTTTTATTCAATAGTTCATTTTAGGATATTATAGTTGATAAAGCTGAATTTCAATTTTAAATCAAGAGCATGTTTTAAAATCTGTACCACTTAGGTATTTTTTTTTCTATAAAATAAACACAGCTGAGTTTGTGTCAATACTATAAAGTTAAGATGCTCAAATAAACATATTTAGACTCATTTCTTTAAAATAAATCAAGCAGGAGGTGCCTGGCTGGCTGGCTGAGTCAGTAAGTGTCTGATGCTGGGCTTAGGTCATGATCTTGCAGTTTATGGGTTCAAGCCCCACATCGGGCTCTGTGCTAAAAGCTCAAAGTCTGGAGTGTGCTTCAGTTTCTGTGTCTCCCTCCCTCTCTCACCCTCCTCCACTCGCACTCTGTCTCTCTCTCTCAAAAATTAATAAACATTAAAAAAAAAAATGTTTTCACATTAATATAATGTGCTCTCAAAATCATTGAGATCAAGTAGTTATTAGCATACTCTGCTTATAATAGATACTAAAAGCCAGAGTACTGAGGTAATATATTTTAGGTAACCATTAATATTAACAAAATGGTCTATGTTGGGATAGTCTAACATTTGGAGTATTTTGTACTTACACTTATTTCATATGTACAGAAACCTAATTATCTAAAGATTTAAACTCTAAATCTCCCAAAGTAGAAAAATTTTTGACTAGGTGACTAATTAAATGCTTACAGAGCAAATTATTTTTAGAAATTAGGATGTCACAGTATAGGCCTTGGGAAATCCACTGCCCCCAAGAGCACACACTAATGCCTTGGTCCTCTCCTAACTGTGTAACAAAGCAAATTAATTCTTAGTTCTTTTCTCTTCCTCTCATTGTTCTGTATCTGCTACAACTTGGCAATGGAGTTCTCCCAACTCAGGGTTAAGTACACTGTTTTCAGTTTCAGAATATTCACTATCAAACTGTGTCTCCTAATCTGCATTTAAAACATAGTTTCCTTGAGCAAAAATATAATAAAATGATCTGAAAACACCACTACTGATAATGATAAATGATTTTTTTCCCAATTTGAAAAATGTTAAACCCAACTTTTATCACATATGCTTGATTTTTAAGAGATAGTGTCAAAGCCATAATGAAAATGAGATTTCTGTTCACAATGGGCTAGAACTAGATTCAACATCCAAACAAAATGTCTAAATATTTTTTTTAAATTTCAAACCATTTTTCTCATGCTTTCAATAGAATAATTAAAGATTTTTTTTTCAGCATCTTATGATTAAAGGAAATCAACGCATACAGAATTAAATATTCAGTATAGTATGGTATAGTATGTTAGGTATGAAATCAGAATGATGTTTTAATAGTATAAATTAACAAATTAAGAGAAAACAGCGTCATGAGAAAACATCCTTAAATAATGTATTAAGCAAAAAACTTCTAGCATTAAGCTCTATATATTCAGCAAATAAAACTAACTGAACCCAAAATTAGGAAATACTCATATATGAATAACCAATGAAAATATTTTTCAATAGCTAAATAGACTAAAATTTTAAAATAATGCTTCCTAATCCCAGAAACTTAAAAATACCTGATGGTGCTGGGAATCATCCAAGGTTTTAAAAACCATTGCTACCATTCCGTGTGCTCTCAGGTGCATTCGAAAACTGGGCATGGCACATTTAGTAGCCAAGCTAATAACACTAGGAGAAAACAGACTAGGTTAGGGGGACTGAAAATAGCTAGTGCATTAGTTTTTTGTTTGTGCAATACCAAAACAAGCAAATGGGGAGAGCTGAGGGGTGTCAAAGAACTACCCATTGAGATCACGATATAAAACACATGGGCAAAATGAATTATTAAAAACCTGTTGATGCATAGTGATTAGGTATGCTATATTAAAAAATGTAACTAACACACAGTAGTCTTTAGTGTATTACTACTACCATTAAAAGCGAAAGGTCTCAGCTACTTTTTGTAACTAACACTTTTGTTGTATCAGGACTATAGACAATGTTTGATTGGATATATTCCAATTGACTGGATAATTCAAACTAAGATATTCAATCTATTATAGTATGCAAAAGATGATCCAAATCAAAACATGCTTAAAACAAAAATAATTTTAATGATTTTTTTAATGTAACACTTCTTTTAAGCATCTGTAAACTGAAGACTGTACTATACTAAATGGCTACGATCATCCAACTTTCCATTGTCCATGTAGAATCAAGTTCCTCATGAGAAATCAATCACATTCTAACTTATCACTGACTATAAAATACATTCATGATAATAAACTCACAAATGTTTGGCTACTCGGCTGGAAAGTGTTAATAAGATATAGCATGCACATAATTATCAAATATAAAAATAAGATCTTACCTAAGGCAACGTGTGTTTAGAGGCTGAGTGCTCTTTAAGCCACTTAACAGGTACTCAATGTCATCAGTGAACTCTTGATTTTCACCAAATTCCACCACATCATTGAAGTGCTTCACATGCTGAACAACTGTATATAACTGCCAAGAAAAATAAGTCCTCCTCTTTTATAACCACGAACTAGCATACTTAAATCTACGGGCTTGCTGTACTTCATTTAAAAGTGTATAAAACAGTTCAATATATGGCAACTAAAAGAAATGTTTTTAAAATCATTGGTAGTACTAGGAAAAGATAAGTTCGTGGATATCTGTTCAAGACATTAAAAGGCTAAATGTTACATACAAAAATCTATCCACGTGCAGTAAAACTGTATATAGCTGCTTACTTCTTTGTCTTCTTTTCTGCATTTCAGTGCAGTAACTATATCTTGGTAGGGCTGAGTAGGTATTGTCACAGTTTTTATCACTTTGGGTGGTGGTGCAGGAGCCTTAAAAACTCCATCATCTTTTTGATTTGGTTCCTTTGAAGACAGCCTCACCTATTAATAAAGGTATTAAATTATTGTTCTAAATAAATATAAAAAAATTGTAATAACTCATCTACCTAGTAAATTTGGCTTAAAAAAAAGTGAGAAAAGCCTCTGAAAGGTCATAAAGGGCTACTTTGAAATTCCATGCACTACTAGGTAAGACTCAACAAAAGAACCACTCGGGAATTCTTTCTGGTCTTTTTTAACCTCAGATTTCACAGACAATCTATTATTTGTCTCCAGGACCATTAGAAGGAATAAAGAACCACAATTACATACATAACACTGAGAAAAGCTAGGAAAGGGACAATCAAACTACAACAGATAGACAAAAAGAACTTTTAAAGTACAAGAATCTGGGGGCGCTTGGGTGGCTCAGTAGGTTAAGCATTCGACTTCGGCTCAGGTCATGATCTTGCGGTTTGCGAGTTCAAGCCCCGCATCAGGCTCTGTGCTAACAGCTCAGAGCCTGGAGCCTGATTCAGATTCTGTATCCCCCCTTTCTCTGCCCCTCCCCCAATCATACAATGTCTCTCTCTGTCTCAAAAATAAACAAACACTAAGAAAAGGTACAAGAATCTTCAATTTAGGGTATAAATAGTCATAATGAAAGGCTGGTATATAATTACTAATAGACACTGATGATTCTATACTAGTAAACACAGTTGAACATACTCAACTTAAGGAGACAGGGAACTGTATATATAGAGATCTCTATCCCTAACTCTTTTGAATTCATCACTTGATAGCTCCAGATGACTGAGGTATTACCATTAACTTAGAAATATTAATCTATGGTCCTTTCAGTTATTCTGAAGAAAATAATTTGATAACCTTTTCAAATGTGTTTTGAACTGAAAGGTATTACTGGAATGAAGGATAAAGCTCTCCTCTGAAAAGTAAATGAACCACTCAAAGCTACTCTAAGATCTATGTAGGATGTAATTTATAATATAGCTCTAGTAGCTAATTACAAAATTCAAATATGGAATAATTTACCCTTAAAATACTAAATACAGTAATTCCAGAAAATGTGGGTCAAGGGTAAAAAGTGGTCCAATATTTTTTAAGGCTCTTATCTATAAACTAGTAGCACCAGATTTTCCATTATCCTGTCCATAATCCTCACTTTCCCAATGATTAAACTGAAGCCACTCAATTTTAATGAGGAAGTCCAAAATACACTGTTGAAATCAAAGATTTTCAAACTGTGAATAAAGATAGCAATGGTTTAATTTATAATCTATTAAACAAAAATGAAATAAAATGTACAGTTCACTTACTGTGGCACTCTGAGGTTTTACTATTGGTGGCCCAGGCAGCTCTTCCGAGTCTGGATGGTTCCAATGTCTGGCATTATACACAGCTTTTGTAGGAGACTAGAGAGATGAGAAAAAGGTCACCTGTTTCCTTATTTTGCATCATTATAAAAGTAACTCATTTAATAAATAAAAATTCACTAAGAATAACTTAAATACATAAACATACATCCTAGACAAAGCAGGACAGACAATACCTAACTTGTATTCCCACCGTGCTCTCATGCCTATGGAATCACTGTGGTATTCTGCCACAAAATCAACAATTAGTGCTGTGGGCAACTATTACCAATCTTGTACTAACTTACTTATCAACACAGTCTACTCAACATATACTGTATTCCTCCTACTACTGATTCATGCTCCATATTCTTTCAGTGGTGGAAATAAGGCAGCTTATGAAAAGTAATAAAGTTCCGTATATTCATATGTAAGTGAAACTATGGGGGGCCAGATGAGTACCATTACTGAGAAGTTTTCAAATTTTTAAAAAGTAGTTACATATATTTAAATAGTTAAATATTAGTAGTAACTATTAGTGTAAATTAGTAGTTACAAATTTTTAAAAAGTAGTTACATATATATATTTTAAAAAGTAGTTACCGTATATTACGTAACATATATTACATACAGTGGAATCTAAAGCAGTACTATGTAATACATATGTGATTTCTGCAGCAAAATGTCTGCATATTCACATGAAGTGGGATAAAAATATAAATGAACATGCTCCACCTCAGTCCAGGTTAGTGTGCTGGCAAGTTAATTTATTTTTTTTTCTTTTTTTTTTTTTTTTTAAATTCTTTTTTTCAACGTTTATTTATTTATTTTTGGGACAGAGAGAGACAGAGCATGAACGGGGGAGGGGCAGAGAGAGAGGGAGACACAGAATCAGAAACAGGCTCCAGGCTCTGAGCCATCAGCCCAGAGCCTGACGCGGGGCTCGAACTCACAGACCGCGAGATCGTGACCTGGCTGAAGTCGGACACTTAACCGACTGCGCCACCCAGGCGCCCCAAGGCAAGTTAATTTAATATAAACTTAAAATAATTTTCAATTTTAACATCCTCAATTTCAGAATTGAGAATAAAGAACCATGAACCCCTATAATCAAATCCATAGAATTAAATCTGTATGAAAAGCACAAAAATCTTCACTTTTAAAAGGTGACTGATTGGGGCGCCTGGGTGGCTCAGTCGGTTAAGCAGCCGACTTTGGCTCAGGTCATGATCTCGCAGTCTGTGAGTTCGAGCCCTGCGTTGGGCTCTGTGCTGACAGCTCAGAGCCTGGAACCTGTTTCAGATTCTGTGTCTCCCTCTCTCTGACCCTCCCCCATTCATGCTCTGTCTCTCTCTGTCTCAAAAATAAATAAACATTAAAAAAAAATTAAAAAAAAAAAGGTGACTGATTAAACAAAAGCTGAGAACACCTTTGCCATTCTTTACAAAAGTTATGTTCAAGTTTGTTCTTTAATCGTCAAATAAATGTTTGATCTCCTTAAGAGATTTTGTTTATAAGAGTATAATAACTCACACTTTCAGTACTACAGACAAAAAATAGAAGTACAAGTTGGGAGGTGCCTGGGTGGCTCAGTTGGTTAAGCCCCTGACTTGATTTTAGCGTTCAAGTCATGATCTCATGGTTCTGTGGGTTCAAGTCCCATGTCAGGCTCTGCGCTGATAGTTCAGAGCCTGCTTGGGATTCTCTCTCTCTCTCCCTCTCTCTCTCTGTCCCTCCCCTGCTGGCACTTGCTCACTCTAAATAAATATACAAACTTAAAAAAAAAAAAAGTACAAGTTGGGAAACATACTTTTAAGACAGGCCAAAAATTTACATAACAAATAACCTTCCTCCCTTACTAGCTGCAATAAACGAACATAACAGGAATCAAGCATCAAAGTTATCTTTTTCCAAATACTATCTTTAAAACAACCATGTTATGACATCAAGGTAACAGTGTAAGCTCTACAATAACTAGTTTATTGAAAGATAAAGCTTAAGTTGATTTGCATATTAAATGTGTCAGAAAAATCGTAATACTAAAAGGAATCCTACTTTGAAACTTGCATAGTCTCTCACCTATACTACGTATATAAACCCATTATTCTTACATACCGGCTTACATAAAGTGAGGATGCATTAGTAATCTAAAGCAATTTATGCACTCCAACAATGATTTAATCAGGCCTCTTGAGGTACTACCACATAGAGAAGATCCAGCATAAATTTTAAAATCTAGCTTTCTATTTCTTACTGTTCTTCTCTCAAACATCAGCTATATAATCCATATGCCTGCCAGTTGTTAGATTCTTCATTTAAGCAACTTCTGACACCCAAAGCATAGTCGTGAGCCCAGGAAGTTAAAGGACATTTGGAAAGAACAGGTGCCTCAAAGCCCAATCACTATACTTCTTTTTAAAAAGCACTGATCTCCAATAATTATCTTCTGGATAATAATAAGGTATCTGGTTTCACAGGTAACAAAACAGCAGGGCAGATCTAAATTAAATAGACCACCTTCCAGTTAACTGTGAGTGGTGATATACCTAAGCAGACTTAGGAACCAGATGGTCTGTATTAAAATCCAGATGAACAGTAAGCTCTACTATTAGTTACTAAACATTTTACTTATCTGAGGATTAAATGAAAATATATAAAACATTTAGAAGAGTGCCGAAAAGAATATGTGCTCTGTTAAGTATTACCTATTATCAATAATATTAATGGTAATAGTTGCTAAGTGATGATGTGTAATTCTGACACTAGCATCTCCAAAAGAAAATTGGGAGTATGTGGTCTATTCATCTAACAGAGAATTGCAATGAAGAAATGAAATAACTGACATGAAAACACATCTTACCAAGTATTACTGTTATAAAAATCAGACTGGGATACACTATTCTAACTCATCTCAAAAGTCTTTGAACAGTATCATTGATGAATACAGATGGAAAAACTCTCAACAGAATACTAGAAAACTGAATTGAACAGCACACTAAAAGGATCATATACCATGACCAAGTGGGATTTATCAGTGGAATGCAAGAAAAATTGTCAATGGAATGCAAGAATAATTCAAAATATGAAAATCAACCAATGTGATAAATCAAACTAACAGAATGGACAAAATTCTGTCCATCATCACAATTTGGTGCCAAAAAAAAAAAAAAAAAAAAAGCATTTGACAAAACTGAATAGCCTTTCATGATAAAAACACTCAACAAACTAGGAATACAAGGAAATTACCTAAATATAATAAAGGTCATATATTAAAAGCCCCAAACTAACACACTCAACAGTAAGAAACTGAAAGGTTTTCCTTCAAGATCAGTATTAAGGCAAGAATGGCCATTCTCACCAATTCTATTTAACATAGACATACCAAAAAGTAATTAGGCAAGATAAAAAAAATAAAAAATATCCAAATTGGAAAAGAAGTACAATTTTATCTGTTAATAGATGACACAATCTTGTGTGTAAGATAACTCAAAATATTCCACCAAAAAACCCCAAACTGTTAGAACTAATAAATATATTCACTTAAGTTGTATGATACAAACTCAACATACAAAAATCTGTTGCATTTCTATACAATTAAAAAAGAACAATCCAAATCCAAAAAGGAAATGAAGAAAACCCCATTTACAAAAGCATTAAAAAAAAAGAAGAAGAAAGAAAGAAAAAAGAAAAAGAAACCTTAGGAATAAACTAAGGAAGCAAAAGACTGTACACACTGACAGGTACAAAACATTACTGAAATAAATTAAGGAACACACAAATAAATGGAAAGACATCTTGTGTTCATGGATTGTAAGGCTTAATATTGTTAAAATGGCCATACTACCCAAAGGGATCTATAGGTTCAATGCAATTCCTATCAAAATCCCAATGTATTCTTTACAGAAAAGATAAAACACAAACTTAAAATTCATATGGAATCACAAAAGACCTTGAATTGCCCAAATGATCTTCACAAAGAACAAAAAAACTGGAGGCCTCACACTTCCTGGTACCAAAACACATTATAAGGGCACCTGGGTGGCTCAGTTGGTTGAGCATCCGGCTGTGGCTCAGGACTACATCAAACTGAAAGGTTTCTACACAGCAGAGGAAACAATCAAAAGAATAAAAAGGCAACCTATAAATGGAAGAAATATTTGCAAACCATATATTTAATAAGGGGTCACTATCCAAAATATATAGGGAATACCTACAATTCAATCTCACAAAAAAAACAAATCAAAACTGATTTAAGAAATAGGCAAAGGACTTGAACAGAAATCGCTCCAAAGAAGAGAAAGAAACAACAGGTTTCTGAAAAGTTCATCATCACAAATCACATGTGAAATGTAAGTAAAAATCGTAATAAAATATCACCTTACACCCATTAGAATGGCCATTATAAAAAAAAACCCCAGAAAATAACAAGTGTTGGCAAGGATGCAGAGAAAAACTGGAATACACGTGCACTGGCTGGTGGGAATTTAAATGGTGCAGCCACTATGGAAAACAATTGAGGAACAGGAGATTCCTCAAACACGTTAAAATAGAACTTCCCTCAATAGCCAAAATATGGAGAGAATCCAAATGTCCATTGATTTATGAATGGATAAAGATGTAGTGTGTACGTACACACACACACACACACACACACACACACACACACACACACACACGATGGAATATTACTCAGCCATCAAAAAGAATGAAAAAGAATGAAATCTTGCCACTGGCAATAACATGGATGGAGCTACAGAGTATAATGCTAAATGAAATAAATCAGAGAAAGGCAGATACTATATGATTTCACTCATATGTGGAATTTAAAAAACAAAACAGATGATGGGGCAGCTAGCTGGTTGGCTCAGTCAGTTGAGCATCCAACTTCAGCTCAGGTCATGATCTTGTGGTTCATGGGTTCAAGCCCTGCACTGAGCTCTGTGCTGACAGCTCAGGGCCTGGAGCCTGCTTCAGATTCTGTGTCTCCCTCTCTCTCTCTCTGCCCCTCCCCTGTTCACACTGTGTGTCTCTCTCTCTCAAAAATAAATACACATTAAAAAATTTTTAATTAAAAAAAAAAACAGATGAACATATGGGAAGGGGGAGAGAAGAGA